>NC_087353.1:75592729-76217729 GCF_030014295.1 Loxodonta africana | reverse complement strand
ATTTTTTTTAATTCTTTTATCTGATTTTTTTCCAGCTATGTTGGTGTTGATTCCCTGGTCCTCCAGATTTCCCAGTCTGCATTCTAATTGCTCGAGTCTGCTCCTCTGACTTCCTATTGCGTTGTCTAATTCTGTTATTTTATTGTTAATCTTTTGGATTTCTACATGCTGTCTCTCTATGGATTCTTGCAACTTATTAATTTTTCCACTATGTTCTTGAATAATCTTTTTGAGTTCTTCAACAGTTTTATCAGTGTGTTCCTTGGCTTTTTCTGCAGTTTGCCTTATTTCATTTGTGATGTCTTGAAGCATTCTGTAAATTAGTTTTTTATATTCTGTATCTGATAATTCCAGGATTGTATCTTCACTTGGGAAATATTTTGATTCTTTTGTTTGGGGGGGTTGGAGAAGCTGTCATGGTCTGCTTCTTTATGTGGTTTGATATGGACTGCTGTCTCTGAGCCATCACTGGGAAACTAGTTTTTCCAGAAAATCCGCTAAAAAAAAAATGCAGTCAGATCCCTATCAGAGTTCTCCCTCTGGCTCAGGCTATTCGGATGTTAATGAAGCCGTCTGGGGAGGGTGGGGGACGGATCAGAGAGATAGGAGAGTAGCACCTCAGAATATAGCCAGAGATGCTTGTCTTGCTTGGAATGACTATTATATCTGAGATTTCCACAGGGCTCGTCGCCTATGTGTGCTGGCTGTGTGAAGATTACCCCCAGGGGGTCTGGCCAGCTGGAGTCATGGTCAGATCCTCCGCTGCCAGCCCCACACCCAAAGTCAAGGTTGCCCTACTGGGACGGTGCACTCCGAACTCCAAAATCAGGCGCTGCCTCCTGGGGACTCCCCGTCCCGCCAGCTGCGTTGCCGCGCCGCCCCCGGGAACCGGCTAGGCCCCACCCGTCAGCTCAGGTGAGCGGAGCAGCTCCCTGCACCTGCGCCGCGACTGCGCGTCCCAGCTGGGATGCCGCTCTCCCCGCTCCAAGACCAGTCACTGCCCCCGGGCGACCTCCCCCACCAGCCGTGTCGCCACGCCACCCGCGCGAACAGGCTGGGCTCCCCCCGGGGCTAGTTCAGGGGGGTGAAGCAGCTCTCCGCGCCTGCGCTCAGTCAAAATTCCGGTGGGACGGTTCCCCAGCTGGAACGCCGCTCTCCCCGCTCCAAGACCCATCTCTGTCTCCCGGGGATTTCTCCCACCAGCTACGTCGCCACGCCGCCCGCGCCAACCTGCTGGGCCCCCCCCGGGTCAGTTCAGGGGGGTGGAGCTGCTCCCCGCGCTTATGCCGTGCCTGCAGCCTGCCAAAATCCCGGTGGAATGGTTCCGCAGCTGGGACGCTGCTCTCCCTGCTCCAAGACCAGTCGCTGCCCCCCGGGGACCTCCCCCACTGGCTGCGTCGCCACGCTGCCTGCGCGAACTGGCTGGGCCCCCTCCCAGGGTTAGTTCAGGGCTGTGGAGCAGCTCCCTGCACTTATGCCGTGCCCGCGGCCTGCCAAAATCCCGGCGGGACGGCTCCCCGGCTGAGACGCTGCTCTCCCCGCTCCAAGACCAGTCACCGCCTCCCGGGGACTTCTCCCACCGGCTGTGCCGCCACGTCGCCCGAGCAAACCAGCTGGGCCCCCTCCCGGAATGAGTTCGGGGGTCAGGGCTGGGCCCCTTGTTTGTGCTGTCTGCCCCCCTGGGCTCTGCCCCAAATCGGGCGCTGAAGGTCACCTGACTGGTACGCTGGCTCCAGGCTCTGAAAACAATCGCTGCCTCCCCGTATTTGTTCATTCTCCGTCTCTAAATCTGTGTTTGTTGTTCAGGGTTCGTAGATTGTTATGTATGTGATGGATTCACTTGTTTTTCCGAGTCTTTGTTGCAAGAGGGATCCGCGGTAGCGTCCACCTAGTCTGCCATCTTGGCCCCGCCCTCCAGGAGGTGTTTTTAAGAGAAGAGAGTAAGTGAGAAGTAAGAGAGTCACGGACAAAAAATGCTTTATATTTGATGCCTAGAGGATTATCCTCCCAGCAAAAGCCCCTCCCTCTTATCCTAGAGATTTTTCCACCGTTACCCCATCCCTACCATTTTAACAAGGCTGTAGCCAGAGAAACCAGTACCAGTAGCCAAAAAGTCAGTTATGACTCATGGCAACCCTATGTGTGTCAGAGTAAAACTGCGGTCCTATAACCCATAGGGTTTTCAGTGGCTGATTTTTCAGAAATAGATCACCAGGGCATTCTTCCAAGGTGCCTCTGCGTGGACTCAAACTTCCAGCCTTTTGGTCAGACAATCATTGACCCTTTGCACCACCCAGAGGCTCTGCAGTCAGAGGACCCAAAACCCAAACCCACTGCCATCAGGTCTATTCCGACTCATAGCGGCCCTATAGGACAGAGTAGAACTGCCCCACAGAGTTTCCAAGGAGCACTCGGTGGATTTGAACTGATGACCTCTTGGTTAGCAGCTGTAGCACTTAACCACTACATCACCAGGGTTTCCCAGTTAGAGAAACCAGGTTACAATTTGACCTTGTCTGTTGGTCATAGTTGATCGGTTTGGAGGGAGATCACCTGATTCAAACTGAACCAATAGGCTCCAGAAATTCTTTGATATTGGGTGCAAACTGTTGAGTGCATTTTAGGGGATAAAAGAGTCCTTAACTTTTCTCAATTTATCAGAGGGCGAGTCCAACTCTCATTTTCTGAGGCCTAAACTAAGGGTAGAAGAGGGCTAGGTAACTTTCCAAGAACCATACAGCAAGACAACCAAACCCATGGTTTTTCTGCTCGCTTAGGAAAAAAGGGAGAATGATTTTTCAAAGCACAAACTACTCTCTGCTCCAAATTTTCTGCCTAGGCTTTTCATTATTTCAGACCTGCCTCCACCTCACTTGTTTTTGTCTAACATGATACAGTATCTACCTTGTGAGACATGGCGAACTCTAATGTAATAAATATATTGCTTAAGCAAAGAAAGTTGACAAGAGTATAAATACGAGGCATGATATATACAGCCCCACACATCCCAATGGCCTCATTTGTTAAAATCTTGCCATGCTAAATTTACGAAGAGCACTCATCTCTCTATGAGTTCTCATAAAACACAGCTTACACAATTGCTCATGTCTAAACCCTCTCTGATTGCACTATTAGCTGATCTTTCTCTATGTAAACCTCAAGGACTGACTAACATCCACCAGGGACACAGCCTTTAGGTGTCTTAAGGGTAGGATTTAGATTCGGATTAAAGTGAAGACATGAAGCTATCGCCAAGGTTTAAAAAAGAGAATTAAAATGGAATTTCTCAAGGAATTTCTCTGTATCATTCCCATCATTAGCCACCCACCTAATTAATGCTGAGCCAGATCCCAAATAAATAGTTCACCTATTTAATTAACATTTATTGAACATCTACTATGTGCTAAGCATTGGCAGGACTCAGACGAATTAGCCATAGTTCTTGCCTTTAAAGTACTTGCAGTAGAGTGAGAGAAATAACTACACGAGTTCTTAGTTTTGACACACTGTGATAAGTGGTATAAGTGACTGGAAAAGCAAATAATCCTAACAGTCACCATCAATAGGGGCCTATGGCAGGCCAGGCATTGCTGCCATCTTTATGGCAGTGTCTCGTATGTACATATGAACCTTCACTTGACAACTGTGAAAAATGAAACTTCACAGAGGTGAAGGAACTTGCCCAAGTCAACAGTTAGGAGCAGTGGACTTGAACCCAGGTCTTTCTGATTCTAAAGCCTGCACTTTATTCTCTGGTTGGCTCTGACCCATGGCAACCTTATGTGTAACAGAACAAAACGTTGCTCGATCCTGTGCCATGGTACAACTGAGCCCATTGCTGCAGCCACTGTGTCAATTCACCGCATGGAGGGTTTCCCTCGTTTTCACTGATCCACCACTTTAAAGAGCGCTGGGTGCAATGGTGAAGCAATTGGCCTCTAATCAAAACGTTGGTGGTTGAACCCACCCAGCAGTTCTGTAGGAAAGAAGACCTAGTGATCTGCTCCTGTAACGATTACAACCTGGGAAGCCCCGGAGGCAGTAGTACCCTGTTACATAGGGTTGCTCTGAGTCAGAATTACTTGACAACACCTCGCAACAATAACACCACTTTACCAAACATGATGTCCTTTTCTAGTGATTGGTTTGTTTAAAACCAAAAACCAAACCCTTTGCCATCGAGTCAATTCCAACTCATAGCGACCTTATAGGACAGAGAACTGTGCCACAGGGTTTCCAAGGAGCAGCTGGTGGATTTGAACTGCAGACCTTTTGGTTAGTGGCCAAGCGTTTTAACCACTGCACCACAAGCCCCAGGCCTTAAAATGGGTTCTGATTCCCCAGGCAAGTTCAGTACTGGAGAGCAGCTAGTATAGTTGGAGGTCCCCCTGCTTACCTGCTTCTACCTGTTACTTCTTATCTCTACTCTCCCCAATCCCTACATGTACACTTTAAAGGCTTCTTTGCATTGACCTTGGTCCATACTGGTGTATATCTGTGGGTTATTGTCTGCCCACAATCCCTTCCCTTTTCATCTTGTAATGGAACCCTGCTTTCTGTTTCCCTCTCTTCATCCACATGGTTCAGATGAAGCTGACCCTGCTCACGTGACCCAGGTCTAGGCAAGCATAGTCACAGTGACTATTCAGGGAAGGGCATGAGGTCTACCTCAGGCTACTAGGAATGAATTTTGGAGCACTTGCTAGAACTGTTGGGAAAGAAGTGCTCTCCTTTAACCAGGATTGCTAAGGAGATGGGTGTAAGCCTGGAGCTGCCCATGGCCATTTCTGCCTCTCTGTGGGGAAAACTTGCTGGAAAATGAAGTCGACACGGAGAAAGCAGAGCCAATACATGAAGAGAGAGTGGTTCCCGGTTTCATCTTCAGCACTGGATACAGTCGTGCCTGAAGCCTGCACTACTGTGGACTATCAAGGTACATGAGTCAATAAATGCCCTTTTTAGGTTAAGCTAAGTTGAGGTAAAGGAGCCCTGGTGGTGCAGCGGTTAATCACTCAGCTGCTAACCAAAATGTCAGTGGTTCAAACACACCAGTCACTATGCAGGAGAAAGGTGTGGCAGTCTGCTTCTGTAAAGACTAGAAAAAAAAAAAATTTTTTTTTTCTTTTTTCATACAGCCTTGGAAATCCTGTGGGTAGTTCTACACTGTCCTGTAGGATTGCTATGAGTTGGAATCGACTTGGTGGCAACAGGTTTTTAACTCAAGATAGGTTTCCATCATTTGCAATCAAGAGTCCAAATTAATATATCCACCATGCCTTCCTCTGAGCTCTGAGCTCAGTAAATTCTACCATGTTGTCTAGTCCTCAAATTCTCACCACCCAGTCTGCTCTACATCTGGGAAACAGAGCAAAGGCGATTCAGTTGATCTCAGATCCAGAATCCTGCCAATACACTCATCATCTTCCACAGGGAAACTCAGGGAGAGAAGTTGAGAAGCATCTCCTTGCATGGCTTGAGAAGAGAACCTCACAGTGTTGGATATTGTTGAAGCTATTCTCCAATATGGGCTCCCAAGAGAAAGGTGTGTGGTGGAAAGCTATATATCTGGTCTTGGAATAAACAACACTGCTTCTCCTTGTGGCATTAAGTTTTTTTAAAAAGTGGGACAGGGAATTATATATGAAGAATGATTTGACCCATGAGAAGATGCATAGAGAAAAATAAAATAAAACTGGAATAAAGCATAAAAATGTAGTGTTAAGTGAGAAAAAAAGAAAACGGAACAAAATTTATGATACACCACCACTTAAGTATATTAAAATCACTACAGATAGAAAATAAGCCTGCATATTTTATAAGTATTTATGCATTAGGACATATATCAAAAACATCAGAGTAATTCCTATGGGCGAGGGAGTGGAGTGGGAGTAACGACTGAGGATGAGTGGGAAAAAATAAAATGAAATGAAAGGGGCATTGCATGAGCCAATTATGACATTGTGCATGATCTGGAAAGCATGAGTAACTCAGCTCTCTGCATCTGAGATTAAAGACAAGAACGCAAGGGAGGGAGGGAGGAAAGAAGGAAGGAAAGGAGGGAGGAAGGGAGGAAGAAAGGGAGAGAGGGAGAAAAGGAAGGGAAGAAGGAAGGAAGATGTGAAGGAGGGAAGAAGGGAAAGGAAGGGAGGGAGGGAGGGAGGATAAAAGGAAGGGAGGAAGGAAAGAAGGGAGAGGGAGGAAAGAAGAAAGGAAGGGGAAGGGAGAAAAGGAAAGGAAAGGGAAGGAAAGAGGGAGAAAAGAAACAAAGGAGGGAAGGGAAGGAGGAAGAAAGGGGAAGGGAAGGGAACAGAGCAAAGGTGATTCAGTTGATCTTAGACCCAGAAGGAAGGGAGGATCGTTTCCTTCGAAGACAAACTAGAAGGAAACATTCCATAATGTTCACAGTAGTTGTACTTCAGTTAGGGATCTCTTGGTTACCAGGGTAGAAGCTTACTCAAGGAAATCCACCTTGAAAGAGAGCTGGTTGTATGGACACAGCTGTAGGAAGTGCAGGCCGGGTGTAAGTGGCTGTAAATTTGGGTTCTCTCTCTCACCTCACTCCTTATCTGAACCACATGGCCTCTCAAATCTGCCACTCAACCTATCTCCTTCCCTCTCTGCTCCCTGCAGCTGGCTCATTCGCCTCCTCCTACAAGGTCCATCGTGGTGGCCCCAATGGCACATACCTTTCTAGCTCAGCAAGCCTTCCTCCCCACAGCTAACTGACTTATTCTCTGTGACTCTTGGTTCAAACAGCTCAGGCGATGGGAAACGGAGAGGCGTGGATAAAGGGAGATGAAAACGTAGCTAGAGGCGTCACTAAGAAGATAGTGGGGAGGAGAGGATTAGTATGTCTTGTAGAAGCTGTCCCTAGATGTTGGGATTATGGGTGATCACTTTGTTTTTAGCGTTATCCAATTTTCCTAAAATGATATGAATTGGGGGATGGAAAGATTAGTGTTTAAAGGTTCAGACTCTGCAGTCAGACAAAACTGGGTTCTACTTCTTGCTCTTCCAATTCTTAGCTGTGTGACATAAGCGAGTCCCTTTAGCTCTCTGAGTCTCGTTTTCCTCATCTGGGGTCTTGAGGCGTTAACTTTCCTATGAGCCTGGGTGGTGTAAGCACTTTCCAATCAGCTGCTAATCTAAAAGTTGATGGTTTGAACCCACCCAGCAGCTCTGCAGAAGAAAAGGCCTGGCGAACTATTTCCATAAAGATTACAACCAAAGAAAATCCTATGGGGGCATTCTACTCTGTAACACATGGGGTCACCATGAATCGGGGCCCAACTTGACCGCAGCTAACAACAACTTTCTCATAAACTCTCAACAATAACTTTCTCATAAGCTATGGTAAGCACTGAATGTGGCCATGCAAGTAAATATTAGCACAGTGCCTCATCCGTAGTAATTACTCAAGAAATGCTATTAACTCATTGCTGTCGAGTCAATTTTGACTCATAGCAACCCTACAGAACAGAGTAGAACTGCCCCATAGGGTTTCCAAGGCTGTAATCTTTAAGGAAGCGGACTGCCATATCTTTCTCCTGCAGAGCTTCCGGTGGGTTCAAATGGGCAACATTTTGGTTAGCAGCCGAGTGCTTAACCACTGTGCTGCCATGGCTCCTTTTCTATTATGCATTAGTATTATACACAATTTTTATAATAAAATAAAGTCTTAAAAAAAAAAAGCTCACAGACACATGTCAACTATTATCACTGAGCTGACAGGGCCAGATTCAACTGCTGTTATTATTTTCCAGTTCCTCCTTGGAATACAGAACTTATCTGTGCTGGAAACTGGTGCTGGAAATGACCACTGTGGACCAAGTCCCTCCCCAATACACACACGCGTGCACACACACACAGAGGCAATAAACTAAGCAAGCTCCCCCTTCTTAACAGCCCTCATTTACTACCCCTAATTGGTCTTTATGAGGCATGCCGAGAGGGTCCCTGGGCTCCTCTGTTAATTGACTGCAGACTCACTTAATAGGGGAATTCCTCAGCTCCCCGAACCTGAGTGCACTCTACGCTCCCTGAGCACCCATGGTGCATGCTGGGAGCCTGGAAGGGAGAGAATGTCAGCAGGTGGTGCATCTGATCAATTAATTAGGAGCATGTTGAGAGGTTTGACTCCAAGCCTAGCTAATCGCATAATTAAATCTACACCCATCCTCCAACTCCATCCCCAATCCAAACATCTCCCTCAGCCTGCCATCCTTTCACCCTTGTTTGCTGATGATCAAAGTGATGAGATTGTCCATGGCAGAGACACCTCCCCCATTTCCCTGCACTTCCTGCTCCTTGTTTCAATGCTGAAAAACTGACTGTGAAAACGTTCTTTGAGAGCAACTAGGAACGAAAGTGCAATGTTGTTGTTGTTAGGTCCCGTCGAGTCGACTCCAACTCATAGCGACCCTATGTACAACAGAAGGAAACACTGCCCCGTCCTGTGCCATCCTCACAATCGTTGTTATATGCTTGAGTCCATTGTTGCAGCCACTGTGTCAGTCCATCTCGTTGAGGGTCTTCCTCTTTTCTTCTCTCTACCAAGTATGATGTCCTTCTCCAGGGACTGGTCTCTTCTGATAACAAAATACATGAGATGAAGCCTCGCCATCCTGGCTTCTAAGGAACATTCTGGTTTTGCTTCCTCCAAGGCAGTTCATCCTTCTGTCATTCTGCGGTATATTCAATATTCTTTGTCAACATCGTAATTCAAGGGCATCAATTCTGCTTTGGTCTTCCTTATTCATTGTCCAGCTTTCACGTACGTATGAGGTCATTGAAAATACCAAGGCTTGGGTCAGGCGCACCTTAGTCCTCAAAGTGACATCTTTGCTTTTCAACGCTTTAAAGAGATCTTTTGCAGCAGATTTGCCCAATGCGGTATGTCGTTTGATTTCTTGACTGCTGCTTCCATGGCTGTTGATTGTGGATAGAAACAAAATGAAAGTATTACGCCTTCCTCACAAGGTTATGCGAGCCTTTAAGAAGATAATAGAGAGCAAAATGAAGCTTTCAAGGGGAAATCCCTCCACCTGCACGCGAAAGCAAAGCCTGTTGGCCTTCTCCTTGGGGGCCGCTGTGGCAGATGCTGCTAGGTCTTCCTTTCTCTGCCTGTATCTATTCTCCTTTTCCTCACCATCAGATATTGTCCCTGCATGATGCAAACAGTTAACGCGCTTGGGTACTAACCAAGAAGTTGGAGGGTCAAGTCCACGCTGAGGTGCCTCAGGAAAAAGGCCTGGTGATCTACTTCCAAAAAATCAGCCATTAAATAGTCCTGTGGAGCACAGTTCTACCCTGACTCGGAATTGGTCCAGTGACAACTGGCTGGTTGTTTTGCCATCAGAAACCTGTTTCTGTTCATGGCGTTCATGTGTGCAACTAAACTAAAATGTCTTTCCCAGGCTCCCTTGAATAAGAAGTGGCCACAGGGCACAGTTCTACCCGGGACGGTGTGGGTAGTTGGCCAGGGATGGTGACCTTGCACAAAGACTAAGGTGGAGCATTTGAGAAGGAGGCTTTTGCCTCCTGACCTTCATCCTTTTTTCCCTCTCTTGAAGACAAATACAATGCCTGGAGGTACAGCAATCATTTTGCAGCCATGAAGAAAAAGCCAGCCTCTAAGCTCATGAGCAAGAAAATGGAAAGAGTCTGTGTCTTAGTCATCTAGTGCTGCCATAACAGAAATACCACAAGTGGATGGCTTCAACAAAGAGAAATTTATTCTCTCACAGTCCAGGAGCAAGAAATTCGAACCCAGGTTGCCAGCTCCAGGGGGCTCTGGGGGAAGGTCCTTGTCATCAGTCTTCCCCTGGGTGAGGTGCTTCTCAGCACAGAAACCCCAGGTCCAAAGGACATGCTCTGTTCCTGAGCCTGCTTTCCTGGTGGTATGCGGTCCCCTGTCTCTCTGCTCACTTCTCTCTTTTATATCTCAAAAGAGATTGACTTAAAATACAGCCTAATCTTGTAGACTGAGTCCTGCCTCATTAACATAACTGCCACTCCTCGTCCCAGCTCATTAACATCATAGAGGTATGATTTACAACACAATACCGGGAATCATGGCCTAACCAAGTTGACACACATTTTTGGGGGACACAATTCAATCCATAATAGCCTGAGTCCCTGATGGCGTCATGAACAGCAACAACAGCCCGGACTGCCTCTCTGGACTTCTTGTGAAAACGCCATAGTGGTCAGCTCTCTGTTACTTGCAGCTGAACACACTCCTAACTGATACAGATGCTGGCATCAGCCTGACTCATAGGCACATCAATGGATAATAGTAATAGTGATAACAGTAATACCAACAATAACATAGAACAAACATGTGCTATAGCAGACCTGTGTTAGTTCCCTGAGGCTGCCGTAACAAAACACAACAAACTGGGTGGCTTATAAGAACAAAAATCTATTGTTGCACAGCTCTGGAGGCTGCTAATCTGAATTTTGAGTGTCAGTAGGATCATATACTCTCTGAAGGCTCTACAGGAAATCCTTTCTTCTGTCTCTCAGCCTCTGGTGGCCCCGGGTGTTCCTTGGCTTCCAGCTGCAGCTTAACTGTCTTCATATGGCACCTTTCCTCTCTGCCTCTTCTGCATATCTTCTCTTTTATAAGGACACCACTATGATTGGATTGGGCTATTGGTGATTCATTGGTAGAATTCTCATCTTCTTTGCAGGAGAACCAGGTTCTATTTCTGGCCAATGCATCTTGTAAGCAACCACTACCCACCTATCAGTGGAAGCTTGTGTGTTGCTATAATGCTGAACAAGTGTCAGCAGAGCTTCCAGACTAAGACAGGCTAGGAAGAAAGGCCTGGCAATGTATTTCCAAAAATCAGCCAATAAAAATCCTATAGATCACACGGTCTGATCCGCAACCAATCACAGGGATGGCACAGGACTGAGCAACATTTCATTCCATTGCACATGAGGTCACCATGAGTTGGAGGCCAACTCACCAGCAGCTAACACCACCGTCTGGTTCAGGACCCTTGACACCAGTATGACCTCATGTTAACTGATAAGATCTTCAAAGACTATTTTCAAAAGAGGTCACAGTCACAGGCTCCAGGGGTTAGGACTTCACCGAACCTTTCTGGGGGACACAGTTCGATCCATAACAAGGCCCTAAGCAGTTTTTGTGAGTTTTCTTACTTACATCTGATACCAGCCCTAGAATGTGGGCACTGTTGCACTCTCCTTTTCTACTTTTGAGGGAATTCACACTCTGAGATATCAAAGAACTTGCCAAGTCCTCCACTTCTAGCAAGCGGAGAAGCCAGGATTTAAACCAGGCAGGCTGATGCCAGCACAGTGCTCTTACAACTCTCTGAGTACAAACTCTCCGCTGTGAGGGTGGGGGAAGGAAAATGCTTAGGAGTTTGACACGGGAAGTCCCAGATCCCTTCTGTCCAGCTGGGTGAGGTTTTTTGCCGCCTATTCAAGTCTACTCACACGGTGGTAGCTCACTACGATTTGGAACCAATTCCTCGGCAATGGTTTTTGGATCCAAGTGTAAAACATCTAGCTGAGATTCCAGAGGAAAACAGTCAGACCTAACGGGCTGGCGGAGAAGTGACGCCTGCTTTGCTTTGAAGTCATCTGTTATATGTTCAGACTCAAGCCATGACCTTGGGAAGCCCAGAAGGTTTTTGGTGGAAAACAGTGGGAAGTGACATGGTTTAGGGAGGAAATCTTAGGAACCTGTCCAAAAAACTGTCAGGCTGCAAGTGTGATAATACTATTTCTAAGACAGAAGACACATTTAATATGTACATTTAATATATGCCAAGTTCTATGCCCTGGCAGCACAGTGGTTAAGAGCTCAGCTGCTAACCAAAAGGTTGGCAGTTCGAACCCACCAGCTGCTCCTTGGAAATCCCATAGGCCAATTCTACTCTGTCCTATAGGGGCACTGTGAGTTGGGATTGACTCAATAGCAAATGGTACGCTAAGTTCTACTCTAAGCTACTTACTCACCATCTGACCTTATATAATTTAAATAACTTCTTTGAGCCTCAGCTTCCACTTTTAAAAATGGGTACCTATATTGTAGGAATATGGGAAAGATTACAAGAGATAACATATTTACAACTTAACACAGTGCACATGGCAAACATTCATAAATCTTGACTTTTGTTAGAACTCGAGGTTGAGAGAGTTTAATAAGGCTTATCAAGGAGAAATGAAAGGAAGGTGGGGAGAGGAAGACAACACCAAAATTTGGGAATCCCCAAAAGAACCCACAGCTCCAATCTCAGATTCAAGAACCTTCCCCGCTAACAAAGATCCCGAATCTGCCTCTCTGTAGCTGTGCAGCCTCAGGCAAATGACTTTACCTCTCGGAACCTCAGTTTCTTCTTCTGCAAAATGGAGCAATTGTGAGGGTTACGTAAAATATGCCCAGTGGGAGGACTTAGAACACGGCAACACCTGTAGTTAATCCCACTTGAAGGTGGGATTCACCAAGAAATGGTAAAAGATTGATGCTCACAGGGCAACAAGGCAGCTTGCCTAAGTCAACACATCAGTCTCTCAGCCAAGGTATCCTCCAGCGGGCGCCATAAAAAGCAAGAGGAGCCACTCAGCATATTCCTCGCTTTGATAAAAATCTCTCAGAGAGGCAGTCAATTACTGAATTCTTGTTTCAGCTAAATCAAACATACTGCAGATTCCATTGGCATTTAATACTGATATTATAGCCCCCAGGAATAACAAGTGAAAGTAATTAAGTTTAATGATTTCAAGGGATCCAATATGCTTGATTGCAGTGTGTATGCCTCATTATCTTCCTTTTTTGTTGTTGTTGTGTGCATGGTATAAATAAGACCTATTTGTTAAAAAAAAAAAAAAAAGGCACTAATTTTAAGATGCCTTAGGGAAAGTTGCATCTGCAGCACCTTTCTGAAGGGCTCGCTCGAAACCCTGAGTGGAAGTCGCTTGGCTTGTCAAAATGGCAAAGGAGGGATGAGGTAATGCTTAGGTCTCAAAACGGTGGACAGAAACAGCCTTCCCTACAGCATAGCAGGCCCTCCTCTCCTCACCATGGTGGTGGTGTTGTTAGGTGCCCTCGAGTCCATTTCAACTCATAGTGACTCAGTGTGACAGAGTGGAACTGTCCCATAGGGTCTCCTAGGCTGTAATCTTTAGGGGAGCAGATGGCCAGGTCTTTTGTCCCATGGAGCTGCTGGTGGGTTTGAACCTCCAACCTTTCAGTTAGCAGCCAAGCTCTTAACCATTGTGCCACCAAGGCTCCTTCCTCATCAAAGTAAAGCAAACAAAAAAAAGATGGGTAAAGCCTAGAGGCACACCCTGGGGAAAGAAGTCCAGAGGCCTTGACTATTGCCCTCAGGTATGACGTCTGTTCTGCTCACCTGGAGAGACACATTTTCCTCAGAAGACCTGTTGGTAGACAGTATCATTAGCCCCGATTTTCACACCTCCCTATGTCCATGCCCTTTGCTACAAGACTTTCAGTTCCTCCCATCAAAAGGACACAATACATTTCCCCACTCCTTGACTCTGTGTTTGACCATGTGACTTACTTTGGCTAATGGATGAGGCAGAAGTGACAGGGTACCAGCTACAAGCCTAGGGCTTAAGAGACCTTGCATGTTTCCATTACCACGTTGGGTTCCCGCCATGACTACGTGAGCAAGCTTAGACTAGCCTATGGTCCCAGGTGGAGGTGAGAGACACCTGGAGCTGAGTCAGCTGAGTCGAGCCAGCCTGGATCAGCTGATCCCCAGGCTAGCCACAGACACGTGAGCTAAAAAAAAAAAAAAAAAAAAAAAAAAAAACCTGTGCTTATTGTTGAATTATTTTATTAAATTCCACTGTTTTTTTTTTTTTTGTAATGTAGTTTAAGGGCTTTAGAAGGACCAAGAAAACCTTGCAATTGCCTTCAGAATTTTGCAACAGCAAGCAATTTGGGGGAGACCAGGTTCCCAGATTTCAGTCCTGTGTTTGACCAAAGGAAGGTTAGGAACCCCTGTAACAGTTAACCACACCTGCCTGTTTTTACCAACAAGCTAGAAACTCCTGATGCATCCTTGGTTCTTCTTTCTCTCTTACCTACCACCATCTCTTTCCAATTCCACATTCGATGATGTCACATTAGTAATTTGAAATTGGCTATGGTAGGAGTATGTATACCATAGAAATCAGCAAACATGAAAAAATCAAGGTCCTTGATTTTTTTTTTTCTTCCCAGAGAGCTGGCTTACCAGTATCCATGTGCCTCCCACAATCCATTGATCAGGTTTCATCTTGCTGCTTTGACATCACTGGTATCTCCAGGAAGTGGTCCTTTTCCCCACCCCCACTGCCCATATGCCAGGGGTAGCCTAGAGGTGCAGAAGATATGTCAGAGTCAAGTGATCTGTGTTCAAATTCCAGCTCTGCTACTTAACAGTTGTGTGATCCTCACGAGTTCCTTAAACTTTCTAAGCCTCATTTTCAATATCTGTAAAATGGAAATAATAAAACAGCATCTAACTCTTAGGGTTGTTGATGTTTTTAGCTGCCTTCAAGTCAATCCTAGACCCATGGTGACCCCATACACAATGGAACAAAACCCTGCCCAGTACTGTGCCATCCCCATGATCAGTTGAAGATTGGATCATTGTGATCCATGTGGTTTTCATTGGCTGATTTTCAGAAGTGGCTCTCCAGGCCTTTCTTCCTTGTCTGTTTTAGTCTAGAAACTCCTCTGAAACCTGTTCAGCGTCATAGCAACATGCAAGCCTCCACTGACAAATCCGTAGTGGTATGCATGAAGTGCATGGCTGGGAATCAAACCCAAGTCTTCCTCATGGAAGGCAAAAATTCTACCCCAGAGCCACCACTGCTCCTATCTTAGGGTTATTATTAGAATTAAATGAAATAATGCAGGCAAAGCACATAGCACTGTGCCTGACACCTCCTTAGCACACAGTAAGTGAAAGGTATCATTCACTACCTGGATCATGTTCATGTCATCCCTTGCCTTGGTTATTTGAAACACCTTCCAACTGACCCCCTTTTTGTTGGTCTTTTCCCCTTTCACTCCATCCTCCCCACTGTGAATGGAGCAAACTTGCAAAAATACAAATATAATTGTGTCACTCCCTTGCTCGAAGCCCTTCAGGGACTCCCCTTTGGATACAGTCTCCATCTACAAACGGGGAAACTGAAACTGGAAGAGGCTAAGAAAATTGCCCAAGGTCATGCAAGTAGTAAATGACAATGGATTTGAACCCAGGCCCTCCATCTCTAAATCCTGCCCTTTTAACCACTATGCTGTACTGATGAAGCAAGGATAGATCAGAAGAAGGGATAGATGGAATTATACAAGGACTGAAAGTTGGAAGGATGGTGTAGTCAAGGATGAAAGAATGGATGGATGAAAGGGTAGGATAGAAGGACGGTGGACTCCAGAATGTGGCTGGCTGCTCACATCACATCACAAAATGGAAGATGATTACATAATGTCTTCCAAATCACTGAGGATCATGGTCTAGCCAAGTTGACACATAACATTAACCATCACGGCCAGTGTCATAATTATCTTGTTTAATCCTCGTGACAACCTTATAAAGGAGGTATTGTTATTCTCTGCATTCTGGATGTTATGAAACACTCACAGCAAGCTTAAACCATCTGCCCAAACTAGTACAACTACAAAGTGGTGGATCCAGGATTAAACTCAGGCAGCTGGGCTGCAGGGCCCACACTTGTGATGACTACACTAGACTGCCCTCTCCCCTTAGCTACCTCAGCTGTTAGCTCTGTTACTTGGGTGGAGAAGCTGTTGCCAGTCCATGAGGACTAGAGCCAGCTTGTCTTTTCTGCTCCTACATAAGGCATTTCGCACATACCCGCCATGTACACTGAACAACAGTATCAACAGCCACTGAGTGCAGGTTACAGAAGGTGTTCCATTTTCCATTCCCATTGCTGTCGAGTTGATTCCAACTCATAGCAACCCTATACAGAAGGTATAGCCATTACCAAACCAGAGCCATATGGGCCACCAAGGTACCTCCCACACGGGATTGTCGTTGCTCTGTGCCATGGAGTAGATTCATGTTATTGTTATGTGCCACTGAGTGGATTCTGACTCATAGAGCCTCTACAGGACAGAGTAGAACTGCCACCTAGGATTTCCTAGGATGTAATCTTTACAGGAGCAGATCTCCAGATCTTTTCTCCACTGAGCTGCTGGTGGGTTCCAACTGCCAACCTTTCAGTTAGCAGCCAAGCACTTAACCATTGTGCCACCAGGACTCTTTTTCTGACTCATAGCAACCCTATATGACAGAGTACAACTGCCCCTTAGCATTTCCTAGGCTGTAAATCTTTTCAGGAACAAATCACCAGACCTTTTCTCGCATGGTGCTTAAAGGGTCTCTATTATCTTGCCTGAGGAAAACACACCTACAGGGGGCAAGGCCTAGTTGGAACACACACACACACACACACACACAAAAACCAGTTGCTGTGGAGTGAATTCCCACTCACAGCAACCCCATGTGTTTCAGAGTAAAACTGTGCTCCACAGGGTTTTCAATGTTGTTGCTCTTTTGGAAGTAGATCACCAGGCCCTCCTTCCAAGGTGCCTCTGGTTGGGTTTGAACCGCCAATCTTTTAGTTAGTAGCCAAGTGCTTAAATGTTTATGCCACCCAGGGACTCCTAGTTGGGACATGAGACCCATGGAATTGTGATGAGTGATATCATGGGCAGCCATTTCCCTCAATTTGGTTGGCAGTATAGTATGGTGGTTTCAGAATCTGGCAGACCTGGGTTCTAGCCCTGGCTCTGCCATTTAGTTAAGCTGTGTGGCCCTGGAAAAGTTACTTAACATCTCTGAGTCTCAGTTTTCTTATCTGCAAAATTAGGTCATTAATTATAACCCAAAATTGGGTCAATAATGAATAGTCATGACAATTAGATGAGCTAATATATACAAAGGGCTTGGTACAATCAGAAATACATAAATGATGGCTATTATGGTTGTTGTTGTTGTTGTTACATCCTGAATGGAGCCACCTCTCTCTGGACCAGATCATCTGCTGGGAAATTTCTAAACCATACTAGACTGTAGAAAAATCTATCAGTTAAGCCCTTGACTACTAGCCGGAAGGTTGGCGGTTTGAACTCACTCAGGGGTGCCTCGGAAGACCAAACCAAACCAAACCCAGTCTGTCGAGTCGATTCCAACTCATAGTGACTTTATGGGACAGAGTAGAACTGCCCCACAGAGTTTCCAAGGAGTGCCAAGTGGATTTGAACTGCTGATCCTTCGGTTAGCAGCTGTAGCACTTAACCACTACGCCACCAGGGTTTCCCCTCAGAAGACAGGCCTGGCAAATATGCTTCCAAAAGGTCACGGCCTTGAAAACTGTATGCAGCAGTTCTCCTCTGCACATCTGTGGTTACCGTGAGTTGGAATTGACTCAATAGCAATGAACAACAACCATTAAGACACATGGTACTGTATAAACACCACCTTGAGATGAAAGGCTATTTTATTCTTTTTTTTTAACGGTGTGAAAAAACTCAGTCAACTCTAAACAAAGGCTCAAACCCCTACCTCCCTGCTCCCTTTCCCCTGCCCAGTGGCCTCTGCCTCCTTCCAGAAAATCCAGTGGGTAACTCCCTACTCTGGCTTGATTAGCTTCCCCTTGTTAACTGACAGTGTTTGATTAAATTTAATTTCATTGGGACAAAGTGTTTCAGAAACCAAGGTCATTTAATTTCTGAAAGGCAAGTGAAGGGTTGCCTTTCCCAAATGATCTTTCTGCCATTTATTCCCCTTAAAATGAAAAGTACGATGGCTTCAAGGTCATGTTAGATTACCTTTCCGAATAAAAGAATTCTTTCTACAGGATTTTAATTAGGTCGCGTACAACTACTTCTTCCTTCGGTACTTATTCCATTTCCTTTCCTTTCTGTAATTACTGCCAGCGTAATGCTCCTCACACACACAAATGGAGCTGAAGAAAGCCCTGCGATTAGCCTTTATTTCTCCTTCATGCAAGAAAGGCAGGGGTCGTCTGCTGCATTCAGCCTTTGGAAATCGGAGGACGCTAGTCCTAATAGCCTTACATGTGCAGGGATGTGCACACGCACGTGCACACACACACACACCTGTCGGCATCACCCCAGTGAGGGGCTTTCTAATGCAATCCTAACCCCCAACCTAACTCAGACTTCTTCTCCAGGTCTCCACTTTACCTAGTCTACAGAAGATGACTGGGCATGAACAGAGAAAATCAACTCATGTACATGTTGTCAGTCGATAAACACGTATCGAGCGCCCACCAAGGGCTCAGTAGGGTGTTAGGTGCATGGGAGCGGTGCAGGGGTGGGGGGGCTTGCAAAAGAGACTAAGAAGCTTAGGTTTGATGAGACAGTCGATTGGAAGTAAAATAAGCCAACGATATACAACTTGTTCCCAGAACAGCAAAAGAGCTATGTGTGTGTGGTGGGGAGGCAGGTGAGGAGGCAGTCAGGATATTTCACAAAGGAGGTGTCTTCGTTGTCTAGTGCTGCTATGACAGAAATACCACAAGTGGATGATTTTAATAAACAGAAGTTTATTCTCTCACAGTTTAGGAGGCTAGAATTCAGGGCGCCAGCTCCAGGGGAAGGCTTTCTCTCTCTGTCAGCTATGCGAGGGCGGGGGGGGTCTTTGTCATCAATCTTCCCCTGGTCTAGGAGCTTCCCAGGTGCTGGGACCCCAGGTACAAAGGACAAGCTCTGCTCCTGGCTCTGCTTTCTTAGTGGTATGAGGTTCCCCTGTATCTCTGCTCGTCTCTCTCTTTTATTTCTCAAAAGAGACCAACTCAAGATATAACCTAATCTTATAGATTGAGTCCTGCCTCATTAACGTAGCTGCCTCTAATCCTGCCTCACTAAATCACAGAGGTGGGATTTACAACACACAGAAAAATCACATCAGATCACAAAATGGTAGACAATCACCCAATACTGGGAATCATGGCCTAGCCAAGTTGACACACATTTTGTGGGGACACAATTCAATCCATAACAGGAGGTGGGGCTTGTGTTGGCCTTGGAAGCACAAGCAGGATTCAGAGGATTAATTCATTTAAAAATAAATATTTGCCAAGCGCCTAGTGTGTGTACTGCATGTTGTTGTTAGTTGCTGTCAAGCCGATTCCGACTCATGGCAACCCCGTGTATGCATAGTAGATCTGCTCCACAGGGTTTTCAAGCCTGTGACCTTTTGAAAGCGCGTCTCCTGGCCTGCCTT
The DNA here is from genome assembly GCF_030014295.1 of Loxodonta africana. Taxonomy (NCBI): domain Eukaryota; kingdom Metazoa; phylum Chordata; class Mammalia; order Proboscidea; family Elephantidae; genus Loxodonta; species Loxodonta africana. The sequence goes on along the minus strand of NC_087353.1, from coordinate 76,198,452 downwards.
CCTAGGTGCCTCTGGGTAGGTTTGAACCACTAACCTTTTGGCTAGTAATTGAGCACTTAACCGTTTTGCACTACTCTGGGACTCCTGTGTACTGTATAAGCACTATCTAGCAAAACTGCATTTCGTCCTCACTTCAGTGCTGAGGGGAAGGTGCTATTCTTACCCTCATTTTCCAAATGAGAAAACTGAGGTGCACAGATGTTAAGCAAACTGCTCCAGGACACACAGCAGTGGCAGAGCTGGGATTCAGACTCAGGGTTCTCTGACTCCAGAACCCAAAACAAAACGGGAGACAAGAAAAGAACCCATCGAGAAGAAGGGAGAGATCATGCAGGCTGTCTGAATACAGAAGTAAATTGGAAAAGAGCCTCTATGAAGTGCCCACAAGCCAGGCTCTGGGGTAAGTGTGTTTCCTCAGGTAATAAACCCAAAAAAAACCAAACCCGTTACCCTCAAGTCAATTGCAACTCCCAGCGACCCTACAAGACAGAGTAGAACTGCCCCATAGAGTTTCCAAGGAGTGCCCGGTAGATTTGAACTGCCAACCTTTTGGTTAGCAGCTGTAGCACTTAACCGCTACGCCACCAGGGTTTCCAAAGGTAACTCAAATACTTTTATTTTCATCGAAGCACCTGCTATTTTCTTGCTTTGATTGTTTCTTTTCATCAGCCTCCCCCTCCCTCTAAGATGCAAACTCTGAGAGAAGAAAGCCTCGTCTGCTTGATTACTGATGACTACTCAGCCCCTAGAACTCTGCCTGGCACATAGTAGGCGATCAGCAAGTATGTGTTCAATGACAGACTGATCTCAAGATCCAAGGTGAGGAAAATGCCAGATTGTGAGCTCCAACTGTCTCACCAGCACCTAGGAGAGTGCCCACAGCACCTTGGCAGCTACCCAATGACTGTTGAATGATGGAGGAGAAGGGAGGGGAGAGGAGGGCAGGGGAGGGGAGGAGAGGAAAGGGGGAGGGGAAGGGGAAGTGGAAAGAGGAGGGGAGAGGAGGGAGGAGGGGAGAGTAGGAAGGAGAGGAGGGAGGAGGTGAGAAGAGGAAGGAGTAGAGAGGAGGGAGGGGAGGGAAGAGGAGGAGAAGGGAAGGAAGGGGAGGGAATGATGGAAGGGGAAGGGAGGGGAGGGGAGGGAAGGAAAGGGGGGAAGGGGAGGGGAGGAGAAAGGAGGGAAGGGAAGGAGAGATGAAGGAAGGGGAGGAGGGAAGAGGAGAATGGGAGGGGAGGGGAGAGGAGAGAAGGGGGAAAGGAAGGGGGGAAGGTGGGAGGAGAAGGAGGAGAGGAGAGGGGAGGGGGAGGAGAGAGGGGAGTGGTGAGGAGGGGAGGAAAGGAAAGGAGAGGGGAGGGAAGGAGAGGAGAGAAGGAGAGGGGAGGATTGCAGAGAAGAGGGAAAGGGAGGGGAGAGAAGAGAGGGGAGGGGAATGGATAGGAGGAGAGAGGAGGATTGAGAGGAGAGGACAGGAGGGGAGGCTTGGGGAGGAGAGGAGAGGAGAGGCAGAAAGAAAGAGCAGCTGGAGCAGATGAACACTCACCGGTTTAGTAGAAATCAGATAAAAAATTCATCCAAATCATTATTCCCTCTTGCTGATGGAGAGGGCCCCTTTGCAAGACTGGGCCTGTGAACACTCCCCACCCTGAACCCATTCCCAAGACAACCCCGTCGCGGGGCTGGTCCATACCTTGGATGATGCCCTCTGTGTATATCACCCTATCCTGACCTGAGTGCCCTCTGGACCTTACAGTTCCCACCACCAACTGGGACTCTCTTTTAATTAATCTGAGTTTTCCTAAAAAAAATTTATTCATGTATTCTCTGTTTGGGCAATTATTGAAATTATGTCTAATTATGGGTTGATGGTAAATAATAATAATCACCTAGCTATAACATGCCCTGTTTCTATTATGGGTAAGGATTTTGTGCAATTTTCTAAGAAATATTCTAAGGTAAAAATGCTGATTAGAAGGAAGAGGGGTGGTGTTTGAATACTTGGTTAAGGTATCACAATTCTTACCCAACTGTTTTGCGGAAAAGGAAGGCCTGATAATCCTTTTTATCCAGCCCAGGGATCGGACTCTTTGAAGATGATTACCATTATTACTATTGATAATGTTGTTGTTATTGTTAGCTACCACTGAATTGGCCCCTGACTCATGGTGACCCCATGCACAACAGAATGAAACACTACTCAGTCCTGCGCCATCTCCACGATGGGTAATAACCCCAAATCCAAACCCACTGCTGTGAAGTCTATTCCGACTCATAGAGACCTTATAGGACAGGGTAAAACTGCCTCACAGGGTTTCCAGGGAGCAGCTGTGATTCGAACTGCAGACCTTTTGGTTAGCAGCAGAACCCTTAGCCACTATGCCACCAGGGATCAGTAATAGTTATCCTTAATTCAGCAGTAAGAGCCCTGGTGGTGCAACAGTGAAGTGCTCTGCTGCTAACAGAAATGTTGGCAGTTCAAACCCACCCAGCATCTCTTTGGGAGAAAGATTTTGCAAACTGCTTCATAAAGATTACTTCCAAGGAACCCTCTAGGGCAGTTCTACTCTATCACATGGGGTCACTATGAGTCAGAGTTGACTCAATGGCACCCAAAACCAACAATGATTCTGCATTTAAGATGTGCCAAATTCACTTTCAATCCAAAATAAGATTCAATGCTAACTTAAGTGTCTTCAGAGACCAAGCAATAGGGCACAGTGAGCTCTGAGGCAAAATGCAGCTTGCAATGCCCCATCCCAAGCAAACAACCACTACCCAGCTACAGCCAAGTATCACCATGTGGAGATGGGCTGCCTGTTCTGATTCTCAAGAGAAGGCAGCAGTATGGATTTTAATGTGCAATTCCCAGGATTTTTACTAATGTGCGTGCCAACAGTCAGTGTGTTGTCTGTCTGCCACCTCCCCCCCATCCCCGGCCCATCTCTGCCCCTCCCGCAGGAGCCTCTGAGGCAAAGTGATCTGTGAGCAAGAACTGTGTCCAATTTGTTGATTGCGGCAGGGGGAAAGGAAAGGAAAAATTGAATAGCGCCAAAGTGGAGGCTGTAAGAGCCCATTTCTCATTTTTATTTAAAATCTCTCAGAGGTAATTTCAGAGAACAATGAAATATCGTCAGAAGTCTGGTCAGAGAGGAGAGGCAGGCGAAGGGGACCGATATAATTACTGGCAGTACTGATAAGGAGTACAGGAAACAGACAAACCAAAGTCATGAAGAAAACTGCCCTCCCCCCGCTGTCCCCAGCTTAGCGGGAGGGGGTGCCATCTGCCCCCGGGGCTGGCCGAGACAGGCATCTGCAGAGAAGGGGTGCCAGGCTGCCCAAGTCAGCGCCCCCCGGATCGGCAGTGTCAGAAAGAGGCTGAACCTGGATTTGGGGTAACAGGGTGAAGAGGCCTCATATCCTTCCCACTGCACTCTAAATAAATGTCATCGCTTGGGGAAGCCTTACGGCCAAGCTCAACCTCCTGATATTCCCTCTCATAATACCCTTTGAAACAGTCACTATACATATGTACGTGCACGTGTGTGGCAGGTCTCCTCTCCTCACATATTTGAGGTCAGGGATTGCATCTGTCTTGTTACTGCTGGCAAAAGTAACCGGATCAATAATAAAATCCATCTATTAGATGAGGTTTTTGGGGGCAAAAATTCTCAAAACAAGTAGCACCAAACGGCACGCGGAAAGGTACTTCGAGGAGCATCAACAGGGACTGGCTTTTACTGACAAAAACGTGAAAGAAAGAAGCTTATTTCTGATTGGCTTATACGATTTACTACTGAAATGCTGTCAGAATCTCATTGGTCAACGAGGGTGGCCTGAATCACAGGAGACCTGGTGGTGCAGTGGTTAAGTGCTCAGCTGCTAACCCAAACGCCAGCTGTTCAAATACACCAACCACTCTCCAAGAGATGACATACAGACTCCAGCCTTGGAAACCATATGTGGCAGTTCTACTCTGTCCTATAGGGTCACTATGAGTCGGAATCAACTGCATGGCAATGGGTTTAGGCTTAAGATTCAGTAAAGACAAGTCTTAGGGGCATTGTCCACTCTACCGCCAACGCCATTTTGTCAACTACAGGACTATATTCTTAGCATTCACAGTGCTTGACATATAGTAAACCAAAAAACAAAACCCGCTGATTCCGACTCATGGTGACCCCATGTGTTACAGAGTAAAATGGATCTCCATAAAGTGTTCTTGGCTGTAATCTTTACGGAAGCAGATGGCTAGGCCTTTTCCCCACGGAGCTGGTAGATTTGAACTGCTGACTTTTTGGTTAGCAGCTGAGCCCTTAACCACTGCACCACCATGGCTCCCTGTGCTTTTATTCCAAGCCAAACTGAACCCATTGCTGTCAAGATGATTGCAAATCATAACAACCCTATAGGACAGAGTGGAACTGCCTCATGGGGTTTCCAAGGCTGTAATCTTTACAGAAGAAGACTGCCACAGCTTTCTCCCACAAAGCAGCTGGTGGGTTTGAACCGCCAACCTTTGTGTTCGCAGCCAAGTGCTAAACCACCGTGCCACCAGGGCTCCCTGTGATTTTCTTAAAGGGTGCAATATCAGGGAACATGATTCCTGGAGCTTTGGCAGCCATCTGGAAATTTTGAGGCAATTAGCCTAAGCATGAAAAGCCAAAAAGCTAATAAGAGCAAAGTAGAGGATGAACAGAACCTGGCTCTTTGATGCCATCCTTGAGTCACTGAAGTAGCCCTGGAATTGCTTTTCTCTGCATTTTTAGCTATATTTATATTTAGTCATATTTTTATTTGGCCATTATTATTTAAGCATTTGTTGTTGCTGTTAGCTGTGTTGAGTTGGCCCCTGACTCATGGTGATACCATGTACAATGGGATCGGACTGCCATAGAATTTTCATTGGCTGATTTTTGGAAGTAGATTGCCAGGCCTTTTCTCCTAGCCCAACCTGTTCAGCATCCTAGCAACATGCAAGCCTCCACTGACAGACAGGTGGCGGCTGCACCTGAGGTGCATTGGTTAGGAATCCAACCTGGGTCTCCCACATGAAATCTGAGAATTCTACCAGTGAACCATCAGTGTCCCCAGGTGTTATATTACATGCTGCTAAAGCATTTCTGACTGATCAAGCAACCAACAGTGTCTGCCATTTCCAGGAAGTATACCTGGACCCTGCAGCCTGTGTTAGTTATTTCTCTCCCCTGGCACTTAAGGCTTACTGCTATCATGGTGCTCATCTCATTTCACCTACACTGTTCACTTAAACACTGAGCTCTTTGAAGAATGGCAGGCGTGCAAGCAAAGGCTGAGCCCAGTCAAGAAGACTATAGCACCAGATTCCTGCATCAGGCAGGGGACTAGACCAAGTGACCTTCACAGTCTCTTACAAATTTGAAATCTATGACCTCAATTCCTTTCATAAAAATGTCCCTTTTCCATGTACAAAGGTCTTTTACATGTATTTTATCATGGCAAAGTGCCAGTTTGTGATTCAAAATAGGGAAAAGCAACACAAAAATACAACTTGTGCAAATGTCCCTATTCTGTTTGCAATGTGAGATATTTCCAAGCTAAATTTCCACTTTATAGATAATTTGAGGGTTATTTGCCATTCTGCACAGGCCTGTCCCCATTCTTCTTCAGCAATATACAGAGGAGAGTGGGTCTGAAAAACATGACTGTGTGTAAATGTTCCTTTCATATTGAAATGATATTTAAAAAGTACTTCCTGCAGTAATGGCTGATAGGTCACTTCTTTCCATTTTCTATGTGCAATAAAATCACATGGAAGAATCATGATCCATGTGTTCTCCAAGGAAGCCAAGAACCCAAAGACTACTTACGTAGTGTGATAGTTGTAGAGTTTCTTTTTCAACTTTTATTGTCCTTTAAGTGAAAGTTTACAAGTCAGTCTCTCACACAAAAACCCATATACACGTTGCTACACACTCCCAATTACTCTCCCCCTAATGAGACAGCCCGCTCCCTCCCTCCACTCTCTCTTTTCCTGTCCATTTCACCAGCTTCTAACCCCCTCTACCCTCTCATTTTCCCTCCAGGGAGGAGATGCCAACATAGTCTCAAGTGTCCACCTGATCCAAGAAGCTCACTCCTCACCAGCATTCCTCTCCAACCCATTGTCCAGTCCAATCCCTGTCTGAAGAGTTGGCTTTGGGAGTGGTTCCTGCCCTGGGCCAACGGAAGGTCTGGGGGCCATGACCACTGGGGTCCCTCTAGTCTCGGTCAGACAATTAAGTTCGGTCTTTTTACAGGAATTTGAGGTCTGCATCCCACTGCTCTCCTGCTCCCTCAGAGGTTCTCTGTTGTGTTCCTTGTCAGGGCAGTCATCGGTTGTAGCCAGGCACCATCTAGTTCTTCTGGTCTCAGGCTGATGTAGTCTCTAGTTTATGTGGCCCTTTCTGTCTCTTGGGCTTGTAATCACCTTGTGTCCCTGGTGTTCTTCATTCTCCTTTGATCCAGGTGGGCTGAGACCAATTGATGCATCTTAGATGGCCGCTTGCTAGCGTTTAAGACCCCAGATGCCACTCTCCAAAGTGGGATGCAGAATGTTTTCTTAATAGATTTTATTATGCCAATTGACTTAGATGTCCCCTGAAACCATGGTCCCCAAACCCCCACCCCTCCTACACGTGCATTTAAAGCATTCAGTTTATTCAGGAAACTCCTTTACTTTGGATTTAGTCCAGTTGTGCTGACCTCCCCTGAGTTGTAGAGTTTCTTACTTAAAAAAAAATAAAAAAATTTCAGTTGCTGTTGAATCGATTCTGATTCACAGGGACCCCATGTGTCAGAGTAGGACTGGGCTCCATAGGATTTCCAATGGCTGATTTTTCTGAAATAGATCACCAGGCTAAATAAAGGAAGGTATATTCAACCAATGGCAGGTCATGAAGCCCTTCAAATGACAGAGGTAGACTGATGTAGACCAAAAACTGTTCACTGCAGTCCCCACAATCAGACACCTATATTATTGGGTAAGCTCTGTATCTGCTTCATTTCCATGCTCTCAAATGCCCCTGATTGCAAGATGTACCATTATTTCATGTGTCACTAAGAAAGGGTCCCCCTGGTGGTGCAGTGGTTAAGTACTAGACTGCTAACCAAAAGGTCAGTGGTTAAAACCCACTAGATGCTCTGCAGAAGAAAGATGTGACAGTCTGCTTCCATAAAGATTACAGCCTTGGAAACCCTATGGGGCAGTTCTACTCTGTCCTATAGTGTCACTATGACTAAGAATCAACTCGATGGCAATGATTTTTTTTTTTAAGAAATTGGAAAATGTGGCTACTGTTCAATGCCTTCAATTGTCAGAGGCATCCTTAATTCAGAGGTTTTAAATTTTAAAAAATTAAAAGAGTGCATCTTGGGATAAATGAAATATGGTTTATGTCTATATTCATATAAGAATATATGTATTTATGAAAATATATAGAGCAAAGTCTGGGCGAAAACACACCGAAGACTACAGAGATTATGTCCAGAAAAGTAATGCAGTTGGGGCTAGAGGGTAAAGGGGGACTTTCACTTTTTAATTTTTATTCCTCTGAATAGTTCAAAAATTTTGCAGTGAGTAGGTATTACTTATATAATTTAAAAAGCATGTCTAATATGAGAGAAATAATTCGATTAGATAATACCTAGAAAGTGATTCACCAAATGCCTAGCATAAACTTGGAGGTCAACCAGTTTCCGTCCTGCCTCTTCTCCTTTGTCTTTGTCCCCTTTTCTGGTTGTCCACCAGGAAATCATTCAACAAAGGAAAACAAAGTATATTGAGAACATTTTCTGAACAAAAGTTATATTACGAATTTAGGTATTATTGCTACTTATGAAATTTTTCTGTTTTCAGGTAGATATCTGGTCATTTTTTTGTTCTCCAATTTCTGTTCCTTCCCCAAAGAAGATATACATCGAGCAGGAGGAGTCCTGGTTGCACAGTGGTTAAAGTGCTCAGCTGCTAACCGAAAGGTGAGGGGTTCAAACCCACAAGCTGCTCCTTGGAAACCCAAGGGGGCAGTTCTACTCTGTCCTATAGGGTCACTGTGAGTCAGAATCGACAACAACACTGGGTTTAGTTTGAGTATATGTAAAGCACATGGGGTTGCCAGAAGTTGGAACTGATTAGAACTGATTACACGTAAAGCAAGCTCCCTAGACAGGTGCAAACAGTTAACGCACTCGGTTGCTATCTGAAAGGTTGGAGGTTCGAGTCTACCCTCAGGTACCTGGGAGGAAAGGCCTGACTATGTACTTCTGAAAACTCAGCCGCTGAAAACCCTGTGGAGCACAGTTCTACTCTGACACATGGGGTCACCATGAACCGGAACCGACTCCACAGAGACTGGTTTTTACATGTAAAGCACTTACAAGTGCTTGACAAATTCAATAGCTATTTAAAAAACTTTTTCTTTTCTTTTTTTAACTGGTGAGGAAATTCATAGTTATTAAATTACAGAGCCAGGACTTGAATCAGGTCGGTCTGACTCCAAAATCTTGTGCTTTTCCTACAGTATTTACTGCCTCAAAAAGAAAATACCTACTACGTGAGACCCTGAACCCAGTGAGGCTAAAAGAGTTTTATAAAATCCCACCGTCTCAGCGGCAGGCGTGATAGGACAGTACGCTCTGGCTCTGAGTAGGAAGTAGATCCACACTTCAAGAGGTGGCTTCTGTGAGACCCTGCCCCTGGGGCTTGCAGACACCCTCAACCAGGGGGGTTTCCAGTTATTTATAATGATTCAGTGTGACCTCAGTTCTACTACCCAGATGAAAACGCAGCCACGGAAGTGTTGATAAAGTTGTCAAAGCAAAATGGAGACAGTAAGTCTCGTTAATATTGAGAAAAGAACAAACCCATAAATAAGAGACTATCAAATGAAATAAGTCTGTCCTCCAACTTTTAACAAATCTCGGGTGCAAAACTATGTGATTTCCCTAGGCGTCCACTTGCCAGCCAGATGTATAGAATATGAATTGTGCAGGGAGGGAAATTGATATGCAGAACAAGGAGTTGGCAAGATAATTAGAGCCGCGAGGCTCCCTCGGTCTTGCGTTTCATTCGAGAAGTCACCAAATGTGGAATCACGGGGCCCAGGCCACACTGACTTATGTAACTACCAGTCCTTGCAAAGCTTGGAAATGATGCTCATTTTATAAATGAGAAATGTGGTCGCCAGAGAGGTGATGGTAACTTCCAAGTCAAGGTAAGTGGCAGAGCCCAGCCTGACCCACTGAAAAGCTAAAGGCCACCTGCCCTTGCTGCCCCCTAGCGGCATCGCCCTGCCCAGGAGAGTTGCATGACCCCTACCCACCCTGCCCACAGAGGTAGCAGCCTTCTGCCTTCCCTCTTCCTCTGTGGCTCTGTCATCTGGACAATTCCCCCTGGAGGTGACCACACTCAAGGCCACTTGCAGGTTGAGGCTGAGTGCAACATGAAAGTGTTATTAAGGTGCTCAGACCTGGCTGAGAGCCAATTGCAGACAGGGACTAGTCTGGGTCTGTGTCCCAGGGGGTCCCCAGCTCCACGTCAGGCTTGTGGTGGGGGTCTAGAGGTACTTATTGATTGGAATTGATTAAAGCCACCAGTAAGATATCCTTACTGGAACAGGAAAGAGGCAGGATGAGGGAAGAGGAGGAGATGGGAAGGCAGAGGCCAAAGGGGAAGGTCAGAGAATGTAGCAAAGAAGCTTGAAATGTAAACTGGGCAAAAAGGGGTGGAGGAGGAGCAGAGCAGGGGTGGAGGAGGTGGGCAGAGACAAAAGGGCAGAGAGGAAGATGTGAGCTGGGCAGATGGAGCAGAGAGGTAGGAGGACACAGAGAAGGGGCAGAGAGAACACTAGGCAGAGGGCAAAGAGAGAGGACACCCAGAGACAGACATGCAGGACAAGTACACAGAAAGACAGGTGGACACAAACAGGGTCAGGCTCATACACACAGAAACAAGGACAAGGAAAGAGTCTATAGCCAAGTCCTGAGAAGACCTCAACCAGCCAGCCAGTTACCATCAAGTTGATTCTGACTCATGGAGACCCCTGTGGGCTCCAAAGGGTTTTCAATGGCTGATTTGTCAGAAGCAGATCACCAGGCCTTTCTTCTGAGGTACCTCTGGGTGGATTTCAAACCGCCAACTGTTTTGCTATCAAGGCAACCAAGGAGAGACCGGGGGTGGGGGGGGGCAGACATAAAGAATTTCCCAGTCTACCGAGAGAATCCACGTTTCCTCTCCGTTTGGTGTTCTTTCTGGAAGACATGTCCCCAAGATCGTAGGAACCAGTTACTCTGGAGGCCCTTAATCTCCAGGCTCCATGAAGATTCTAGGGCAGAGTTAGAGAGTTGGGCTTGCATCTCAATCCCACTAAACACCCCCCACTGAGCCTGGACGGGCTGACCCTTTCTGGGCTCCAGAACTCTCCTGTGGTCAGACATGACCAGGAGTGCGTTCTGCCTGCCCTCACAGAGTTCTCGAGAGGTCAGCTAAAATAACGTCGTGAACGTCTTCTGAAAAGTATATCACTCTCTAAAGGCGGGAGTGGTGGTTCAGTGGTGGAATTCTCATGCGTGAGACCCAGGCCTGATTCCTGGCCAGTGCACCCCGTGAGCAGTCACCAGCCATCTGTCCGTGGAGATTTGTATGGTGTTGCTATGATGATGAACAGGTTTCAGTGACGCCTCCAGACTAAGACAGACTGGAAAGAAAGGCTTGGAGATCTACTTCTGAGAATCAGCCAGTGAGAAACCTATGGATCACACAGTCCCATGCCCAACCGATCGTGGGGATGGGGCAGAGCTGGGCAGCGTTTTGTTGCGTTGTACATGGGGTCTCCAGGAGTCAGGGCCAACTCAATGGCGGCTAAAAACAACACCACCACCTGATGATGGAGGTGAGAAGTAGTTTGACTTTGGTTAACTCATGTTCTCTCTCTCTTTCTCCCTCTCTCCGTCCCTCCCCTCCTTCTCTCCACCCACAACACACATTCACATCTGATTTCTATTCCAAAGAGACCTTGACTTCAGCCTTCAGGTCATGAAATATTCAATCCACTTGGACACTTTTTAATTAATCCAGGGTTTGATTCAGGCCAGCGCGCCTTGATGCCTGCCTCTGTAACCCCGTTCCTGATCCAATTAGCTGACTTGGAGCACTGCCCCCAGAGGACAGCACCTAAGCCTTACCCAGGCATCTGCAAACATTCTCTCTCACTGCCATCCCTCCATGCATGCCTGGAAAAAGCAGCCCGTGGGATAAGATATGTCCTAGAAGTGCGTGAAAGGTGAATGCTGCAGAATAAGAAAAGAAAAATGCAAACCAAACATAACCAACAGCTCCGGCAGCAGATCCCGGGATGGGGAGCAGGCTGCCTGGACCACAGATACATATGTTTCATCAGAATCCATGGCTGCCCCCACCTGACTGTCCTCAGCTTTCCCCCTCCAAGATCAACTCAATTATCCCAGGATTCATTCGCACTTGTTGACATTTTGCTCTGTTAAAAAAAAAAAAAAAGTGCCTTTTTTATGGCTGTTATTGTATTGTGCTGGTGGGTTTTGGCTCACAGGTTGAGTCATTAATAAAATTAAATGAATCAATGCACGGACAGCTTTGAGCACAGTGCCAGGCACATGTTAAATGCTCAAGAAATGATGGGTATTTTGATTAATTTTTTGATCATAGTCATTATCACCGGGGCCCTGGTGATACAGTGGTTAAGAGCTTGGCCGCTAACCAATAGGTGGGCAGTTCAAATCTACCAGCCTCTCCTTGGAAACCCTAGAGGGCAGTTCTACTCTGTCATATAGGGTCGCTATGAATTCGAATTGACTCAACGGCAATTGGTTTTAGTCATTATCACCATAGTGGCATTGGGGACAGGCCTGGTTTTCTGTCCCGCCTCTGACGGTACACACAATATTCGACACTCAAACCAAAAAAAACCAAATCCATTGCTGTCCAGTTATTTCTGACTCATGGTGACCCCATGTGTTACGGAGCAGAACTGCCCCATAGGGTTTTCAGGTCCGTATGTACGTTCACATTTAATTATCAAACCACCCCATGAGGTAGGAAGCTTCTGTAATCCTCATTTTATATTTTATATACCGCATTTTACACAAATAATGCATATGTTACACTTTTTGCCGCTGCCATTCCCCCAGGTATTTTTCTAAGCATCATTATACTAATTTTTAAAATGTTGCTGTAAAAAAAATTAACATAGCACTTACAAAATACCCGGGGGGAGGGGGGAGGTACAGTTGGCAAAAAAAGTGTAACACTGGCATTATCTGCATGTAAATATGGTATGTACAAACTGAAGCCCAGAAAAAAAAGGATAGGTTAATTGGCCCAAGGCCACAGCAGAGCTAGGATTTAAACCCAGGCGGTTTGAATCCAGAGTCCACACAACTAACCACCAAACTAGGCTGCCTCATTCAGAATATGCTGCCTCCTTTTGTTAACAAACTTTTGTTTGTTTCTGCAAGTAGATTAAAGATACCTCAGCTGTAGCGCTGTCTTACGACATTCTTCCTGGCCCGAAGTTGTTGTTGTTAGCTGCTGTCAAGGCGTCCCCTGACTCATGGTGACCGCACGCACAATGGAACAAAATGCTGCCCAGTCCTGCACCACCCCCATGATCGATTGCAGATCAAATCCTTGTGGTCCATAGGGTTTTTTCATTGGCTGATTTTCAGAAGCAGATCACCAGGCTTTTCCTCCCAGTCTGTCTTAGTCTGGAAACACCATTGAAACCTGTTCTTCATCACATTATCAAGCAAGCAAGCTTCCACTGATGGACAAGTGTGGCTGCACAGAATTTAAAAGTTCTGAACCAATCATTTCTTGACTGGTTGACTGATTTCTAGTGGTCTTAGAAAGGGAGTCTGCTTTAACATCATGGCTATTACGATTATTAAAAGTAGAGCCCTTTCAGGAAACTAGAAGGTCCTTGTCCATATAAAAGCAACGGAGCCATAGAGAGTGCTGATTCTGAGGATGAGCGAATAGTGGCACCTTGACCTGTGGGCTGTTGGGGACCAGAGGTTGGGCTGCTACCAGAGAAGATGCTTACCAAGGGGCAGTTATATGCAGCGGCGAGTTTGCATCCAGATTGAGTTCAGAAGGCAAAATTCAGAGCTGTGTGATCTGAGACAAGTCACTTAACCTCTCTTTGCTTTAGTTACTTTAACCTTAAAACAGAGAAAATTAATAAAGAATAAATGAGCTAATACGTGAACTTGAGATCTGAGGGACAAATCAGGGCTGAAAACAGAAAACAACCTCAGGGTCAGGAATTAAGGGACTGAAGTCTTTCGGGAATCAGAATACAATAATAATACAATAATAATAGTAATAGCAAACCAAACACTAAGTGTTTTCCATGTGCTGAATACTGTTTCATGGGCTTTCACATATTAACTCATCCATTCCTTATTAGTATTATTCCAGTTTTACAGATAAAGAAACTAAGGCACAGAGAGGTTAAGTGACTTGCCCCAGGTCACGCAGCGAGAAAGTGTCAAAACCTGGGTTCCAAGTCAGGGGGTCAGGTGCCAGAGGTTGTCTTCTTAACCACTGAGACACTGAAGTTAAGATTCTTGTCCTGCTGAGGGCTAACTGCTGGCCTGACAAGATGAGGGGCCCATGGAGGTTGAGGGTTAAGTATATAGGTGGAGCCTGGATGTCCTGGTTCCTGGTGTCAGCTACAAAAACTGAGAGGCAAAGAAGTGCAGTGGTTAGGAGCATCCACTCTGGACTAAGAGGCCTGGGCCTGCATTCCATCTCTGCCCCTTCAAAGCTGAGAATTCCTGGGCAAGTCCATGCCCTCTGCCTCAGTTTCCTTGTCTTTAAAATGGGGATAAATTAATACGTACCTCATAGAGTTGCTGGGAGGATTAAGAGTTGACATTTGTGCCCATCAATGGATAAATAAATTATGGTATATTCACACAATGGAACACTATGCATCAATAAAGAACAATGATGAATCTGAAACATTTCATAACATGGAGGAACCTGGAAGGCATTATGCTAAGTGAAATTATTCAGTTGCAAAAGGACAAATATTGTATGAGACCACTATTATAAGAACTCGAGAAATCATTTAAACAGAGAAGAAAATATTCTTTGATGGTTACAAGAGTGGAGGGAGGGAGGAAGAGGGGTCTCCAATAATTAGATAGTAGACAAGAACTATTTTAGGTGAAGGGAAAGACAACACAATACAGGAGAGGTCAGCACAACGGGACTAAACCAAAAGCAAAAGTTTCCTGAATAAACTGAACGCTTCAAAGGCCAGCATAACAGGGGAGGGAGTTTGGGGACCATGGTTTCAGGGGACATCTAAGTCAATTGGCATAATAAAATCTATTAAGAAAACATTCTGCATCCCACTTTGGAGAGTGGCGTCTGGGGTCTTAAACGTTACCAAGCAGCCATCTCAGATGCATCAATTGGTCTCAACCCACCTGGATCAAAGGAGAATGAAGAACACCAAAGACACAAGGTATTTATGAGCCCAAGAGACAGAAAGGGCCACGTAAATCAGAGACTACTACATCAGCCTGAGATCAGAAGAACTAGATGGTGCCCAGCTACAACCGATGACTGCCCTTAGGGTACAGGAGAGCAGTGGGAAGCAGACTTCAAATTCTCATAAAAAGACCAGACTTAATGGTCTGACTGAGACTGGAGGGACCCCGGAAGTCTTGGTCCCTGGACCTTCTGTTGGCCCAGGATGGGAACCGTTCCCAAAGCCAACTCTTCAGACAGGGATTGGGCTGGACTATGGGATGGAAGATGATACTGGGGAGGAGTGAGCTCCTTGGATCAAGTAGACACATGAGACTATGTGGGCAGCTCCTGTCTGGAGGGGAGATGAGAGGGCAGAGGGGGTCAGAAGCTGGCCAAATGGATACGAAAATAGAGAGTGGAGAGAAGAAGTGTGCTGTCTCGTTAGGGGGAGAGTAACTAGGAGTATATAGCAAAAAAAACAGGTGTATATAAATTTTTGTATGAGAGACTGACTTGATTTGTAAACTTTCACTTAAAGCACAATAAAAAAAAAAAAAGTTGATATTTCTAAAACCCTGACAATAGTGGCTGGCAGACACTAACCATGAGGTGAATGCTAAACAAAATAAACCCATAAGATAGCCACTTCTTTGCGTGTCTTGGGGGTGAAATTGGAGAAGCAGGGACCTAACCAGATAGGGGACATCCCTGTGCGTTTGCCTTTAACAAAGGAAACTGAGTCCTTGGCTGAAGAGCTGGTGGCTGGTGAAAACTTACGCTAATGTCTCCAACAACTCACCTGCATGCACTCAGCCACCAATTTCTGCCTGCCTCTCCTCACCCCCTCCAGCTTCACATCCACACATCAGGGAAGGAGGGGCTGCAGGTCTGCCTGCCTCAAGCTGCCTACATGGTGATATTTAATTAACTTACTCATTTGATCCTCAGGTTTGCTCAGTAGCTCCCTTTCCCTGGTGTTCCCTGGGGTTTGAATAGAGTAAAATTCAGCCCTAATTAAAACTGTTGAAACACCAGCAGTCTCCATTAATAAAACATCAGAATGAGACTGGATTTTTTTTTTTTTTTAAACAGGCTTTTCTTAACTCTGAGAGGGTGGGCAGAGTGAGCCCAAGTGAGAAAAAAGAAAGTGAACAAACTCTTTTTTGTCACCCAGTGGGCAAGGGTGGCATTCCTAAGTCTCTCTTCTGGTTTGGGGCTGGGGTACAATCAGTTGTGGTAGAAAGAGTCCTAGATAGTGATTATGGGTGATGGTTGTACAGCATGATTAATGTGACTGATATCACTAAATTATACACCTGAAAAATGTTGAATTGGCAAATGTTGCCTTAGGCTGGGTTCTCTAGAAAAGTAAAATCAGTGACGTGTGTGTGTGTTCATTTTATATATATAAAACCTGTTGCCGTCGAGTCGATTCTGACTCATAGCGACGCTAGAGATGCTAGATACATATATATATATGTGTATGTATATCTTGTGTGATCATTAAGCTTGTGTGTCAACTTAGCTGGTCCATGATTCTCAGTGGTTTGGCAGTTACGATGTAGTTTGGCAGTCGTACGATGATATGATCAGTTCCATGATGAAATGTGATTATAATGTGATCACGTCTGTTATGAGATCTGCTGTGAATAGCCAATCAGTTCAAAGGGAGTTTCCTTGGGGGTGTGTCCTGCATCCAATATAAGTGTACTCTCTGGCAAGGCTTGAGGGCTTTTGCTTGCTCTGAATCCTGCAGCTGGCTCCTGTTCATCTGATCTCCAGTTCTTGGGACTGGAGCTAGCAGCTTACCTACCATCTTGCCTGTTGATGTTGGGATTTGTTGGTCTTCACATCCTGTGAGCAAGAGCCCTGCTGTCTGACCTGCTGATTTTGGGTTCACCAACTCCTGTGGCTGTGTGAATCAGGAGATGCCTCCAGCCTGACCCACAGACTTGGGACATTCCGGCCTCTACAACATCATGAGTTATTTCTTTGATACAAATCTCTCTATGTAGCTATTTATACATTTTACTGGTTTTGCTTCTCTAGAGAACCCAGCCTAAGACATGTATATATAGAGAGAGAGATTTATATCAAGGAAATGGCTCACGTGGTTGTAGAGGCTGGAATGTCCCAAGTCTGTGGGTCAGGCTGGAGGCTTCTCCTGACTACACATAACTGCCAAACCACTGAGAATGATGGCCCAGTCAAGTTGACACACAACCTTAACCATCACAGTTGTGTTATATATATTTTTACAGCCATAAAAAAAAGAACCCTAGAGTCTAAGCCCAGAGACCTCTTACATTATCTTCCTATGTGAGGACTTAGGTAAGCACCATCTTCTCTTTGTGTCTCAGTTTTTCCATCCGTAAAATGGGGAATACTGGACCACCTTTAATATTCTATGATCTGAAAACACCAAGTTGTTGAGTCCTTGGATTTCACCAAATTAAGGAATTCTTGAAACTGGCAGGATAGAGTTGCAGGTTTACCTTCTGCCTCCCCAAGCACCTCCCTTCGTGACACTATCCTGAGAAAATGACCATATGCAATTTCTTCCACTCAAGTCACTGGGCTTTGGGTCATGTTAGCTGTACCCCTGGCCACCAGGGACTGGATCAGAGATCAGAGTTCCAGTCACAGCACTGCAAGTCCAACTAAAGGAGCCTACGAGGAGCCCTGGCTCACAAACTCTCCATATTGGATGGGGACCTGACAACCCAATGAGACCCTCTCTCCTGGGAGAGTTTTAAATGTGAAACACACATGCAGAGGGGAGAAGAAACAGGAAGTTCAGCCATGGCCAAGGCCAAGGGCGGGGACATTGAAGCCAGCCAAAACTGGGCTTAAACGCCTGCTGGTACATCCCTGCTGTGTACCAGCTGCATGGCTTTGCACATGCTGTGTACCTCTCTGAGCCTCAGTTTCCTTATATGTAAATGGGGGTAATAAGTTCCTTCTTCATAGGGCTGTAATGAGGATGAATGAGATAACTTGCATCCATTACTTACCACAGGGTCTGACACATACTATGTGGTCAACTGTGGTTACTATTAGTGGCAGGAGATGAAGAAGCAGGAGGAAGAGAGAAGACAAAAGCAAAAGAGTGATAGTACAAGTGATAGGAATGGCTATTACTGGGAGAAGCACCGCTCTCACACTCTCAGTCCAGGTGGTCTGGTGGGGCTCCCTTTTCCAGACTTACATGGTGTTTTTCATGTGCCAAGTACTGTTTCAAGGATTTTCACACATTAACGCATCCATTCCTTATAATTATTAACTCTATTTTACAAATAAAGAAACTAAGGCACCAAGAGGTTAAGTGACTTGCCCCAGGTCACACAGCTTGCAAGTGGCAGAACATAGGTTCCAAGCCAGAGGGTTGGGAGCCAGAGGTTGTCCCCTTAACCACTGAGACACTGGAGTTAATATTCTGGCCCTGCTGGGGCCAACTGGTTCCACTCCCTTTTCCAGCCATAAAGCCTGTGACACTGGCCCAAATCAACCAGAGCATCACAGCCCCCAGCCATTTTTACTGGTCCAGAGTTGGCCAGTGCATGCTACCTGGGCCTTGCCCTGCAGCACCTGAGATGCAAAGCTCACCCTCCCCTCCACTGTCTAAGAGAAATCCAGTCCCATTAACCATTTTAAGATTTTTGAAGACTCTCAAAAATTTCCTGTGGAGAAGATCATGGGAAGGGATCACATCCCAGAGCACGTGGCTTTCCAACCTTTTGCTATCTCCATCTTGTCTCTTATTGTCTACCCCTCTTGTCACCCCCATTCTCTCCAGAACAATCCTTAAAATTCCTTCAGAAACAACCTTCAGCCAGGAACACCAGCCTAAGTGTTTTCCCAGCAAAGGTAGCTTTCTCTTCCAAAGAGCAATCCTGGTAAACCAAATGGCCTCCATTGTACTTCATAAGTCAAGCTCAAGGTCGGCCCTTCTTCAGTGCAAGCCAATATCACAGCAGGCATGTAAGGTGGACACATGCACTGCCAACTGCCCCTCATTTTGCTGGAATCAATATGCTGGGCAGAGGGAGAAAAAGACCTCCCACCTTGGTTCATCAAGCCAGAGAGACTGTGATGCCCAGCCATCTCCTTCAACAAGTCTGCAGGTCTCGCAGCTGCCAGAATCGCTGAGGTTAAACATTCTGGGTGAGAACTAGGATTAAGAACACGGCAATGGCCACTCACAGCAGTGAGTTTCCCCTGCTAGTTAATAGAATGATTCATTTGAACTGCTACCCCCTTCATTGATGGTGAGGGGTCTGTTTCTCCCCCACCAGCCCTTCCCTTTCTAGGAAAAGACCAGCGAGGCTTATTGATTTCTAATACATCATCCTGGAGCAGGCATCAATAGAGGGAGAGAGATGTGAGAACAGAATGCGGAGCCCCATATCCACCCCTCTCAGCTCCCTCCTCCCTGGGCCCATCCTCTTCTCAGCAAATCTACTCAGACCCCCCTAGGGAAGCCGAGAGTTCATTATGAACAGCAGCCAAGAGTCAATAAATATGTGGCTGAGATTTCAGTCACCTACTGTGGCTGTCCTCACCACCAATAAAGTAATCATGGCAGGGGGGTCAGACTGGGCAGGGGAGGGTTGCAGGCAGGGAGAGTGGCAGGGAGCTCAAAGGAACTGGCAGTCAGAATGATCTTTTTGTAAAGCAAATTTGATCATGTCAAACATCTCCACCCTGCTTAAAACTCTGCGTGTTTCCCCACTGCTTCCACAATAAAGACCAATGCATTGAATGTGACTTGCAAGGGTCTGGCCCCTGCTGACTTCTCAGACCTCATATTCCAACATGCCCTGTCCTCCACTCTCAACTACTCTGGCCACACTTTGACTCTTTCAGTTCCTCAGTGACCTTCCGAGCTCAGGTCAAATG
This sequence comes from Loxodonta africana, assembly GCF_030014295.1. NCBI lineage: Eukaryota > Metazoa > Chordata > Mammalia > Proboscidea > Elephantidae > Loxodonta > Loxodonta africana. The sequence continues at coordinate 76,179,023 of NC_087353.1, read as the reverse complement.
TCAGTCACCTCCTGAACCTGGAACAATTCCAGCTGTAATACAGTCTTAGTGCCCCGTGTATTTGGCCTTCATATCATTTGCCACAGCCCACAATGTTGCATCCACTTATCTAATTTTGAGGTTGATGCTGTCTCCATTCACTGGTATGCAACACTGTGTTTTACTCACCAAGTATCTCCAGCTCCTAGCACAATGCCTGGCACAGAGCAGGAACTCAGTAGATACTTGCTAAATGGATCCATGAGTGAATGAGTTGTAAGGAAGGGCACCTTCCAAGAGCTGGAAGCAGTTCAGTTGGGCTACAACACAGTGTGTGGAGCAGGGTGGGAGAAAGGGCAAGAGAGATGGATGGAGCAGATCGCAGAACCATCGTTATTCAGCCCTGGTGGTGCAGTGGTAAAGAGCTCAGCTGCTAACCAAAAGGTCGCAGTTCGAATCCACCAGCTGCTCCTTGGAAATCCTATGGGGCAATTCTACTCTGTCCTCTATGATCTCTATGATCTCTATGAGTCAGAATTGACTTGACGGCAACGGGTTTGGTTTTGGTCCTGTATATCAGGCACTGTTCTAGGCACTGGGGACACAGCAGTAAATAAAACAGACAACAATATCTACCTTTATGGAGCTGACATTCGACACTGTTTCCCTCTCATGTTGCAGGATACGCGCAGAGCAATATTTCTCTTAGAAGTAGCTCCATTTGCAGTAGTAGTATTCTCAGTTGCAGCAAAAATAAATTGCAAATATAGCCAGGTGTTGGGTGTTTTTAAGGGGCCTCTACAGTTTAGGCTCGACTACTAACCAAAAGGTTGGTGGTTAGAACCCACCCAATGGCATTGTGGAAGAAAGACCTGGCAGTCTGCTTCCGTGAAGATTACGCGAAAAAAAACCTCATGGAGCAATTCTACTGTGGCACACATGGGGTCCCCATGAGTTGGAACTGACTCCGCTGCAACAGGTTTTTCTTTTTTGTAAAGGGCCTCCGTTGGGCAACATTTGAGCTGGACCCTTACCCTCAGGGAGACTAAGTTAAGCACTTAAACACATCCCTAACGTAAGTAAATCTACTCCACAACCTGTTGATGAGTAGATGGTCTTCTCAGGTTTTGATGGAGAGATCAGGAAGACGATTGCATTGCATATCATGCAATTCAAACATCATCAATTTCCCCCACTCAACACCTCTCCTTTCCCCTAAGTCCTTGACCTCTGTTGACCCCTTCATCTCTTTTCCCTCCCTCCTACGTTGCATCTCAAAATTTCTTCTTGTGTCCAGAGCAGCCCAGCATTCATACCTTCACTCAAATGAACCTGAGGGAATTTGCCTAACAGGGGCCATCTACTGGTCCTCAACCATGCTCCATGAGGTTTGAATTCACCCCTGTGTCACGGCCCATTGGGATGGGCCTTGCCATGCGGAGCGTTCTTCCATAGGCTAAGAATTCTGGACTTTGCCCAAAAGGCAACGTGGAGCACAGGAGGTTTCAGCGGGGGAGTGCCCTCAGGCAGAGTCTGCCCACGCACCTGAGAGTTTGCCTCTGCTGCCTCCTGGAAGAATCCAAACCCAGCTGTGGCACGTCCTTCTTCCAGCATATTTAAAGCTTTCCTTTGAGCCCAGCTGCAGAGAAGCCCCCCAGGGTGCAGCAGGAAGGGGAGGAGGGCTGCCTCAGCTTCAAAGACCTGCAGGCAACTCTAGGCACGTGGGACCTACTCCCATTCAGGCAGCCTCCTGCAGAACCCAGAGCTGTAGCTGCCTTGGGGAGAAGGTATCTCTATGCTAGAACTCAAATGCCTCTGCTTTCCGTGGAACAAAGAAACGGATGCTTCCTGGGGAAAAGTAGGATAAAGCATAATCGCACTTAGGGTTACTTCTATCTGCTCTTCGAAACAGACAAACAACCAAATCCATTGCTGATTCTGACTCCTGGTGACCCTGTAGGACAGAGTAGAACCGCCCCATAGGGTTTCCAAGGTTGTAACTCTTTAGAGCAACAGACTGCCATGCCTTTCTCCCTCGGGGTGCTGGTGGGTTCGAACTGCCGACCTTTCTTTCGGTTAGCAACTCAGTGTTTTAACCACTGCACCGTCAGGGCTTCTACCTGATCTTCTTCCATGGCTAATGGGCTCAGTCAGTAGGGAACGCTCTTTATGTTAATAGCATAGAGTTGTGTAATGTGGAAGTTCTTCCTCCTATTTCTTGAAGCCAACGTCCTATGTCTGGGACCAAGGGGCCCAGTGAATTGTTTAGAATATTCATAATTATAAAAATAACTGTAGCAAGAGACATAGGGAGAACACAATGTGGTGATGGAGGCAGAAATTGGAGGGATGTGTCTCCACGTCCAGGAAGGCCAAGGATTTCTGGCAACACTGGAAGCTAAGAGAAAGGCAATGAACAGACTCTTCCCTAGAGGCTTCAGAGAGAGCATAGCTCTGCAGACACCTTGATTATGGACTTCTGGCCTCCAGAACTGTGACAGAATAAATTTCTGCTGTTTTAACTATACTAACCCCCACTCGTCTATCAGTTGGTCATATTGTGGTGGCTTGCATGTTGCTATGATGCTGGAAGCTATGCCACCAGTATTTCAGATAGCAGCATAGTCATCTATGGGGGACAGGAGTTTCCAGAGTGAGAGACTAGGAAGAAATGACTGGCAATCAACTTTTGAAAATTAGCCAGTAGAAACTCTACAGATCACAGCAGAATATTGTCTGATATAGTGCTGGAAGATGAACACCCTAGCTTGGAAGGCACTCAAAATACACAGTGGCCACAACAACGGACTCAAACATACCAGTGATGGTAAAGACGGTGCAGGACCAGGCAACGTTTTGTTCTGTTGTGTGAGGGGTCACCATGAATCAGAGACAACTCAACAGCAACTAACGACAACACCACCATAACAATAGTAAAATAGGTATAAGTGTAAGCCCGTTAAACAAAACCAAACCCATTGCTATCAAGTCGATTCTGACTCATAGCGACCCTACATTCCACAACTGCTCACCGAGAGACAAAAGAGGGATAGGGTGAGTGAAGAAAGCAACACTCCACTTTAAGGGCACAGCTCAGAAGTTATACACATCAATTTCACTCACATTCCATTGACCAGAATATAGTCACATGGCAATATCTAGCTACAAGAAAAGCTGGGAAATGTAGTCTTTAAGCTGGGCAGCCATATGCCCCACTAAAAATCAGGGGTTCTACCACTACTGAGTCCCTGGGTGGCACAAACGGTTGAACACTTGGCTACTATTTGGTTGATGGTTTGAATCCACCCCCTTATGCCTCAGAAGAAAGGCCTGACAATCTACTTCCAAAAGATCACAGCCATTGAAAACCCTATAAAGTACAGTTCTACTCTGAAACATGAGGTTGCCATGAATTAGAACTCACTGGATGGCAACTGATTAGGTTTTTTCCCTACAACTATAGAAGTGGAGGGGCAGTAGTGGTTCAGTGGTAGAATTCTCCCCTTCTATGCAAGAGACCTGGGTTCAATTCCCGGCCAATGCACATCAAGCACAGCCACCACCCATTTGTTAGTAGAGGCTTGCATGTTGCTATGATGCTGAACAATTTCAGTGGAACTTCTAGACTAATACAGACTTGGAAGAAAGGCCTGTTGATCTACTTCCGAAAATCAGCCAGTGAAAACCCTATCCATTGTAATTGTCCATGGGGTTGTGATGAGTCTGGGGCCAACTTGATGGCAGCTAACAGCAACAACAAACTTCTGTAGAAGGGGAGACAGCATCTCTGCCATAGCCACCTGAGGACAAGAAGTCCCAGGAAACAGAAACCAGAATGTTGCCTGAAACTCGAGAAATGTTCCCCTGTCCATCACTATTCTCTGCTTCTCTTGGGTGTCTGCTCTATTATTCTCTCATTTCTCAGCTATCTGTGCCCCTCCTTGCCCAGAGCAGGGGGACTATGGCCCGCCCTCGATTTCTCAGCTTAATATACAGTTGAGCAAAAGGAGGCCAACTGGCCCTCCAGCACAAATGGAACTTGTCAGGTTAAGCAGATTTGTGATTTAACTCTGGGAAGAAAGGGGCAAATACGAACATAATGAGGCCAAGGTATTATTAGCTTACAAAAAATAAATGTAAAGTTATGTTAATAAGAGGACTATTAAATTTTCAGTCAGATCAGAAGGATGTGCATGTGACAGGAGTGGGAGGTTTGGAAATAAACTAATTCTTGGGCTGATGAGACCTGTTTCATTTAAAATACCCTATGGAACAACCAGCTGCAGAAACTCTGAATAGAAAGGGATGCTCCAATCCACCCACAGATAAGACATTTCCCACAGCCCAGCCACCTGGTTCTGAGTTAGAACTGCCCTCAACAAGGTATCGGTAAACAGGGGGGAAGAAAAGAGCCCTAGACTTTTAGAGGCTGAGGTTGGGAAATCTGCCAGACACCAGAAGGGGCTGGTGGGTATAGAGACTTAATGATTTCAGTGGAGTGGAGGGAATCAAGAATGAGAGGGAAGGCAAGAAAGGGGCAGCACTCTAGGGAGAAGAGGCTAGAGAAGGGTGGGAGAAAAAGGAGAGCATTAGGGAAGGAGAGACACTTCAAAAGTGCCTTGAGACACTGAGTGCTGTCAGTGGTTAAGATGATCAGACTAAGGCTAAGCTGCCCCCAGCACTCTACAGTTTGGTACCTAGCAAACCATATCTTGAATCCTTGCACAAAGAGTTACTCAGACTTCGCACAGAGCCCAGAGTGCATGAATTCAGTTGGGAACAGCAGAGAGCTGTTTGCAGAATAGAAAGGAAATTAGCCCCCTTGCCCATGGCCAGGTATGAGAACATCGCCATTATGGACTGGAGGTGGCAGGGAGGGGCCATCTTTTAGAGACTGCAGAGCAGAGAGGGGATTCATTTGCAGACCACTAGCCAGATGCCTAATGGTAAGGTTAAGCAGTTACTTAGAGACCCACCCTAAAAAAAAAAAAAAAAAAACCCCAGTGCCGTGGAGTCGATGTCGACTCATAGCAACCTTATAGAGATCCACCCTAAGGGGCCGAAAAGGGAGATTTCCCCATGATTTCACATGCCAAATACTAGCACAAGAAGAGACTGACTCAACTCTTTCTCAGTTCCAATCCCAAATCTCAGGGCAGAAGACTTGGTGTTGTCCAGTTTGGGTCAGACGTCCACCCCTGGTCCAATCATCTATGCCCAAGGGTGTCAGCTCCTATAGAACAACATTGCTGCCAAGACTCTGCCTCTGGATGTCAGGGATAGGCTGTTGGCCCATGGGTTTGACGGACACTCCATGTCACCTATCAGAATAAATTGAAACTCTTTGCACCCTGCCTCTCAGTCCCCACCTCTCAGCCTTAACCTCCTGCCACCCCTGCACAAGTTCTACCCTTTATTCATGCCCAACACAGAGCTACCCAAACTCACTTCACTGTTTCACGCCTCCATGCCTTTGCGCAGGCTGTTCCCTGCACCTAGAACACCTTTCCTGTCCACTCGCTTTGTCTACCCGACAAGCTGCTACTTACATTTCTATTTCAAAATCCAGCTGGAGCGTTTCTTTTGGAAAATCTTCCCTGACTCTCTCTAGAGTTGGGCTGTCTCCGAGGTTTCCCTGTGAGCCTTGTGTGTACACTTTCATAGTACCTAGAACACTCTGTCTCAATTTTTGTTGGATTGTTTTTCTCTTGAAGACTGTGGGTTGGAGAAAGGTAGAGAAAACCTGCCTTACCTGCTCCAATGTCTACAGAGTGTTTGGTGCTCAATAAATGAATAATGAGTGAATCAATCAATCAATCAAAATTATTATTATCAATTTGGAACAATGAGGAATGCAGTTAGTGAATAAAACACAGTCTGTGCCCTTTAGGATCTTCTGAGCATGAAGAAGACATGAATTATAATTATGAAAACAAAGTTATACACCAAGGTCTAAGGAAGTTCAGGGGAAGTTGCCATTTCTACTGGAAGAATTATGGAAGGCTTCTGGGAGGAGGTGACTTTGAGCAAAGTCACAAGGATGAGTAGGAGTTTGCTAAGTGATAACAGGTAGGGAGGAGGGGTTGGAAAGAAAAGGCCATATTAAGGAAAGAGCTTGAACAGGGCATACAAAGAGGCTGCGTTAGGCATACAGATGTGACATGGACGGGCTGTAGGGACAAGACCAAGGACGCTGGGTAGTGGCAGCATAATTTGGTGTTCTGAGAAAGGGAATCACTTACCATGTCTGGGCCTTTTGGCTGTTTTCAGAAACAAGCCTGGAAGTTGTTGTTAGCTGCCGTTGAGCCAACCCTTGGCTCATGGTGACCCCATGCACAGTGAAACACCCATTCCTGTGCCATACTCACAATCGGTTGTGGAGTGGACTGTTGTGATCCACACGGTTTCCAGCGGCTGATTCTGGGAAGGAAACCGACAAGTTTTTCTCCCTAATTTGTCTTAATCAGGAAGCCCACTGAAACCTGTTCAGCACCATAGCAGCATGCAAGTCTCCACTGACAGGCAGACCGGTGGTGGCTGCTCACGGGGTACATTGACCAGGAATTAAACCCAGATCTCCTGCAAGGAAGGCAAGCATTCTACCAGTGAACCACCAACATCCCCTGCAAACCTGGAAGGGAGAGCCCCTTTGTGACTGCTACTGCTGAGCCCAGCAACTCGTCAGGGCATCTGACAGCCACCAAGTGTCTCTCCCCTTCCATGGATTTTCTCGGGAGAGGAAGAAAGATACTTGGGGTCACCAACAGTTTTGGAACCAAGAAGCTTCTCCTACTGGCACCTGAGCCAAATCTTCAGAATTTGATGCCTGCCCTGGTCTCATTCACCTTCTCCTCCAAATGTCAGAGAGGGAGGGTGGCCCATTCTGAGCCTGGAATGAGACACTGGCCTCCCACCACCCCACTCCTCCGGTACTTCTTCTAAATCTCACTGATTGTACCTTCTGATAGCCATGGATAAGTCGCTTCACTTCTATGAGCCTCAGTTGCCTCATTAAAAAAAAAAAAAAAAAAGATATAATGACCTTTTTTAGTGAGCCCCTAGCAGTGGTAGTTCACTGGTCCTTCTCACCTTCCATGCGGGAGACCCAGGTTCAACTCCCAGCCAACGTACCTCATGCTAAACCACCAACCGTCTGTCAGTAGAGGCTTACATGTTGCTGTGATACTGAAAAGGCTACGGTGCAGCTTCTACACTAAGACAGAGGTAGAAGAAAGATCAGGTCATCTACTTGCAAAAATCAGCCAATGTGCCTGGGGACCCTATAAGTTGGGGGCCACCTAGATAGCAGCCAACAACAAAAAAAACATCATGAGGATTAAAGTTAACTCAGGCCAAATGCCTAATGCATGATTAACAGCATTAATAGACACCCAGTCAGTAGTGACCATTACATTTTTTTTTTTTTTTTGAAAATGTGGTTGTCTTACCACTCTTGTTCTAGAAGTTCCGGGAGAGAATTCATGCCCCATACTGTCTGGCATGTAATTATGCTCAATAAATGTATGTTGAATGAATGACTAGCTAAAATTTAGACTTTTCAGACTGTGTAATAGCTAAGAAATGGGCTCTTCCAATCACTCATCTTACACACAGAGGAAACAAAGACTCGGGGAGGTAAAATAGAGTAGTTCAGAGCCTCTGTTTTAATCCTGAATCCACCATGTTTAATCTTGGTTGTTGCTTAACATTTCTTGTCCACTTTCCTCATCTGTAAAGTATGGGTAATCGTAGAAGCTATTTTATTGGATTGTCATGGGAATAAAATGGGCAAATGCATACAAAGCCTAGAACATTTTTTAAATAAATGAATGAACGATCATCTCCTATACCTGGATGGATTATTTTCTGCACCATCTCTGCCTCCACCCCTTCCTATTCACCTTGGCCAGGTTCCCATCTCTTGCCTTGGAGACATCTTTGGTCCTAAGCCACTACATCCATTAATCTGTCTTCTGTCAGCTAATGTCTGGCTCATTCCCAAATACATACAAACCGGTGCCTGGTACATCATAAGTATCAATAAATGTTAGGTGCAAATGATTAACATACTCAATTGCTAACCCAAAGGTTGCAGGTTTGAGTTCACCCAGAGGTACTTTGGTGAAAGGCCTGGCAATCTACTTCCTGAAAACCCTGTGGAACATAGTTCTACTCTGACACACATGGGGTTGCCATGAGTTAGAATTGATTCGGTAGCAATTGTTGTTGTTGTTATCGCTATGATTGAGGCTGGCCCAAGACCACACAATCAGTTAATAGCAGGGCTAAAACTGAAGCCACATGCTCCTGCCTCCCAGTCTGTCACTTTTCTCATTACACCCCAGTGCTTCTGATGGAATCAGATGCCCCTTATCCTAGTTCATGGGGTATGAAATTCACATGTTGTTCCCATGTCCTGGACCGCTAATTCTTGGAGAGGGTTTCCTAGTCAATCTGATTCTCTGCCAAACCAAGGACTTGACCAGTTTAGCACCTCACCATCTGTCTCTGAGCACCTTCCTTCTTGCAACATCCCCAATGTACTGAACAACTTCCTCTTCAATTATATAGATCAGTGATCTCAACCAGGGGAGATTTTCCCCTCGGATGACATTTGGCAATATCTGGAGACATTTTTAATTGTCATAATTGGGGAGAGTGTTACTGGCATGTAGTGGGTAGAGGCCAGGGGTGTTATTAAACATCCTGCGATGCACAGGACAGCCCCCACAACAGAGAATTATCAGTCCAAGATGTCAATGTGCTGCTGCTTAGAGCCTGATATGGATGTATGTTCATGCAGATGCAAATGGACATACTTTTCATATCTGTCTTATAGCTATATAACCACCAGGTCTTGGGGAAATGAGTTTCTTTGGGATCATACAGACCAGGGTTCAAATCCCAGCTCTTCCACTTGCTAGCTGTGCGAACTTAGACATGATACTTAACTTCTCTGAGCTTCAGTTTCCTCATCCGTGAACTTGGCATAATTATGCTGGAGTGAAGCTTGTTGATGATACACATAAAGCACCTAGGAGGTGCCTAAGAGGAGCCCTGGTGATACGACAGTTAAGCACTCGGTTGTTAAATGAAACATTGGCAGTTCAAATCCACCCAGAGGCTCCTCCAGAAAAAGACCTGGTGACCTGCTTCTTTAAAAATAACAGCCAAGAAAACACTATGGGGCCATTCTATTGTCACATGATGTTGCTATGGTTGGAGTCAATTTGAGAGCACCCAGCAACAACAGCAGCTGACTAAGACATAATAGGCACGTGGTAGATGGCATCCATTATTACTCATGCCCTCATTTTTGTAAGGTACCTTTAAAAGGTATATAAATGCAGATACTTGAAAATGTTGGCTGGGAGTGATCCAGAAGTTGGCTGACAGAAGACAGATTAATGGACATTGATGGTTTAGGACCAAAGAAGGCTCCAAGGCAAGAGATGGAAGCCTGGCCAAGATGGATAGGAAGGGATGGAGGCAGAGATGGTGAAGGAAATAACCCATCCAGGTGTAGGAGATGATCATTCATTCATTTATTTAAAAAATGTTACAGGCTAAGGTCTATGTTAGGCATTTTATAGACACCATTCATTTTTTTTTTATTCATTAAATTCATTCGATAAATTCCACGTTCTAACCACTGTAAGCACCTACTATGTACTAAGCACTGTGTGGGCACTTTACAAACATCATTCATGTGTTCATATTCTGTAATTATTTATCAAGTACCTACTCTGTCCCAAGCATTGTATTATCATTTCGCGTACTTTGCTCCCTCCCCCACTCATTCCTCCATTATGTAACTAGCTCATTCAACAATTATTTAAAGCAATATAAAAAAAAAATTTTTTTTTTTTTTATATGCTATACCACATCTCAGGGGTATATCAAGCTTCAAGTTGCAATACGGAAGGATTCTACGGGAAAAATACTAAACGATGATGAAGGACACATCAAAAGAAGATGGAAGGAATACACAGAGTCATTATACCAAAAAGAATTAGTCGATGTTCAACCATTTCAAGAGGTGGCGTATGATCAGGAACCGATGGTACTGAAGGAAGAAGTCCAAGCTGCTCTGAAGGCATTGGCAAAAAACAAGGCTCCAGGAATTGATGGAATATCAACCGAGATGTCTCAACAAACAGATGCAGTGCTGGAGGTGCTCACTGGACTATGCCAAGAAATACGGAAGACAGCTTCCTGCCCAGCTGACTGGAAGAGATCCATATTTATGCCTATTCCCAAGAAAGGTGATCCAACCGAATGCAGAAATTATAGAACAATATTATCATTAATATCACACGCAAGTAAAATTTTGCTGAAGATCATTCAAAAGCGGCTGCAGCAGTATATCGACAAGGAACTGCCAGAAATTCAAGCCAGATTCAGAAGAGGATGTGGAACCAGGGATATCATTGCTGATGTCAGATGGATCTTGGCCGAAAGCAGAGAATACTGGAAAGATGTTTACCTGTGTTTTATTGGCTATGCAAAGGCATTCGACTGTGTAGATAATAACGAATTATGGATAACATTTCAAGGAATAGGAATTCCAGAACACTTAATACTGCCATGAGGAGCCTGTACATAGATCAAGAGGCAGTTGTTCAGACAGAACAAGAGGATACTGCATGGCTTAAAGTCAGGAAAGGTGTGCCTCAGGGTTCTAAGGGTTGTATCTTTTCACCATACCCATTCAATCTGTATGCCAAGCAAATAATCTGAGAAGCTCAACTATATGAAGTAGACCGGGGCATCAGGATTGGTGGAAGACTCATTGACCTGTGTTATGCAGATGACACAACCTTGCTTGCTGAAAGTGAAGAGGACTTGAAACACTGATGAAGATCAAAGACCACAGCCTTCAGTATGGATTACACCTCAGCATAAAGAAAACAAAAATCCTCACAACTGGACCAATAAGAAACATCATGATAAATGGAGAAAAGTTTGAAGTTGTCAAGGATTTCATTTTACTTGGATCCACAATCAACACCCACAGAAGCAGCAGTCAAGAAATGAAAAGACTCATTGCATTGGGCAAATCTGCTGCAAAAGACCTCTTTAAAGTGTTGAAAACAAAGATATCACCTTTAAGACTAAGGTGCGCCTGACCCAAGCCATGGTATTTTCAATAGCATCATATGCATGCAAAAGTTGAACAATGAATAAAGAAGATAGAAGAACTGACGCCTTTGCATTGTCATGTTGTCGAAGAATATTGAATATACCATGGACTGCCAGAAGAATGGATAAATCTGTCTTGGAAGAAGTACAACCAGAATGCTCCTTAGAAGCAAGGATGGCGAGACTGCGTCTGACATACTTCAGACATGTTGTCAGGAGGGATCAGTCCCTGGAGAAGGACATCATGCTTGGCAAAGTACAGGGTCAGCAGAAAAGAGGAAGGCCTTCAACGAGGTGGACTGACACAGTGGCTGCAACAATGAGCTCAAGCATAATGATTGTAAGGGTGGAGCAGGACTGGGCAGTGTTTCGTTCTGTTGTGCATAGGGTCGCTATGAGTCGGAACTGACTTGATGGCACCTAACAACAACAAGCATGCTATACCAGACACTAGGTTAATTGCTGATAAAGTATTAAAACTCTAGAAAGGTAAGAGATGGGCCACTGATGGACCTTCATCTAGGATGGGGAATCACAAAGGAAGCAAGATTCTAGACTTTATGGAATCATGATACAACCTACTTGGTGGTCAAGACTTTGTAGAGAGAAATACCTGTGGGGGTAGAACTCAATTTTCCCAAGGGCCACAGGAGTGCTATACACTGGAATGATGAAGTCTGAGGTCTGAATTCACATGGATAGCTGATTGTCTAGGGTTTGGTTGCAGAGAACATAATCCACTCCAGCTAGTTAAAGCATAAATTTCTTGTCACAGCACATGGATGGATTTTAGAGTAACTGAAAGGACTGAAGAAACAGCTTCCAGACTGAGTTTCTAGAAGTGACTCCCAAAGAAAGACAGCAGAACTGAGCCCCCAGGAACCTCTGCTCTTACCATAAGGAGGAAGCCGCGTGCCAAGTTGAGAATCTGCAAGCTATAGATTCAACTTCTGGGCTACAGCAGCAAAAAGGGTGCACCTCTTACCCTCTGTCTTAGTTACCCAGTGCTGCTGTAACACAAATACCACAAGCGGGTGGCTATAAAAAACAGAAATTTATTTTCTCCCGGTTCTGAAGGCTAAAAGTTCAAACCAGAGTCTCAGCTCCGTCGATTCCTTTCTGGTAGGTAGTCCAGGCATTCCTTACTTCCTTTCCTTGTAGACAACCCTCACATGTTGTCTGTCTTCCCTGTGTGTGTTGGGGTGGGAGGGTAGAACGCACACACAAACACACACTCCTATGTCTAATCTGCTCTTTTTATAACTCAAAAGTGATTAAATTTAGAACCCACCCTACTTGGTTATGATCTAATTAACATAACAAAGAAAACCCTATTTCCAAACAGGTATAGGGCTTAGGATTCCAAGGGGAGGGGACCACAATTTAATCCATAACACCTGCCTCCTTCCCTACTTAGTACTGAATTTGAGTTTCAAGCAAGTGTCTCTGTCAGAAATCCTCTCTGGGTGATGTAGTTTTTATATTTCCAGGAAGAAAAGCATCTTGGAAGGAAGCTGGAATGAAAGCAACTGCACCAATTCACAGTTTCCCCCACAAGATATTAACTTCATTATAAATCTGTGACAAGCTGGATTCTATAACTAAGCCAAATTGTGTACGTTACCATCCGAAGAAATTGTACTACAGATGGTATAAGCTTTCCCTTTAAAAGGCTAGCTGTACTAGTATGCTAATAACCATTCATTCTGGAGTCCAACTGAATCAGAATTTCTGTGGATGAGAACCAGGAATTCTTTTTTTTTTTTACTCCTCTGGTAGTTTATTTGATCAGCCAGACTGGGGCCACTGAGAAAAACTAATTCATACCCAGAACTTAGTTAACCCTCTGTTATGGATTAAAACTGTGTCCCCCACAAATGTGTGTGACCTTGGCTAGGCTGTGATGCGCAGCATTATGTGATTGTCCACTATTTTGTCATCTGATGTGATTTTCCTGTGTGTTGTAAATCCTACCTCTACAGTGTTAATGGGGTGGAATTAGTGGCAGTTATGTTAATGAGGCAGGACACAATCTACAAGATTAGGTTGTGTTTTAAGCCAATCTCTTTTGAGATATAAAAGAGAGAAATGGGCAGACGGGAGGGAGGACCTCATACCACCAAGAAACAAGAGCCAGGAGAATAGTGCGTCCTTTGGACTTGGGGTCCCTGCCCTGAGAAGTTCTTCCACTGGGGAAGATTGATGACAAGAACCTTCCCTCAGAGCCAAAGCTGAGGCCCTGAATTCGGACTTCTAGCCTACTAGACTGTGAGAGAATAAACTTCTGTTTGTTAAAGCCATCCACTGTGGTATTTTTGTTACAGCAGCACTAGATGACTAAGACACCTTCCTAGGAATATGTGCATCACAACCGAAGACAATCTCACAAACGCAAAAAGAATGGATGGTCTCATGTCAGATGAATATCATTCATTAGATGAGGGGAACTTTCTGATTCCATCAAACTAAACCATGTAGGCACCACTCAGTTGACCTAAGTATAGTCAGATCATCTTCCAGAAATGGGTTTTTGGAATGTTGCCTGCATTTAAGCAAGCAATGCCAGTACTGTCAGTGACTAAACAGATAGTTGGCAAGTTAGATCTCAGGAACTAAGACCAGGGACACATCATAAAAGAAATGCAGTCCCTGCCCTCATAATGCTGACCACCTCACAGTGTTGGCTAACAGGTAACCAGACAACCATAATCAAAATTCAGGAGGTGATAAATAAATGTCTTGAGGCATTTGTGGTTCACTGGGAGAATTCTTGTCTTCCATGAGGACGACCTGGATTCGATTCCCAGCCAAGGCACCTCATGTGCAGACACTACCCATCTGTCAGTGGAGGTCTGCATGTCACTATGATGCTGAATGGACTATTAACTGTGTTCCCAATGTGCTTGGTTTAAGGACACACTCTGTTCTGTGCACTGCTAAATGGAGACTCCTGCAGTAATGAGAAGGATGTTTGGCATCTCTTGTGGAGCCCTGGTGGTGCAGAGATTAAGAGCTCAGCTGCTAACCAAAAGGTCAGCAGTTCAAATTCACCAGCCACCCCTTGGAAACCCTACGGGACAGTTCTACTCTGTCCTATAGAGTCACTATGAGTTTACACCACCTAACAACAACAACATGATGCTGAACAGATTTCAGCAGAGCTTCCAGACTAAGACAGACTAGGAAGAAAGGCCTGGTGATCTTCTGAAAATCAGCCAATGAAAACTCTACGGATTGCAACTATCTATTCTATACCAATCATGGGGATAGTGCAGAAGGGGCAGCATTTTGTTCTGTTATGCATGGGGTTCTGGCATGAGTGGGGGCTGACTTGACAGCAGCTAACAATAACCACAAGTAAGTGCCTTGATGGGGGACATGAGATGATATGGGAGCATCACAATCCCTTGCCCAGCCTGGGGGGCCCAGGAGGCTTCTGGGAGGAAGCGATGTCTTAGCTGAGATCCGAAGGACATGTTAGCCAGGGAAAGAGGTTTGGACAATGGAATAGTGCTTCAGGCAGAAGGACCCACATGTGCCAAGGCCTGGAGTCTGGAGAGGACCTGGCATGTTTGGGCAATGAAACGTACTCAGCGTGGCTGGAGCACAGAAAACAAAATTACTGAATCTGAAAGCAGAGGTCTCGTCCAAGGGAAAGGCTGGCCCCTCCAAAGAGGCAGCATCAGCAGTAACCTTGGAGGGGCAGAGACCTGGATCACACTGTCCTAGGGATGGAGTGGCGACAACCCAGTGGCCGGAACAGAGCAGCCTCCACGCACAGCTAACTGGCTGTAATTGAGCTGAACAGGCAGGAGTGAATGGCAAGCCCAGGAGGGCCGGAAGGAAATCGCTCTCCCAGGTTCCTTCTACAGGAGACTCAGAGGAAACCAAAGCTTTCAGTGGGCTTGCAAAGGGAGCCCCAACATCATTCTCATTACTGCAGGAGTCTTTATTTAGCAGCACACAGAACACAGTGTGTCCTTAAACCAAGCACATTGGGAACAGTTAGTAGTCCATTGGCACCACATGGTTCCTTAACATCTCTGGCCCCATTCTTACATCTCTAGTAAGGGAGCCCCGAAGGCAGACACAAGGACACACACAGAGAGACTCAGGAGCACCTGTTTTGACCTATTCCTCCACCGAGCTCCACCTGGCTTCTGACTCCAGGCTAATTCTACTGTTTTCAGCTACCTTAAGCTTTCATGCTCAGCACCATGGCCCCAACTACGCCTTGCCTGTCCTTCAATCATGATTTCAATTTTCCTTCCAACTAGGCTACTTTGAGTCTCTGGAGGGTGCAAATGGTTAAGCGCTTGACTACTAACCAAAAGGTTGGCAGTTCAAATCCTCCCAGAGGTGCCCTGGAAGAAAGGCCTGGCAATCTACTTTAGAAAAACCGGCTATTGGAAACTCTATAGAGCACAGTGCTACTCTGAAACACATGGGGTTGCCATGAGTTGGAATCCACATGACAGCAACTGGTCCCAGTTCTGGTAGGTTTGACCTGGACGGTGTTTCATGATGGGAAGATTATAGGCCTGGGAGTCTTGCTTTGAAGAGTAGCTCTACCCCTTTCTAGCTGTATGACCTTGGCCAAGTGATATAACCACACTGAGCCTCAGTGTCCTCATTTGCGAAGCAGCAAAGATCAAATGAGGAACCCACGTAATGAACTGTCTGCAGTATTTGGCATATAGAAAATGCTAGATAAGTAAAAATTCCTTCTATTTCATTTTCCCTCACTAAAAGGGGTGGTTTTCTCATGACCACTAGTCTGAAATTAGGTAACTATTATTCTGATCATGTCTTTTTTCTTTTTTTCAGTTTCCCATATTCTGTTGAGCCGCACTTGTTTCAAATTTCTTGCATTTTTAGTAATTCCAAGAATAACTACGGCAGCACTAATAATAGTGCAACTTTGATTTCTCCCATGCTGACACTCGGAGAGTTTTTAAGCAGTTGGTTGTTTGGGGTTCATTTGTTTCTTTGTTTTACACCCTTTCTTGCCATCCCTATTAAGAATCTATCTTTAAATTATCATATCATCAATGATGAATTAAATGTAGGTCGAGAGAGTTTAAATGAGTGGCTAACATTGCTCAGCAAAGATACTGAGTGATTCTCCTCCAGAGGGGGTACCTTCCTCATGGAGGGGAGACATTTGGAAACGTGAGGAGCATTGGGGTTGTCCTATGACTAAGAGTGGTTAAGAGCTACAGCTGCTAACCAAAAGGTCGGCAGTTCGAATCCACCAGATGCTCGTTGGAACCTATGGTGCATTTCTCCTCTGACCTGTAGGGCCACTGAGTCGGAATCGACTTGACAGCAGCAGGTTTGGTATGACCAAGGGAGTGCCACTGGCACTCGTAGGGGGTGTTGTTCGCAAAACAATCTGCAATGTGCAGTATTCACCCAGCCCCAAGTGCCTATCATGTTCCATTGAGAGACACTGGGCGAAGTCCAGTGAAGCCACACAGAGAAATCCGAGGGGAACTGGGGCTGGGATCAAGGCTTGTTTATGTCCAGGACAGCTTTTCAATGAAAAATAAGTTTATTACACACACCAATGTGTGACTTATGAATTTAGCTTCGTAAATGAAGTTGACGCAAAGTGTCACAGTACTTTCTTTGCTCTAAGTCAAATTTAGATTTAAATCTAAATCTCATCCCACTGGACTCATCTCATTGGATTGGCAGGAAGTTCAATCCCAGTCATTAGCAGAGCTCCCTCCCACCGTCCAGGGTTAGTCAAGAGCCTCATGCTTACAAAGAGCAGAATATTCTGGGAGGTACCAAGCCACTTAGTCCCTTGGAGTCAGTCATCTCTACTACTGATGGGTCTTGCTTGGCCACAGGAGCCACAGAGGATGCTGGAAGCCCAAGTACACTTCCACGAGTGCCCCTTGGCCATCCACCCTTGAAGTCTTGACACCCCAAGGCCTTGTGAGGGAGTGGCCAAGGTTTCAGCCTCTCACAGAACTTATAAGCTTTCCTAGATTTAAGATTTCCTCTTCTCACCTCTCCTGTTCTACTCTCTATCCTTGTCACTTCTCCCCCACCCCAAAAGCTCTTGCCTCCCTCATTCCCACTTTTTCAGGGCCCACCTAGCATTAACTTCTCAATAAACTTGGGTTTTCTGAAACAAAAGCCAGCAAGGGGGTTCACTTTCCACACAAAGCCATACAAAGGACTGGCTACTTTCTCAGAAATCACCAGTGCCATCTAAGATGCACATTTCCCACCACATCTGAACGTCTCAGATAGTGTGAGGCATCTCACAGTTGATGATGTCTTACCAGAGCTGTTGGTCATGGGCAAGCAAGACTGCCATTGTCATTTTCTGTGCAAGCCCAAATTGAGTTGTTACCTCTGGTGACTTGACTGGGCACCTGAGGCCTCTCAACCTTTCAGCCAACAGGCCATTTAAGGAAGGGAGATGAGTCTTGGCTGTTACCTGAAAATCTTCCATCCTAGTAATATTAAGAAAGTGTCAACATCAAAACTAGTAGAATGGTGTCAGAGGCTTGAAAGAAAATCCCAGAAACAACCATACAGCACTCTTCTAAGAAACCCCATATCACCAACACTCTGAACAGCACAGAGGCTGATATCGTGTGGAAAAACGCAGACATCAACGACCACAGATGAGTCTGAATTGAGAAGTGATTCCAAAGAATCATACATTGAATGTGAAGAGGTTTTAGGACTACCCTAAACAACCTTTTTGGCTTAAACTTTCTTTTTTATTATATACCCATAAAAGTGATACATGTTCAAATCTAGGTCTCAAAAAGGCTAGCATGCTCTTTTAATGAATACAAAATTAAAACTCTAAGTGGTGAGAAGCATATTGCATCATAGCACAGTTGGTAGTGTGTTTTGCCTGGGTGGAGCAAATGGTTTGCACTTGACTACTAACCTAAAGGTTGGTAGTTTGAACCTACCCAAAAACACCCTGGAAGAAAGACCTGGTGATATGCTTCCATAAAAATTACAGCCAAAAAAAACCCTATGGTGCAGTTCAACTATGTAACACATGGTGTACCGATGAGTCAGAATCAACTAACAGCAATGGGTTTTGGTTTTTTTGGCTTGAGTATTGTATATTATGTGTTCTGTCATAGGCAGGCCAGAAAACCAGGCCTGTCCTCAGCACAAATATGGTGATAATGATTATGACAAAACGTTCGTTTGTTTTTGCTTTTACTTAGAGAAATAAAATAATGTTGCATCTTAAAATCAACAGCATCTTAAACTCAATGAGATAAGGTACCAGGACAACAAAGCACAAACGAATCCTTCAATAAATGACCCAGCCCCACACCGCCCAGCCAGGACCCAAGCTTGCCAGCCAAAGACTGGAAAACTGAGTTGTCCCTGAGAAAGCATGACAGCATCAGGGAAGGAGAAATTCCAACCTTTGCCAGTGGTCTGCAACTTCTGAGCCCCTAGGGCCCTACTGAGCTCCCCAAGTGTTGCCAGATGGAGAGAGAAAAAAACAGCTGTGGGCTCCAGCACAGCAAATCCTTGGCAAGGAACATGGAGGAAGGACCTGTCCACCAAGTAGCCTTAGAGACCCTGGTTGGATGTACAATGGACTAGCTTTCGGGTTGACTGATTATCCATTCCAAACACCACTTAATGGCTTGTGCCTTTTCTCTGATCATCCGTTTGGAATGAGATGCTGTTTTGGAAAACTTGGGGGAAAAAAAAATCCTCAAAACAACCTATGAATTAGATTCTACCATTTTCATCACTTTCATTTCACAGACAATGAAAAAAAGGCAAAGAGAGTTTAAATAACTCACCCATGTCCACGCAGCTAGTAAGTAGCCAAGTTGGAAGGCACTCTACCTTGTTGAATACCCTGCAATAAACCATCTACACAAGCCATGGCCCAGGGTGTCCCAGAGCAGTGTCAACAGCCATGAATCTACACAACTCCAAGCAACTTGGGTCCAGTTTGAACCAACCTTGAAATTTCTCTTTTCAAGAAAAACTTAATCAAGATGCCATCCCCTTATTGCTACCACTTGGAATGGTGACTGAAAGCATTCCAGGCCATCAACCTGGTTCAAGGTCAGTTATGGAAGGCCATATGCTTCAAATCTGAACTTGGAGCAATTTCAGGGGTAGAAACTGAGAATTTCCTGGAGCTAGGACCAAACCTCCTTATCCAAGGGTGTGAATATTCTATCACAGATAGGTGTGGGATGCTACGAAGCAGATATGCAGAGGCTGAAAAATAAGACAAGGGAAATCTTGTCTTGGAAGGACTGGTAGAGAAACCACTTTCTTAGCCACACATAGCAAAAGACAGTGAACAATTTAGGAACTGGAAATTAGCATTCCTGATCATTGTAGATAATTTTATGCTCACTGAACAATAATTGTATATAATTCTCATTCCAGAATTTGGACTCATACTTTTCAACTTTTTTGTCATATTCACAAAAGTCAGGGTGAACCTTTTTGGGGTATGATCTGAGATTGCTATCAGGATTGAGTAGAACCACGCTGACCATTTTGTTGCCAAAGTGGGCAAATAGACCCATCTTCCCCACGCCCTCCCAAGGACAAATGACATTTTTTCTACATAAATGACATTAAAAACAATAATAATAAAGAAGAGAGGAGGTGAGACTTCTATAGGTTACAAGAGGTTTAAGAGACAACATCACAACACAATATGTAGATTTTCTAGACCCATTTTTTAAACTACTGTTTTATTGTGTTTTTGGTGAAAGTTTACACAGCAAGTTGGGTTCTCCTTTGGCAATTTCCACACAAATTGATCAATGACATTAGTTACATTTTTCACATTGTGTCAACATTCTCATTAATTGTGTTCTGGTTGTTCCATTTCCAGTACTCTAGTTTCCCTGCCCCCTTATCATCTCACCTTTGCTTTGGATTAAACGTTGATCTTTTGGACTCATGCCGTATTTTTTTTAGTATAGCACTGATCTAATGGGTAAAATCCTTATTTTGTGTGTCACTTTGTTTTTCTGTTAGAAGATGATCTCAGGAAATAGTTTTGGTTCAAGATTTAAAAAGCGTTTTAGGGTAATAGCCTCAGGGAGCCCTCTGGTCTCAGGTGGTCCAGTTAGTCTGGCCATTTTTAAGAATTTGAGTTTTGTCCTGCATTTTTCTCCCCTTCTAACCGGGATCATCTATTGTCACCCCAGTCAGATTGGTCAGTGGTTGTAGCTGGGCCCCATTTAGTTCTTCTGGTCTTAGGAAAGTTGAGATTGTGGTTCCTAGAGGCTGTCAGTCTTGTAGGCTTGTTTCTTCTCTGTAATTTCAGTTACTTTCTTAGTCTTTTGCTTCTGGTGAGTAGGGACCAATAGTTGTGTCTTAGATGGCTGCTTGCAAGCTTTTCTTAAAAGCCACTCACTTCGCTAGGATGCAGAGCATGAACTTTGTGAGCTATAATATGCAAATTGACTGAGTTGTCCCACGAAACTATAGTCCTAAACCTTTAAACCCAGAAAACCAGTCTTGGAAGGTATTTGGCTATGCCTGAGGAGTATCTGTAGTTGTGTCTTCAATGAATCTATGTGTCTGCCTATACATATCTGTACTTACACCTATGTGTACATACTTCTCATGTATGCGTACACCTGTACCTACCTGCCCATATATGTATATACCTATACCCATCCTAATGTGATCCTAGACTTGTTTCTTGTTCTTTGTTGGATGTGTTACCCTCTTATATATGTCAAATTCTTTGGTACAGACATTCTTTTCTCATGAATGCTTCTCAGTGACATCATTTACTTTGGTCACGTTGTGCTTACTATACCCACATTCAGTGCCACTTTTTCCATCACCAAAAATAACAAGTATTTACAATCTAGAACATGCTTCCCCCTCCTTTACCTCCTCCCTCTGGTAACCACCACTGAACATTGTAGATAGACTCATTCTTGAATAATGCCTTAGGACATCTCTGTCCAGGAATGTCACACATTATCCAAGTGGGGGTGGTCCCATGGGTCATGGATACTGTTATCATCAAAATGATTCTCTTAATGCCAAAGAAGTTGTCCAGCTAGAATGGACTGCATGCTAAGCCATATAGTCCTTTTCATTCTTTCAGCATGTATTGAGTACTTACTATGGTGCTACTCACTGTGCTAGGTGTTGAAAATATGGTAGAAGACCAGCCCCAATTCTTGCTCTGACCCTAGGAATTTGTAATCTAGCTTATATACCATCTAACTTAGTGTTTCTTAACAGGGGATCATTTGGTGATGTCTGGGGACATCATTGGTCACAACTAGATGCTATTGGCATCTGTTGGGTACAGTCCAGAGATGCTGCTAACATTGTATAATGCACTGGACAGCCCTCTACAATAAAGAATCATCCCCTGAAGCTATTTCCCTGAGATAATCTTTAAACCTTAAACTAAAAATATCCCCTGAAGTCTTCTCAAAACCAAACAATAGCTTAAATAGTAAAAAATGTCTGCCTTGAACATTATTCTCTTCTAAGAACTATCTATATGATCAAATTGACAACAACTCAAAAGGTTAGATGGGAACCTTAGGGGGCAGTGAGTTTATGTCAATGGGGGAGGAACAACTCAGAAAATGGGGCTGAGAATGGTTGCACAACTTGAAGAATGTAATCAATGTCACTGAATTGTACATGTAGAAACTGTTGAATTGGTGCTATGTTTTGCTGTATATATTCTCAACAACAACATAAATAAATAAATTTTTTTTTAAAAAGAGAGAATCATCTGGCCCAAAACATGAATAGGGCTAAGGTTGAGAAACTAACACAATCTCTCTACCCTACAAAAGAAGAAACTGAGGCCCACGTGATGATGCACCCAAGATCATCAGCTCCTCACGAGTAGAGTCCAGATGCCCTGGATTCTTTCTGCGTTCAATAGATTTTCAGCTTTCTTTTTTTGAACTGAAATTGAGGTCTCATTTTGGCATACTCCCCCCTTCCTAAAAGCAACCATTTCTGCAGTGGCATCCCAGTTGGAAGTTTCTCTAGCTGGCAACGGAAAAACACTCACAGTCAAGCTGCATGCTTGCCCCAGGAGACAGGCCCTAGACTTGAGTGACAGAGCTGTGTTAGCACGGTTGGGTTTGGCCTTTGGACTTGTTCTAAAATCAGGATGCTGTGAGGAGAAAGGTGGACTCATTTAGTCATTCTTTCCTTTTCTTGTTCATTAACGGACTCAACAAAAGCACACTGACTTTGCAACAACAACCTAAATACACGTCTTTGTGAATATCTGTATACATACATACATATATATAATAAAACAAATAAGGGTCACAGAAAATGATACTTATTAGACATAACCAATCACCTCATGGGATTAGTTTTCTTGGTTTAAAGACTTAGGAGCATAGTCTCAGAAGACAACTCGGTCTATTGGTATAATATCGTTTATAAAGTTTGTGTTCTACATCCTAGTCTGGTGAGTAGTGTCTAGGGTCTTAAAAGCTTGCTAGTGGCCATCAAAGATATAACTATTGGCCTCTATTCATCTGGAGCAAAAAAGAAAGAAGGAAATCCAAGGCTCAGAAAAGAAACCAGTCTATCTGACTAATTGTCTATATGAAACATGGCCTCCTCTACCCTGGAGACGAGAAGAACTAGATGGTGGCCGACTACCACTATCATACATTATGGTCAGGACCACAATAGATAGATCCTGATAGAAAGGGAGAAAAATGTGGAACAGAATTTCAATTAAAAAAAAAAAAATCCAGACTTACTGGACCCACTGAGACAGGAAGAATCACCAGGACTATTGTCCTGAGATATTCTTTAAGCTTTGAGTCAAAACTATCCCCTCAAGTCAACTTTCAGCTAAATATCAGGTTAGCACATACAGTAATGAATATCACCCTTGAGGACTGCATTCTTAAACAAATAAAAAAAAAAAAAACTATATGAGACCAAATGGTCAAGAAATACTTGAAAACATAGATGAGAAGGTTGGGGGGCTTTAAGACTAGGTTAATAAGAACAAAGCAACTAGATGGAAATAGTGAGAATTTTGATACACTGTGAAGAATGTAACCAATGTCACTGAACAATAGGTATAGCAATCGTTGAATGGGAACCTGTTCTGCTGTGTATACTTCCACTGAAAAATATCATAAAATATTATTTAAAAAAAAAAAAGTAAAAGCTATCCTGATGCATTGACAACTCCCCAGAAATTAGCACTGAATACCTTTTGGAAAATGATTAAAGGGGTAGTAAAAACAAACAAACAAAAAGCATACTGAGCACCTATTCTATGCCAAGCACCGGGGTAGAAACTGGAGGCCTGATGATGAATAACAAATACGTGGTCCCTGCCCTCCAGAGTTCACTGTCTGACCGACGATACACACCAGTAAACAAAGCGTTGCAGTACAGTGAGATAAAAGCACTGATGGAGACAAACACAGGGTGGTATAGGGGCGTCCCAGTCAGAATTGTAGGGTGCAAGCAACAGAAACCAATTTTGGCTTATTTGAGCAGAAAGGAAATCTACTGGAAAGATTCCGAGAGCATGAAGAACAAGGTTCAGAAACTAGGGAGCTTCAGCAGCAGCTAACCCCTCTGCCTCAAACAGCGGAAGCACTGCAGGCACGGTCAGCAAACACTGGCCACTACAGTTTAACGCCATTACTCCAGCACTGGGCCCTGCAAGCTGCACCGGACTCCCACCCCCACGACCTTGGAACTGGCACTTTGCTGCCACAGCTATGCAAGACATTTTCTCCACTGTTCCAGCTACTTTAGATCCCCAGCTCCCAAAGTGAAGCAAAGTGAGGTCCTTGAATTAGATTGGATGCTCCTGGATCATTCACCCTCACTCAAGCTGCAAGGCAAGCTGGGAAAGTGAGTATCTAACCGGTTGAGTTGCTGTAGTTAGAGGAAGACTCTGTCTCCCATCGCCAAGATTCTTATGACACTTTGTTCAAACGTCACCTTGTCAGTGAGACCTTCTCTGACCACTCTATTTAAAATTCTAGTGCTTCCTCTTCCAGAGCTCCTTATCACCCTTTTATGTTACACTTTTCCTCTTGGCTTTTGTTACCTTATATAACCACAAACAAACCTGTTGCCGTCGAGTCAATTCTGACTCATAGCAACCCTATAGGACAGAGTAGAGCTGCTCCATAGGATTTCCAAGGAGCTGTTTGGTGGATTTGAACTGCCAACCTTTTGGTTAGCAACCGAGTTTTACCCACTGCACCATCAGGCCTCTGTCACCTTATATACTATATGTTTATTTGTTTGTATGTCTATCTCCCTCCACTTAAATGTAAGCTCCAAAGGAGAAAGGATTTATGTCTGGTTTACTCACTGCTGTATAGCCAGTGCCAAGAACAGTACCTGGAACATAGTACGCCCTCAATAAATATTGCTAAATGAGTGAGTGAATGAATTCTCCAAACACGGGGACACAGATCCTGAAAATCTAACACTTCAACCAATTGTTCACTACCAAGAGCAAATGGGAAGGATGCATAACATAACTGAGCCCCTGGGAAATCGAGAGGGCTCCCTGGAGGAGGCAATACCTGAATTAAGTCTTCAGAAGAAGCAATGCAGACAAATCAGGAAAGCAAGATTTAAAAAATTGTATGGGATTCCAGGAACATGTTGTTTTACGGGTGGGCACGGCTCTCAGATGCTCCAGAGATCCCTTTAGCCAAGCTGTCTGCATCTTTCTGTATCAAAGAGGTACTGGGTTAGATCAGTGCACCATCAGGCTTAACCACAAAAGATTACGATCCAGGGCTTAGACCAACAAACTCGTTGCCATCAAGTCAATTCCAAGTCACAGCGACCCTATAGGACAGAGTAGAACAGCCCCTTAGGGTTTCCAAGGAGCAGCTGGTGGATTCAAACTGCTGACCTTTTGGTTAACAGCCAAGCTCTTAACCATTGCATCATCACGGCTCCCCAGGGCTTAGAGGTAAATAGAACCTGACTAGCAGCACCCACGGGTGGCACTGGGGAGTCCCTCGTAGAACACAATGGCGGGTTCCAAAGAACGCCTGCGGCCTTAAACAAAAAAGCGCTACTCTGAACATTATTTTGGAGAAAGTCAGTCAAAGCAGCGAGAGAATAAATAATGATCAGGCCTGTAAGGCAAATGAGTTTTGGGCGGGTTTCAAGGTGCTGGTGTTATTGACTGAATAGCTTTTTGTTTAAGTGATTACGCACTGCCGTAGAACTTTTTGTCATTCATCAAAATTCATAGGATGTGGAAGGCCAGAAAAAAAGAGTAGGTGGCTGGGTTATTACTTGAAGTTCAATTCAATAAATATAATTTATTTTTCTATAGAGTCCTTTCTACGAAATATTGCCGGCGGCTTTACGGTCCAACAAGACTGAGTTTGAATGACTTAAGTTATTTGCTTTCAGACCAAATGGACTTTTATGAACATTTTGACTTCCTCCCGTACTAAATGAAGTGATATACAGCTTTTCTCCCCATAATTTCTGTCACCACCATTATCTTGTCTCGCCTCAGCTCTTTCACAGAGCTCCAGAATGACATAAAGTGATAATTGTCGCAGTATTTCCCTCACAGAGGAAACTGCTTTTGCTTCTTTACGTTGATCACCCTGGAGGCCTTTTACAAGGTACTGGGGTGGTACACAAGAAGCCCTGGTGTTGCAGTGGTTAAGCACTCAGCTGTAAGGTTGGCGGTTCGAACCCACCAGCAGCTCGGCTGGAGAAAGATGTAGCAGTCTGCTTGCGTAAAGATTACAGCCTTGGAAACCCTAGGGGGGAGTTCTACTCTGTCATACAGGGTCACTGTGAGTTGAAATTGACTCGATGGCAAGCGGTTACAGGGTGGTGCAGTGAGCCCTGGTGGTACAGTGGTTAAGTGCTCGGCTGCTACTCCAAAAGTTGGCCATCAGAGCCCACCAGTGCTCCAGAGGAGAAAGATGTGGCATTCTGCTTCCATAAAGATTACAGCCTCAGAAACCCTATGGAAAAATTCTACTCTGTCCTGTAGCCTTGCTATGAGTCGGAATCAACTCGAAAGCAATGGGTTTGGTTTGGGTTTGGGGTGGTGCAAAGGGAAAGAAGGGAGCTAAACAGGACAAGACACGGATGACAGTGCATAGAATCACTCTTCTGTCAAGTTCAATCAACTCATCCAGAACCACAGGACAGGCAGTGTCCTGGGTCCTGGAGATGAAAGTGTGATGCATATCCGATTTATCACTGTGCCTCGCCTCACTTCTCTATGGCGCTCAAATAAATAGCCACGGAAAAGCAATTTACATGTTTGCTCCAGCTTCTCCTGAACGTAGTGAGAGGAGACGGATCTTCCTTATGCACGTCAAGGAGACCCTGGGTGGTGCAAATGGTTAAGTGCTCGGCTGCTAACTGAAAGGCTGGCAGTTCAAACCTACACAGAGGTACCTCAGAAGAAAGGCCTGGCGATCTAATTCCCAAAAGTCAGCTATGGAGCACTGTTCTACTCTGACACACATGGAGCCTCCATGAGTCTGAATGACCTTGATGGCAGCTGGTTTTAAAGCACAGCAAAATGCCTTTAAGAAAAACTTTCCCCACTCCCTCTCTCTTCCCTCTTTCTAATCTCCCTAAAACTCCCTCATAAACCAAGCCTGGGCAGGCTTCCTGTTTGTTCTCCTCCGCTTACTCAGGTTCAGCTTCTGGCTTCTTTCAGTTTTCCTTTTTCTGCCATCACCTAGATACAGCATAAGAAAGAGGGTAAGCAAGGTGGGCCTGGGGCAGAAAAAGATGGCAAAGACTGATAATTTAATACAGTCTTTTATAACCTGTTACAGATTCTCCCTCCAAGGAGCATCCGCTCTGAGCACACTTGTGTTTTGGTTAAACCTAGAGTGTAAAATACTATGTCATCACCAGGACTTCTGTTTGTTTATAAATTAGCCTTAGAACTGCAAATAATAATAACAAACACCTGTGTATAATTTAGCACGGAGTCCCTGGGTGGTGCAAAACGTTAATCCATTTGGCTGCTAACCGGAAGGTTGAAGGTTCAAGTCTACCCTGAGGTGCCTCAGAAAAAAAGTCTTGGTGCTCTATTTCCGAAAAATCAGCTATTGAAAACCTCATGGAGCACAGTTCTACTCTGACACAAATGGGGTCACCCTGAGTCAGAATTGACCCAACAGCAACAGTTTTCTTTACAATTTAGCATGAGCAAGAAGATTTAACTACCTCAAAAGTGACCCAGGACGCCTCTCTTTGTGAGAGTGGAGAAAGTCCCAGAGAAATAGACCTGCTTTCTCCCGATTCTCTTAGGCAGTGAACACTTGGCCTGTTTTCTTCAACATAAGCCTAGGAGTCAAGCCGCCATTTTTGTCTGGAGTCTTTTTAGTTCTTGCTGGATTTTTATTGGGGAGAAAATAAGCAGCCCCCAACATTTAGTGTCCCAACTACTTACTTATCATTGAAGTGCATGCATTATGTCACTCTCCAGCCCATATCCTGTTCTCTGAGAACTACCTCTTTACCCACGGCCTGGGGTGTCAGCAGCTCTCTCCATTGTAAGTGACGCCACTCCTCACTGGCCACAACTGATTGGATATGAGAAAACTCCACCCAGGGAAGCCAAGCGATTGACTGAGATTAGCCACTCTTCCTCTTGCAAATTTGGAACTGGCACACATGGAAAGTGTATTAGATATTGCTGCTGTAAGACAAATACCACAAGTAGGTGGCTTTAAAGAACAGAAATATATTTTCTTACGGTTCCGGAGGCTAAAGTCCAAATCAGGGTCTCGGTCCTGTTGTTTCCTCCGGTGAGCCTCCTAGCTCTGGTGTCTACTCGCTCTCCTTGGTGTTTCTTTGCTTGGTGAAGATCGTCACATGCCATCTGTCTTTCCCTCTGTGTGTGTCTCTGCATTTATTCTTGTCTTTTTATAACTCAGAAGTGATTAGATTTTGAATTCACCCTACAATGGCATGACCTCAACTGATTGATTATATTACAGTAGATTGCATTACATTACATTGCTTTGTTTCACATTATGTAAGGTAATTACATTACATTACCTAATGGAAAGTAATCTGCTGTACCCAAAGCCAACTGATTTACTCACAGGTAACTACTCTGTGACAGCAACTAAACTAGAATTTGGCCAAACCCCTAGGAACCACAGTCTTGCCAAGTTGCCACATAAACTAACCATCACAGAGAGCCTGGTTCAATTAGTTCTGAGTAGTAGGATTGTTCATTATGTCAAATTCAAGACCAGGGACCAAGTTCTGGCCAGTCTCCTTGCTTTTCGGGTGGACCTTATTACAAGGTCCTTGGGTGGAGCAAATGGTTTGCGCTCAGCAGATAACTGAAAGGTTAGTAGTTCAAACCCAGCCAGTGAGACTGCAAAAGAAAAGCCCTGGCAGTCTGCTTCCATAAAGATTACAGCCAAGAGAACTCTGTGGAGTAATTCTACTTGGTAACATGTGGAGTCAACACGAGTCAGAATCGACTTGACGGCATGAAACAACAAAAAATGTTCCAAATGTTGGCCTCAATGATTGCATGTGCCATCTTAAAAGAACTCTGTGAGGTAGCTTCTATAACTACCTTCCTCCTTTTACAGTTCATAAAACAGAGGCATAGAGAGATTAAGCATCTGGCCCAAATTCACTTGCCCAAGGCAATAAGTGAGAGAGCAGGGATTTGAACTCATGGCTGTCTGGCTTCTGCTTACAACCGTGCTGTACTGTAGAATGCATACCCCACTGTAAGGGGGTATGGAAGCCTGGTTTATGTAACCCATGAGGATGAAGAAGCTCTGGCTCTTTTGAGTCAGGATCCCAGAGCTGCTGCAAGTTGTCACTCTGTCTTTGTCTAAGACACCTTTGTGGGCCCCCGGAGCCCCTGAAACCCGATGTGAAAACCACTGCACTGAAGAATACTCCAGAGTTCTTCTTGGCCCTGTGTTTAAAAGCCTTCCTGCCCACCACATTCAGAGATGAAATTACATTCTTCAAAAGCTTCCATCCAGTGATGCAATAAAAAGAATCCAGACAGACTTGAGCTTGGATCCTAGCTCTGCTGCCTCATCATTTTGAACTTCAGTTTTGGCAGATAAAAAATGGGCATAATAATGTCAACATCATAGGGGTGAAGTTAGATGACACGAAATGATGTATGTGGAAGCGCTTAGCTCTGTACACAGTGCATATAGCAAGTGCTCAATAAAGGCCAGCTGGTGGTCACGATAATGGAGGAAGCCTCAGGATATTCTATTTCTCTGGATCACAGATGGCAACTTCTTTCCTCTCTCTCTCTTCTAGCAGCATGATATAGTAAAAAGAATTCCAAAAAATACTCTAAACTAGCTGCCATCATGTCAATTCCAACTCACGGAGATCCAATGGGTACAGAGTAACCATGGGGTTTTCATGGCTGTGGCCTTTTAGAAACAGATCATCTGGCCTTATGAGGCACCCCTAGGTTTGAAACACCGACTTTTGCAGTTAGTAGTCAAACAATTGTTTGTGCCACCCAGGGACTCTTTAGACAGATTCAAATTAGAATACCAGCTCTTTTATTTACTAGCTGTGTGACCCTGGGCAAGTCACTTAACCTCTCTGAGCTTCCACTTCTGCTGACTTCCATGTGAATAACACCTCCTAGCTTCTGTCCTGAGAAGCAAATGGAATGAAAGATGAAACATGCAACACAGGAAATAGTACAAAGCTTTCACCTTCCCTTCCTATTGCCCAGGCTCGGGGACTCAGAGCGAGAGCAGACTATTCTCAACCCATATGAGATCCACAGGTGTTTTCTTAAGACACCAATTTCACAGCCACTTCTTACCCCTGGGTTTCCCATTCTCTCCTTCCCACCAGGCTCAAAGACCAGCTGGCTTCAGTTCATCTGCTGTACCACAGCTCCCTCCTTGTTATTTATTTATCTCTAAACGATGAGGGAGAAAGAGCAGGCTGGCTCTTGCCTTCGGCAGACGACCCTGGGAGATATAAATCGCTCCTCTTGCCAGCCCAGACAGAGAAAGATGTGGAGCCCTGGACAAATCGTCTGCAGACTCCTGCCCCACACCCGTGGCCCACGGGTAGAGGGGGGACACCGAAGTTCTATTATGCAGTTGGCTCTATGGAGAAATATGAGGAATAGCTGGGGTTCCTGGGAAAATGGCATGTGAGAGGAGGCTTTTCACAGCCAGGAAGATGATTTACTAGTCCAGAGCACCAACTAAATAATAACGCCGGATGTCCTCTGGACACCTCCATCATCTTGTGAGAAGCAGCTCTGAGCGAGGCACTGGGGCAGAATCAGTAACGGGGAGAGGTAATTAGCTGTCACAGCTGCCTTGGCCACCGCCACCAGGGCTTAAGTTTCTCTCTTTCTGTGGGTTTCTTACTGCAGTCGGGGAATGTGAAGCTCTAAGCTCTACATTTATTAACATACACAAGAGAAAACAACAGTCATGGGTAATATTTTCTGAGTACTCAGTAGATTCCTAGCTCTCTTCCAAGGGTTTCTGCAAGAACTAAGCCTCACAATCTATGGGGTAGATACTAGGATGGTACCCATTTACAGATGTGGAAACTGAGGCAAAGGGGCACCCTTGTTCACACAGCTGGGAAGTGGTGGAGCTTGAATTCGAACCTCGATTGTTTGGCTCCAGCCCTTTTACTCTCAATGAGTACTCAACCTCACAGGCCAGGGCCATGACTTCCAAGACTCAACCGTGGAGACCAAATTTCCTTAGGTACTAAACCCTATCTGGCAGGCAAACATTACTTTCCTATGTTCCTTTCACAAGCATGTCCTGAGCACTGACAATGTGCCCGGCGCTAAGCTAGGCACTCTGGCAAAATGGAGGTGAATCAGATCAGGATTCCCACAGAGGGATTAGATGTGTGCACCAATCGTCATAACATAACGATCATTGTTTTGGGCACTGTGCATTAATTCATTTAATCTGCTGCTTAACCTTAAGAAGCAGGTACAATTATTATCTCCATTTCATAAATTAGGAAACTGAGGTACAGACTTTCAGTGACATGACCGAGATGACAGCGAGTAGCAGAGGCGGAAATGGAAAACCCACCCCGTGTTCTACTACCGCACAGGGCAGGAAATGGTAAGACCATATGGGCATCTGGACAAAAGGCTTCCCAGATGTGGCACTATTTGGAAGCCTTGAGGATGAGAGGATTTGGACAGATGGGGGTGCAGAGAATGAGCATTCAGGCCAATGAAATAGCATGAGCAAATGGACAGAGAGGATACTCAGCGGGCTTAGAAAGTGGACAGGCTGCAGTCCAGCTTCACTGGCCAGTGGGCAGAGTCCTGCAGGAGAAGACCAGTAAGAGCATCTGGAATACCAGGCTGAGAAGATTGGATGCTGTGTCACGAGGAGGTTTGGAGTCATCAGGGTCTTAGAG
This sequence comes from Loxodonta africana, assembly GCF_030014295.1. Taxonomy (NCBI): domain Eukaryota; kingdom Metazoa; phylum Chordata; class Mammalia; order Proboscidea; family Elephantidae; genus Loxodonta; species Loxodonta africana. The sequence goes on along the minus strand of NC_087353.1, from coordinate 76,147,484 downwards.
CAGGAGAGAGATCTGCTCAGGCCTGTGCTTTAGGCTGGAGGAGTAATGCATGCAGAGGATGGTGGAGGGGCTGAGCCCTAGGCCAAGATGGAGAGGAAGGTGAACACTTACTGATGGTTCTGTGGCATTTGAGGAGGAGAGGGGAGGAGAGGGGGAAAAGGGAGGTAGAGGGATGAGACCCAAGGAAAAGAAAAGAAGCGGGGAGAAGAAGGCAAGGAGAAGAAGCAAGAAAGAGGGAAAGAAGGGAACGAAGGAACCATCTCTTGCCAGAGTGCTGGGCACATGTATTCACTCAGTGACTTTCCTGGGCGTGGGACTCGTGCCTCTGGTGACAGGTGCACACCGGAGCTGATAGGGTATGTTCATCTGGACATTTGGTTAAACGGTGCTGAATCACATAGTAAGAACGGGATCCTTCTTAAAATTCTCTTCACTCCTTCTGATTACCTCAAAGAGAAAGCTTCAGTTTGGTGCTAATATGTCTTTAACACCTCTCTAGTGATTAAAAGCTGGCTGCTAACACAAGTGGCAGCTCGAACCTACCAGCCACTCCTTGGAAACCCTATGGGGCAGTTCTACTCCATTCTATAGGGTCACTGAGTCAGAATCAACTTGACAACAACAGACTTGGTTTCTGGTTTTAATGCTTATTCAGAGTCTCCAGGTAGTTCAAAGGTTAACATGCTTGGCCACAGACGGGGGCTTTGAGTCCACCCAGAGGCACCTCAGAAGAAAGCTTGGTCATCTACTTCTGAAAAACCATCCACTATTTTATGGAGCACAGTTCTACTCTGAAACATGGACGGTTGCCATCAATTGGAATCAACTTGACAGCCCTTTTTTTTTTTTTTAATAATTTTGCATGAGACAGGGCCAAGGCATCAGTGTTATTTTTTTTTTTAACCTCTTCTAATGATTCCAAAGAGCAGCCACAGTGGAAAATCACTGCCTAAAGTGTTAAAAAAAAAAACAAAAACAAAACCATTATCTCTTTTAAATCTTTACCTGTATGCCATTACTCTGGGAATCCAGAAAAAATCCCCTACCTCACACCATTGCTGAGAACCAGAGACTCTGACCCTTATTTGTAGTTTGGGTCAGTTCCTTCTCCTATGGACATGCCCCTCCGCCACCTTCATTTCAAAACCCAGAAGGCTGGGCTCAAGCCCGGGATCATAGCATGGAAAAGTCCTTCATCGTCCTCAGCCTTGACCAAGAACTACAGCTAAACTACCCCATGCTAAGGTACCTCGGTTGTTAAGACCTTTCCATCTGAAGCCATCTTTTTTTCCAAGTGCCCGCAGCCCCAGCTCTGGTAGCATTACAATTTAATCAGCCTTGCTGAGAAGCCTGGGGAATCCCATGTCCTCTTCCTAACTCAGCCCAATTCCTCCCCAGTGGAGGGAAGTCGGCATGTGGTGTTCTTTTAATTAAGCCCCACATTAGTGCCAAGGCTCCAAGTGACTGAGTGTAGGCGGAGTCCCTGGAGGATGAGGCAGGTTGACAAGGTGGGGGTCGTGATGGATCTTTCCACAGCAGACTCAATTTGCCTCTAATGACTTGCAATCCAGCCAGCATCAGTAGAGGGTGGAAGGGGCCCCATGATGCATTTGTTTTCTTGGCAAACCTGAGCCAAGCTTTCATTCAAAGAAAGTCAGTTCTTAAGGATGCCGTTGCCTGAGATATATTCATTTGTGAAACAGGATTTGCAAACTGCAATGACTACAGGAGCCATATAAGAAAGGTACGGGGGTGAAGCAAGCCAGGATGGGGACGATAGGGAGTAGACAGAAGTGAAGCAAACTAGAGAGTTGATGAAGAAGAAGACAGCTGATGCTTAGCTCCAGCCATCTATTGGCCTGGGAGAAAATGGGGCCCAGTGTCTTAGTTATCTAGAGCTGCTGTAACAGAAATACCAGACGTGGATGACTTTACAAACAGAAATGTATTCTCTCACAGTCTAGGAGACTAGAAGTCCAAGTTCAAGGCACCAGCTCATAGGAAAGGCTTTCTCTCTGTAGGTTCTGTGGTAAGGCCCTTGTCATCCACCTTTAGCGGGTCTAGGAGCTTCTCAGCTCAGGGACCCCTGGTCCAAAGGACATGCTCCACTCCTAGCGCTGCTTTCTTGGTGGTATGAGGTCCCTTCCCTCTGCTTACTTCTCTCTCCCTTTATCTGTTGTAACATAAAAAGTGATGCAGGCTTACATCGGATCAGGGCTGTGACCTGAGTAAGGGTGTTACATCCCACCCTAATCCTCTTTAACATAACCACAGGCAGAGATTACAATTAACAACACATCGGACAATTGCATCAGATCACAAAATGGAGGAAACCACACAGTGCTGGGAATCATGCCCTAGCCAAGTTGACACACATTTTGGGGGACACATTTTAATCCATACACCCACTGTAGCCCAGTGTTTTGATTTTTCAAGGGAGCAGGCTTTCCATTTCACTCTGAGTGAATATTAAAGACCTAACAACAGTTTGGAAACCCTGGTGGCAGAGTGGTTGAGTGCTACGGCTGCTAACCAAAAGGTCAGTAGTTCAAATCCACCAGGTGCTCCTTGGAAACTTTATGGGGCAGTTCTGCGTTGTCCTATAGGGTTGCTATGAGTGGGAATTGACTCAGTGGCAACGAGTTTCGTCTGGTTTAACAACAGTTTGCAAGGCCCTTATGATCTGCTTCCCCTCCCCAACTCTTATCACTTCTTTGGCCTCATCTCCTACCACTCCCAACTCACTTGCTCTGCCCCAGTCACTCTGGTCTCCTTCTGAGCCTCAAACACACCAGCCATACTTGTGCCTCAGGACCTTTGCACTCACTGTCCTACTGCCTGGAAACCTCTATCCCCAGGTGTCTCCATGGCTCATTTCCTCACTGCCTTCAAATCTTTGCTCAAATCTCCACCCTCAATGAAACTCACTCCGACTACCCACTGAATATTACTGTATTTTTGTGCAAATAACACCAGCGATCTACTTTTTTTTTTTTTTTTGGCCAACCGCGCCCCTCCCCCCCATATTTTTGTAAGTGTACTATGCTAGTTTTTTCCAACACTTGAAGGATACCCTAGCTACATCAGGAAGGCCATCGCATCCAGTCCATAAGTCTGTGTTTCAACGTTCCCTTCTAAGCCCAAAGGTAACGCAAAAACCAAAACCAAAGCCGTTGCTGTCAAGTCAATTCTGACTCACAGTGACCCTACAGGACAGAGTAGAACTGGCCCATAGGGTTTCCAAGGAGCCGTTGGTGGATTCAAACTGTGGGCCTTTTGGTTAGCAGCCAGTAAGGTGGAAGTGAACTTGTGTAGTCCAGTGGGTAACGGTTTGGGATGTGGAGCCAGGCCACTGTTGTTAAATCCTGTCTCTGTTGCGTATAGCAAATGACCTTGAGCGTAACTCTCAGAGCTCCAATTTCCTTGTTTGCAAAATGGACCTGAAAAAAGTCCCAATTTCTCAAGGTTTTTGTGAAAAATTAATGCTTTACTATGTGTAAAGCACTTAGAACAGTGCCTAAATGGAACAGTGGAACGTACTAAGTGCTCAGTGAATAAAAATGAGCCATTATCACTATGTGCCACATACTAACCACATTTTCCCATTTAACACCTTGTTTTTTTTTTTTTTTTTTAATAGTGGTGTAGTGGTTAAAAGCTACAGCTGCTAACCCAAAGGTTAGCAGTTCAAATCCACCAGGTGCTCCTTGGAAACCCTATGGGGCAGTTCTACTCTGACCTTTAGGGTCACTACAAGTCGGAATCGACTCGACGGCAATGGCTTTGGCATTAGTTTCCTGGTAGCATAGTGGTTAAGTGCTACAGCTGCTAACCAAAAGGTCGGCAGTTCAAATCCACCAGGCACTCCTTGGAAACTCTATGGGGCAGTTCTACTCTGTCCTATAGGGTTGCTATGAGTCGGAATTGACTCAATGGCAACGGATTTGGGTTTTGTTTTTTTTTTTTTTGGTATTAGTTTCCTGGAGTCTCTGGGTGGTACAAATGGTTAACACACTCTGCTGCTAACCAAAAGGTTAGAGGTTCGAGTCCATCCAGAGGCAGGCTTGGCGATCCACTTCCGAAAAATCAGCCATTGAAAACTCTATGGAGCGCAGTTCTACTCTGACACACATGGGATTGCCATGAGTCGAACCTGACTCAGTGGCAACTGGTGGGCTTCATTAGTTTCCTACGGATGCCGTAAGAAAGTATCATAAACTGGGTAGCTTACAACAGAAATTTATCCTCTCACAATTCTGGAGGTCCTAAATCAAGGTGTCAGCAAGGTCAGGCCCCCTCTGAAGGTTCTAGGGAAAAATGCTTCGTTGCCTTTTCCAGGCTCTGGTGGCCCTAGGCAGTCCTTGGCTGTAGCATCTCTACAGTCTCTGCCTCCAGCTTCATATGGCTTTCCTCCCGGTGTCTCTGTGACTCTGTGTGTATCCTTCCGTCTTCTGATAAGGACAGCAGTCATTGAATTTAGGGTCCACCCTGATTTAGTATGACCTCATCTTGGCTTAACTAATTACATCTACCCCAAAACCAAACCAAACCTGTTGCCGTTGAGTTGATTCTGACTCATAGCGACCTTGTAGGACAGAGTAGAACTGCCCTGTAGGATTTTCAAGGCTGCAATCTTTACAGAAGCAGACTGTCACATCTTTCTCCTGTGGAGCGGCTGGTGGATTTAAACCACTGACCTTTTAGTTAGCAGCTGAGCACTTAACCACTGCACCACCAGAGCACCCTAATTACATCTACAAAGACCCTATTTCCAAATAAGATACGTTTTGAAGTTCTAAATGGACATGAATTTTGGGGGCACTCTATTCATCCCACTACCATAAGTAATGTTATGCTCTGTCATTTACAGACGACGAAACCGGGGCTCTTAGAGTTTAAGTAACTGGCCCTGGGTCAAACAGCTCGTTAGGGATGTGGTCAGGATTCAAATCCATGCCTTTCTGCCCCGGTCTACTACTTCGCAGTCCAAGATCTGCATACAAGGGAAGCCAAGGTTTATTAAGCGCCTATTAACATGTCAGAAAGGAGTCCTGGTGGTACAGTGGTTAAGCGCTCAGCTGCTAACCAAAAGGTCAGCTGTTGGAACCCACCAGCCATTTGGCAGGAGAAAGATGTGGCAATCTGCTTCTACAGCCTTGGAAATCCTACACAGATGCTTCTGCTCTGTCTTATAGGGTTGCTATGAGTCAGAATCAACTTGACAGCGATGGGTTAACGTTTTAGAAGCCAAGCTTGGTGCTTTTGAATATATGGTTTCAATTATCCCTTTAACAGCATATAAAGAATGTCATTTCATCCCCAACTAGCTCCTGAAGAAACTTACCGAGAGGTGAAATAAACCGCCCAAGGTCACGTTGCTAATAACAGCTATCGGGCTTTGTATCCTGGTCAGTCTGACTCCAGAAGCTCACTGCACTCTGCCTGGCTAACTCTCCTAATAGCCGAAGCCTTTTTATGGAGCCTCCTGTTATGTTCCAGGCACAGTACAACTCTCACAGCCCCCTTTGAAGCAAGGAGTGTTGTCCTTAATGAGACAGGGAAACTGAGGCTCAGGGAGCTGAATGAATGCATTGCCCAAATGCACACAGCTCATTAGCAGCAAAAGCAGAATTGGAACTCACGCCTGCTTGTCTCCACAGCTTTTGTTCCTGCCCAGCATCAGGCCACAGAGGTTAAAGTCCTCCCACAATGACAGTGCTCCTTGTCACCTCACTGGCCACATCATGGCTGTGCCATAGCGCCTCGTTGATTTGTATGCTTTTACTGTAATTCAGAATCTGTGATACTTCGGCCAAAATAGAAGTTTCTCTGCATGCTATAAAGAAAGGATGGGCCTAGCAAATGAGGGGTGAAAATGAGGTACAGGCTTTTCTTGACATATGAAAGGCGTGTGTTCTTTAGAAAGCTCATGTATGCTAAAATTGCATTTTTTGGAAGAAACGTTGCTCCAAAACCAATGGGAAAGGGCATCAGGGGCTTTTCCAGGTTGCCAGCTTCAGCAGCTGGTTCATTTCCTGTAAGCTGCTGGCCTCGGGAGCTGGTGAGGCTGGTCCAGCTCTGTCCACTGATGAGCGATGCTGCCAATCCCAAAGCCCCCAGTACACCCTTTTTGTTGTTAGTCGCTGTTGAGTTGATTTCGACTCATGGCAACCCCATGTGTGCAGAGTAGAACTGCCCCATAGGGTTTTCAAGGCTGTGACCTTTTGGAAGCAGACTCTCAGGCCTGTCTTCTGAGGAGCCTCTGGGTGAGCTTGAACTGCTAACCTTTTGGCTAGTAGTCGGGTTCTTAACCTTCTGGACTATGGGGACTCCCTGGCACCCCTCTGGTAGGATGGGAAGATACCTCCCAGTTTGCCTCCATTGCTGTTGCCCTGGGGGATGCCAGTTCCTCAAAGCCATCTCAGTGAGGGCTTTAAAGGACTTTGGGAATCAGAGCTTGCCCACTGTTAATAATATAGGAAACTGAGGCCTCAAATTGATAAATTTTTCTGAAACCAAACCAGTTGCTGTTGAGTCGAATCCTACTCTTAGTGGCCCTATAGGACAGAGTAGAACTGTTCCACAGGGTTTCCAAGGAGCAGATGATGGATTCAAACTGCTGACCTTTTGGTTAGCAGCCTGGGCTCTTAACCACTGCTCTGCAAGGGTAGATTGTGCCAAGAATGTTAACAAGGACACAGGTTGAGGACACGGCGGTGATCATAAAATTGAAAACTCTCTCTGTGATAAGAATTGTTAACTGTGAATCCATTTAAAGCTCAGTCTTTTGCAAAGAATTTAACTTCACCCAAAAATAAATTAGCCTTTGCTCTTGAGTCCTAAAAGACCATTTTAATCCTTTGGAGTTTCCTGAGGAATCAAGAGGTCTTGGCCAGATTACAAAGCCTACCTGGCAATCTCAGGAAGCTAGCAAGCACAATTCAGTACGTTAAAGTTAGACAACAGTTTGTATTCTACCCTATATTTACTCCTTTCTCTTTAAAACGCTCGTTATAACCAACCTAAAATGGAACCCTATGTTTCTTTGAACAGGAAGTTTTCCCTGTATGTATATAAATTAACCACTTGACTAAGCCCTATATGGTTTAATTTCTTTGTGCTTTGATGATTTTTTAACACCACCAAGTAGATGACTGGCACAAACATTTACGTGCTAGGCTGCTAACCAAAAGGTGGTCAGTTGAAACCCACCAGCCTCTCCATGGGAAAAAGACCTGGCAATCTGCTCCCGTAAAGGTTACAGCATAGAAAACCCATGGGGTAGTTAGTTTTACTCCGTCACATGGGGTCACTATGGGTTGAAAGTGACTCAACAGCACCTAACAACAATAGATTACTAGAACCCTTCCTACGAAGAGGAGAAGGCAAATCACAAATGGTTAAGAAGTAAACAAAAGCATGGCACCTCCTTAAAAAGCTAGAAAAGAAACACCATACGATGCAGCAATCCCACTCCTAAATAAGAGCAACACACAAATAGACATGCACACCCATGTTCATTGCAGCATTATTCATAATAGCAAAAAGATGGGAACAACCTAAATGTCCATCAACAGATGAATGGATAGACAAATTATGGTATGTACACAAAATGGAATACTATGCAACAATAAAGAACAATGATGACTCCATGAAACATCTCACAACATAGATAAACCTGGAGGGCATTATGGTGAATGAAATAAGTCAAACACAAAAGGGTGAATATTGTATGAGACCACTATTACAAAAACCCAAGAAAAGGTTTACACACAGAAAAAAACAATCTTTGTTGGTTAAAAAAGAATGGAAGGCTGGGGAGGGAAAATCACTAACTAGATAGTAGACAAGTGTTAACTATGGTAAAGGGAAAGACAACACATAATATAGGGGAAGTCAGCACAACTTGACCTAGGCAAAGTCATAGAAGCTTCCTAGACACCTCCAAAAACCTTGAGAGACATACTTTACCAGGGCTGAGGGTGGTGGACCATAGTCTTAGGGACATCTAGATCAATAGTTCATAAAGAGAATACTCTACATCCTACTTTGGTGAGTAGCGTCTGGGGTCTTAAAAGCTTTTGAGCAGCCATCTAAGATACATCTATTGGTCCCATCCTGTCTAGAGCAAAGAAGAATGAAAAAAATCAGAGACAGGAGGAAAATATTAATCTGAAGGACTAATGGTCCATATGAACCACAGCGCCCAGCAGCATGAGCCCAGAAGAACTAGATGGTGCCCAGCTACCACCACCAACCACTCTGATAGGGATCACTACAGGGGTCCCAGACAGAGCGGGAGAAAAATGTAGAACAAAATTCAAATACACAAAACAGACCAGACTTACCAGTCTAACAGAGACTGGAGGAACCCCTGGGAATATGGCCACCAGACACACTGCTCACTCCGAACTGAAGCCACTCCCAAAGTCCATCTTTCAGCCACAGATTAGACAGGCCTATAAAACAAACAATAACATACGTGAGGAACGTGCTTCTTAGTTCAATTAAGTATAGGAGACCAAAGGGTCAACACCTGCCCAAAAACAAAGATAAGAAGGCAGGAAGAGATGGGAAACCTGGACAAATGGACATGGGGAACCTGACATGGAAAGGGGGAGAGTGCTGACACATTGCGGGAATTGCAAACACTGTCACAAAACAATTTGTATACAAAATTTTTGTATGAGAAACTAATTCGCTCTGTAAACTTTCACCTAAAGCACAATAAAATTACAAAAAAGAAAGAAAGAAAGAAAGAAAGAAATGCAACACTCCTACACAGGATGAGCTAGATCTTCTCCTGAACTTTCAAATTACAGGATTCAATAACATCACTTGAGAGAGAACGAAAGGTCAAACCCCCAGGTGCAGAAGGGAGGGAACGGCCCTGAGCTGGGGCAACCTGTGGAATTGCACTCCTCAGCGATGCCCTGGATTGTGGCCGCCTTGATAGTCCAAATGCTGGTGTGCATAAGATTAACAGAAGTTTCGCAGAAAAAGCTCCTGCTCTTCTGGACCCACATAAGGCAAGCAGGAGTAAACCAAGAAAACCTTGATGTTTTGCTTTTTTTGGGAGAACCTACTGTTTTAACTCCTGTTAGCATATTAATTGCTCTTATGCAGCTGGGTGCTGCTAATTACAAAAGAATGCCGTCTATTCATTATAGAAGACCCAGCAGGAAAGGATCTACACAGCAACGCTATGTTAATTTAAGTTTGGCTTTCAAAGGTCATAAAACTGCTTTGAATTAAAAGGTTGCTTTTTTTGTTTATTTTTTAAAGACAGTTGTTTCCCTTTCTCTTCCTCATCCTTGGCAAGGAAATTCTGGGGAGAGAGCTCTGACCCTTCTCAATCCCTTTCCTTGCTCCTCCTCTGATCAGTGAGAGCCTGAGCGGCTTGCTCATGTTTTGCGAATGGGCAGCTAACCCTGTTAACAGTAATAATGCAAGGCACATACATTCTCTTTGACTCTTTCCTTCTCATTTGCTTTTTCACGATCTACACTTGAGCACTGCAGATCCGGGTCCCCCATGTAGGAAGCACTCCACCCCACCAGCCAAAATGCCCTTATGTGTGTCTGGGTGGCAGGTCTGGACAACCTTGCACTGACAAACTGCCTGCTTTCAAATTGGGGATTAAGAGAGTGACACACCATAATTGAATTGTGGTGTTGGTGAAGAATATTGAATAGACCATGGACTGTGAGAAGAACGAACACACCTATCTCGGAAGAAGTACAGCCGGGATGCTCCTTAGAAGTGAGGATGGCAAGACTTCATCTGGCTTACTTTGGATATGTTATCAGGAGGGACCAATTCCTGAAGAAGAACATCATGCTTGGTAAGGTAGAGGGTCAGCAAAATAGAAGAAGACCCTCAATAAGATGAATTGACACAGTGGGTGCTGCAACAGTGGACCCAAACATACCAACTATTTTGAGAATGGCTCAGGACAGGGCAATGTTTTATTCTGTTATACATGGGGTCACTCTGAGTTGGAACCAACTCAATGGCACCTAACAACAAGGGAGAAGTAGGCTGTAGTTGGGTCCTAGCTGTGTTCTCCTCCCAGTTTTCACCTCAAAGCACTGAATTTGGGTTGCTGGCAGGTGCTTTTCTAGGTTAATCAAAACATCATTTCTAACAGCTTGGTGGTACCTCAAAAAGTTAGACATAGAGTTACCATCCCACTCCTGGGTATACACCCAAAAGAATTGAAAGGAGGAACGCAAACAGATATGTGTACACCAGTGTTCGTTGCAGCATTAGTCACAATAGACAAAAGGTGGAAACAACCTAAATGTTCATCAGCAGATAAACAAAACGTAGTATGTACCTACAGTGGAATATTACTCGGTGATGAAGAGAAATGAAGTCCAGATAGATACATGCTACAACATGGACGAACCTGGAAAACATTATGCTGAATGAAGTAAGTCAGACAGAAAAGGACAAATATTGCATGATTCCACTTACATGAAATATTGAGAATAGGCAAATGCATAGAGACAGAAGTTCCTTAGTGGTTACCTGGGAGGGGGAGTGGCAGGGGGGGTTTCATAAATGATACAGAGATTTTGTTAAGGGTGATAAAAAAAACTTAGAAATAGTGGTGATTGTCACACAATATGATGAATGTAGCTAATGGCACTGCATTTTACACACAAAAATTGTTGAAATGTTTTGTTAGATGTTGTTAGGTGCCGTTGAGTCAGTTCTGACTCATAGCAACGCTATGTACAACAGGAGACACTACCCTGTCCTGTGCCATTCTCACAACTGTTGCTATGTTTGTCCCTATTGTTGCAGTCACTGTGTCAATCTGTCTTGTGGAGGGTCTTCCTTTTTTGTTCTGACTCTCTACTATACCAAGCATGATGTCCTTCTCCAGGGACTAGTCCCTCCTGATAGCGTGTTCAAAGTATGGGAGACAAAGTCTCGCCATCGTTGCCTCTAAGGAACATTCTGGCTGTACTTCTTCCAAGACAGATTTGTTTGCTTTTCTGACAGTCTATGGTGTATTCAATATTCTTCGTCAACACCACAATTCAATTACGATGTCACCACAATAAATTTTTTAAAAATCTTTCTAAAAAACAAACAAAAAAAAACCCATTACTTCTCATTTGGCTAGTGATGGTTGGGTACAATGTCCAATGGACAGCGCCTGGAAGAGATAGAGGGAGAGTGGCACCCTGAACTCCTCTTGCATTCTGTAATTTATATATTTCAAAGCATCTTTGTCTGATTAGTCTGAAGTATTGAAGCTAGCCTGCATGTTTATCCCCCTGTGGAATGGCTTGAATTCATCGCTCTCCAATTCTCCATAATAAAAGTTGATATTTATTTAGGTGCCAATTCCCATTCTAAATTTTTTACATGTTTTACCTCATTTTTCTGTCACAACAATCCTTTTCCAGATAAGGAATCCGGGTCTCAGAAACTAGGCAAGTGACGGAAAGGTGTGAACCAGGCCAGGGATGAGACCCAAGAAGTAGTGGGGCTTGTAGAGAACTCGAGAGGGTATGCACTCAAATTTACACTGCCAGACTTGCCAAACAAAACACATCTGTGGACAGGACTCAACCTGCTGAGCCACCAGTCTGCAAGTCCTTTTTTCATCTTCATTATTGTCATTATCATCATCATTGTTGTCATCAATATCATCCTGCCTCTTCTCTTGGAATATATTTTTCTCTTAGTACCTATATGGTGAACTCCTACCCATCCTTTGAGGCCCTAGATAAATGTTGCCTCTTCAGAGCCTTCCCTCACTTCTCCAAGCGGAGTTAGACTCACCCTCCTCTCTCTTCCCATGACAATTTGTTCATTGCTGTATTCTAGCAATGAGCACATTTATCTGTAGGACTGTCTCCCCTGCTGAGCGGTAAGCCCCTAAGGTCAGGCCTTGTTCTTCTCCATATTCCTCACTGGCATTCGGAAACAGAAAACTACTATTTACTGGTTCAGTGGTAGAATTATCACCTTTCATGTAGGAGACCTGGGCTCAGTTCTTAGCCAATGCACCTCAAGTGCAGCCTCCACCTGCCGGTCAGTTGAGGCTTGAGTGTTGCTATGACGCCGAACAGGTCTCAGCAGAATTTCCAGACTAAGACAGACTAGGAAGAAAGGCCTGGTGATCCACCTTTGAAAACCTGCCTGTGAAAATCCTACGGAGCACAATGGTCTGATCTGCAATCGATCATGGGAATGGCTCAGGACAGGGCAGGATTTCATGCCATTTTGTATTGGGCCACCGTGAGTGGGGCTGACTCAACCCACCACCCACCACTAAAAACAACGACAGCAGCAGCAGCAACACTTTGCAGCAGGCATTGTGATAAGCATCTCACACATGATTACATTTCATCTTCGTAACTCCCCTGGGAAGGCAATTCTCTTATCCCATTTCACAAATGGGAATTCTAAATCCCAGAAAGGCGAAATCACTTGCTCGAGGTCCTGCACTAGCAGAAATTTGGCAGAGCTGGAATTCAAACGTAGGTCCCCCTGATCCCAAAGCCCCGTCTTCTTCTTCCACACCACCCTGCTTCCCACACAGCCAGAAGGGCCACCTGCCAGCAGATGGCTAAGGGTGTAGCAAAATGGGCCTCTTGGACAGTCCCTGTCCCGTACGTATATTGAGGAGGTCGGACTAGATGATATTTACCTCTTTCCAGCGCTGACATTTTATTCTAGAAGGTTTGTTATCTCTCCTTTTGACACCGCCTGAACTATTCAAGACAAGTCCCTGCTTTAAAAATAATGATAAAACTGCCTGTCAGTGGAAATAGGCTGCACACATTATCTCTCTAATAGAAGCAGGAGACTTTCCGAGATACCTCCGTGAGTTCCTTAGGCATGCAAGACTAAACTTAGATTCATCTCAGCTCAGTCATACGCACTCTGAAACCAAATTGCAGGGGATGGAATGTTCAGATTCTCAACTGCTTGAAGCCTAAGGTGAGGGAGACCTGGGCAAACAAGCAGAAAGCTGCCCATGAAAAGAAAAGGGCTTCTAGTTGCCAGCAGCCTGGTAGACCCTGACCAAATTCAGAGAACCAGAATGACGGGTAAACATGCAGGCTCTGGTGTCAGAGTCTCTGAGTCCACACCTGGCTCCACTACTGGCTAGATGAGTGGTCTTGAGCAAGTTACTTAGCCTCTCTGTTTCTCAGTTTCCTCATCTGTAAAATGGGTTGTGATCTTTAAGGTTGTGTGTCAACTTGGCTGGGCCATGCTTCTCAGTGATCTGGCAATTGTGATGTAGTCTGGCAGTCATATAATAATGGGATCTGCTGTGAGTAGCCAATCAGTTGAAAGGGAGTTTTCTTAGGGGTGTGGCCTGCATCCAATACAGGCAGACTCTCAGTCAAGGCTCAAGGGCTTTTGCTCACTCTGGATCCCGCAGTTGGCCCCTTTCATCTGACCTCCAGTTCTTGGGACTTGAGCTAGCAGCTTACTTGTCAACCTTGAGATTCGGCAGCCTCTGCAGCCTGTGAGCAAGAGGACTGCTGTCTGACCAGTCTTGGGTTCCCCAGCCCCTGCAGCTACGTGAGTCAGGAGAAGCCTTGAGCCTGACCCATGGACTTGGGACTTTCTAGCCTCTACAACCTCATGAACCATTTCCTTGATATAAATCTCTCTCTATATATATGTATTTATACACTTCACCAGTTTCGCTTCTCTAGAGAACCCAGTCTAAGACATTGGTGAATGATCAGACCCATTGCATTGGTCATTGTGGGGAATAAATAAATTAATGCATGTAGTTAGCACCAAACCAAAGAAACCAAACCCATTGCCACTGAGTCAATTCTGACTCATGGCAACCCTATAGGACAGAGTAGAACTGCCTCATAGAATTTCCAAGGAGTGGCTGGTGGATTCAAACTGCCAACCTTTTGGTTAGCAATTGCACTCTTAACGATTGTGCCACCAGGGCTCCACAGGCATATGTTGTTGTTATTAGCCACCTTCAAATTGGCCCCCAATTCATGGTGACCCCATGCACAACGGAACAAAATGCTGCCCAGTTCTGGACCATGCCCATGAAAGGTTACATGGATCAAACCATTATGATCCATAAGGTTTTCATTGGCTGATTTTTGGAATCAGATCATCAGGCCTTTCTTTCTAGTTCCTCTTAGTCTGGAAGCTCTGCTGAAACCTGTTCAGCATCATAGCAACACACAAACCTCCACTGACAGGCAGGTGGTGGCTGCACTTGAGACGCATTGGTCGAGATTGGAGCCCAGGTCTCCCACATGGAAGTTGAGAATTTTCCCATTGAACCACCACAGCTCCCATCTCTGGTATATACAAACCAACCAAACCCACTGCCATCGAGTCAATTTTGACTCATAGCAACACTACAGGACAGAGTAGAACTGCCCCACAGGGTTTCCAAGGAGCGCCTGGCAGATTTGAACTGCCATCCTTTTGGTTAGCAGCCGCAGCACTTAACCACTACGCCACCAGGGTTTCCCCCTGGTATATAGGAAATGCTTAATAATGTAAGTCATAATTATTATATAGGGTCTTTCCAAAAGTGTTCAAATGTTCTGTGACTCCCAGAACACAGTTGAATCTCGGGACGTTGCTTGCAGCTCTGTGCAGCCTGGCCTCTGACTATCCCACCAGTATCACCTCTTGCTTCTTGCTCTATCCCCTCCACTCCCACCTTTGCTCCAGAAATACTCAACTACTTACAATATGTTAAATATTCCCCACTGTCTCTTCCCTTCCCCACCACTGTTGTCACATGTAAATTTCTACTAACCCTTCAGAGGTTACCTTCTCCAGGAACCCTCTCCCACCTCCAAGAAAGAAGCACTGGAAGCGTAGCATGTCCTTTGGACCCGGGGTCCCTGCGCTGAGAAGCTCCTTGACCAGGGGAAGATTGATAACAAGGACCTTCCTCTAGAGCCAACAGAGAAGAAAAAGCCTTCCTCTGGAGCCAACGCCCTGAATTTGGACTTGTAGCTTACTAGACAGTGAGAGAATAAATGTCCCTTTGTTAAAGCCATCCACTTGTGGTATTTCTGTTATAGCAGCACTAGATGACTAAGACAGAGTGAGAAACAAGAAAGGATAGAAGAGGAAAGGAGAGGAGAGGGAAGGGAGGAGAGGAACAGATGGGTGAAAGGGAATAAAGTGATGGAGAGGGAAGGGGAAGGAAGGGAGCAAGCCTTGAAAGTTATTTAACTGTAACATACAGTACTATAAATGGAAAAATTATCTCAAATCCAGATAAATAAATTTCCATCTGAGCAGAATTGATTGCCCTTAGTTTGCCACGATCGTGTAACTGTTCTTGGCAATTAACTCTTTCAAAATTCATTATATAGAGTTCATTATTTGTTATTTTGGAGAGAGGGGATTAGGACACATTAGCAGTTTCTTGAAAGGTGCATTTGAATGGCATGAAACGACTCCCTGCATTTGACCAGGGTGGCTCTGGTCCTTCAGAGAGCTTTGCCCCCTGCACACCCCAAACACAGTTAGTACCTGTGGAGGTCCCAGAACCTCAGGGTCTCTCGGGATGACAGTCCTTACCTCTGTGCTTTCCTGCAGTATGGGTATACAAACGTCAGCTTTGCAGGGTCCCTGATTTTGCCACCACACCAATAATGGACCCGTTGCCAGCTGCAGATTCACATTACCCAAGTTCTCAAGACTATTGTTTAAAACCAAAAAGTTAATTGGACAGTTTTTCAATGCAAAATCATGATCACAAAGATTGCATTTCTCCAGCTCCTTGTGACCAGAATTTTCCCTCCTTGTCAACAGCCAAGTGATATTCGAAGGTCATTTGACAATTAGATACTCAGAGCAAGAGGAGTTAGATGGATCAAATGTTGAGCGGCATCAAGATAAGATGGACTGGCATGTTCATTTCACAGTAACAGATGGTATTGCTAGTATTTCCTCAACTTCAATCATTCATGTCCCACTGTACAACTTGTTGTTATATCCACTGGTAGTATTATCTACTACCATGATAAGATATCCCTTTTGTTGGAGGAGTGGACCTTGAAGGCCCTAAGCAAATACCTTTTTATAGAAAGACTTTCTTTTATTATCAGACAGTTCCTAATATAGTTGAACTCTGTAGGCCCTAAATGTAAAAATGACTTTGCAAATTTTTTATTATATGGCAAGTTGAGAGGAGCTACAATGTTATGTTGAATGTAAGAATGTTTGCCTTTTGAAATTGTGGAATTTTAAGGATTGGTATTTTATGTACCTGGGCAGCCCCACCCGGGAAACCTCGGCCACCATTAATAAGTTTGGGGTATGCTCAATGGCCGACATCCAGGGGCTACTCACCCAGTGCATTCCAATACTACTGTTTTGCTGCGACCCGCTGATAGAAATGCTGGTCTTCAACAACTGAACACAAAACCAATATAAGTGTCCTTGGGAACTCACAGTCCGTTGGAATTACAATTCTTTACTCCCCCAGTTCAGCTAGGGACCTTCCCCTTTCTTCCTCACTGGGTTTGGGAAAGATGGGGCATCATCCAAGTTTGCATCTATTTAATCCACATCTTGCCCATCTGTGATCCCAGGACAGAGGCCCATTCATTTGGTGGAAAAAAAAAATCTGTTTCTAACTCCTTCCCTGGAACTAGAAATTTGTCTTAAAACTGATGCATTTGCATGACTTTTTGAAGGTCAACTCTTTTGCTAAGTTTTTTATTCTTTTTATTTTATTCTTATTATTTGAATACATTTATTTTTTTAATAAAACTTTATATCTCTACTCCGTAATGAGTTTGCAGATATAAATAAATGGAAAATCTGTATACCTTGCCATAAATAGAAGGTAAAATAAATACAAATAAAATAAGACAGTACCATTAAAATCTAGTTAGATACTGTGACTTGCTAAAAGCACTGAAACTAAAATCTGCTCTTTGTTAAAAAGAAAAAAGGAAATTGCTTAGTGTTAGAGGAGTGTTGAAGATGCGGTAGCACTAGACAGGGACTTTCTCACTGACATAATCAGAAGGATTAAAAAGAATTTTGTGTGAGAAGTAAACTTCTGCCACTGGGACTCAATGTTATTTAATGTTGCTTTTATATACTTCATAGAATCATCTCATATAATGTGCCATCAGTGGACATGGCCTACCCTTTAGGATGCCAATAGAAACAGAATACTCAAACACCTTTGGCTGTAACCCTCTGCATCTAACTCCAATTAGACACGGTCTTGCTAATAAGAAAAGAACTTGTCAAAATCCATTTGTCAGAGGCGGAGCCAAGATGGCGGAATAGACAGACACTTCCCTCGAGCCCTTTTACAACAAAGACCCGAAAAAACAAGTGAAATGGGTATATTTGTGACGAGCTGGGAGCCCTGAGCGTCAAAGGCAAGCTTAGACAATGAACTGAGGGGCAGGGGAAGGAAGAGACCATTCAGAAGGGGAGAGGAGTTGCCGGACCTGAATCGCAGAGAGCCCTCAGGCACCATTCCTGGAGCGGCTGTGGTGGTAGCAGCGGCAGCGGCTGGATGGTCCTAGCATTCGGCCGCAGTTTCCTCAGGAAGAAGCAGCCAGCCGCACAGCCCACTCACACCTCCGGAACCTGAGGAGAAGGGCGCTTTCGGCAAAAGCTAAGTACTTGCAAATATTTTACTGCGCACCCCCCTCAACCCCCAAGCCAGTTTCAGCGACTGAATCCCTAGGCCTGAGATAGACCCTGGTGAGCACCTGGAGCTGTCCTCCCAGTCTTGGGGAAGGAAAAAATTTCCACCTGGGGGGAGAAGATAATTTGCTAGCTCCATTAACTGGGGGAGCTCAAGACAGAAGCGGCTCCTGTCCAGGCATAAACCATCCGTGGACCTTGAGCACCTTTCCCGTCTGCATGGACCTGTGTGGGCCTATTTCGGGAGAATAGGCCCTTGTCGGCAAACTCCAACCATTTCAGCGGTGTGGTGGAGAGGTAGGTGTTTGACGTTTGACATTGCTTTGCCTATTAAACAAGGTCCTCACCTACCCACAACAGGGACCTAAGGACTGGTGGCTCCACTTGGGTAGCCCAGCCACCTGCGACATGGGCCCAGGGATAACTGTTACTTCCCAGTCCTTACAACAAAATCTTTGGGTGCCCATGGACCCTCTGCAGAGCCCACCCACCAGAGACATGTTTTCCTCAGAGTCACTTGGGGGTCAATTCTCAGCCCCCTGCCTTGTTCAGAGTGTGACCCCCTACTGCAATCAGATACGGGTATATATGCCAATCACCCCTGCCCCTCTAAGACTGTAGGACAGAGCCTGTACCATGCACTTGATGATCAGCTACCTGGGAACCTGAGCTGAATTCATAGAAGAAAACTGAATGGACTCGTAGACTGATATACCTGATAACAGCTCTAGCCAGCTGGGGACAGGACACCAGAGATCCAAAGGTGAAAATAATCAAGCTAGCTCACTCAAGCAACCCATAGGGGTATACCAACACAAAACAAAGCAGGCAGCTACGACACAGTAAGCAAGCATAAACTAATACAATAACTTATAGATGGCTCGGAGACAACAGTCAATATCAAGTCACATAAAGAAACAGGCCATGATCACCTCAACAGGCTCTCAAAACAAAGAATCCAGGGATCTTTTAGATGAAAGTGCATTCCTGGAATTACCAGATGCAGAATACAAAAGTTTAATATATAGGACTCTTCAAGACATCAGGAAGGAAATGAGACAATATGCAGAACAAGCCAAGGAACACAGAGATAAAGCAACTGAAGAACTCAGAAAGACTATTCAGGAACATAATGAAAAGTTTAATAAGCTGGAAAAATCCATAGACAGACAGCAATCAGAAATTCAGAAGATTAACAATAAAATTGCAGAAGTAGACAACTCAATAGAAAGTCAGAGGAGCAGAATTGAGCAAGTAGAAGCTAGAATTTCTGAACTCGAAGATAAATCACTTGGCATTAATATATTTGAAGAAAAATCAGATAAAAGAATTTTAAAAAATGAAGAAACCTTAAGAATCATGTGGGACTCTATCAAGAGAAATAACCTACGAGTGACTGGAGTACCAGAACAGGGAGGGATAACAGAAAATACAGAGAAAATTGTTGAGGATTTGTTGGCAGAAAACTTCCCTGATATTGTGAAAGATGAGAAGATATCTATCCAAGATGCTCATCGAAATCCACATAAGGTAGATCTTAAAAGAAAGTCACCAAGACATATTATAATCAAGCTTGCCAAAACCAAAGATAAGGAGACAATTATAAGAGCAGCGAGGGATAAAAGAAAAGTCACCTACAAGGGAGAGCCAATAAGAATAAGCTCGGACTACTTGGCAGAAACCATACAGGCAAGAAGGCAATGGGATGACATATTTAAAAAATTGAAGGAAAAAAATTGCCTGCGAAGAATCATATATCCATCAAAACTGTCTCTTAAATATGACGGTGAAATTAAGACATTTCCAGATAAACACAAATTGAGGGAATTCATAAAACCAAACCAAAACTACAAGAAATACTAAAGGGAGTTCTTTGGTTAGAAAACCAATAATATCAGGTATTGACCCAAGACGAGAACACTGGGCAGGGCAACCAGAAGTCAACCCAGATAGGGAAATCCAGAAAAAAAAAAAGCAAGATTTAAAAAAAAAAAAAAAAAAAAAAAAACCAACACAGGGTAACGGCGATGTTATTATTTAAAAGACAACATTAAAATAATAAAGAGGGACTAAGAAATGTAATCATACACCTTCCATATGGAGAGGAAGATATGGCGATACAAAGAAATAAAAGTTGTTATAAATTTAGAAAAATAAGGGTAAATAATAAGGTAACCACAAAGGAGACAAACTATCCTGCTCATCAAAATAAAATACAAGGGAAAAATACAGACTCAGCAGAAACAAAATCCACAACAACAAATATGAGGAAAGGACAATATATAAAGAAAATCTACTCAGCACATAAAATCAAGTGGGAAAAAGAAGCTGTCAATACACAAAAAAAGACATCAAAATGATAGCACTAAATTCATGCCTATCCGTAATTACGCTGAATGTAAATGGACTAAATGCATCAATAAAGAGACAGAGAGTGGCAGAATGGATTAAAAAACAAGACCCGTCTATATGCTGCCTACAGGAGACACACCTTAGACTTAGAGGCAAAAACAAACTAAAACTCAAAGGATGGAAAAAAATATATCAAGCAAACAGCAATCAAAAAAGAGCAGGAGTGGCAATATTAATTTCTGACAAAATAGCCTTTAAAGTTAAATCCATCAGAAAGAATAAGGAAGGACACTATATAATGATTAAAGTGATAATAGGCCAAGGGGAACCTGTTCTGATGGTAAGGAGGCGAGCCCTCCTGAGGTGACACAGGGGAGCCTGTCCTTAAGGGTCAAGGTGACCCTGCCCTGAGGGGATGAGTGGAGCCCGTTCTGAGGGAGCTGAGAGGAGCCCGTCCTGAGGGGGCTGCGGGGACTGTGTCCTGAGGGGGGCCCAGGGGAGCCCGTCCTGAAGGGCCAAAGGGAGCCTGTCCTCAGGGGGCTGAGAGGAGCAGTGCATGGCTGAGAGAAGCTGAGAGAGCTGTCATGCACTGAAGAACAGAGATTTCACCTACGTATTTCCCATACTGCTTCTGAGTTACTTCCTGTTACTTCCTTATAACCATATCAAATATTTATGTATCCAATGACAGGGCTGCAAGATAAACAAAACAAACTCTATCAGCATTGAAAAATGAGATAGACAGCTCCACAATAATAGTAGGAGACTTCAACACACCACTTTCGGTGAAGGACAGGACATCCAGAAAGAAGCTCG
The DNA here is from genome assembly GCF_030014295.1 of Loxodonta africana. Taxonomy (NCBI): domain Eukaryota; kingdom Metazoa; phylum Chordata; class Mammalia; order Proboscidea; family Elephantidae; genus Loxodonta; species Loxodonta africana. Next base: position 76,126,658 of record NC_087353.1, on the reverse strand, counting down.
ATAAAGACACGGAAGATCTAAATGCCACAATCAACCAACTTGACCTCATAGACATATACAGAACACTCCACCCAACAGCAACCAACTATACTTTCTTTTCTAGTGCACATGGAACATTCTCTAGAATACACCACATATTAGGTCATAAAACAAGCCTTAGCAGAATCCAAAACATTGAAATATTACAAAGCATCTGCTCTGACCATAAGGCCATAAAAGTGGAAATCAATAACAGGAAAAGCAGGGAAAAGAAATCAAACACTTGGAAACTGAACAACACCCTGCTCAAAGAAGACCAGATTATAGAAGACATAAAGGATGGAATAAAGAAATTCATAGAATCCAATGAGAATGAAAACATTTCCTATCAGAACCTTTGGAACACAGCAAAAGCGGTGCTCCGAGGCCAATTTATATCAATAAACGCACACATCCAAAAAGAAGAAAGGGCCAAAATCAAAGAAGTATCCCTACAACTTGAACAAATAGAAAGAGAGCAACAAAAGAAACCCGCAGGCACTAGAAGAAAACAAATAATAAAAATTAGAGCTGAACTAAATGAAATAGAAAACAGAAAAGCAATTGAAAGAATTAACAAGACCAAAAGCTGGTTTTTTGAAAAACTGAACAAAATTGATAAACCATTGGCCAAACTGACAAAAGAAAAATAGGAGAGGAAGCAAATAACCTGAATAAGAAATGAGATGGGTGATATTACAACAGACCCAACTGAAACTAAAAGAATCATATCAGATTACTATGAAAAATTATACTCAAATTTGAAAACCTAGAAGAAATGGATGAATTCCTACAAACACACTACCTACCTTAACTAACACAAACAGAGGTAGAACAGCTAAATAGGCCCATAACAAAAGAAGAGATTGAAAAGGTAATCAAAAAACTCCCAACAACAAAAAAAAAAGCCCTGGTCTGGACAGCTTCACTGCAGAGTTCTACCAAACTTTCAGAGAAGAGTTAACACCACTACTACTAAAGGTATTTCAGAGCATAGAAAAGGATGGAATACTACCAAATTCATTCTATGAAGCCACCATATCCCTGATACCAAAATCAGGTAAAGACACCACAAGAAAAGAAAATTATAAACCTATATCCCTTTTTGATCCCTCATGAATGTGGATGCAAAAATCTTCAACAAAATTCTAGCCAATAGAATTCAACAACATATCAAAAAAATAATTCACCATGACCAAGTGGGATTCATACCAGGTATGCAGGGATGGTTCAACATTAGAAAAACAATTAATGTAATCTACCACATAAATAAAACAAAAGACAAGAATCACATGATTTTATTAATTGATGCAGAAAAGGCATTTGACAAAGTTCAACACTCATTCATGATAAAAACTCTCAGCAAAATAGGAATGGAAGGAAAATTTCTCAACATAATAAAAGGGCGTTTATACAAAGCCAACAGCCAACATCACCTTAAATGGAGGGAGCCTGAAAACATTCCCATTGAGATCGGGAACCAGACAAAGATGCCTTTTATCACCACTCTTATTCAACACTGTGTGGGAAGTCCTAGCCAGAGCAATTAGGCTAGATAAAGAAATAAAGGGCATCCAGATTGGCAAGGAAGAAGTCAAAGTATCTCTATTTGCAGATGACATGATCTTATACACAGAAAACCCTAAGAAATCCTCCAGAAAACTACTGAAAGTAATAGAAGAGTTCAGCAGAGTATCAGGATACAAGATAAACATGCAATACCAGTTGGATTCCTCTACACCAACAAAAAGAACATCAAAGAGGAAATCACTAAATCAATGCCATTTACAGTAGCCCCCAAGAAGATAAAATACTTATGAATAAATCTTACCACAGATGTAAAAGACTTATACAAAGAAAACTACAGTACAGTTCTGCAAGAAACCAAGAGACATATTAAGTGGAAGGACATACCTTGCTCATGGATAGGAAGACTTAACATTATAAAAATGTCTATTCCACCAAAAGCAATCTATACATTTAATGCAATTCCGATCCAAATCCCAACGACATTCTTCAATGAGATGGAGAAACAAATCACCAATTTCAAATGGAAGGGAAAGAGGCCCCGGATAAATAAGGCGTTACTGAAAAAGAAGAACAAAGTAGGAGGCCTTACTTTACCTGATTTTAGAACCTGTTATCTGCCACAGTAGTCAAAACAGCCTGGTACTGGTACAACAACAGTTACATGGACCAATGGAACAGAATTGAGAATCCAGACATAAATCCATCCACATATGAGCAGCTGATACTTGACAAAGGCCCCAAAACAGTTAAATGGGGAAAAGACGGTCTTTTTAACAAATGGTGCTGGCATAACTGGATATCCATCTGCAAAAAAATGAAACAAGACCCATACCTCACTCCATGCACAAAAACTAACTCAAAATGGATCAAAGACCTAAATATAAAATCTAAAATGATAGAGATCATGGAAGAAAAAACAGGGACAACGTTAAGAGCCCTAATACATGGCGTAAACAGCACAGAAAACATTATAAAGAACGTAGAAGAAAAGCTAGATAACTGGGGGCTCCTAAAAATCAAACACTTATGCTTATCCAAAGACTTCACCAAAAGAGTAAAAAGACTGCTTATAGCCTGGAAAAAAGTTTTTAGCTATGACATTTCTGATCAGTGCCTGATCTCTAAAATCTACATGATACTGCAAAAAGACAAATAACCCAATTAAAAATTGGGCAAAAGATATGAATAGACACTTCACTAAAGAAGACATTCAGGTAGCTAACAGATACATGAGGAAATGTTCACGATCATTAGCCATTAGAGAAATGCAGATCAAAACTACAATGAGATTTCATCTCACTCCAACAAGGCTGGCATTAATCCAAAAAACACAAAAGACTAAATGTTGGAGAGGCTGTGGAGAAATTGGAACACTTATACACTGCTGGTGGGAATGTTAAATGGTACAACCACTTTGGAAATTGATTTGGCGCTTCCTTAAAAAGCTAGAAATAGAACTACCATAAGATCCAGCAATCCCACTCCTTGGAATATATCCTAGAGAAATAAGAGCCTTTACATGAACAGATACATGCACACCCATGTTTATTGCAGCACTGTTGACAATAGCAAAAACATGGAAGCAACCAAGGTGCCTGTCAACGGATGAATGGATAAATAAATTATGGAATATTCACACAATAGAATACTACGCATTGATAAAGAACAGTGAGGAATCTGTGAAACATTTCATAACATGGAGGAACCTGGAAGGCATTATGCTGAGTGAAATTAGTCAGTTGCAAAAGGACAAATATTGTATAAGACCACTATTATAAGAACTTGAGAAATAGTTTAAACTGAGAAGAAAACATTCTTTTGTGGTTACGAGAGTGGGGAGGGAGGGAGGATGGGAGAGGGGCATTCACTAATTAGATAGTAGATAAGAACTACTTTAGGTGAAGGGAAAGACAGCACACAGTACAGGGGAGGTCAGCACAATTGGACTAAACCAAAAGCAAAGAAGTTTCCTGAATAAACTGAATGCTTCTAAGGCCAACGTAGCAGGGGCAGGGGTCTGGGGACCATAGTTTCAGGGGACATCTAAGTCAATTGGCATAATAAAATCTATTAGCAAGACATTCTGCGTCCCACTTTGAAGAGTGGCGTCTGGGGTCTTAAATGCTAGCAAGCAGCCATCTAAGATGCATCAGTTGGTCTCAACCCACCTGGATCAAAGGAGAATGAGGAACACCAAGGACACAAAGTGATTATGAGCCCAAGAGACAGAAAGGGCCACATGAACCAGCGACTACATCATCCTGAGACCAGAAGAACTAGATGGAGCCCAGCTACAACGGATGACTGCCCTGACAGGGAACACAGCAGAGAACCCCTGAGGGAGCAGAAGAGCAGTGGGATGCAGACCCCAAATTCTCATAAGACCAGACTTAATGGTCTGACTGAGACTGGAAGGACCCCAGTGGTCATGGCCCCCAGACCTTCTGTTGGCCCAGGACAGGAACCATTCCCAAAGCCAACTCTTCAGACACGGATTGGACTGGACAATGGTTTGGAGAGGGATGCTGGTGAGGAGTGAGCTTCTTGGATCAGGTGGACACTTTAGACTATGTTGGCATCTCCTGCCAGGAGGGGTGATGAGAGGGTGGAGGGGGTTAGAAGCTGGCGAAAAGGACATGAAAAGAGAGAGTGGAGGGAAAGAGCGGGCTGTCTCATTAGCGGGAGGGTAATTGGGAGTGTGTAGCAAGGTATATATGGGTTTTTGTGTGAGAGACTGACTTGATTTGCACTTTCACTTAAAGCACAATAAAAACTACTTTTAAAAAAATCCAGTGGTCAATCATAAGCAGGAGAATGCATGAACAAGTTGTAGTATAGCCATAGAATATAAAAGAATGAACTACTGATACATACAATGTGGATGAACCTCATGTTTAGTAAGAGAAGCCTGCCACAAAAGGGTACATACTAGATGATTCCATTTATATGCAGTTCTAGAACATGCTAAATTATTCTATGGCAAAAAAATAAAAACAAAAAACATAGAGTGGCTGCCCAGAGTGTAAGGATGGTGAGATTGATTGGAAAGGCACTTGAGGGAATTTTCTGAGGTGATGGAAACGTGCTAAATCTTGTTTGGATGGTGTCTTAGGCTGGGTTCTCTAGAGAAACAAAACAAGTAAAGCATAGAAATACATACAGAGAAAGAGATTTATATCAAGGAAATGGTTCACGAGGTTGTGAAGGCTGGAATGTCCCAAGTCTGTGGGTCAGGCTAGAGGCTTCTCCTGATTCACGTAGCCGCAAGGGCTGGCAAACTGAAGATTGGTAAGCCAGACAGCAGGGCTTTTGTTCACAGGCTATGAAGACTGACAAATCTCAAGACTGGCAGGTAAGATGGCAGGTAAACTGCTAGCTCCAGTCCCAGGAACCAGAGGTCAGACTAACAGGACCCAGCTGCAGGATCCAGAGTGAGCAAAAGCCTGTGAGCCTTGGTAGAAAGTCCACTTATATTCAATGCAGTCCACTTCCCCAAGGAAACTCCCTTTTAACTGATTGGATACTCAGCTCACAGCCAGTCTCATCATGGAGATGATCACATTATATCAAATCTCATCACGGAAGTGATCGTCATCATATAACTGCCAAACTACATCATAACTGCCAAACCACTGGGAATCATGGCCCAGCCAAGATGACACACAACCATAGTGATCACAGGTGGTAGATGCATAAAATTTATCAAAATTCATTTAACAAAATACTTACGATCTATGCATTTTATTGTATGTGAAGTATGCCTCAATTAAAGAAAAAGGAAAATTTCATTGTTCAACATTTCCTACTAGCTGGACAGTACTGAGCTGAATGCACTCATAGTCCCCTCTTTTCTCTTCTTTCCATGGCTGCCCAATCTCCTGCCCTCCTCTGTTTGACACTTTCTTTACTTGCCTCTGTTAATACATCCAGTCAGGTTACATTAACATTTTACAGGCTTGATACCTATTCGGTCTTTTTAAGGAGATTTTTCACATCACTGTTCTGACTTCCTCAAATAACCTCTAAAGGCAACCCTACCATAACAATCCATTTGGGGGAGATATTTTACTGTAGCCACAATATGAGAACGTGATGTTATTTCCAGCATACGAGTCCCAAGATTAAACAGGACAATCCAGTATTTCATCAGATAAAGTTATTAGATTGTGACATATGAAATTGCCAATATTTGACTAGTTTTAGCTAATAAAGTGGCAATTTCATATGGTTCAACAATAAAGTTAAAAAATTGGACAATCTCACCTTTTCAACATTCTGCACAATTACTCAAAAACAGGATGACTATTTTTTTAAATACAAGAAAACTTAATAACCAACAAGTACAAATTTTCATTTGAAGTATGAAAAAGATGTTAATTAAGTGTAGTTCGTATACGCACACTCACAGAGCTCAATATTTTGCTGGAGGTCATCTTGCAACTACTAAGATGAGACTGTGTGTGTCTTATTCACAGTTACATTTCCAGTACCCAGCAGAGTGCCTGAAATATAGTAGGCGCTTAAGAAATGTCTGCTAAAATGAGCAAATGTGCAGGCCTCATCAGCAAATGGGCCATTGCTCCCTCAAAACATATACTCCCAAAACCTTTTGCCTACAAAAGAAGGTTCCAGATTATTTTCATTGCATTTTTTTCCCATATCCCTATCACACCCAAATCAACTTTTCTGTTTCTAATTAAGACATAAAAACTGCATTGGCATTGAGTCTATTCCTACTCATAGTCACACTATAGGACATAGTAAAAATGTCCCATAGGGTTTCCAAGGCTGTATGGAAGCAGCAGATTGCCACATCTTTCTCCCATGGAGCAGCCGATAGGGTTTGTACTGCACACCTTTTGGTTAGCAGCTGAGCACTTAACTACTGCGCCACCAGGGCTCCTTCTAATCAAGACAAACAAGTACCCAGATGAAAAGGTAGAGGAAGAGGGATATCCATAATCCATTTTTTTTTTTTTTTTTCAAATCATGTCCTCTATGTGACTAGAATAAAAACTGCATTGGAAAATTTAGTTTTGACAATAATGGCAACTTTCAGAAGAGTTGGTAGAATGTTACCAGAGAATACCTTCTACCATGGAATATTTAATGTACTGGAAGCGATGTGGTAAGCTGTTAAGAATGTGAGGCTTAGGAATTGGATGAATCTGTGTTCAAAGCTCAGGCTTTTACACTGATGTTCATTGTAGTATTATAAACAATAACCAAAAGGTGGAAAAAAACCCAACTGTCCGTCAGTAGATGAATGGCTAAACAACACTGATACATACATACAATGGAGTATTATTCAGCCATAAAGGGAAGTGAAGTCCTGATACATGTTATGACGTGGGTGAACCTTGAGAACATTATGCTGAGTGAAATTAGTGAGACACAAAAGGACAAAAATTGTATGATCCCACTTACATGAAATATCTAGACTAGGCAAATGTATAAAGCCCAAAGTTTAATAGTGGTTACCAGGGACAGGTGGGAAGGGGAAATGGGAGCTATTGGTTAAGGCGTCCTGAGTTCTGTTTGGGGAGACAAAAAAATTTGGACAAATAGTGGTGACAGTTGCACAACATGATGAACATAATTGTCCCTGAATTATACACATAAAAATGGTCAAAATGGAAAAAGGTTCTCTACATATACTTTATCACAATAAAATAAAAATAAATAAATAAAGCTCAGCTTTTCTCCTTTCTGAATGTGTGCCCTTGGGTAAGTTCCTTAACCTCTCTGAGCATTAGCAGTTCATCTTAAATGGAGATGTAATGAGTTATTCATTAGTTCATTCATTTATCAATATGCATTGAGCACCTATCATATGCTAGGCTTTGAGCTGGTAGTAAAAAAAAAATTAGTAGGGAATACAAATGTGGATAAAATAGACCCAAACCCCTGCCCTAACAGAGCTTATATTCTAGAGGGAATGAGAGGCAGTAAATGAACTAAATGAATCTTAGAGGGTGTTCGAAGATGGGGAGAATCTTAAGACACTGAGATTCTGCACAAGCAGACAGTTTGAAAGCCAATGGACTGGAGACAGCCCAAGATGGTGGCTTGGTCTCACACACCATGCTGTCTCCCTACAGCAAAAAACCAAGAAACCAGGTGTAAGAGATACAGGTGACAATCTGAGAACCCAGAACAGCAAACAGAAGGATGAAAAATTAGATCAAACACTGAAGGGAAGGAAAAACTGAATGAAAACAGTGAACAAGGAGACTTATAGACTGTAGGTGCCCTGCCAACCAGCCCAGTGCAGCGTGGCCATCTTGAGACAAAGCAAGCAGTGTTCCTGGGTGTAGAGCACAGGAAGACAACCTCATGGAACTGCAAATAGGAGACAGAGATACTGTGAAGACAAACCTGGAGCAAAAAAAGGTGAGCAGAACATGAACTGGATCTAAGGAGGAAAAGTGCTGGAAGGCAGGTGAGAACCCTAGGGATCCAGGTGAGTATAGAACAGGGAGAAAGCTAGAAAATAAGGACAGAACTACTCATCAGCAGTGATCCCTGATCATTTGGGCAGGTGGCACTGGCAGAGTGGGGGATGCTTAGAGTGAAGGCTAGAGATCCTCCACCTGACTGGACTCTGGAGAGCCCTCCTCTCTCTGTATTTGGTCAAGGCCAGGTCCTGACCACCAACTGCACTCTGTGGGAGGTGCCCCAGAGCCCACACCAGAGACTGGAGGAACATGCTCATCCCTACTTCCCCCCACCCCACCTGAGGCCTGTGATATGCTCACCTTCCCCCCCTCCCCCACCTGGTGATCTGTGGCATGCACTCCTGTGCTATTGGACCTACAACCAGAGGCTCATGCCAGCTCTGCTCATCCCTGAGCTACCCACCGACCTGGTGATAGGCGACATTTCCTCCTGCCACCAGACTAGTGACCAGAGATGTGAGATCCCCCCAACCCCACCATCCTGCCCACCCAGCAACTGGCAGTGTGAGTTCTCATGCCACCTGCCCAACGATTGGTGACCTGTGCACCCTCACCCCAACCACCTAGCAACTGATAGTGTGCACACACAGCACCCAACCCAACAACCAGCAAGAACACTCCCTGCACCTACGCCTCAGTGACCAGCCGTACAGACACATCACCTCATCAGTAACACCAGTCACATCTTGACACGTGCCATCTGCCAAATGACAAGCAGTAGATCCTAGTGCCCTCATCCAACCTTCGCCTGGATACAATGCCACACATCCCACACCCAAACATGTTCTGTAGGCCATCTGCACTTGCACTGAAACCCCTCGGTACCTCACCACCTACTGAGACACCAATTCATGTATGCACAGCAGCCTATCCCATCCATTCTGGTAGTACTCCCTCATAGCAGACATGGAGGCATTCTGCCCTGACCTTCAGAGAACAAACTAACTACAAGCACCAACCCTGAAGGACCCCACAGTCCCACAAGGGCTGTGGAGGAACGCTGATCACCCAACACTTGTCATCCAATATCAGGGAAAGAGCCTGCTCTCATATGCCCACTCAATCCAGCAAGGGAAAACATACAAGCCTAACCACAGAAGACTCACACAAGGGCATGACCCACCATACACACTAGCTAGAGGAAATCACACCCAGCCAACAGACACCACCAAAGTCACACATAGACCAGAACTGCAAAACAACATCAATTAAAATAATACAAAGGAAGAAAGACATTCTAAAGAGAAAGAAACACAGCTCTGAATATGTCAAAACAAAACAAACAAGAAAACAAAAAATCAACACAAAACAAACATACATACAGTCAATAAAAAGTATATATAAATAAGTTAATTAACACCTTAATATCTCAGAGACAGTAGAAAATAATAAATTAGATGAAGAAACAGGATAAGACAACTCAAACAAACGAGCAAAATAAAGGGTAGAAAAGCTTCTTGAGGAAGAAATGGTGAAAGAACTACCCGATAAGTAATTCAAAAGGCTTATATATAGGATTCTCAAAGAAATCAAGGAAAACACAGACAAAAACCTAGAATAATTCAGGAAAACAATACAAGAACAAAATGACAAAATAAGTAGACAATTAAAAACCATACAAAAACAATAACTGAAAACCCAGATTAATAATCAAATATCGGAAATAGATAACTCAATGGAAGGACATAGAAGCAGGATTGAATTAAGGAAGAAAGAATCACAAAATAGAGAACAAATCCCTTGATAATAATTTGTCTGAGGAACAATCAGGAAAAAAGAATAACTAAAAATGAAGAAATCCTGAGAGTCATCTGGGACACTATCAAAAGGAATAATTTGCATGTAATAGGAATTCCAGAAGAGGAGGAGGAAAAAAAAGTACAGAAAGAATTTTTGAAGATTTATTGGCAGAAAACTTTCCTAATATCATGAAAGACTAGATGATTTCCACTCAAGGAGCTCAACAAGCCCCATATAGGATAGACCCCAGAAGAAAGTCACTAAGACATATAATCAAACTTTCCAAAATTAAAAACAAAGAATTCTAAGAACAGTTTGTGAAAAATGAAATATCATCTAGAAAGGAGCATCAATAAGACTAGTGCTCATTTCTCAGCAGAAACCATGCAGGCAAGAAGGCAATGGGATGACATATACAAAACACTGAAAGAAAGAAATTGTCAGCCAGTTATCATATACCCAGCAAAACTGTCTTTCAAATATGATGGCAAAACTAAAACACTCCCAGAAAAATAGAAATTAAGGGAATTTGTGAAAACAAGACCAACTTACAAGAAATATTAAAGGAAGTCCTTCGGACAGAGAACAAATGACATCAGACAACAACCTGAGATTAAGACATGCTACAGTATTACCCAGGTACCAGCCCAGATAAAGAATTCTCCAAAGTAAAATAAAACTGAAAACAGGGAACCAAAGATGTCAATCTGTAAATGATGGTAGTTTCAAAACAAAAAGGGGAATAAATGGTGTAGTTATAGAACTTCTGTATTGAGAGGAAGTCAAGGCGATATCAAGATGTAACAGACTGTTTTAAACTTAGGAAGACAAAGGTAAATTTCAGAGTAACCAAAACCAAAATTAATAAATTTACTCACCAAAATAAAGAATATTAAAAAAGACTCAGTAAACACTAAATCAACAACAAAGAATATCAAAAAGAAAAACCCATAAACAAACAGAACTCAACAGAAAATTAAGCAGAACAAAGAAACCATTAACACCACACACAAAAAAAAAACAGCATAACAAAATGGCAGCAGTAAATTCATACCTATTGACAATCACACTGAATGTAAATGATTTAAATGCACCAGTCAAGAGACTTGAGAGAGGCAGAATGGATAAAAAAAAAAAAAATGACTCATCCATATGTTGCCTACAAGAGACACACATTAGACACAAAGACATAAATAGGTTAAAAATCAAAGGATGGAAAAAATACATCAAGTAAACAGTAACCAAAAGAGAACAGGAATGACAATAATAATATCTGATAAAATAGACTGTAAGTCAAAATCCATTATAAAAGAAAAAGAAGGGCATTATGTAATGATTAAAGGGTCAATCCACCAAGAGGACATAACCATAATAGAGACAGAGCTCCAAAATATATAAAACAAACTAACAGAATTGAAAAGAGAAATACACAGTTTGCCAGTAACAGTAGGAGATTTTAACACACCACTTTCAATGACAGACAGAACAACTAGAAAGAAACTCAGCAAAGATACAGAAGATCCAAATAACACAATCAACCATCTCGACCTCACAGTCAGATACAGAACACAACGCCCAACACCAGCACAGTACACATTCTTTTCCAATGCACATGGGTTATTCTCCAGAACAGACCATATTTTAGGCCTCAAAGCAACCCTCAATAAACTCGAAGACATTGAAATAATACAAAGCATCTTCTCTGATCATAATGCTATAAAACTAGAAATCAATAACAGAAAGAACAAGGAAAAATTTAAATACGTGGAAACTGAATAACACCTTACTTAAAAACGATAGAAGAAATTAAAAATAAAATTTAAAAAATTTTAGAATCACATGAGAATGAAAACTCAACATACCAAAACCTTTGGGACACAGAAAAGCAGTGCTCAGAGGGGAATTTATAATAATAAATGTACCCATCAAAAAAAGAAGAAAAGTATTGAAATCACTCCTGAGGTTCACCCTTCAGCCAAAGATGAGAGAGGGCCATAAAACAAAATGAAACTGAATGGGCACACCAGCCCAGGGGCAGGGACAAGGAGACAGGAGGGGACAAGAAAGTTGATAATGTGGAACCCAAGGTCCAGAAGGGGAGGCTGTTGACACATCATGGGGCTGGCAACCAATGTCACAAAACAATATGTTTACTAATTGTTTAATGAGGAACTAATTTGCTTGGTAAACCTTCATCTAAACCAGAATAAAAAAAAAAGAAGAAAGGGCCAAAATCAATAGCTTAACCCCACAACACAAATGCACAGAAAAGGAGCAGCAAAAGAACTCCGCAGTCCCCAGAAGAAAGGAAATAATAAAGATCAGAGCAGAAATAAATGAAATAGGAAACAGAAAAGCAATACAAAGAATCAACAAGACTAGAAGTTGCTTCTAGGAGAGAATCAACACAAGTGACAAACCACTGGCCCAACTGACAAAGGAAAAAAATAAGAAATGAGATGGATGACATTACAACAGAACCAAGTGAGGTAAAAAGGATCATAACGGAATATTGTGAAAAATTGCACGCCAACAAATTTGAAAACCTAGAAGAAATGGACAAATTTCTAGAAACACACTACCTTTTTGGGTTTTCTTTACCTAAACTAACACAAATAGAGGTAGAAAACTTGAACCTAACCATAAGAAAAGAAGAACTTGAAGATGTCATTAAAAAAACTCCCAACAACAACAACCACAAAAAAGCCCCAGCCCATGATGGAGCAGAACAGTGGGATGCAGACCTCGAATTCTCTTAAAAAGACCAGACTTAATGGTTTGACTGAGGCTGTAGGGACCCTGGAAGTCATGGTCCCTGGACCCTCTGTTAGCCCAAGACTGGAACCATTCCCAAAGCCAGCTTTTCAGACAGGGATTGGACTGGACTAGAAGACAGAAAATGATACTGGTGAAGAGTGGGCTTCTTGGTTCAAGTAGACACATGAGACTATGTGGGCAACTCCTGTCTGGAGGCAAGATGAGAAGGCAGAGGGGGACAGAAGCTGGCTGAATGGTCACGGGGAATAAAGGGTGGAGAGGAGGAGTGTGCTGTCTCGTTAGGGGGAGAGCACCTAAGAGGACATAGCAAGGTGTATATAAGTTTTTGTATGAAAGACTGATTTGATCTGTAAACTTTCACTTAAAGCACAATAAATAAATAAAAAATAAAAAAGCTCCAGCCCAGTTGGCTTCACTGGAAAATTCTACCAAATATTCAGAGAAGAGTTGACACCAATTCTACTCAAATTATTCCAGAGCATAGAAAAGCAAGGCATAATCCCTAATTCATTCTATGAAGCCAGCATAACTCTGATACCAAAGACAGGCAAAGACACCATTAAAAAAAAGAAAATTACAGACCAATATCCATCATGAATACAGACACAAAAATTCTCAACAAAATTCTAGTCAACAGAATTCAACAGTATATCAAAAAAATAATACATCATGATCAAGTGGGATTCATTAGTGATGCATTAGAAAATCAGTAAATGTAATTATTGACATAATTCACCACATAAATAAAACAAAGGAAAAGAATCACATGATCATCTCAATCAGTGCAAAAAGGCATTTGATAAAATTCAACACCCTTTCCTAATGAAAACTCTCAGCAAAAGAGAAATAGAAGGGAAATTCCTCAACATAATTGAGGGCATATATGCAAAACCAACAGCCAACAATTATTCTCAAAGGAGAAAAACTGAAAGCATTCCTCTTGAGAACAGGAACAAGACAAGGATGCCCTTTATCATTGCTCTTGTTCAGTATGGTACTGAAAGTCCTCGCTAAAGCAGTAAGGCAAGAAAGGCAAATAAATTGTATCCGAATTGGAATGGAAGAAGTAAAACTATCGTTATTCACAGATGACATGGTCCTATACATAGAAAATCCCAGAGACTCCACAAGACAGTTACTGGAACTAATAGATTCAGCAAAGTGGCAGGATACAAGATCAACACACAAAGATCAGTTGGGCTTCTCTACACCAACAAGGAGGACTCTGAAAAGGAAATTAAGAAAACAATACCATTTACAATACCCTCCCAAAAGATAAAATGCCTAGGTATAAACCTAACCAGGGACGTAAAAGACTTATACAAGGAAAACTATAAAACACTACTGCAAGAAACTAAAAGAGATCTGCATAAATGGAAAAACATTCCATGATCGTGGATTGGAAGACTTAACATTGTGAAAATGTCGATACTACCAAAAATGATTCATAGATATAATGCAATCCTGATCCAAATCCCAACAACATTCTTTAATGAAACTGAAAAACTAATCTCCAACTTTATATGAAAAGGAAGAAGGCCCCAAATAACTAAGCAATATTGAAGAAGAGCAAACTAGAAGGCTTCACACTTCCTGATCTCGAAACTTAATATACAGCCGTGGTAATGAAAACAGCCTGGTACTGGTTTAACGACAGACACATAGACCAATGGAATAGAATTGAGAACCCAGAAGTAAATATATCCATTAAGGCAGCTGATGTTTGACAGAGGGTCAAAGTCCATTCAATGGGGGGAGAAACAGTCTCTTTAAAAAATAGTGTTAGCAAAACTGGATATCCATATGTAGCGAAATGAATCAGGATTCATACCTCATACCACATACAAAAATTAATTCAAGATGGATCAAAGGCCTAAATGTTAAAGCTAAAACTATAAAGTTCCTAGAAGATAACACAGGGTCAAAACCAAGGGACCTAATTTTCGGCATGAATAGCCTATCAAACAAAACTAAAAATGTACAACCAACGAAAAACAGATACCTTGTATCTCCTAAAAATTAAATTTTTATACTCATCAAAAGACTTTAACAAGAGAATAAAAAGAGAACCTACAGATTGGGGAAAAAAAATCTTTGACGACGACATATCTGATAAGGGTCTAATCTCTAAAATATATAGAAAACTTCAACAACTCAACAAAGAAAAGACAAACAATCTAATGAAAAAACGGGCAAAGGACATGAACAGACAGTTCACCAAAGAAGACAGTAAGGTGGCCAACAAATACATGAAAATATTCTCATGATCATTAGCCATGGGAGACATGCAGATCAAAATTTCAATAAGATAACATCTCACCCCTACAAAACGTCAATGATCAAAAACAACAACAAAAAAACCCAGAAGACAGATCCTGGTGGGGTTGCGGGGGGATTGGAATTCTTATACATTGCTGGTGGGATTGTAAAATTGTACAACCACTATGGAAAACAGTATGGTATTTTCTCAAAAAAACTGGAAATAGAAATACTTTATGATCCAGCAATCCCATTCCTAGGTATACATCCTAGAGATATAAGAGCAGTGACATGAATAGACATATGCACGCCTGTGTTCATTGCAGCATTATTCACAATAGCAAAAAGATGGAAACAACCTAAGTGCCCATCGACAGATGAACGGATAAAGAAATTGTGGTACATGCATACAATGGAATACTATGCAACTATAAAGAATAATGAGGAGTCCACAAAATATAACATGGATGAATCTGGAGAACTTTATGTTTGAGTGAATTAAGTCAATCGCAAAAAGACAAATATTGTATGGTTCCACTATTATAAAGAGTCAAGAAGAGATATACACACAGAGAGCAAAGTTCCTTGATGGCTATCAAGGGTGGGAGGGAGAAGCAGCGGGAATCACTTTCTAGATAGTAGACGCTTGTTATTTTTGGTGATGGGAAAGGCAATCCCAAATATGGGTGAAGCTGGCACAACTTGACCAAGGTAAATAAAGACACTAAGAAGTACATGAGAAAAAGGGACAGTTTTGGTAAATGCTATAACAGATACAATTTTGCAACAACAGTAAAAACAACCAAAAAATATGTGTGTGGTTACATAGGTAGATATGGATGCATATATGTGTATAGGAAGGCGTATGTGAGTAAATGCGTGTGCATGTATAGGTGTGTCTGTAGGCATAGGTATATACACATTTGTGTGTGCTGCATATATACCCACATATACAACAAACCACATAGGGACCACATAGGGAGCACAACTAAGGAGGTTTCCTAGACATATCCAAACGACGCAAGGGATTGGTTTACTGGGTCAAAAGGCTTGGGACCATAGTCTTGGGGGACAGCTTAGTCAATTGGCATCACAGTTCACAAACGTAATGTTCTACATCCTAGTTTGGTGAGTAGCGTCTGGGGTCTTAAAAGCTTGTGCAGGGCCATCTAAGATACAACTATTGGTCTCTACTCATCTGGAGCAAAAGAGGATAAAGGAAATCAAAAGCTCAAAGAAGAAACTAGCCCACAGGACGAATAGCCCACACAAACCACACAGTCTTCCAACCTGAGATCAGAAGAACTAGAAGGTGCCCGGCTCCAACTACCAGCCATTCTGACCAGGGACAAAATAGAAGGTCCCAGATAGAACAGGAGAAAAGTGTAGAACAAAACTCAAATTCCTAAAGAAGATCAGACCTACTGGACAGATCTAACCCCCGAGACTATCGCCCTAAAATATCCTTTGAACTTGGAATTGAAGCTATTTCTGGAGGTTACCTTTCAGCCAAATAATAGGTTGGCTTTTTTTTTTTTAAATAAACAATATCACCTGTTAGTAATGTGCTCCCGTAAACAGTTAACTAAGATGAGAAGTCAAGGAGGGGAAGGGAAGCTAGAGCAATGGAAACAAAACAAACAGAATGGATATAATGAGAATGCTGACACATTGTAAAAAATGTAATCAATGGTAGGGAACAATCTGTATAAAAATTGTTAAAAGAGAACCTACTTTGCTGTGTAAACTTTCACCTAAAACACAATAAAATATTATTTAAGAAGAAAAAAGCGAATTCAAAAAAAGAACAGTAGCCATAAAATCAACTCCGACTCGTAGTAACCTCATGCATTTCAGAGCAGAACTGTGATCCACAGGGTTTTCAATGGCTGATTTTTGGATGTAGATTACCAGGCCTTTCTTCTGAGGTGCCTTTGGGTAGACTCAAATGGCTAGCCTTTTGGTTAGCAGTCAAGCACGTTAACCATCTGCGCCACCCAGGAACTTCATGATTCATGTTGTTGTTGCTGTTAGGTGCCATAGAGTTGATTCTGACTCATAGTGACCCTACGTACAACAAAACAAAGCACTGCCTGGTCCTGCACCACTCTCACAAATCATTGTTATGCTTGAGCCCACTGTTGCAGCCACTGTATCAATCCATCTCGTTCAGGGTCTTCCTCTCGTTTAGTTACCCTCTACTTCACCAAGCATGATGTCCTTCTGCAGGGACTGATTCCTCCTGACAACATGTCCAAACTCCGTAAGACATGGTCTTGTCATCCTTGCCTCTAAGGAGCATTCTGGTTGTACTTCCTCCAAGACAGATTTGTTCTTTCTTTTGGCATTCTTTCTTTGCCAGCACCACAATTCAAAGGTGTCAATTCTTCTTCAATCTTTCTCATTCATTGTCCAGCTTTCACAAGCATAGGAGGCGATTGAAAACACCAGGTAGAACTTCCAAAATACAATTTTGTACAACAATTATTGCTATACATCTCTCTCACATGAGAGAGAGACAAGTTTTGGACCCAAAGTGTATTTTAACTTGTCACAGTGACTAATTTGATCCACACATCCCAGAACTCAGGAATTGCCTCAAATAAATGAATCAAAACATTTCTACCACATTGACACTGGTCTAGTTGTGAAAAAGCTGTGCTGAGATTTTGTTCAGATGGGATGTGTATTGCACTTGAAATACCAGTAGCTAGATGCTTAGTGGGAATTTGGTTTACTTACTATGATTTACCATCATATTTCTTTGGCAGTTATAAATAATTCAGAGCACATATAGGATCTCTTTTATCTCTCCTGGTTTGCTGATTTATGTGTACTTATTAAGCTCAATAAAATACAAAAAGAATGGAAAAAATCCAGTGGGCTTTGAACAATTATTGACAATGGGATTAGTTACCCACCACTGCCATCGAGTCGATTCTGACTCATAGCAACCCTATAGGACAGAGTAGAACTGCCCCATAGAGTTTCCAAGGAGCTCCTGGCAGATTTGAACTGCCGACCTCTTGGCTAGCAGCTGTAGCACTTAACCACTAGGCCACCAGGGTTTCCATGGGATTAGTTAAGAGCGTAGTAATAGCTAGCTAGATGGGTAGATGCCGGGGTGGATCCATATGACAGATAGACAAAGCAATAGATGGATGAATTAGAGAATCAGACAGACAGATGTAATCAGATGGGCACAAATGGTATCCTGAGGGGCCCTGACCACCGTATCTGCTGCGTAATGATTGACTGTGGGTCCTGCACATCTGGCTGGCAAGGCAGGCATCCTGTCTCCCCCTTTGCTGGGCCCTAGGTATCCCTGCCAAATCCTTGAGGCTGGTCTCCTCTCAGGAGGTCTCTACATAGATTCAGTTCTCTTCTCCAAACTCTCTGCAGAGAACTGGCTGCCATGAGCAAGAAAGAGACATGCCATTCTACGGGCAGACTGCAGTAGGAGAAGCTAACAGCCCCCAAGAGATAGAAAGCAGAGACCAGAGAGTTGGAAAAACAATACGTTCAACAACAAGATATGTCAGAGGGTGTTGAGTTTCCTTTCAGTAATCCCTGTGACACATCCTTCATAACTTCCCTTTTCAGGGGTTTGAGTGTGGACTGGGTATTGAAAGCTATTGGACTGTTACTGTTGGTCTTCTGGGTGTGATAATGGCCTTGTAGCAGTGCAGTGAAAGCAGGGTCTTTGTCTTTTATGTTTGCAGTAGGATAATATGATGTCTGGGATTTACTTTGGCAAACTCCAGCCAGGAAAGAAAAAAAAAAAAAAAAAGGAAGTGGGGGGTTTAGATGAAACCAGCCTGGCAACATGTTTATATTTGAGGCTGGGTGCTGAGTGCGTGGTAGCTCATTGAGCCTGTTGGAAAGTTTTCGTAGTAAAAAGTTACAATAAAATCTTTCCATTTATTTTCAGAAGGGGAAAAAGTACACACAAGCACACATATATGCACTTGGAGCTGCTTCCTAGCTTTGGGGATTAATTCTGTTTGGCAGATGAAAGCTATTCCGTTAAATGGTCTATGGTACTTAAAGAGCCATTTGATTCCATTTAATTGGTACCTTAAATTAACTGCTTCCCGAGCCTAGAGAGATGACTGTTAAGGCCCCAGTGGAGGAAGAGGTGACATGAGCTTCAAGTGGCATTGAGTGGTTTCAAGTGGGACCAGCAACTTACAGGGAATCACCCATCCCTCAGGAAAGAGGCAGATCTCCCAGGTGGAAGGCAAAACTCTCCAGACAAAAACCGTGATGCCAGTGGCTTGTGTTCTCTGCTCTCCAACGTCTGCCACCATTTAAATGTGAAGGTTGCTTGAATTCCTTCCCAGCTTGTTCCCAGAGTATTCTAGCAATGAAGAAGAATTTTTAAATGATGGAACCCAGCCTTTCATGCCTTCATTCATTCATTACATATTTATTCAGCATCTATTCTGGTGCCACAGAAGAAAGGCCTACCAATCTGCTTTCACAAAGACCACAGGCAAGAAAACCCTATGAAGCAGTTCTACTGTGTAACACATGGGGTCTCCATGAGTCTGAATTGACTTGATGGCAATGGAATACCATAGACTCTATGCCAGGCACTCTGTCAAGCACAGGGATATATGGTGGTGAGCAACCCAGAGAAGACCACTGCCCTTGTGTAGCTTATGGTCTAGCTGGGAAGATGGGCATCTCAACAACTTAGCACAAAAGGAAATAATGAGGTATCTTACGATAAGTTCTAACAGGGAGAATTACAAGATGTTAAGGGGGCTTATAACAGAGGGACTTGACATAGACTAGGGAACAGGGAAGCCTCCTTGAGGAAATGGGAATGGTAAGTGGGGGCCAGGAAAAGAGGCCAGGGAACCATGTTGGAAGCAGAGGAACCTGCACATGCAAAGACCCCGAGGTGGGACAGGGCACAGTGCATTCTGTAAGCTGAAAGGCTTGCGTGGCCAGAACTTCAAGAGTAAAGAAATGAGGGTGAGAAGTGGGTGAGATGAAGCAAGGGTAGATCACACAGAGTTTTTAGCCATTTTGAGGATTTGGGACCTGCTTTTTTTTATATATATATGTAAGGGAAATCCAGGTGGCATAGTTGTTAAGAGCTATAGCTGCTAACCAAAAGTTTGGCAGTTCAAGTCCACCCGGAACTCTTTGGAAACCCTATGGGTCAGTTCTACTCTGTCATATATGGTCTCTATGAGTTGGAATCGACTCAACGGTGACGGGTTTGGTTTGGGGTACGTGTAAGGAAACTGCGGCCCAAAGAAGTTAAAGTGGTTTTCCCCAACTCACACATTAAAGGTGAGACTTGAATTCAATAATAATAAAAGTGAACATTATAGTAAATACCTTCTGGACACTGGTCTAAATTCTCCACGAGCAGTAACTCATTTAATCCTTCCAACAGCAACTCTATGGGGTACCGTTATACCCCTTTTACAGATGAAGAAACTTAGGCACGAAAGGATTAAATAACTTGCCCATGATCATCCGATATAAACCAGCAGAGCTATGATTAGAACCAGGAAGCTTTGCTGCAAAGCCTCACCTCCTAACCACTCCACTATCCTGCTTCTCAAATCAAATCATTACAAGTTTACTGAGGATCTACCATGTGTCAAGCACTGTTCTTAGCCCTAGGATAAAGCAGAGAGTAAAACAGGCAAAGTCCCTGCTTTTATGGAGCTTTCTTGAGGGAGAGAGACAAAAACAAATACCTAAATATATAATATGCTGTTGTGGTTAGTTGCCTTCAAGGCAGCTCCAATTCCTGGCAACCTTATACATAACAGCCATGCGTCATCTTCATGATCGTTGGTATGTTTGAATCCATGGCTGTGGCTATTGTGTTGACCCATCTCATTGAGGATTTCCCTCATTTTCATTGGCCCTCTACTGTGACTAAATATGATGTCTTTTCCTACCAATAGGCACGCATTTCCTGATGAAGTGTATCCAAAGTAAGTGAGTCAAAATCTTGCCATCCTTGCTTCTAAGGAACATTCTGGTTGCATTTCTTCTAAGACTGATCTGTTCGTTCTTTTGGCAGTCCACAGTATATTCGATATTCTTTGCCAACCCCAGAGATCACGATAGAATAGACTATATAGGATGCTCCTAAGGGTTATGAAGGGAAAATAAAGCATGCAAGGGGGTAGAACATATCACGGACTCTCAGATAAGATGGCATTTGAGCAGAGATCTAAATGGAATCTTCATGGCATGTCAGGGAAGAATAAGGAACCCTGGTGGCACAATGGTTAAGTGCTCGGCTACTAACTGAAAAGTCAGCGGTTCGGACCCACCATTGCTCCATTGGAGAAAAGACCTGGTGATCTGTTCCTGTACAGATTACAGCCTAGGAAACCCAATGGGGCAGTTCTACTCTGTCCTTATAGGGTCATTATGAGTTGGAATCAACTCAATGGCACACAACAGCAACAAAGGGAAGAATAGCCCAGGAAGAAGCAGTAGCATAAAGGCCGTGAGGCAGAAAAGTTCTTGGCAAGTTCAAGGACCCTCGAAGTAGGTGCTGCAGTTGGAGAAGTGAGGGAGATGTGGCAGAAGTTGAGGTGAAAGGTAACGGGTCAGATGACTCACAGTCTTGCAGGTCAAGGTAGGGAGTTTGGATTTTACTTCAAATGGGAAGAGGGGCCACGAGGATTGTGAGTAGAGGAGTGACAAGGAGGTGTAAGTCGTAAAGGTTCACTCTGCCTTTGAAAGTATTGCCAATGGGCCATAGGGAGCAGACATAGAAGCAGGGACACCCTTCAGGAGGCTTTTCTAACAATCCTGGGAGGCCGATGGCGGCTTGGACCAGAAGATGGCCATGGGGAGGATGAGAAGTGATCATGTTCTATATATATTTTGAAATATATATTTGCTGACTTATTGGGTGTGGGTATGAGAGAAAGCAAGCAGTCAGGAAAGAGAATGCCAAGGCTCTTGGCCCGAGTATCAGAAGGGTGGATCTGCCTTCAACTGAGATGGAGAAGGTTGCAGGAGAATGAAGCCTCACTCCCTGAGAGACCCTGAAGAGAGCCTGGCAGTGTAGAGGAAGGAGAAAAAAATGGGTCTCCTCATCCCTTGGAGGTGAGTCCTAGATCAAGGCTAGATGAGGAACCAGGGGCTTGAGGAGGTCAGAGGGGATGAGCAGGAGGTGGTCTGCATGAATCCTGGAGCCAACATGCCCATACCTGTGCGCATTTCACCTGGGGTCACTTAAAGGGGTTGGAGTAGTGCCTGGAATTCAGTATTCAAGGATATGGAGGGTCCAGGGTTGGAGAGGAGATAGCTTCCCAGCAACCATGCAGGCAAAGGTGCAGAGGCAAGCATGGTCTTGGCATGTGGATGGGACAGATGATGTCCTGGGTGACCATCTGAGGTTTCCCAAGTCCCCCATTTTCAGCACTGCCCAGAGAGTGGGTAGGAGGGAGGGCCAAGTGGAGTTCTTCACCCTGAGTTTCCCGTGCAGACACACTAAGCCTGATAGAGAAAAACGGTGCAGCAACAACTACAAGCCACCTGCGTCATGGCTTGGCTGTTTGGGTCATAAAGTTATTGACGGAGGCTGAGCAATTGGAGTCTGGGGAAGAACAATTCAGTGTAGTGATGTCTCAAGAACTGGCTTAGACACGGGATTCTGAGAAGAGGATTTAGACTGAACCCCTTCCCTAAGACTGCCTCCTTCCCCTAAGACTGCCCCCATCCACTCAGCTCAACCACCCACACTGCTGCTCCAGACTAGACCACAGGCTCTGCAGGAGCTGAGTATGGGCAGTAGATCCCAGTGGTTAGCAAGGTGGTTCTGGAGTTCAAAATCTGCTCTTCAGTGTTCATCCACATTGTAGCGTGTACCACTCTCTTTATGACTGAGTAGTATTCCACTGTATGTACCTGAAACCAACCAAGCAGTTGCTGTCTAGTCGATTCTGACTCATGGCAACCCCATGTGTGTCAGAGTAGAACTGTTCCATAGGGTTTTCAATGCCTGATCAATGCCAGGCCTTTCTTCTGAGGCACCTCTGGGTGGACTCAAATGGCCAACCTTTTGGCTAGTGGTCAAGCATGATAACCATTTGCACTACCAGGGACTCCATATATACCTTATGCTGAGTGAAATAAGTCAGTCACAAAAGGACAAACACTGTATGATCTCACTTAAATAAAATGTCTAAAATAGGCAAATGTATAGAGACCAATGTTTATTAGTTGTTACCAGGGGTGAGACACATTGCCATCAAGTCAATTTTGACTCATAGAGACCTTAGGACAGAGTAGAACTGCCCCTTGGGGTTTCTAAGGAGTGGCTGGTGGATATGAACTGCCGACATTTTAGTAAGCAGCCATAGCTCACTGTAGCTCTTAACCACTACAACACTGGGGATGAGAGGGATGGAGGAAGAGGGAGTCGTTGCTCGGGGGGTACTGAGCTTCTGATGGAGCCCCGATGGCACAGTGGTTAAGAGCTTGTCTGCTAACCAAAAGGTCGGCAGTTCGAATCCACCAGTCACTCCTTGGAAATCCTGTGGATTTGGTTTTTGTTTTTGTTCTGAGCTTCTGTCAAGGGTGATGGAAAAATTTCCAAATGGATAGCAGTGATGGTTACACGACATGATGACCGTAATGAATGTCACTGAGTTGTACGTGTAAAAAATGTTGAAATGGCAAATGCTTTGTTACTTATATACTTGTTAAAGGAGGCATGGTGGTGCAAATAGTTAAGCAGTTGGCGGCTAAATGAAAGGCTGACAGGTCGAATCCACCCAGTGGCAATGCAGGTGAAAGACCTGGCAATCTGCTTCCATAAAGATTACAGCCAAACTGGAGATTGCCAAAACCAAGCCCGTTGCCATCCAGTCAATAATGACTCCTAGCAACCGTATAAGGCAGAGTAGAACTGCCCTATAGGGTTTCCACGGCTGTAAATCTTTACAGAAGCAGACCGCCACATCTTTCTCCTGAAGAGCAGCTGGTGGGTTCGAACTGCCGACCTTGTGGTTAGCAGTGGACCACTTAAATAATGCACCACCAGGGTTCCTATCCATAAAGATTACAGCCAAGAAAATACAATGGGGCAGTTCTATTCATTCACATGGGGTCGCTATGAGTCGGAATTGACTCAACGGTACCTAACAAGAAAGGGAACGAGAACAGGAACAAAAGATATGGGTTGCTGTTAGTTGCCTTTGAGTGGATTCAAACTCATGGTGATCCCATGAGTGCAGAGTAGAGCTGCTTTATAGGATTTTCAAGGCTGTGACCTTTCTGAAGCAGATTGCCAGGCCTAACTTCTGAGGCACCTCTGGGTGGGTTTGAACCACCAAGCTTTTGGATCTTATGAGATCTTCCATATATGTATTTACCACAATTTTTTTAAGATGGAAGAGAAAATACCATTGCAAAGACATTAAAAAAAAAAAAAAAAAACCTGCCCTTCCACGTATTAGCTGTGTGACCTTGGGAGGTTACTGGGCTGCTCTGTGCCTTGTGCTCTGTGCTGATTGTCATAGCGGCTACTCCCTGAGTGATTGTCAGAATCAGTGATTAATGCATGAAAAGCATGTAGAACAGCACCGAGCAAGTAGTAAGTGCTCAATAAAAATTGACTGTACTTAGCATTATTCGCCTCAGTGTTCACAGAGCTGAATACACAGCCAAGCACGTGACTGGAGTTCAATGAACAGTTGTTCAATATAATTTGATGTCATCATCATCATCGTAATTGAGCCCTCGGACACCCAGTTCATTGCGAAGCAGTTTACAGACACTTGGGTTTACTGGGATGTGGAATAAAAAACTCCAGGATTCACTACATATGTTGTTGTTGTTGTTAGGTGCCATCGAGTTGATTCTGACTCATAGCAACCCTTTGTACAACAGAACAAAACACTGAGTAAGATGTTGAGAAGGACAAATTTCAGACATTAAATTCTTTGAACTGTAACGTACAAGGAGAAGGGGAGTTAACTGGAGGGAAGTTATGTAGTTTTCATTTGAGACAGGGTATGATCACCAGGGCTGATGCTGGGTAACATCGTTGAGTATAATTGAGACGAGCATTGAAATTTTCAGCCTCTGTAGTGGAGGAAGCTTTCCCTTAATGAATATGTTGTCATTTCAGAGAATGGTGGTTATTAAGAGCTCAACCATCCGTCCCTCTGTTCCAGGAAAGTACCCGAGGATGTTTTGGGAAAGAATTCTCCTAAAAGTAGAAGCAGAATTGCAAAGATATGCTTCTGCTCTTCCCCCAAGGAGAGGACCCTTTCTCTAACTTGACCATTGGCTTAGCCATTTGTCATAGATTGAATTGTATCCCCCCCAAAATATCTGTTAACTTGGCTAGGTCATGATTCCCAGTATTGTATGCCCGTCAACCATTTTGTCATCTGATGTGATTTCCTTATGTGTGGTAAACCCTATCACTATGATGCAATGAGGTGGATTAGTGGCAGTTACATTGATCCTACAAGATTAGATAGTGTCTTAAGCCAACCTCTTTTGAGATAAAAAAGAGAGAAGCAAGCAGAGAGATATGGGGACCTCATACCACCAAGAAAGCAGCACTGGGAGCAGAGTGGATCCTTTGGACCCGGGGTCCCTGTGTCTGAGAAACTCCTCTGCCAGGGGAAAATTGATGACAAGAACCTTCCTCCAGAGCCAGCAGAGAGAGAAAGCCTTCCCCTGGAGCTGAAGCCCTGAGTTTGGACTTACAGCCTGCTAGACTGTGAGAGAATAAATTTCTCTTTGCTAAAGCCATCCGCTTGAGGTTTTTCTGTTATAGCAGCACTAGAGGACTAAGGCAGCGTTTAACCAAGTGGTAGAGAAGGCTAGAACCTAGAAAACGCTCCAGAAGAAGGAGTGTTTCTTTCTTTCTGCTCACATCTCTAGCCTGTTCCGGAGAGAGGAAGGAATTTCTGTCCCTCTGCATCCCCACCATCTCTGTACCACTTATATATAGGTGGAGAAATTGCTAACCTGATAGTCACGGCACCAAACTTGAATGGATGGCAGGGTCAAGAGTCAAGAGCAGGTCTTGGGGTCCACGGAAAACCCTTTCATGTGGCCAGCCCATCAGGCAGAAGTCAAGCCAATCTCCAAGCCCTCTCTCAGTTCAGATTGTGCCTCTTGGGTAAGACAGGCCCACCACTTCCCTCCAGGCAATGTGACCCATTCCTCTCCAGCTCTCTCCCTCCCATTCTCCCATCGGCTCTTGTTCATTGTGTGTATAAACCCTTTGTGCAGAACCATAAGGGAAAGTAGAGGTGAGTGTGAGGATCCAGATTTTCAGAGCCCTTTGAATATAATGACATGTACGCTCCTCCAAACAACAACAGGTAGTGAGTCTTATAATTCCCATTTTGTAGATGGTATGTATAATGGAGGCCCAGAGGGCTTAAAGGACTTGACTATAGAGAGTAGGTGGCAGAGCCAGAATTCTACAACAGGTCTTCACAGTTCTAAATCCTCCTGCCATTTACTCTTTCCTTAAATAATTTAATCTCTCCCCAAATGTGTGTGTAAGTAGAGATGGACAGATGGACAGACGGACGGGTGGGTGGGTGGATGGACGGGTGAGTGGCTGGGTGGGTGGATAGATAGTCCATGTGTGGTGCAAAAGGCAGTTTACTCTAGACGGCTAACCTAAAGGCAGTTTAAACCCACCCAGCAGTACCCTGGAAGAAATGTTTGGTAATTTGCTTCTGTAAAGATTACAGCCAAGAAAACCCTATGGAGCAGTACTACTCTGTATCACATGGAGTGGCCACAAGTCAGACTCAACTCAATCACAACAGATTATATACATATATGTTTGTGTGTGTATACATACTTATACATATATATGTACACATATTAAATATATATGTCTATATGAGAAAAATATGGCATGTACACAACATAAAATAAAATAACGTAATTGCCCATCCAATACCTAGGTACTTGGCGGAAGATGAGAAAGTCAAATTATGTTATCTACCACTTTGGCTTACTGGGCTCAGAGCGCCTTCTCTACTTTCTAATTCACTGTACTCTCAGGATACCGGCTCAGATTCCTGTCTGGTTCCTGTGGTCTGACAGTCAGGTTCTGAGCTATGTTCTCATTAGAACAGAATTCCACCCTCAATGCAGCACAGCGCCTTTAGGATGGTGGTTCTGTGGAGTTCAGGACAATAGACTCTTCTGGCAGCTCCAATCAGGTAGACATGACAAAGACGCCTGTGACACTGAGTGTGAACAGACAATGGAGCTGAACATGGACCTGACTGGACACAGAAAATGGCAGTGGTTTGAACAGACTGGGCAGCTGGAGCTTTCTCCTCCTGCGTGGTTCTTAGGTGGGGATCTGGGGGGAGATAGGTGCTGAATGAGGTGTTGAATAATGGGTGCAATAATGCCGACTGGACTGCCAAGTACTCTGGTTGGATTTTTCTCAATTAACAAATGAATGCTTGTAACACTGGGGGCAGAGTGAGCACCCTGGTGGCTGATGAGAGCGAGAGCCGGGCAGCGCTGTTCTCCTGTTAATCCTGGAAGGACTTCCTAGCCTTCTGGACGTGGTGCCAAGGGTGTAGGGGTGCCAGAGCTGGAGGCAGCTGCAATAAAGTAAGAGGAACACCACTTTGGAGTCAGAAACCTGGACACTAATCCCAATTTTGTTCATACAGAGCTACAGAGCTTGAAAGGATCACCCTATTTTCCTAGGGCAGAGCTTTTCGTATGTTCTCCTGTAATCCATTCTTCCTGATCCACCTAGTTGCTATTGTTGTTAGTTGCCTTCAAGCTGAGTCCATCTCATGGGGCCCCCATGTGTGCAGAGTAGAACTGTGCTCCATAAAATGCAAATCTGCCCTCTCACTCCCCCAACTGCCCTCTCACTCCACCCCCACCTTCCATCTCTGCTTAAAAAATAATAACTCTTCATGCCTTATAGGATAAAGCCCACACTCCTAACCTCTCCAAGGGCCTGCATGTTCTGACCCCCACCCATCCCTTCACTCTCAGCTCACACCATCCTCCACCCTCCCCTGATCCTGTTGTCCTGTTGGCTCCAGCCACACTGGCTTATTGCAACTCCTCCAAGGATCACTTCTTCCAAAAACTTTCTCAGACCCTTCTTCAGACTGGGTCACAACTGAGCAACCTGAAAGGCCAAGTAGCCTAGTGGTTTAGAACACAGGCTGTGGAGCTAGCATTTGTTGTATCGTTAGTTGCCATCAAGATGGCTCCAACTCATGGCGACCGTATGTATAAGAGAACAAAATGTTGCCTGGTCCTGAACCGTCTTCATGATCCTTGGTATGCTGAGCCCATTATTGCAGCTATTGTGGCAATCCGTCTCATGGAGGGTTTTGCTGATCCTCTCCTTTACCAAACATGGAGTTAACATACTAGTAACCAATTGCTGTCAAATCAATTTCATCTCATGGCAACCCTACATCTTTCGGAGTGGAACTGGGCTCCATAGGGATTTCAATCGTTGATTTTTCAGAGGTAGGTCACCAGACCTTTCTTCTGAAGTGTCTCTGGCTAGACTTGAACCTCCAATGTTTTTAAGCAGCTTAGTAGGTTAACCATTTGCACCATCCCAGGACTCCAGAGTTGGCATGCCTGAGCTCAAATCTGGCCCTTCCGGTCCCTGGTTCATTTGATCTTGGGAGAAATATCCTCTGAGATGCTGTCTTCTCATCTGTAAAACAAGACAGAATTAGTTTCACAACAGAGGGTTGATGTGAGGATTAAATGAGATTAACCCTGTTGTTGTCAAATGGATTCTGACTCATAGCATCCCTATAGGACAGTGTAGGACTGCCCCATAGAGTTTCTAAGGCTGTAATCTTTACGGAAGCAGACTGCCACATCTTTCACCCTGAGAGCAGCTGGTGGGTTCGAGTCGCCAACTTTTGGTTAGCAGCCAGTAATGCTCAATAAATGTTACCTATGTCCCCTCCACAGCATTTAGGATAATTGCAATTTTAAAAATTATTCACACTATTATTTGTTTCAAGTCTGTCTCCCTGCCAGATCTTCAGTTTAATGAGAAAAGGAACCATCTCTGCCTGGTTCTCTGTCCTCTCAGCCCCCCACCACGACGGGTGCTCCATAAATTGAAGGTCTTGAGCAAATGACTAAAATGAAGACGTTAGCACCTGCCTCCAGAGCTGCTGTGGGAATAAACGAGACCACAGACAGTGGAATGCATCATGACCCTTAGGGTGCAGTGGAAGCAGGAAAGGTGGTTAGTGTCTGACCTGTGAAGGGCAGGCGAGCTCCAGAAGCACTGGGTGGCCATGGTCAGATGAGAAAGAGGAGGGTAAGAACGTGGGCAAAGAGCTAGAGGGATACCCCAACCAGGAGCCTGTGGGAGGGTGGCCTAAAGGAGAGAAAATGACATTAGAGCTTTTGTATAAAACGCCCAGGCCCCACACATGGCTGAGCTATGTAGGCACCTGAGCCAACCGTGCAATTGAGGTGTTTGCACACCCTTTCCTCCTGAGGGCTGACTTACATTCATTCATTCAATAAGCATTTATTGATTACCTACTGAGTATGCTTTATTGAACACTTACTAAGTGAACTTGTAGGTGCAGGGAGGATAGCAATGAATAGAACAAAGCAAGATCCTGCACTCATGGAGTTGATATTCTAGTGAGCGTAGGCAAATACTAAATAAAATAAGCCCCTAGAGATATAAAGTCAGAATAGGTGCATGGAGGAAAAACCAAGCTGTGGGAGGGGATAGGAAGTGATGGGGTCGGGCTATTTTGTAGAAGGTGGGCTGAGAAGGCTTCTCTGGTGAGGCACACTTAAGCAGAGGCCTGAGGAAGTGAAGGTCTGAGCTGTAAGGAAATCTGCAGAAACAGCATTCCAAGCAGAGGGAACAGCAGGGGTAAAAACCCTCAGTGGGAGTGTACTTGGAAGATTCAAGGAAAGGCAAGGCAGCCATTTTGGCTGGAGTGGCATGGGCATGGGGAGGGGGCAGTAATAAAGAGATTAGGTCAGAGAGGAAACTGGACACCAATCACATGGGGCCTCATTAGTCATGACAAGGGCTATTAAGAGGAGTAGTATTATCTGACTTAGCTGTTAGCAGATCACCCCAGCTGCCTTGCAGAGTAGACTGTAGGGTGCAAGGGTAGAAGAAGGGAGGTGATTGCTGGTGTCCAGGTTGGCAGTGATGGTGCCTGAGACCAGAGTGGTAATGGAGGAGGTGGCCATTCTCTGAAATAAGCCTTTCTGTCTACAAGGGGATTTGATTTATATCAGAAACCACAGTCAGAGGGACTAATAGACCATATCTACCACGGCCTCCACCAGGCTGAGACCAGTACAACTAGATGGTGCCCAGCTACCTCTGACTGCTCTGACAAGGATCATAATAGAGGGTAGTAGAAAAACATAGAACAAAGTTCTAACTCAAAAAGAAAGACCAGGCTTGCTGGCCTGACAGAGGCTGGAGAAACCCTGAGAGTATGGCCCCCGGACACCCTTTCAGCTCAGTAATGAGATTCACCCTTCAGCCAAAGATTGAACAGACTCATGGAACAAACCAAGACTAAAGGGGCACACCAGCCCTGGGGCAGGGACTGGAAGGCAGGAAGGAACAGGAAAGCTGCTAATAGGGAACCCAGGTTTGAGAAGGGAGAGTGTTGACATGTCATGGGGTTGTTAACCAATGTCATACAACGCCATGTGTACTGTTTGATGAGAAACTACTGTGCGCTGTAAAACTTCATCTAAAGTACAATAAAATAAAAAATAAATAAATACTTGGTTACCTAGCGCTGCTATAACAGAAATACCAAAAGTGTATGGCTTTAACAAACAGAAGTGTATTCTCTCACAGGGGAAGGCTTTCTCTCTCTGTCACCTATAGGGGAAGGTCCTAATCATCAATCTTCCCCTGGTCAAGGACCTTCTCAGCAGGGGGTCACAGGTCCAAAGGACACACTCCATTCCTGGCACTCCTTGCTTGGTGGTAATGAGGTCCCTCTCCTCTGTTTGATTCTCTTTTTTATATCTGAAAAGAGATTGACTTGAGATACAACTTAATCCTGTAGATTGAGTCCTGCCTCATTAACATAACTGTCTCTAATCCTGCCTCATTAACATCATAGAGGTTAGGATTTACACAACACATAGGATAATCACATCAGATCACAAAATGGTGGACAACCACCCATTACTGGGAATCACATCCTAGCCAAATTTACACAGGTTTTGGGGGGACACAATTCAATCCGTGATAGGGGGTGATTGATTGGCCAAGGACGAGACCATTTTGAATGGTCACTGGAGTTCTAGAGACTCAGACTCAGGCTTGGGGGTAAGAGGCAGGGGACTGGCTACTTTCTTTTCTCTTGGAGGGTGACATAAGGTGAAAGGACAGCCTCTCTCAAGACCATACCCAGTGCTTTCTTGGCAAACTACTGCCATTTGTCGCCCTTCGGGAGAAGCACGAGCAGAAGGAAAAAATATATATATTAGAAAAGTATTTTACCCTCAAAGCTCCATAAAAAAGAATTAATTGTCTGCCATGGCTAGAGCTGCAGGGAAGCTTCAAGCGGTTACTCGCCCAAGATCCTCATAAATTGTCAGCTTCAACTGTTGGATGCTAAACTGAACTTGAGAGACAAGAGGAAGAAGCGTGAACATTAAATATGTAATCTTTCTAGTGTGTCTCTTCATTTCCTGACTGTTTCTTCTCCAAAGGGAATCGTTTTCTCTTTTCTTTCTCTCTCTCTCTCTCTCTCTTTTTTTTTTCATTTGACATTGCACTGAAGGGCCGGAGATCATCAGATTGATTTCTGATTCACCGCATGAATAATGGACTCTGAGAAAGAAGGAGAGGTTCAGGGAAAAGCAACAGGTAGGACAGTCTTGGGTGTTCACCCATGCTCCATCACTTGCCAACAATATGTGCTCTGGTAAGTTCTTTAACCTCCCGCGAGTCACAGTTTCCTTGTCTGTAAAGAGGGGATAACCATGCCTACCACTCAGGGTTGTTGTGGAATTCAAATAGAGGGACATATGTAAAAGGCAATACATAGTAGGTGCTCAATAAATGGCAGTTATTATTATTATTAGACTCCCTGGGTGGTGCAAATGATTAAAGTGCTCAGCTGCTAACCAAAAGGTTGAAGGTTTGAGCCCACCCACAGGTGCCTCAAAAGAAAGGCCTGGAAATCTACTTCCAAAAAAAGCAACCGTTGAAAACCTTACGGAGCACCTACTTTGACACACCTGGGGTCACCACGAGTTGAAATTGACTTGAAGGCAACTGGTAGTTATTATTGTTGTTATTATTATTATTAATATACCTTGAATAAGATACTTAAGACACTTCGGCGGCCTCCAATAAGAGTCCCAGGACTCCATCTGTGCCTCAGGTAGACAGAGCTGTCTGTCTGTCTGTCTACCTCTCTCTACCTCTCTCCTCCCATGATCTGTCTCATCAGCTTTCTCTATACACCTGCTTCTTTTGTATTAGTCAGGATTCTTGGCGGCATAAACCCAGACTCTG
Source organism: Loxodonta africana (assembly GCF_030014295.1). Classification (NCBI taxonomy): domain Eukaryota; kingdom Metazoa; phylum Chordata; class Mammalia; order Proboscidea; family Elephantidae; genus Loxodonta; species Loxodonta africana. The sequence continues at coordinate 76,094,348 of NC_087353.1, read as the reverse complement.
GCTGATTTAAATAGAAAAGGAACTTGTTGAAACAATATCAGAAGACACATTGCCTCTCCAGGAAGCCAAAAGAACGAGATCAAAATCAAGCAGAAACAAGGAGAGGCTAGACAGCCAGAGCTGCAGCCAGAATCATGCTACCAACTAAGCCCGTTGAAGACCCCATTGCTGCTGTCGCTGAGAACCAAGCCTCTGGGCTGGCACCCTGCACCACGCACCAGGCGTGGCAGACCACCATGGGCATCACAGAAGAAAGCCTCCACTGCACCTGCGTTTTGTTTATAAGCCTCTGCTATGGAAATTTTCAGATATATATATAAGTAGAGAGACTAATATAATGAGCCCCCATCGCCCACTTAAATAATTCTCACCTCATGGCCCATCTTCTTTTACCTGCATCTTCACCCACTTCTCCCCTCTCCCTGTAATATTTTGAAGCAAATATCATTCATCCTATAATGTTATCCATAACCTTTTCAATGTGTATCTCTGAAATGTGAGTTCTCAGCCTTGGCATTATTGGCATCGTGGGCCAGATGGTTCGTTGTTGTTGGAGGCTGTCTTGTGCATTGTTGATGTTCAGCAGCACCCCCAGCCTCTACCCGCTGAGAGCTGGTAGCACCTGGCCCCCCATTTGTGATCATCCAAAACGTCTTTAGACATTGCTAAATGTCTCCTAGGGAGAAAATTGACTCTGGTTGAGAAAGATTAATATTCTCTTAAAATATATATGTATATTTATATACATATGGAAACCCTGGTGGTGTAGTAGTTAAGTGCTATGGCTGCTAACCAAAAGGCTGGCAGTTCAAATCCACCAGGTGCTCCTTGGAAACTCTATGGGGCAGCTCTACTCTGACTTATAGGGTCGCTATGAGTCAGAATCGACTCGATGGCAATGGGTTTTTTACATACATATATAATACATAAAAATATATATACATATATATAGCCACAAAACCATCATCGCACTTTTAAATATTTAAATAATTCCTCAATACCATTAAATGCCAAGTTGGAGTTTAAAACCACCTGATTGTATCATAAATATTTTTATTGTATTTAATTCTTGAATTCAGGATTAAAATAAGTCCATACACACTGGCTGATTTGTCTCACGTCACCAGTTGCCACTGAGTCAGTTCCGATTCATGGCGATCCCATGTGTCAGAGTAAAATCGTGCTCCATGGGGTTTTCAGTTGCTGATTTTTTTGGAAGTAGATCACCAGGCCTTTCTTCTGAGGCTCCAACATTTCAGTTACCAGTCCAGCATGTTAACTGTTTGCAGATATGTCCCATAAGTTTCTTTTAGCAATAGGCTTCCCCTTTACCTTCTCATTTTTTTCCCCCCTTGCAATGTATTTGCTTAAGAACCCTGGTCCTGTAGAGTTTTTAATAGTCTGAATTTTTCTAATTATATCCTCATGGGTTAATTTAACATGCTCCTCGGTCTCCTGAAGGCTTGCGATGCCTATTTGTCTCTTTGGTGCATACTAGAAGCCATTGGCAATCGTTATCTAAGTTCATTATTACATTTGTTATTGAAGATGGTGGACTTCTATCATTCCTTCTTCATTTGTTAGCTAGAGTACTTACAAACATGTCCCTCAATTTTTTGGTTAGTATGACTTACAGTTTGTATAAGGAACATAAAATAAATGCTTCGTTCTTTCCTTTTATTTGCCAATCTTCAAAATAATGCGTTGGTAAATGAGCATCTTCCAAAGGGGACCTGTGAGTTCTGTCGTTGTTGTTGTTAGTGTCATTATGAACTCATGAATCTAAACATATTAGAAGTGTTTTCAGTCCATTGCAGTTATAGTCCTGCTGATGTACAACTTGTTCCATCTGTGGCCAGTGGGAGCCCCTTTAAGTCAACTCCTGAGTCCTTTTGACATACCCCACTGGTCTTGGATCACTTCCTGGCTTCCTGGTGTGACAAGTTAGTCCAGGCTCATTGTGTGCATTTCCTGCCCCAGATCAGGAATCAGTCATTTCTCAAAGGAGCCCTGGTTCCTTCTAGTGTGTCCCAGCTTCTTTGCAACTCTGACTCCAGATTCAAGCCCCAAGCAGCTGCACACAATTGGCCAAGGCTGTGTCACAGGAGCTGCACTAGCTGCCAGGAAGGTCGAAGAAGCAAGAGTTTTGGCATTTTTGGCTTCTGTGACCAGATTACAGAAAGAAAAATTTCCCAGACATGGGAAGGAGAGTGAGACAATGGACAACTCCCAATGACAGATGCCTCCTTTATCTCTCTCTCTTTCTAAAACAGGCTTCTTCTTGCACATAGCCAAGTGTGGCTGTCCCACGGCTCCCATCCCCACATCCTCCCAGCTCAAGTTCCGAATTCTAAATTCCTAGGAGATACGGTCTGATTATTCTAATCTGGGTCAAGCATAATCAGCTTTAGTCTAAGGGTAGGGTCCGGTAATACAAACCTGCCCACAGGGACTCCCATTGAAACATATAAAATATCTGTCTTAGCCCACACCCCCAAAGACATTCTTGCCAGAGGTAGAGATGAGAACAGGATGATACAAACTCCGGAAACCTAATAGGCCCCTCTTCGCAGTTCCCAATATGTGAAGCTCCCAAATCATGCCCTAACCCTCTATCATCCTGCCTGGCCTCCTGCCTCAGTGCCATCAGTGACCCATCCCTCTCTCTTTGGCTAACAATCAAGGCTCACACGTATAAAGTCCTCACTAGGTGCCAGGCACCCTGCCACCCATTTTACATGTGTTGTTTCTCCTAGTCCTTGCAAACATCCTGTGGTGGGAACTATTATCATCATCCCATTTTTCTGACGGAGAAACTAAAGTTTGGAGACATTAATTGCCAAAATCCATCACCCCACTAGGAGTCCACGTGTGGCGTAAACAGTTAAGCATTTGACTACTAGTTGAAAGTTTGGCAGTTCAAACTCACTGAGAGGCATCTTGGAAGACAAGCCTGGTGATCTGCTTCCAAAAGGTCACAGCCTTAAAAACCCCATGGAGGACGGTTCTACTCTGTACACATGAGGTCACCATGAGTCAGAATCAACTCAACAGCAACTAACAACATCGACTGCTAGTAAGAGGTGGAGCCAGGATTTGAACACAGGCAGTCAGATGTCAGAGCCTATGTTCTTCAACTTGACACAATCCTGCCACTGCAATATGTGGTGTCACTCAACTCTTCCCTTGCTCTATAGCCATCCAAAACCCAAAACCAAAACCCACTGCCATCAAGTTGTTTCCAACTCATAGAGAACCTATAGCCATAATGTCTCAAAAATCCAAACCAAACACATTTCTGTCCAGTCATTTCCGCCTCATAGCAACCTATAGGGAAGAGTAGAACCGCTCCATAGGATCTGAAAGGAGTGGCTGATGGATTTGAACCCCCGACCTTTTGGTTAGCAGCCAGTCTCTTAACCACTGTGCCACCAGGGCTCCATAGTGTCTGAGCAAGGTGACTATTTCTTAAGCTTCATCTAAGTGTTTTCCCTCTTCAGTTACCTTTCAGGGGTCACCTTATTTTAAACTCAATCCCCATGCACCAACCACAAACAAGAATTCAGTACTCAGACAGTCTACTGTGGTCACCCACGTAGGGGAGCCTGGATGTCATAAGCAAAAGTGGCTCGTTATAAAACTTGCACCTATTAAGGGATTCCTTAGTGTGAATGCCAAGTCAGAACTCCAATGTGGGCTTATATGGATGATCCAGAACCTACAAACTCATTCAATCATGCAAGAAATATTTGTCATGCCCTGTTTTAGTCATGGGGGACAGATCAGTAAAAAGATAAACGACCCTCTTTCATGGAGCTTACTTTTTAGTGTGGAAGAGGAAGTGACAGGCAATAAATAAGTAAAATACATGGTGTGTTAGATAATGGTGAGTGTTATCAAGAAAAAATAAAAGTAAGGAATGTGTGTGAAGTGTTGAAGGTGTGAATTCTAATTTTAGATTGGATGGGGCAGGGGCATCAATGGAAGAGCCAATTGAGTCAAGTGCTAAAGGAAGTGAAGTAGCATGTAGCTACCTGGGGCAAACAACATTGCAGGCAGCAGGAACAGTAAATGCAAAGGCCCTGAGGTAGAAGCTCAACTGTCAGTAAGAAGGACAATATGACAGACAGAAGTGAAGGAGAGGTAGAGCAGTAGAAGGAGCTCGGAAAGAACACAGAGTCAGGTCCTGGAAGGCCTTGTTAGTCATGAGGAGGCTTTTGGCTTTTACTCTGGGTGAGGTAGGAGCCCATAGTGAGTTATGGGCAAGGGACAGACATGATCTGACTTACGTTTTTACAGCATCGTTCTGGTTGCTGTGCAGCAAACAGACTTCCAGAGAGGAAGCTGGAAAACCAGTGAAGAGGCTGTTGCAATATCCCAGGTAAGAGCTGCTGTGGCTTGAACCAGGATGGTGGCAGTGCAGGTGGAGATATATATATATATTTGTTTTTTTTCTTAAATTGTGGTAAGTATACAGGTAACAGAATATTTGCCACTTCTGCAGTCCTAGCATGTGCAGTTCAGGAACTTTAATTATATCTACCACATTGTTCAACCATCACCATTAATAGTGCCTGAATATTTCCGTCACCCTTAACAGAAGCTCGGTGTCCCCGAAGCATTGTGTCTTCCCTTCCACCTCCCTCTCACCCCTGGTAACCACTGGTAAACTTTGGTCTTTATGCACTTGCCTATTCTAGATATTTCATGTAATTGTGATCATAACAGCATTTGTCCTTTTATGACTGACTTATTTCACTCAGCGTGTTTCAAGGTTCAGCCGCATTGTAGCATGTATCAGGACTTCTTTCTCTTTCTGGCTGAGTAGTATTCCATTGTACAGATATATCACTCTTTGGACATTTTGACAGTGGGGCTGGCAAGACTGACACAGGGTGTGAGAGAAGGAGAAGACCCCACAGTGACTCCAAAATTTGTCCTGACGAAGTCCTCCAAACTTTAAAACTTCCAGGTGAATCTGAATGCCACTCTGATTCCCTCCCAGCTGACCAGGCCAGGACCCTGGAGTGTCCATTTCTTTCTGGTATATATTTTCTTTTTCTTTAAAAAATAAATTTGCTTATACCTTAAAAACCCAGAAGGATCTCCATAGGTTAAAAGATGGCATCTCCTCTCTAAAAGATGCCCGCTGTATTTAAACCACTGGCTGCTAATAAGATTCTCTCTCTCTCTACCCGCCCAGCCCCTGCCCCAGATACACAAAGAAATTATTTTCCTGAGTGCTAGGTTCAAGTAAAAATATATTTTTCTGGCTTACTGTCCCAGGCAAAATCCCAATACATTGCTTAAACACTGCCAGCCAATTAGTCAGAGCTGTGTAAACTCATAATGGTACTACAAGCTGGGAGTGTTAGAGTATATGTGTATGCGTGTGTCTATGTGTGTGTTTTAACATACACTATTTTCCGGAGCATGCTACCATCAGGAGAAAACTATAGAGTAAGAAAGAAGTCGAGATGGGAAAAGAGAGCCTGGCTGGGGGAGAGAGGTGAGACTTAAGGATTCGGGATAGCACATTAACAAGCAATTGGATACCCAGAACGAGGAATTCAACACTAAAGCATACATCGTGAAGGCTGCTGGTATATATTAATAACTTGTCTCTATGGAAACACCTTTAGACATTAGCCTATGAACCATCAAGTTGGAAGACATTTCTCCGCCTTAGATCTGAGATGCTGTTTTGCTGTGTATATTGAATTTATCTTTGGGACTAAAGCATTTTGTAAGACACAGGCATGTCCTGTTACGGGAAGAAAAACAATAGTTTTGAATCCCAGTCGACCAAGAGTTTTGAGCTTGATACAAAAGGTATCCTGTGAACTGACTAATTTCCTAACCAAGGGGACACTTAGTGTTGTGATTCAAAGCCCTGAGTAGAACTGAGTTCAAATCCCGGCTCTGCCCCTGCGGGACTCTTACACAAGTGATTTAACCCCTCTAAGCCTCGTTTTCCTCATCTGTAAAATGGGAACAATACAATCTACCTCTAAAGGATCCGTGAAGATCAAATAAGGGGAAACATAAAATTTAGCTTAGCACAGTGCCCAGAACAGAGTAAGACCACAAAAAATGTTGGTTATAGCCATTTCGTTCTTAATTTAAAAAAAAGGCCTCAGGGTGTCTGGAGAACGATTTTGCTATGCATCTCAGGATTCATGGGCTGTGATTCCCTCCTGGTCTGTTTTGACATCCCATCAATGGGCCGTGAATATTTAATGGCACACAGAAGCCTGTTTCAATAGCATGTTTTCCTTTGTGGGGCTGCAATTCCTTAATTGCTGTAAAGCAGATGTACTTGGTTTTGCCAGCCACGTTGCAGATCAGTTTCAGAGTTTGGGTTTCAAAACACAGCATTGGTACCGGGTCAGTTCGTGCTTGCAAGACAGTCCCTGGGAGTGATAGGAGCTGCCTGTTGTTGTGGTTGTTGTTAGGTGCCATCTAGTCGGTTCCAACTCATAGCGACCCTATGCACAACAGAACGCAACACTGCCCAGTCCTGCGCCATCCTTACAATCGTTGTTATGCTTGAGCTCATTGTTGCAGCCACTGTGTCAATCCACCTGATTCAGGGTCTTCCTCTTTTCCGCTGACCCTGTACTCTGCCAAGCATGATGTCCTTCTCCAGGGACTGATCCCTCCTGACAACATGTCCAAAGTATGTAAGACGCAGTCTCACCATCCTTGCTTCTAAGGAGCATTCTGGCCGCACTTCTTCCAAGACAGATTTGTTCATTCTTTTGGCAGTCCATGGTGTATTCAATATTCTTCGCCAACACCGCAATTCAAAGGCGTCAACTCTTCTTCGGTCTTCCTTAATCATGGTCCAGCTTGAGCTGCCTGGAGGGTGTTATTTTCTGGCTTGATCAGGACAGGCCAAGGAAGCCCTCAAGGCCAAGGAATGTGACCCTTGGACTTCCTGCCCACTTTGAGGGATGGAGGGTGGTGAGGTCTGGCGGCTGGACTGAGCCCCAAATAAACAAGAATGGTGGGTGTCATTGAGACCAGAGTTTGTCAAACTGCTTCCCAGAGAACTGGAGAGGGGCCCCCAGGCCCTGTAAGGCCTCCCCCACCACCCAAATTAATGATCGTTATCAGAGCCAACATTTATTGAGGACTCACAGTATGCCAGGCACAGCTGTAGACACTTTATATGGGTTGACACATTTCATCCTCACAGTAGCCCTGGGAGGTAGGTCCTACAATAAATCCCATTTCCCAGAAAAGGGAACCATGGCTCTTAAGGAATATTTAACTTGTCCAAAACCACCCAGTTAGTAAGCAGCAAGGCTAGGATTCAAACACGGGCAATGTGGAGCCAAAGCTCAGGCTCGTAAACACTCAGCTTTATTAGCGCAGGTTTCTGCGTAACATTCCATTTTGTTGCATGCGTGGCGCGCACGCACATGGAAACCATGGTTCTGGTCCAGAAGAGAAGGAAATATTTCGGCAGTGATCCAGGAGTGTTAGGACCGCTTGCTGTCTTACCTGGTTCTTCCTAGATAGTCGTTCATTCATTCATTCATTTCTCAATTCATTTATCCAACAATTATTTGTAGAGTGCTTACTAGGAAAGCTAGTACGGCCGGTGGTTGACATATGGGCTTTGGAGCCCAGGCCGTGGGGCATCGTGCAGGACACAGGGGTGACCCGGCAAGTGGGGACAAGGGGCTGCCAGGAAAGAAGGAATCTCAGCAGCGTGGCCACCAAATGCAGTGGGGGACAGGTGTCAATTCTGATTTGCAGAAGCCCAAAGTCGTGCAGGAGACAATCAGGGAAACATGACTACAGACGGGGTATCCGGTGATTTTAGGAGTAGTGCTCATTTGGGGAGGAGCGATAAGGGCATGGAGGTCATGTAAAATATGACCTTATATCACAAGGAAAAAATAAATGAAATAGAGGGAGACTTCATAGATGAAAACAGACTTTAGAGACATCCCAACCAATTGCAACATATGGTCCTTGTTTGTACAGAGATTCAAACAGACTGCAAAAAGAAAAAGGAAAAAGGGTGGGGGAGGAAGAAACTCTGAGAAAACTGGGGAGATGTGTCAGCTGAGTGTTGGATGATATAAAGAAAATTTTTGTGAAATGTTTAGGTGTGATAATGGTTTTATGGCTTTTTTTTTTAAGATTCCTTATCTTTTTTTTTTCTTTTATCTTTTAGAGATATGTGCTGAAATATTTACAGATAAAATGTCTGAGATTCGTTGCAAAATAATTGGCAGGGAAGGGGAAGCAGAATATAGTCGGGAGTGTGAATATAATAATATCACCCATGAGCTGATGCCTGCTGAAGCTAATGATGGGTACAAGGGGGTTTATTATATTATTGTCTCTACTTTTGGGTATGTTGAACATTTCCACAAGGAAAGGTTTTGTTTTGTTTTTTAATGTTAACATGCGTTAGATATGCATAGTGATGTATTTGAAAGAGACATAACAGTAGGTCTGGTATTTGCTTTAAAATATTCCAGCAAAAATAATTAAAGCATAGGAAGAAGGATGAAATAAGATTAAATTCATTGCCGTTGAGTCAATTACAACTCATAGTGACCCCACAGGACAGAGTAGAACTGCCCCACAGGGTTTCCAAGGAGCAACTGGTGGATTTGAACTGCTGACCTTTTGGTTAGCAGCCAAGCTCTTAACCACTGCGCCACCAGGGCTCCAAAATAAGATTGGCCTTGAGTTAATAATTGTTGGAACTGGGTGGTGGATCGATCGGTGTGCATTATTCTACTCTCCCTACTTTTTTGTTTCTGTTTGAAACTTTCCTTAATATGTCGTTGCTGCTGTTAGTTGCCGCCAAGTTGATTCTGATACAGAGGGGGCATGCAGAGATTTGACTCTGGACCTATAGTGCTTGGGTTTGCATAGGGCTCTGCCATTTACCAGCTACGCAACCTGAAGCAACTGACATACTCACTGCCTCAGTTTTCTCATCTGTAAAATGGGAGTAAAAAATAAAACCTATGTCCATCACAGCTTTCTTTGTAATAGCCCCAAACTGGGAATAAGCAAATGTCCATCAACAGGTGAGTGGACAAACAGACTGTTGTATTCATACTCTGGAATACTATTTCAGCAATAAAAAGGAACAAACATTGACATATGCAACAAAGTGAATGAATCTCAAAATAATAATGCTACACAAAAGAAGCCAGACCAAAAAAAAAAGAATACATATTATATGATTTCATTTACATAAAATGTTAGAAAATGCAAACCTATCTCTAGTGACAGAAAGTAGACCAGTAGTTCAGGGAGAGGTGGGTGGAAGGATTACAAAGGGACATGAGGGGACATTTGGGGGCGATGGATAAGCTTTTATCTTCATTGTGGTTTTGGTTTCACAGGTCTATATATATGTTAAAAGTTTTCAAGTTGTACATTTTAAAAATGTACGTTTTACTGTATGTCAGTTATACCTCCACAAAGCTGTAAAAAAAATCAAACTTATCTCAGAAATTTGTGAGGATGAAATGCGTTTCTCGATGTAAAGAACGTAGAATCGTATCAGTCCCCTGGTGCGTTCTAAAGCAGCCATTATTAGGTGTCGGATTCTGTGGTGGGTGCTGGGGGTACAAGCATTAACCGCACTGACCTGGTTCTTGAACCATGCCGTCGTGAAGCTCTCAGGCTTCCCAGGAGAGAAGAAAAACAAATGATAAAACAATATAACAAGAAGAGGTATGAGGAGGGGGATATAAGTCAGGGCAGGCTTCCTGGAAGAAGCAGCATATCAGTTGAGGCCTGGAAGATGAGTAGAAGTTGGCCAGAAAAAAGATTGGGAGAAGAATGTTCCCATTAGGAGAAAAAGCATGTGCAAGGGCCTTGAGGTAGGAGAAAGCAGGTCAAGGAAGTGCCAATTGTTCTAATGGGTGGAATATAGAGGGCATGACTGTCTTGGGGAGGAAGTGGGAGAGAAGAGGCTGAAATGAGTAAGAAAAAGAAGAGCTAGCTTTGGTGAATATTTGCTATGAGCCAGGCCCTGTGCTAAGTAAGCACTTTACTTGCATTAACCCATTTATACTGATAACAACCCTATGACATGGGTAGGATCAATATTCCCATTTTACCAATGAAGAAACTGATGCGCAGAGTGGATAAGCCGCTTTATTCAAGGTCGCACAGCTGGTGAGGTTGGAAACGGGATTTAAACACAAGTCTGGATGATTCCAACTTTCAAACACACCCTAGCACCCTAAAACCCATGAAGGAACCAGGGAAAGTTTCCAAGTATTCAAGAGGTGTTAAAGACAGTCTAGTACCAAACTGAGCCCTTCTCCTTGATATAAGGAGAAAAATCAAAAGAGAATTGAAATGCAAATGGCTTTCTCTGGAATATGAGCTGTGGGAAACATTGCCATGGCACTGCCCTGAGCCAAATGCTACCATTCCACATTTAATGGATGAGGAAACTAAGGGTCAGAAAGACCAAGTAACTTGCTCAAAGTCACATACCTAGTAAGATTTGGAGCTGGAATTCCCACCCAAGTCTAACCCCAAATTCCAGGCCTTTAAATACCACCCTATCTTGAAATTAAGGGGGCATTGATAGTTCAGTGGTAGAATTCTCACCTCCCATGCTGGAGACCCAGGCTAGAATACCAATCGATGCACCTTAAGCGCAGCCACCACCCATCAGTAGGAGCTTGCACGTTGCAATGATGTAGAACATTCAGACTAAGTCTAGGAAGAGAGGCCTGGCAATCTACTTCCAAAAATCAGTCAGTGAAAACCCTATGGATCATAACGATCTTATCTGAAACCTATCATGGGGGATGGTGTAGGACCCGGCAGCATTTCGCTCCATTGTTCTTGGGATTACCATGAATTGGGGGCTGACCCCACAGCGGCTAACAACATCTTGGAATGGTAATTCTCCCTCAAGGTGCCATATCACCCATCACCTGTTGTCCCACCCTTTCCAGCTTGTGCCTCTGCAGGGCTCAGGGCTCCTGTTTTTCCTGCCTTTACCAAAGTTCACCACCCAGCAAAGCTGTCTGAGGAAGGTCATAGTGGTCATTGTGCGCAGAGGGGGACATCAGAATCCCACCTCTTGAAAATAGGTGACATAGTGCTCTCTGTTGGAGCCTCTTTCCTATTGAATTAACACAGCTTGACACAATCCCTCTTTTGCCATTTTAATGCGGTAAGTGGCTAATTTGATTGGGTTCAATGAGATGTAAACGATTGGTTTCAATAAAGAACCTACAGGGTGTTTCCCTCCACTCTGCTGACCTCATTTCTCATTGGAGGTTCAGCTTTCTGCCCCGGAGCACAGAGAGGAGATGGAAGCCCTCATTCATATCTTGATAAGGAAGACTCCTAGGACTCCCCTGTCTTGCAGCTCCAGGGCCCTGCCAGGTAGGCAAACCTTTATTCTCTAAAACGAGATCACCCAATTCCCAGACCATTACCGTAACTGATCTCCCTGTCTCCAAGCTCTCCCCTATCTGGGGAACCCCCCTCAAATGGTAGCCCCAAGGTGTCCTCTCCAGAATACAAACCCTATCGTGTCACTTCCAATGTATTATCACCCAAAGGAGCATCCAGCAAACAAGGTCTGACACACTGGGACACAAACTGACCTTAATAGTTTCTGGGGTGGGAGGGAATAATTACCGAGGAAAGGAGATGAGAGCCTGCCCGATAAATATAGAACACCCCATTAAATTTCAAATTCAGGTCAACAACGCGTAACTTGTAGTATAAGCATGTCCCAAGTGTTGCGTGAAACATGCTTATGATTAAAAAAAAAAAAAAGTGTATTTGTTATTTATCTGAAATTCAGACTTAACTGGGCATCCTGTAACTCCATTTTCTAAACCTTGCAACCCTAGCTCCAAAACAAATATGAACAGATTAACCATCAACAGTGGACCGGACACCCCTTCCAATGTAAGAGTAGAGGAGGAGTTTTATGCTAAATGTGGTGTGACTTGTGCAACTTACCTAATCTCTCTGAGCCTCACTTTCTCACCTGTAAAAAGGGAGGTAATAATAGTACCTACCTCCCAGGGGTTTGGAGGTATGTACATGCATACATACTCTATGGCACGTACTTACATAGAAGTTAATGTATGTAATAAGCTAATCTCTGGATGCTGCAAACAGTTAACATACCTCAACTGCTAACCAAAAATTTGGAGGTTCAAGTTCACCCAAACGTGCCTTGGAAGAAAGCCCTGGCAATCTACTTCTGAAAAACCAGTCATTGAAAACCCCACGGAGCCCTGTTCTACTCTGACACGCATAAGGTTGCTATGAGTTGGAATCAACTCAGTGATAGCTGGAACTGGTGGGATGTAATATATTAAATGAGTTAAGTTATGTAATTTGCTGAAACAGTGCTGGCACATACTAGGCATGATAAAAAAAAGACTGTGATAATGGTATTGATGATAAAGAAGAGGGGAAGAGAAAGGGGACAAGCCTGAAGGCTGGTACAACTACAACTACCTATTAAAACAGGAAGTTAGATAATTTCCTTCTGGTTGCTTCTACTTTCTCTGTGAAACTTTGAGAGGGCAGCAACCATATCTACATTGTTGTTTTTCTCATTACTGATTTCCCAGTGCCTGGAAATGTGCTTGCCACATAGTAAGTGCTCAATCAATATTTGATGGAAAAAGGATGTTATTGTTGTGTGCCATTGAGTTGATTCCGACTCCCAGCAACCCTATATGACAGAGTAGAATTGCCCCATAATGTTTCCTAGGCTGTAGTCTTTATTGAAACAGACCACCAGGTCTTTTCTCCCACATAACGGATGGTGGGTTCGAACCACCAACCTTCCAGTTAGAAGCCTCACACTTAACTATTGCACCACCAGGGTTCCTTTGAAGAAGAATAAAAAGGAAGGAAAGAGTGGTAGGGAAGAAGGTTTAAGGCAAGTTAAGAAAATTGGAAATAAGAAAGAGAGATGAATATGGAAACAAGAGAAGGAATTTTAGGTTACAGTGAGAATGGATCCCTTGAATTGTAGTGGTGCCAATGTAGAACATTCTGGAACTTTGTCCAAGAGCGCTCACCAGACAGATGTAGCTGCAAGGAGGCAGAAAGGTGGATGGGTCCAGGATGGGGGATTGGCCAGTGTAGCAAAGGAGTTGAAGATATGAGCAAGAATGCAGCTCAAGTGATGGACCATGGTCCCTAGACTTGATAGGGAAGGAAGTGAAGTAAGTGGGGGCTGGTGGAAATGAAGGCCAGCTTTGTGAAACGAACTTTGTGAAAAGTTGGAAGGACAGGAGGGTGTGACCTGAGTGTGGGATGTTCAGTTTTAGCGATGGAACAGTTTTGGGTGACCATGACATTCAGGTTATGGCCAGAGGAATCTAAGTTCAACCCTCTCGTTTAAAATATAATAGCTAAAGCTTATGGAGCACCTGCTTATGTTCAGCTCTGGGACAAGCACATTCTTTACATCCACTATCTCAGTTAACCCCGACGGGATCCCTGGGAAGTCCTCAAATTATTCCTGTTTTAAGGAAGGGGAACCTAGAGACTAAAGGGTTTGAATAACTTGCCAGGGGTCATAGGACTAATTAGGGGTAGAACTGTAACTTGAGTCCAGGTAAGCTTCAGTACTCATGCTCTTAACCTCTTCACTATACTGCCTAGATAGGGCTCAAGCAGAAAAAATAGAAAGTCAGAAGAAGTATGACTCAAGCAAAGTGAGGGAGCCAGGACTTAAACCCTGTCAGACAGGAAAGTGCTTTCATGTATTCGGTAAAGTGCCTCTGCAGTGGCTGGCACATAGTAGGAGCTCACTACCTGGGGTGGTAACTAGCCTCCAAGAAGGTTCCCAACGATCCCTGCTTCGTGGTATTCACACTCCTCTGTAGTCTCCTCTTCCATGGTACTAGGATTAGTCTGTGTGACCAATAGGATAGTAAATCACTTCTGAGATTAGGTTATAAAAGACACTGTGGCTTCTGTCTTGGGCTGTCTCTCTCTCTCTGGCCACTCACTCTAGCAGAAGCCAGTTGCCACGTTGTGAGGACGCTTAATCACCCTTTGGATAGGCCTACATGGCAAGGAACTGAGGCCTCTAGCCAACAGCCAGAAACCAGCTGAGGCCTCAAGCCAACGGCCAGCAAGAAGCTGAGGCCTGCCAAGAAACACATAGTGAGCATAGAAGTGGATTCTCTCCTATTCAAGCCTTTAGCTGACTGCAACCTCAGTCATCGAGAGAGACTCTGAGCCAGAATCACCCAAAGAAGTCGCTCCCAGATTCTTGACCCTCAGATACTATGAGCTAATAAATACTTGTTGTTTTGAGGTGCCAAATTTTGAGCTAATTTGTTACACAGTAATGAATAATACATCTGTTAGCTGTTCTTAGTATTCAAGTCAAGCCCATCTCGGAGAATCCCTTACCCTCAGCTTCCTAATTTTTTTTTTTTCTCCCCAGAGAAACAGATAATAAAGGAACGTATCCTTAAAACTCTGAACGTCCCCCAGGGTAAGCCTTTTGGTTAAGAGTGGGCTCTAGAGCCAGTCTGCCCAGGTCTGTAACCCAACTCCAGCTTGGACAAGTTACTTAAACTCTCTGACACTCAGTCTCCTCTTCTGTAAAATGGGGATAATATTAGTACCCACCTCATAGGTGGGTACTAACGTGAGAATAAAATAGGATAGTGACTAGCACAAGCATATAAGAGCCAACGCATAATAAGTACTTGGCTGATGTTAGCTATTATTGTCAGAATTAGTATTATTAAGGCTGAGTAAGGTCTTCAAAGAAATTATAATAATCTCTTTTACCTCAAGTATCTATTTGGAGACTACACCAAGATTTGAAATAAGATGAAAAAATCTGCCAATACACTGGCCTGCAAAGGAGGGTGGAGACAAGCATTGATTGCAGAAGGCATGGAGAATCACTCTGAATGATGGGTGGCCCCATCTGCAACACCCAAAGGTATACCCCCGACATCAGGCTCCAATGCCAGCAGGTGGCTGACATCCAGGGCCTGCGCGCATTCCACTTGAGCTGGGCTCCTCCAGCCATAAAAAAAGTGAGTCAATGGCTGAGTCACTGTGTGGCATGCAGCAGAGATTGGATGATGAAAGACATTGAACTCATAAGCAGGGCCTTGTCGGGAATGACCACAACCATTGCACCTCTCTCCGGGCACTGGAAATGCCTGTCTGCTCCAGAGCTGCCCCCACTTTACGGTAGAGCAGGCAGAGTAAGAGCCTGAGAGGAAATCAATCCTGAATTTAAAGGAATCCTGATTTGGGGCTTCTTCCCAAACTTCAGTGGAAAGAATGAGGACTTCAGGGTCAAGACAGACAGAAATCTCTAGCCCCAGTTCAACCACACACTGGCTATGTGTCCTTGGGCAAGTCACATTACACACCTGGGCCTCAGGTTCCTCACTGTAAAATGGTACGACTTGATGCCTACCTGGCAGAACTTTGTGAGGCTAAAATGATATCACACATGTAAAGCAAGGTGCCTAGCACACAGTAAAAAACCTAATAAATGGTAGCTAGACACCTCATGTTGTTGCTGTTAGGTTCCGTCTAGTTGGTTTCGACTCATAGTGACCGTATGTACAACAGAACAAAACACTGCCCTGTCCTGCACCATCCTCACAATTGTTGTTATGCTTGAACCCATTGTTGCAGCCACTGTGTCAATCCATCTTGTTGAGGGCCTTCCTCTTTTTCGTCGACCCTCTACTTTACCAACCGTGATGTCCTTCTCAAGGGATTGATCCCTCCTGATAATATGTCCAAAGTATGTGAGACATAGTCTCACCATCCTTGCTTCTAAGGAATATTCTAGCTATACTTCTTCCAAGACAGATTTGTTCATTCTTTTGGCAGTCCGTGGTATATTCAATATTCTTTGCCAACACCATAATTCAAAGGTATCAGTTCTTCTTAGGTCTTCTTATTCATCGTCCAACTTTCACATATATGTGAGGCAGTTGAAAACACAAGGCATACCTTACTCTTCAAGGTGACATTTTTGCTTTTTAACACTTTAAAGAGGTCTTTTGCAGACACCTCCATGGGGATAATAAAAATATCTTCCTAATGTTGCTTTGGGGATTCAACAAGGTAACAGAAATAGGGCATTGCATACACTTTGGCACATAATAGGTTCTCAACAAGTTGAATTTCATTCTTTATAGCAATTTCTAAGAACTTTCCTCTTTTGGAGAGCTTTCCCAGATTAATCAGAGGAAAGGTAAGTTCCTCTAGGGCTTCTTGACCAAATTTGAAGACCCCTTGATATTAGGGAGGCAGAAACTGGCAAGTTGTTCACCAAATCCATTCCTCCTTTCTGGGCATGTGGTTAGACCATATTTCCCAGCCTCCCTTGCAGTTATGTGGCCATGTGGCTGAATTCCAGGCAAAGGAATGTGGACAGAAGTGATGCGAGCCACTCAGATGCATGGCCCATGAAAACTTCCCTCGCCTGCTCCGCCTCATTCTTTCCTCCACCTTCTGGCTGGATGCAGAGACTCCAAGGCCCCTTAGGAGGAGCAAAGCCACAAGATGGAAAGAACAAGGATCCTTGAACCATACTGTGAACCACCACACCGCTGACCAAGAACTCACATCAGACCCCTACATGAGCAAGAAATAAACTTTTGTAGTGTTAAGTTAGGAATCCCTGGGTGGCACAAACAGCTAAGCGCTCAACTGCTAGCTGAAAGATTGGCAGTTCCAACCCATCTAGAGGCACCTCAGAAGAGAGGCCTAGTGATCCACTCCCAGAAGGTTGCCGCCTTGAAAATCCTGTGGAGCAGTTCTACTCTGCACATGTGGGGTCACCATGAGTCAGAATCGACTTGGCAGCAACTAACAAGAACACCAAGTCTTCGCTACTGGGTTTCTAGCATTACAGTCAGCATCTGGAGAATCCCCACTCCAAATCCCCACTCACAAAGTGGGCCAAATGGATAAAATGGACTTCCTTTCCCCAGGAAAACATGAGTTGAAGGTTAGATATCCCACCTGCAAATCAGAACTTTTCATAAAACGATGTGCCAGGGACAATTAACCTATGAAGTACTACTCATCGTAAGAGCCAATATTTATGAGTGCTTGCTGCATGACCAGGAACTGTGATAAGCGATGTACATGCCTGATAGATAATCTCATTGATATAACCTTGATAATAGTCTTATATGATTAAAACAAACAAACAAAATAACCTGTTGCCATCAAGTCATTTATGACTCATGGCAACCCTATGTTACAGAGTAGAACTACTCCATAGGCGTGTTTGAACTACCAACCTTTTGGTTAGCAGTTGAGAGCAAACATAATAAATATTATTAAATCCAGGTCCCTGGGTGGCGCAAATGGTTTGCACTCACCTACTAACCTAAAGGTTGCTGGTTCAAACCCATCAAGTGGCACCACACAAGAAAGGGCCGGCAATCTGCTTTCGTAATTACTACAGCCAAGAAAGCCCTATGGAGCAGCTGTACTCTGTAACACACGGAGCTGCATTGAGCTGAAATAGACTTGACGGTGGCAAAGAGTTGTTTGTTTGTTTTTTTTTTTTTCTACTAAACTCATTTTATAACTGAGGATCAGTGAAGTCAAGTAACTTTTTTCTCATTTTCACAGTGTAAAACTAGCTCGGTGGCATGAGACAGTGACAGCTCCATTTCGTCAGGAGAAGGGACAGGTATAGGTCTTCCCTGGGGAGTCCAGGAGCCAACAGGAAGAGGTGGGTTCCTGGGTTCCTGGGTACGAGAAGAGGAGACTATATCCATTTCCAGATGATGGGGAAAGACCAATGTGCAGACATGGAAACATTATCCCCAGGTCAGTCCTGCCCAGCATCACAGACTTGGTGTAGATATTTCATTTATCTGTTACCAGTAAGCACTTGAGGTATATTCACTTTTGCAGATTTGAAAGGTTTTCCCTACTTCTTAAGTCCAACTATTAAATGGCTGTCTTTTGACTTCTCAGTGCACTTCTTTTGTTTCTCTCTCTGTGTGAACTCTGGCAAGTTACGTAACCTCTCATCCACAGTATAGAGATGATAACAGCGCCAACTTCCTTGGGCTGTTGTGACATGTAAAGTCCTTGACGTATAGTGAGTGCTCTATCACTTAGGTATACGTAGCGTGAGTGCACTGTGTATGCATATCTGTCAGTCTGCATGTCTGCCCTCTAGAGATGATATTAACTCCTTTGGTGTAGGAGAACTGATTAAAATAACATATTTCCAGTTAGCATGGCATCTTGCACTTAGGAAATATCCAATAAATCTTAGCTGGTGTCATTATTTCAAGTCTCCCACCATCAGCATTGAACTGGTTTGAGTTTGACTACTAACATAAAGGTTGGAAGTTCAAAGCCACCTAGCAGTACAGAGGAATAAAGTCCTGGCCATCTGCTTCTGTAAAGATTTTGGCCAAGAAAACCCTTTGGAGCAGTTCTACTTTGTAACACATGGGGTCGCCATGAGTCAGAATAGACTTGATGGCAATGAGTTTGTTTTTGTTTTTGTTTTTGGTTGGTTTGAGTCCTGGATTTCCCAGCTAGGCAACTTGGAGCTAGGCAGCTCATCCTTCTATGCCCCCGCCTTTTTGTCAACAACATGGGGAAAATGATGCTGACTCTGGGGAAAAACAAAACAAAATAGTTGTTGTCAAGTGGGTTCTGACTCACAGCTAACCTAGGGACTGTTTAAAAGCATCGAATAGAATAGTGTTTAAACATATTCTGTACGTGGTAATAAACTTCAAAAACTATGGAATTAGAGTTACTCTAAAGTATACCTTTCACACTTGTTAACAGGAACAAGATTTTGCTCCTCTTGTTCTCCAACACCCAACACAATGCCTAGCACATAGTAGGAACTCACTAGATGTTGCATGATTGAGTGAATAAACATATGTATGAATGAATGGCTTGAATGTCTAGGGCTGCTCAAAGCTTCCAGAACTCATAATTTTTTGTCTCTGCTGCAAATTTCTCTTGAATAATTATGTATGTAACCCACTATTCCAGGGTCTCGAACTTGATTTTTGGTAACAACGATGAGGACTTTTCAAACTCCTTCCGATAAGCATAACAATAATAATAATTGAATGCTTTACTTTCAAAATGCCTTCGTATCTATTATTGCATCTTATTCTGTCAGCACCCTATAAAAGTAAGAATTATTATTTTCATTTTGCAAATGGAAAAAAAATTGAGGTTGAGAAAGGAAATGCAATTTCCCCAACTCTGCAAGCCAATGGCCTCTATGGAATTTCTGGGAGAAACTTGATTTCAGTTATTCTTCTTCCTTCTCAGAAATCTGGATGTCTTAGTTTCAGGGTTTGGAAGATGCTTTCACTGTCGGTAACTCTCAGAGTTCATTCTAGGTCAGATATTTCCTCTGCTCAGTAAATAGCATCATCTTCTACACAATTGTCCAATCCAGAAATTTGGAAATGATTCTCTGTTCCTCCATGTCTACCCCTCATGGCTCCATACATTTGTCCACCCAGGCAACATACAGGCAAACAAGTCACCAAGTTTTAGTCCATCTTCCCTCTGAAATATCTCTAGAAACTTCTTTTCTGTCCCCACTACTCCCACAGTAGACCAGGCCACCATTACTTCTCAACTGGATGGCTTCAATACCCCTGACTGATCACTCCACCCTTGGCTTAGCAATTTCAAAGTTCGGGAATATAGGGCTTCAGGCATAGTTTGCAAGTGCTCATCAGGAAGTGAGGTGATCTTTCCATCTCTCAATTCCTTATTCTTTTGTGCTCTCTTAAAGCTCTTATAGTTTTTTCTCTCACGCATGGTAGCAAGAATCTCTTTCCTGAAATCTTGAGCCTATGAAACTCCATGATTAGCTTTGATTGGTTATAAATCTGTTATACGTTTATCTGTGAACCAATCACTGTGGCTAGGGGAGTGGTGTGCTCTGATTGGCCAAGCCTAGGTCACACACTAGGAGTCCTGGTGGCACAGTGATTAAGCACCAGACTGCTAACCAAAAGATCAGTGGTTCAAAACCTCCAGCCACTCCACAGGAGAAAAATGCAGCAGCCTGCTTCCATAAAGATTACAGCCTTGGAAACCCTATGGGACGGTTCTACTCTGTCCTATAGGGTTGCTGTGAATAGGAATTGACTCATAGCAATGGATTTGGATTTTTGGTTTTAGGTCATATGGTTACTCTTGGACCTGTAAAATATGGCCAGTCCCACCCAAACCACATTGCCTGAGATAAGTGGAGGGTGTTTCCCCCAAGAGAAAATCTGCTGTTGCCAGAGGGAGTGAGGGAATAGATGTTGACAGGCAAAAACCACAAATGTCAACTGCAATCCTGTATAACCAGTGGTACGTTGGTAAACTGGATCTCAGGAAAACAAAGAGATCATGATTAGTAGCATTTGACAATGTCAGTGATGTAAACAATCCCACCATGGTTAATTTCAAACTACCAACACTTTAACAACCTTTTACAAAATTCCTGAATACTTAGCAGTCTGTTGTCATGAGCCAATAGGAGCTAGTTCCAGTAAGCCACCACATCTTCCAAACGAAGAAGAGAAGACCCCTTGCAGACAGGAATATTTACAAGAGGAAAGGGTATTTTTATCCTCTTTGTATTTTGGATATTATTAAATAAAAGTCAAAGTCTCTTATAATCACAACTCAGAAGACATCCTTCTTTTTATCCCCAGAGCCAGAGAAGGAGAAGACAGCACCAGTGACATCCAGGCAGCCAGCCCCATTCTTGAGATGCAGGAGAAAGCTCCATCGCCCATTTACCCAAAATATCTCAGCAAAAGCACATATGGTCCAAGTGAAAGCTCCTCTTTCTACCTTAGGATTTGTATTTAACTTTATTATCAAAACACCGATTCAAAGGAAATTCTGCCTTCTGTGAACATCTGTTGTCACTGATTAGAAATCCCTTAGAACCAAGCCATTTTCCAGCTTACCCATTATTAACTGAAAACAGACACCATGGCCAAGTTCTTCTAAATAACTTGGAATAAAACGGGAAGATGAGGAATCACCATAGCAACTAGAAATGCGTCTTGCAAACATGGCAGTCCCATTTCCTCCATATTCCAAGTGTCCAGCGAAGGCTCCGTTGGCATAATAATAAAATGATTATGAGCTCGGATTTTGGAATCAGATAGACCCGAGTTCACAGCCCAACACTCATTTTTTTAGCTGAGTGACCCTGAGCCTATGTCTTAGCTCTTCTGAAGCTCAGTTTTGTAATTTATACCCTGGAAATATTAATAGTACCTACTTCCTGTCTGAGAATCAAAAATAACATACAGCATTTCTTGAAGTACTTTCATTTAATTCTCTCATTGAATTTTCTTATGAACTCTGTGAGGTTGGCCTTATCAATATAATTTTACAAACAAGAAAACAGATTCAGTGAAGCAAAGTAACTTTCTCAAGATTGTTTGGCCTTAGACTTCCCTCTAAACTATGGATGGGAAACAGACAAAGTGATACACAGAAAGAAACCCTTGGGCTGGCAGCTTGGTATTGGGTGGTATGAAAAATTAAAGGAGTAGACAGCAAAATAGGTGGAAAATAATCTTGGGGTGGGCCCCCAAGACCTTAGATCTCATCCCAACTGGGTTATTGAGTTAGTTGTGTGATCTTGGAAAAGGTTTAACCTCTCTGGGCCTTGCCTTCTGGAGACTGAGGACGTGTGGGTGTCTTAGTCATCTAGTGCTGCTGTAACAGAAATACCACAGTAAAGTAAGCTAAAAGTCCAAATTCTAGGCATCAGCTCCAGGGAAGATGTTCTCTCTCTGTCAGCCTCCTCATCAATGTTCCCCCGGACTAGGAGCTCCTTTGCGCAGGGACCCCTGGTCCAAAGGAGGTGCTCTGCTCCCAGCATTGCTTTCTGGGTGGTACGAGGTCCTCAGCTCTCTGCTTGCTTCCTTTTCCTTTTTGATCTCTTAAGAGATGAAAGGTGGTGCAGGCCAAGCCCCCACGGAAACTCCCTTTACTTTGGATCAGAAATATGACCTGGGTAAGGGTGTTACAATCCCACTCTAATTGTCTTTAACATAAAATTACGATCACAAAATGGAGGACAGCCACACGATACTGGAAATCATGACCCAGCCAAGTTGATACACACATTTTTGGGGGGACATAATTCAGTCCATGACAGTAGGGTTATATAGGTTTAAGGTGCTTTTCACAGCTGTAAATTTATGATTAATTTAAGATATATTAAGTTCCAAGGACATGCTAGATGCAATATTTAGGAGAATGAAGATCTATGAAACTCAGGAAGAGAGAGACAGAGAACATCAGCAGAGAACCAGAGTGCTAGAAAATATTTTGCCAAAGACCTTGGTCAAGGGGAGATAAGGGATGATTATTGATGAAGCCCTTTTAAGCGCCTCAAGGCTATTAAGTAATTCCAGTTGAATCTTCATCTTGGAAAAGAGGCCTTTTTATGAGAAAAGGAACTAGGATGTTCCTCTTTCTTGATACTTGCCTTGATGCCTGAGGCTAAATTTTGCTACCTCTCACCACCCGGTCCCTCATCACCGGTTTTAACTTATTTACAAGCATGCTTCCAGAAAACTGCTGCGTTCTTTCAGGGTAGAAACTGGCTTTACAATATCAATGTCAACTAACAGTGTTTGAGCACTTACCAAGAGTTTGATCTTGTCTTCTCCTCACAAACAGCCTTGTAAGTTACTTACTACATTATTTCCATTTTATGTATGAGGACACTGAGGCTTAGAGAGACCTGAGGACTTGTCCAAGGGTATCCTGCTTGATAATGGCAGAGGCCAGATGTTAACTGAGTCCTTTCTGCTTGCTGACCTTCATTCTTGACCACTATACTATGTTGTGTCCTGTGTCTTGTTCATCTTTTTACTCCTAGAGTACAATACAGTGCTGGGAACAGAGTGGTCTGTCAATAAATGCTAGTTTAATAGATGGGGAGAAGGAAGGATAAAAGGAAAGAGTGAAGGAAGGGAGATGGGAATGAAGGAAGATGGAATGATAAAAGGGTAAATGGATGAAAAAAGAAAGAATGTAAGATAGATGGATGAATGGATGGATTACTCTGATTACCCTAAAATATGTAGTGGAGGCATTTGATATATTAAGAAGCCCAGGTCACATTTAATAGAGAAATACCAGTCTTGGTTAATTCTCCTCTTTCTTTCCTACAACCACTTATAACAACCACTTAGAGCTGCAGAGCTTTGGACCCTGCTCTGCCTGACTCAGAAGTTCGTGCTCATAACGTCTACAGTATAATTCTGGAGGGTGTCTTCCACACCCAAGGGAATCCTCTAGAGGTGAAGCTCCATGGAGGGATTCTTTGAGCAGTGGGGATTCTCATAGTCAGATGGGTAAACGTCAGTTTGGGATATGGGGTGAAATAGAGCCAATCAGCTCAGAGCAGATAGAGATTGGGTTCAGTTCTCAGGCGGAGGAAGTTAGCAAGGGTTAAATAATCCAGATATGACAAACTGACTCTCTGACATTTATTAGCTTGGTGACCTCAACCAAGTTGTTTTACTTTACTGAGCCTGTTTCAGAATGAAGGTATTATTAATGCCCTTTTGCAAGGCTGTTCGAAGAATTAAGTAAAATAGTGCATGTACAAAAGTGCGTGGTATTTAAATTCTCAATAACTGACTGCTGGTGTAACTATTGTTATTCCTATTATTATTATTGAAAAGTCCTTGGATTCAAAAGAACTAGCTTTGAGACTCAAGTTAGCAAAGTTATTAGTTAGCTATGTGACTTGGGCAGGTCAATTAACCTCTCACTCTTCCTCTTCTTTTTGTTTGTTCATCGCATATGCACTGTTCTGAGTGTCAGGCTGTGCTAGCTGGGGAGAGTGGTATGAATGTGCCTTAGTCTTTGCCTAGAAGAGTTGACAATCCAGAGGAGAAGACAGACATGTGCGTAAGAAATATAACTCCTCAAGCGAGCAGAGCCATTAGGTATAATAGCAAACTGGTTAACACGTTGGAGTCACACAGACAGGGGTTCAGTTCCTGGCTCCACCACTTACTAGCCCATAAGCTTGAGCAAGTCATTTAAACTTTTTAGGCCTCAGAGTCCTCATTTGTAAAAGGGGCAGGATGATAACAGTCCAATCTACCTCATAAAGATGTGTTGAGTTTTGAATGAAATAAAGCACAGCAAGTCCTTAGTATAGTGCCTGGCATGTATAAAGCAAAAGTTGGTGAATTTTTTACACTGCATAATGGGGACATTAATCCCTATCCTGCCTGCATATATCACAAGAATGTTGGAGCATTAAATGGAATAATACAAGTGAATGGACTTTCAAAGATGTGCTATAAAATACTAGTTGTTACCACTCTAAGTTTCTGGATAAAAAGGCACGGCACAAAAATTTCTTAGCATCCCTGTTATGCCTAAATTCATCATATAATAAATATTTGGGGATGCAAAATGATCACAGGATAGATTCTTTCCTACTTATCCTCTTGTCCGATGGAGCTCTGTCTGCAGGGCATTCTCAGACAACAGCGAGGGAGCAGAAGCAGGGGTTGGGAGATCAGGTCCCAGATGAGATGAGAATTGGGAGAGCAGGTAATTACATGCAAGTTATTTTCCAGGCAGCTGCTACATCTTCATGCCTGTCTCCTTGTACCAGTTCCACAGGTCACCTCTTGGTGTCCTCAGCACAGGTGTGTGGTGTGACAATGAAGGCGATAAGGGAAATCCAAAGCCAACTAGGGAACGTCTTCACAGGAGAAAGCCCTGAAGAGAAAGAATAGGGGATGGTGACGAGCAAGGATGGTGCTGGAATGAAACCAGGGCAGGGTTCTAGAGTGGTTCTGCTTACAGTCGGCTTACAGAAATTCTTAATGTTCCTGTAAGACCTCTTTAAAGTGTTAAAAAGCAAAGACGTCACTTTAAGGACTAAGGTGCACCTGACCCAAGCCATGGTGTTTTCCATAGCCTCCATGCGAAAGCTGGACAAAGAATAAGGACGACCAAAGGAGAATTGAAACATTTGAATTATGGTGTTGGTGAAGAATACTAACTATACCATGGATCGCCAAAAGAACAAACACATCTGTCTTGGAAGAAGTACAGCCAGAATGCTCCTTAGAAGCAAGGACGGCAAGTTTTCGTCTCACTTACGTTGGACATATTATCAGGAGGGACCAGTTCCTGGAGAAGGACATCCTACTTGGTAAAGTAGAAGGTCAGTGAAAAAAAGGAAGACCCTCAACAAGATGGACTGACACAGTGACAGCAAAAATGGGCTCGAACAGGGAAAGTTGCGAGGATGGCACAGTACCAGGTAGCATTTTGTTCTGTCGTATATAGGGTTGCTATGAGTCAGAACTGGCTTGATGGCACCTAACGACAACATTCCTTCCTTCCTTCATTTCTTTCTTTCTTTGATATTAGGTTATTTTTCCCTTTTTTACATCTTTATTGCTGTATAAAAATGTATAATAACATTTGCCAATTCAACATATTTCATGTGCTCAATTCGGTGACACCATTTACATCAATCATGTTGTGCAATCATCACCAATATCTGTTGCCTCATTCATTTCTTTAGCTAATGATTTTTGGACACCTACTTCGGCCCGGTACTGTGCTAGGCACTGTAGACAAAGGAGTGGACAAGATATGATCTCTGTCTTTCAAGAGCTTACTCTGAATCCGAAGTTCATATGTCTATGGTGGCTGTGTTAGGGTCACATCAGCTTCTCTAATAAACATACCCCCACATTTCAGTGGTTTAGCATAATAAAAATTATTTACTTACTAATGAAACAATCCAATGTGGGTATTCCTGGTTGGTAGTGGGTAGGTGGAGAAGTCTCTACTCCACGCAATCATTCAGGGATCTAAGCTGATGAAGGATTCTCCATCTTAATATGTGCCTTGCAGGGTCACTGTGGGTATCAATATTCAGCTGACAGATGGGGGAAGAGCGAGAGTACCATGCATGGGAATTTTTTGTGAACTTGGACTGGAAGTGCCCCTTCTCACTTCTTCTCAGAGTTTATTGGCTAGAACTTAATCACATGACTATTCCTAACTGCAAGGGATGCTGGGAAATGTCATCCAGCTGATAGCCAGGGAAAAGAGGAAACAGGTTTGACAATTGAATATTAGTCTGTGCCATAAGGGTCAAATGGAAGTGAGCAAAAGTATGTAGATTGGGGCTGTGGGGATCAGATTGAGCTCTCTGAAAGGAGCAGATGAGTCTCAGGTCCAGATTATTGCCACATGGGAAGAGTTGCCGTGTCTTTGGTTTTTTCAAGAGAAGCTAAAAATCTCGATTTTTAACTATAATTTCCAGTTCTTAAATATTGGCAATTAATCTAAAAATTTAAAGGCAGTGTGGGCAATATTCTGTAGGCCAAAGAAACAAAACTGCAAGCCAAATGTGGCCCATGGGTGCCAGATTTTGGTCTCTGACTTATGATCCAGCTGGAGAGACATAAAAAAGTAATTACAATTCAGTGTAATCAGAGCTGGCCCTCGGCACAGTCACTCATGTAGTCACCTAATATCTATCAGGCTTCTGCTATGTGTCTAAGGAGCCCTGGTGGCACAGTGGTTAAAGCGCTTGGCTGCTAACCAAAAGGTCAACAGTTTGAACTCACCAGCCACTCCATGGGAGAAAGATGTAGAAGTCTGCTTCCGTAAAGATTACAGCCTTGGAAACCCAATGGGGCGGTTCTACTCTATACTACAGGGTCACTATGAGTTGAAATTGACTCAACGGCAATGGGGGGTGGGACTATGTGTCTGGTTCTGTTTCAGATGCTGGACAGAAATGTGTCAATAAGACATGATTTCTACCTTCAAGGCACTTATGGTCTACTGGGGAAGACAGGTATGAAATAAGTAATGCAAAGGAGAAGAGTAGATGCAATGAGTGTGCATTATAAGGGAACCTAACCTGGTTAAGGAAACCCTGGTGGCATAGTGGTTAAGTGCTACAGCTGCTAACCAAAAGGTCAGCAGTTCAAATCCACCAGGTGTTCCTTGGAAACTCTGTGGGGGCAGTTCTACTCTTATAGGGTCACTATGAGTCGAAATCGACTCAACGGCAAAGGGTTTTTGTTTGTTTGGTTGGTTGGTTGGTTTAACCTGGTTAAAGGAATTAAGGAAGGCTTACTAAAGGATGAGAAGTTTAAGGCAACACATGAGGTATGAGGAGAAATTATTCAGGAGAAGAGCACTGAGGGGAAATATGTTCCAAGTGAGGAAGTAGCATGTGCAAAGGCCCTGAGGTAATAAAGAGGACAATGCATTTGAGGAATTCGAAGACTTCTAGTAAGATTGAGAGTGTAAAGCAGCTCTGGCATCAAAATTTTCAGGGCTCAACGGTACAAATGGAGGCTCATATACCTTGTGCCTAAATATTTTCAATGATCTATTAAAGCCAAAAGGCAAAATATAAGTTGTAATTAATGAACATCAAACTCTAAAAACAAAAAAGAAATGGTTTAAATAAAGCCGAAACTTCTTTAAGTTTTAAAAAAATTACATTTAATCTCATGAAATGATTTTAGCATTCAATGTCCAGCCAGCTGTCAATGTAAAGGATGCTGCGTGATTATCACGAGTGGAGTTTAGACTGACATACATACAAATCTGAGAGTAATATAAACTGCTTAGTATTGAACAATATTCCTCAGTTCAAAAACCCTGCTAATTCATGAGTACCTCTGGATCCATAAGCTTAGATATGACATTAAGGGAAGCAAGAAAATGGAGGCTACCTGATACTGTTAAAAAAAAAAAAAATAGAATAACATGCTTGCAGAAATACCTTGTGGGGTGGGAGGAGGGCTTGGTTGGCAAAAAACGTATAGCATGCGCATTATTTGCATGAAATATGGGTAGTAGGAAACAAAAGCTTCATTTGCAAGAGCATGGTATATTCACGTTATCTGTGAAGAATACTGTGACAAGTTAAATAATTTGCCTTTTCTCTTACCTAAATGTTTTCCCTTCTGAAACCCTCTTTGCCTTCCAAAGCGGTGTTTGTTTCTGTCATCAGTAGTGGCACCATAAGCAAACCTTCATGACATTTGGATGCAGTTGCCTTTTGCTTTAAAGATGTAGAACAAGGGACGTAGAGAAGCATGTCCCTGGGGCCAGAATGGTGTTTATCATGAGACTGGATGTTTAGGTTTATGGGTCACTCTGCGCTGGCATTGAATGCCAGAACTTAAGTAATAGAATTGCCCTAGTGTTCTTTGGTAAGTTTATTTTTGTAGGTGTTTGTGATATGTGGAAACCATCTGAATTGTGAGTTCCCAGTGTGGTGACTCTTCTTGTCCTGATCTAAGAGTGGTACTGATGTATAGGTCAGGAGAACAGAGGCACAGGGGAATTCGCAAGAGGTAGGAAGGGCCCCAATCATGTAAGACCTCATAGGCCATATTAAGGAGTTTAGATTTTGTCCTAAGGTCAATGGGAAGCCATTGAAAGGTTCTGAATAGGAGAATGCCATGCTCAGCTTTGGATTTTTAGAAGACCTCTGTGTGGTAGTTGTGTGGAGGAGAGATTTGAATGAGGCAACAGTGGATGTGAGGAGAGCCATTAGGAAGCCATCTTCGTAGCTCTTTACACCCAAGGTTCTTCGTTTCTGCAGATGCATCAGCCTTTACCGGGCCCTTGACAAGAGAGAGAACGTTAGCATTCACTCTGGATTTGCTTCTCACTGGGGAATTAGGCTGAGCAAATGCCCTCCTGTGCTTAGAGAAAAGCCCTTCTTTAAACACAGTTCTCTGAAACTTCCTAAGATTTGGGGATTCTTCAAATTAGCCATGGGATAGGACACTAAACAGAACCACAACTTGGTTATTAGTCATAGTGGTGAAAGAAACATTATAAAATATTTTGGCTGAAGAATTTCCCAACTTTGGAGGGGTTTGGGAGTTGATGCAGGAGGAACCATCCTCCCTTTATGGATGGCCAATTCGGTGAGAGAAGACTGAAGTACGGATGGTGAGTTGGGAAGAGAAAGGTGTGTGTGTAGATGTCGAGTATCACTGGCGGCAGCTGGTGGGAGTCCCAGGCCTCTCCAGTGGGTGAGGATGCTGCAGGCTCCCATGGCAGTACTTTCTACAATGGATAAAGTGTTGTATTTTGGGAGTGTGGTCTGTGACCTTGCCTCTTTCCTTTCTGGAAAGAACTACAAGCCTTGGGGGAAAGGACTTGGAAGAAGAGGATGCCCTATCATTAAACAGGTCAACACCTTACCCAAACACTTGGGAATTGATCCCAAAACATTTTAATATTCCCATAAGGACAAAGAATAAGTTGTCCGCGGTTAACAATGGTCAACTTAGAACTCCAGCATGACCTTTAACATTGTCTTTGCTTCTCCATCTAAAAATTAACACAGGTTGGGAGATTATCTTTCAGTGGGGTCTCCTCTATTCAACTCTTTCTCATCCCTTATGCCACTGTCTTAGTCCAGGACTTTATCGCTTTGTGTGTCATGCTGTAAAAAAGGCATGAGTTCTGTCAGACAAGACTGGATCTGAATCCCAGCTTTTTGGGGGGAACTGATATCACCTCTACAAACCTCAGTTTACTCATCTATGCAATAGGAACAATGACAGAGTCTGTTTGATGAAGAAATGAGATTATATGGTTTACGTACCCAGCATGGTTATTTCCCTTCCTTCTTATGCTATTTTAAGGACTAGTGGCAGATCAGAAATAACACTCAGGGCTCCTGGAACTAGTAGAGGGCTCTTTCCCTGCCTTGGATCCTCCCTTCTCCCAAGCAATGTTGTTCTCTCTCTCGGGTGATGCATCTCCAATTTCTTGAGTTCAGGGTTCTATGGGAATAGTTCTACTTTTCCAGTCTAGATGTGGCTGATGCTATCAGTCTCCTATCCAAAAGTCATTCCACATTCCTCCTTGATAATGAAGCCCAGTGGCCATGTGCTCTGTGGTTCACTAAGGTGAACTACACCCTAAGCCTTTGAGAATGAAACAGACGGGCCCAAGCCAACCATGGGCTCAAATTCCCACTCTGTCACTAACTGGCTGGGTGACCTTGTGCAGGTTGTATCTCTCTGTACATCTGTACATCTGTAAAATGGGGATATGTACAGGTGAGAGGCTATGTGGAAGGTCCTTGGTATGCTGATAGCTGTCCTGATTCTTTCATGGACATCCCATTACCTTGCTTTTTACTTAATTTGGGGCTGTTGAATCTCTAGCTACATGGGTTCAGAGCAATGATTCCCTGTGAACAGCACTGCTCACACTCTAATATGCACAGGAATCACCTGAGGATCTTGTTAAAAATGTAGGTTCTGATTCAGTAGGCCTGTGGTGGGACTTGAGGTTCTGCATTTCTAATATGCTCCCAGGTGATGCTGATATTGCTGGCCCATGGACCACACTGTGAATAGCAAAGCCCATCGGGAATACAATAAGTAGAGGTCCCGTTGGTAGAAAGCAGAGGAAGAGGGAAGAAAGTCAGTCTGTCTCCTCTTCGTTTTTTGCTTATTATTCAAGCTTCTCGGACTTCTAGTCCCTGCTGGACAGAGAGCAGAAACTGTAGTGAGGCGCCCAATCTCGGTAGCCTCACGCCTCAAGGTCACCCAATCCAGGCAGAGCAACACAGGAGCCACGGGTGATTGCCTGATTCTTGGAGGCCAGTCAGTGCATCTCTGAGTGATGGCTCCTTACGAGCAGCAGATTGTTCTCCAAATGTGGGTTTCCGCTCAACTGCTTCAGGCTAGTCTAACCTTTCAGGCGATGGTGTCTGTCTGGGTGTGCGGAGGCTCTCAGGGTAGAGGGAGGGGGCTATTCCAATGAGGGGGATTGTATTTCAGATGCGGTTTCTGATTGGCTTCTGCAAATAGCATCTCTACCCAAATGAATGTGTCTGGAGGATGTGGCTGAAAATTCAATGTTGTGGTGATTGGAGGGAGGTGTGTGTCATCTGATGTCCTGGAGTGAAGTCACCTGGGCTGAAACCTCAGCCTTGCTGGAAAATGGCTAGATGGGTTTGAGCTGATGGGCTTGGTGCTGGCAAGGGCTGGCTCTCCTATCATTACCTGTCTGGGGACTCTGCCCTCCTTGCTCAGTGTCTAGCACGTGGCCTGGTAAAGTGTGGGCCTCAAGGTTTTGTCTGTGCCTTTTGAGGTGTTCCTCCCTCCAGCCCCCAATCTGGGAAATAGTCTAGTCTCAAACTTCGATGTTCTTCCCTGTCTTCAGAACCCATTTTAGACCCCACTTGTTCCTGGAAGTCTTCATCACCATCATCATCATCATCACTGGTATCATTATTATAGCTGTCATTTTAGCTCATGTTGCTATTATTACTATTGTTACCATTTATTGCCATTCCACTGGGCGTTGAGCATTGTGGTAACAGCTATACAGCCATTATTTTGTTGGATCCTTTCAAAAAGTTCTTATCATGCCCATCCTACCGGGCCTCAGAAGGACTAAGTTACTTGTCCAAGCTAGTGGTAGAGCCAGGACTTGAGGTTCAGTTTATCTCTCCCTAGAGCCCATGCTCGTAACCTTTACGTGATACCATTCCCGATCTCAGAAAGAGAAAAACAAGGCCCCGTTGTGCCAACTCGAAGAATTGTTCCTTCACTCTGTATCCTATCAGTACACTGGATAATGTGGGACTTAATCTGGTCTATGAAGCCAGACATCTTGAGATATACGGGTGTGAGCAAATGTCTGAACCTTTCTGGCCTCAGTTTGCTCATCAGCATGCATCAGCTATTATATTGTTACTCAGTTTTGCTATTTCAGTTGATCTTTAATAGGAAGGTATCAGATTATTCAGTCATCAATTCAATAAATATGTAATAAATACCTACTCCATGTCAGATACTGTATTTGGTGCCACGAGCATTCTTAAATCATTCCTCACTAACTATAGCTATAAACAAGTTACTTCCACCTTCCTGGCCTCAGCTTCCTCCTCTGTCAAATGGAATTAATGGAGCCTACCTCGTTTTTTTTTACCTCGTAGGGTGCCTGGGTGGCACAAACGATTAAGCACTCGGCTACTAACTGAATGGTTGGTGGTTCAAATCTACCCGGAGGCACCTGAGAAGACAGGCCTGGCAATCTGCTTCCCAAAGGTCACAGCCTTGAAAACCCTATGAAGCAGCTCTGCGCTGCACACATGGAGACACCACAAGTTAGAACTGACTCGACAGCAACTAGCACCAACAACAACCACCCCATAGGATGTTTGGAGGATTCAGGGAGAGAAAAGGTGACAGATGTATAACGGTGCTCCATTTGGGTTTGGTAGACTGAATATGAGTGAACGGAAGCTCTTAGAAAACCTTGGTCTTTTGAATTTACCCTGTGACACTCAGGTTCAAGAGACGATGTCATTTAAAAATGTTTTTTTCTGAATTAAATTTTTAAAAATTTCATTGTGTTTTAGGTGAATGTTTATATCATTCAAAAATTGATACACAGATTGTTTTGTGACATTGGTTGCAGTCCCCGCAATATGTCAGCACTCTCCTCCTTTCCCTTTCCACCCTGGGTTCTCCATGTCCAGTTCTGAACCAGATTAAATTGATCTCTGAGGCACACCTGCTCAGTTGACAGGGCTCGAACCTACTCCCCCAAGGAATCTTAGAAGAACCCCCACGGTCTCCAGAAAACTGAGATAGGGCCCATCCTTGGCATTTAGAGGTCTGGGCTGCTAACTAAAAAGGTCGGCAGTTCAAGTCCAGTCCACCAGATGCTCCTTGGGGAAACTCTATGGGGTCCTTCTACTCTGTCCTATAGGGTCCCTATGAGTCAAATCGACTAGAGGGCAACAGGATCCTTGCATTTGCTGTTGCAGCTGCCCCATTCAAACATTGGTCCTCCAATCTCTGGGGTGCACTGCTGCTCTGCCCAGGAATTAGTGATGCCCTTTCCAGGGCTCCCCTGCTTGGCCCACTTGCCCACAGAAATGGACCCTCACAGTTGTTCTCAGGACTGTGGTAGGGTCTTGCCTCCTGGAGACCGAGTGGCAATGGGGCCCAGCACTCTTCCTCTTATTGCACTGTATACCCCTCCATTTGGGTGCTCCCAGTTTTAGGGACCCTCTCACTCTGTGGGCCTGAGCTCCACCCTCTCTGAGGCCCCTTCAGCTTAAAGAGACCAACATTCTTCATCAGGCCCCCTTTATCCCAGGGTCTGTGGGAGGAAAGGAAATGACCTTTCTTCCTTCTGCTTCTAAACTCATTGCCATCAAGTCACACCTGACTTATAGTGACCATATAGGACAAAACAGAACTGCCCTATAGGGTTTCCAAGGCTGTAATCTTTACGGAAGCAGATTGCCACATCTTCCTCCTGTGGAGTGGCCGATGGGTTCCAACCTCCAAACTTTGGTTAGCAGCCTAGCGCTTTAATCACTGTGCCACCAGGGTTCCTTCTTCCTCTCCTAGGACCTTGCTAACAAGTCAAAACTAACATATGAATAAAGTACACCAGATATTGAAAACATAACACAAATTGTAGCTATTGCTTCTCTGTGTAACTTACTTTCTCTACCAGATCAGATCCCCATCTGTGGGCAAGAGAAGGATTCTAACAATATTCTTAACTGGGTACCACACATTTGCATTCATTATCTCATGGAGTCTTCAAAACGACACTGTCAGATTACATTTTCCTGATGAGAAAATTAAAGCTCACAAAGTTGGAAACCCTGCCCAAGGTGACACAGCTAGAAAGTGGCAGAGCTTGGTTTTGAACTCAGGGCTATCTCCTCCCTGTCCACAGACTGTTCACTATGCTTCTTGATCTTCCATGTCTTCTATTTTTTTGTGAGCCCTGCAGCACCTAGGAATGATAACAAACAAATGCTGATTTTACCGATGTCGCAGTTCCACATCCGTTTAAGCACACAGGCTGTGAAACAACCTCTTCTGTCAACCCTTTAACACGGCACATACACTCCTCACTCCTCTCTTCAATAACTTAGCACCTTATTTCACATTGGGGCATTTTCAATTACAGGACAATATGGAGATTTAAAGAAGCCTTGATTGCACAGAGGTTAAGCACTTGGCTGCTAATCGGAATGCCAGCGGTTCAAACCCACCAGCTGCTCTGCAGGAGAAACATGTGGCAGTCTACTTCCGTAAAGATTTACAGCCTTGAACCAACAACAAAAAGACAAAGAACCCAATTAAAAAAAAAGTAGGCAAAAGACATGAACAGATGCTTCATTACAAAAGATATCTGGGCAGCCAACAAATACTGGAAGAGATGCTAGCAATCAGATCATTAACCATTAGAGAGAAATCAAAACTACAATGAGATACCATCTCACACCAGTAATAATGGTACTGATCAGAAAAACAGAAAACAAATGCTGGAGAGGCTGTGGGAGATTCGAACTTTCATACATTGTTGGTAGGAATGTAAAATGTTACAATCACTATGGAAAATGATGTGGCACTTCCTCAAAAGCTAGAAATGGAAATACCATATGACCTAGCATTTCCACTCCTAGGTATACATCTTGGAGAACTAAGAGCTGCCACGTGAATAGACATATGCACACCCATGTTCACTGCAGCATCATTTACAATAGCAAAAAGATGGAAACAGTCTAAGTGCCCATCAATGGTTGAACAGATAAACAAACTATGTAACATACACACAATGGAATACTATGAAGCATTAAAGAGTAATGATGAGTCTGGGAAACTTCTCACAACGTGGATGAACCTAGAGGACATTATGCTGAGTGAAATAAGTCAATCACAAAAGGACAAACATTGTACGAGACCACTATTATAAAAAGTCAAGAAAAAGTTTTCACACAGACAGAAACATTCTTTGATGGATACCAGGGATGGGGAGGGGGACAGAAAACCACTGACTAGATAGTAGACACATACTAACCTGAGAGAAGGGAGAGATAGTATACAACATGAGGGCGGTCAGAACAACATAACTAAAGTATAGGAAGACACTGAGAGGTATGCAAGAATAAGAGGCAACCACAGTAAATACTAATACATATGAAAACCTCATCAACAGTAATAACAAACAATAATGTGCAAGTGGATACATATATAGATATGTAAGGTGAACAGGGGTCAGAGGTGGAATGAAAGTACACCTACATACATCCCCACTGCCAAACCCACTGCGATTGAGTCGATTCCAACTCATAGTGACCCTATAGGACAGAGTAGAACTGCCCCACAGAGTTTCCAAGGAGCGCCTGGTAGATTTGAACTGCTGACCTTTTGGTTAGCAGCCATAGCACTTGACCACTACGCCACCAGGGTTTCCCCTACATACATATATGTGTGTAAATGCTGCAAATATACCCATGTAGACAATAGTGCTCACAGGGGACACAGTCATGAAAACTTCTCAGCTATAACATATACCTCCCAGGACTGATATACTGTACTTGAGGGCTAGGGACCATAGGTGGACACCTAGGTCATTTGACATATCATAATCCATATAGACAATGTTCTACATCTTACCTTGGTGAGTAGTGGCTGGGTCTCGAAAACTTGTGAGTGCCAATCTAAGTTACAACAATTGGTCTCTTCTCATCTGGAGCAAAGAAGAGTGAAAGAAACCAAAAAATCACAGAAACAATTAGTCCAAAGGGCTAATGGACCATATGAACCACCGCGTCCCATAACCTGAGACCAGAATAACTAGATGGTGCCCAGCTGCCACTACTGACCACTCTGACAGGGAACACAATGGTAGGTCATGGACAGAGTGGGAGAGAAATGTAGAACAAACTCAAACTCTTAAATAAAACCAGACTTACTGGTATGATAGAGGCTGGTGGAACCCCTGAGACCATGGCCCTTAGACACCCTTCAAACTTGGAGCTGAAATCACTCCTGGAGATCACATTATACCCATACAATAGACAGGCCTACAAAATGAACCATAACAACAGTGAGAAATGTATACCTCAGAACAATCAACTATATGAGACCTAAAGAGCAGCATTTTACCCAAAAGCAAAGTTCAGAAGGAAAGTAGGGACAGGAAAGCTGAGCCAATGGACATGGGGAAACCAGGGAGGTAAAGGGGAGAGTGCTGA
Organism: Loxodonta africana; assembly: GCF_030014295.1. Taxonomy (NCBI): domain Eukaryota; kingdom Metazoa; phylum Chordata; class Mammalia; order Proboscidea; family Elephantidae; genus Loxodonta; species Loxodonta africana. The sequence goes on along the minus strand of NC_087353.1, from coordinate 76,058,251 downwards.
CACATTCAGGGATTTGCAACCAATGTCATGAAATAAGCTGTGTATAAATTGTTGAATGGGGAACTAATTTGCTCTGTAAACTTTCACCTAAATCACAATAATTTTTTTTTTTACTGCCTTGGAAACCCTGTGGGGGCAGTTCTGCTCTGTCCTGTAGGGTTGCTATGAGTTGAAATCAACTCAATGGCAATAGGATGGAGATTTAAAAACAACTAAAACTTTTTTGTTATTTATTGGAAGCCTATCAGTTGGGAGCCCTAAGCTCAATGCTAAACTTCTATTCATCCCACTAAATACAACTGAAGATTCTGGGCATTCATATAAAACAAACGTAAGTACAACAACCCCCTCTACTGAAAATAATGAGGCGCCCTGTCGGAGCAGTGTCAGAGAAAACTAGTCATAAAATCTAAGAAAGATCCAGAGTCTCAACATAATACAAAATTGTCCAGGCTTCAGTTGAAAATCACGCACCATACCAAGAACCAGGAAGATCTCAAACTGAAAGTGAAAAATAATCAATAGATGCTAACATCAAGATGACAGAGATGTTAGGATTACGTGATAGGTATTTTAAAGCAGCCGTCATAAAAACACTTCAATGAGTGATTACAAACATGCTCAAAACAAATGAAAAAATAGAAAGTCTCATCAAATAAAAAGAAAGTTTCAGCAAAAAAGATATCATCTATGTAAAAAAGAACCAAACTGAAATTTTACAACTGAAATAAAAAGCTTAATGAACGGGTTCAACAGCAGAATGGATGGGAGAGAAGAACGTAACAGTGAACTGGAAGACAGAACAATAAAAATTGCCCAACCTGAGCAACAGAGATAAAATAGACTAAAAAAAAAAAAAATAGAGGTCTTTAGGGACCTATGGGACTATTAAAAATATATGTATCTAACATTCCCATCACTGGAGTCCCAAAAGGAGAGAAAGACAGGGCTGAAAAAGTATTCAAAGAAATAATGGCTAAAAACTCCCCAAATTTGGTGAGAAACATAAATCTACAGACTTAAGAAGCTGAGCAAACCCCAAACAGGATATACCTATAGAAATTCATGCCAAGACACTTCATAGTTAAATTTCTGAAAACTAAAGACAAAAAAAAAAAAATTTATTATTTTTTTAAAGACAGACAAAAAATCTTGAAAGCAACCAGAGAAAAATGTCACTTTATCAAAATGGGAAAAACAATCAGAAACCATGGAGCCCAGAAGGATATGACACAATATTTTTCAGATGCTAAAAGGAAAGAACTGTTCACCCAAAATCCTATAATCAGCAAAAATATCCTTCTAGGGAAGCCAAGGCATTCTCAGCTAAAGAAAAAATAAGAGAATTTGTCTCTATAAGACCTACCCTAAAGGATGGCTAAAGGAAGCTCTCTAAATGGAAAAGAAACAATAAATTAAAAAAAAAAGGAATCTTGGAACATCAGAAAGGAAGAGGAACACAGTAAACAAAAATACGGGTAAATATAATAGGCTTTCCTTTTCTTCTTGAGTTTCCCAAATTATGTTTGACAATTGAAGCAAAAATAAACGAATTGTCATTATAAAAGGAGAAAAATATTTGGAACTTAATACATTTTTCATGGCCTTTTCATTCTTTATAAAAATTTTCCATGACGCGTGTGTCTTAAAGAATCTCCAAAAACTTCATCACTTCAGTTTTCATTTGTTCCCTAAGAAGGTCGAAACCCAAAGAAGATCTGTTATACATTACTTCTTCTCAGTCAAAACCCACCCAGGTAAGCACACTGTACCTCGCCTCCAGAAACTTATTTTGTCTAAGGCTCTTCTCTGACTAAATTAGAACTCTTTGGTTTCAAGCGACAGATACCCAGTTTGAACTAGCCTAAGCCAAACAGTAGGAAGAGCCAGGCTAGTACTAAGAAATGGCTAGAATCAGTGTCTCAAATGCCACCAGCTGGCCCTCCATCTCTACCTTACGTCTGTTGCCTCTTTCTGCACATCAATTTCATTATCTCCTCCTTTACCTATGCTACATGTAGCCCTAAGTTTCCATCCTAACAGCCCAGAATAGAAAAAGAATTTTCAGACTCTCCTCTGAAAAGAAAAAATAAAAAAAGTCACAGGGAAGAACTCTGATTGGCCACAAATAAATCATGTGACCTGTTTGACTGATCACTGAAGCCATAGGTGTGACTGAGATACCATATATCCATTTCTATGCTTAAGGAAGAAACCCTGTTGCTGTAGTGGTTGAGAGCTTTAGCTGCTAACCAAAAGGTCAGGAGTACGAATCCACTAGGAGCTCCTTGGAAACCTATGGGCAGTTCTGCCCTGTCCTATAGGGTCTCTAGGACTCAATGGCAATGGGTTTTTTTTTTTTTTTTTTTTTGCTTAGGGAGTGGAATCTGTTAGCAAAAGGGAGTCTTGAATGCTAAGCAAACAAAACCTGTGGCCCATGAAAGTGCTTCTAAAGCATGACACCAAAACAAGGCTTGACTACTCTCCTCCCACTGACTTGATTTTTCAGCACAGAATCATTAAGGAATTTGGTAGTAGTACAGCAGGATTTCTCAACCTGCCATTTGGGGCCAGATAACCTTTTGTTGTGGGGCATTGCAGGATGTTTAGCATCATCCCTGGTCTCTCTACACACTAGATGCTAGTAGTACCCCCCTTCCCAGTTGTAGCCACCAAAGCTGTCTCTAGACATTGTCCAGTGTCCACTGGGGCGGGGCGGGGGGCGGCGGGCAAAATTACTCCCTATTGAGAACTGCTGCAGTAGAGGAAAGCGAGATGGGAGAAGAAAGGGCATTTTTTCCAGAAGCTACTACCAAACTGGACATTGGTGGTGGTGAGGGGGGAGGAGGTGGGAATAAGGAGAAAGAAATGGAGGGAAGGATGGGGGTTGTAGTGGCTCCTGCACCACCTGTATCGTTCTCCCATTAGGTCCCTTGACATTGATTAATTTATCATATTATCTATTTGTCATCTTTGAAGAAGAGCTAAAGCCCTGGGGCATATGAAACAGAATGAGGCGTATTTATACCTCATTGTGGGGAGGGAAGAAGGGAAGGACTAAGATTCAGACTCCTTAAGGGAAGAGGTACGTGGTGGTAATTCTGCTTCAGTGACTATAACCTGAGGGTGCTAGACTGCTTCTTATAGTTAGTACCAAAGTTATTAAGAATAGGTATCCATGCTTACAAGAGTGATCCCTTACCACAGAGTTTTCACTGGGCTTTCTAAGACCCAACGTTATCCCTAAACCCTGTGAAGTGGGCAAGGAAAGATCTTGCTATACCCATTTACAGACGAGGGAACTGAGATCCATAATTAAAAAAAAAAAAAGAAGGCACTTTTATATAGGCATTAAAAATATTGACAAATCTGATTTCAACCCTTGGCTCCACTGCTTACTGGTTTTTGTTACCTTGTCAAGTTACTTAACCTCTCATCTGTAAAATGGAGTCAATGCCTGTGTAGTATAAGTTGTAAGAATTAAATTAGCTAACGCAGGCAACATGTCTATTCTGGAGCCTGGCGCTTAGTAAACACACAATGAAAGGTAGCAAATATTATCATCATAGTTATCACTATCACCATTGAACTTCTAAGAAAAATAAAAATGGTGCAATTTATTCAAAGAGGCTCATAGCCAGCAAACAATGCCAAAATCCAAGCAAAATTCAAATTTTTAATATGCATTACTGTTTTATTATTATGTGATGACTCAGAGGAAGGCGAGAAAGAAGAGAATTAATATTTATTGATTATCCACTAAAGCATCTGGTACTTTCCATTATCTTACATAATCTCACTGTAATATGACAACTAGTCGATGGTATCTTCATTTCACAGATGAAAAAAAGAGGCTTAGAAGACAGCAGTAACTTGCTCAAGGTCACTTGGGTTGACAGTTGGGTTGGGTTATCGTTTTTATGTTACAAAGTCCTATCACTCTGTGTTTTCCAATTCTAGTGACTGGTGGAGCTATGAGATGGTGACGCACTCTGGCCATAAAGACATGAGGAAGTCTCAGGGAGTGGGAGAGATTTTGAGAAAGCTTTGCCTCACTGAAAAAAGTAAAGACCCACAGGAGAAGAAACAGCTCCTCTTCTGTGTGGTATTCCCAGAACTGCTGCCACCATCTTACAACCATGAGAAGATCAAGCCAGAGAGGAATCCAGAGTGCCTACCACAGCTCAAGCTTTCCATAATTTATATCTCCTTTTATTATTGCAGCTCGAGAAGACAAAGTAAAGTATCATAATGAAATGTGCAGAGACCTGAAGTGAGAAAACCAAAAGGGAAGAACACGCTCGGCGTTTCTCATGCTGAAAGAACCAAAGAAAAAATTCAAGCCTTGAGTTGCAATATTGAAGGATTCTGTAGGGAAAACATTGAATGACACAGGAAACATCAAAAAGAAGATGGAAGGAATACACGGAGTCACTGCACCAAAAAGAATTAGTCAATATTCAACCATTTCAGTGGTTAGCATATGATCAAGAACTGACAGCGCTGAAGGAAGAAGTCCAAGCTGCACAGAAGGGAATGGTAAGAAACAAGGCTCCAGGAACTGGAATACCAACTGAGATGTTTCAACAAATGAATGCAATGCTGGAAGCGCTTACTCCTCTAGCCAAGAAATTTGGAAGACAACTACCCGGCCAGCCGACTGGAAGAGATCCATATTTGTGCCCATTCCAAAGAAAGGTGATTCAACAAAATGTGGAAATTATCAAACAATATCAATAGTATCACACACAAGTAAAATTTTCTAAAGGCAACTCAAAAACGGCTGCAGCAGTACCTCAACACAGAACTGCAAAAATTCAAGCCTGATTTAGAAGAGGACATAGAACCAGGGATGTCATTGCTGATGTTAGATGGATCCTGGCTGAAGGCAGAGAATACCGGAAAGATGTTTACCTGTGTTTTATTGACTATGCTAAGGCGTTCAACTGTGTAGATCATAATAAATGATAGATAACATTGCAAAGAATGGAAATTTCGGAACACTTAATTGTGCTCACGCGGAACCTTTATGTAAACCAAGAGACGTCATTCAAACAGAACAAGGGGTTACTGACTGATTTAAAATTAGAAAAGGCGTGGTTGAGGGTTGTATCCTTTCACCATACCTATTCAACCTGTGTGTTGAACAAATAATCTGAGAAACCGGACTATATGAAGAAGAATGTTGACATCAGGATTGGAGGAAGACTCATTAACAACTTGGGATATGCGGATGACACAACCGTGCTTGCTGAAAAAGAAGAAGACTTGAAGCAATTACTGATGAAGAGCAAAGACCACAGTCTTCAGTATGGATTACACCTCCACATAAAGAAAACAAAAATCCTCACAACTGGATCAATAAGCAACATCATGATAAATGGAGAAAAGATTGAAGTTGTCAAGGATTTCATTTTACTTGGATCCATAATCAACGCTCATGGAAACAACAGTTAAGAAATCAAAAGACATATTGCAATGGGCAAATCTGCTGCAAAAGACTTCTTTAAAGTGTTAAAAAAAAAAAAAAAAAAAGCAAAGATGTCACTTTGAGGACTGAGGTGCTCCTGACCCAAGCCATGGTTTTTTCAGTTGCCTCATATGCATGTGAAAGCTGGACAATGAATAAGGAAGACTGAAGAAGAATTGATGCCTTTGAATTATGGTGTTGGCGAACGATGTTGAACTGCCAGAAGAACCAACAAATCTGTCTTGGAAGAAGTACACCCAGAAGGTTCTTTAGAAGCAAGGATGGTGAGACTTTGTCTCACTTACTTTGGACATGTTATCAGGGGAGACCAGTCCCTGGAGAAGGACATCATACTTGGTAAAGTAGAGGGCCATCAAAAGAGACGAAGACCCTCAAAGAGATAGATTGACAGAGTAGCTGCAACATTGGGCTCAAACACAACAGTGATTGTGAGGATGACGCAAGGCCAGAGAGTGCTTTGTTCTGTTGTATGTAGGGTGATTATGAGTCAGAACAGACTTGATGGCACCTAACAACAACAACATTATTGTTTCTAAGATGAGGGCAATGATTCCTATTTGGAGAAGTTTATGAGGAATAAACAATATAATTGTCCTAGTCTGGGTCAGCAGTTCGAATCCGCCAGGTGCTCCTTGGAAACTCTATGGGGCAGTTCTACTCTGTCCTATAGTGTCACTATGAATCGGAATCGACTCGATGGCACTGGGTTTAGTTTTTGTTTGGTTGGGTTCTATAGAAAAAGAGAACCAATGATATATATAGAGAGAGAGATTTACTTCAAGGAATTGGCTTATATGATTGTGAGGGTTGACAAGCCCAAAATCAGTAGGTCAAACAACAGGCTGGAGACTCCTGCAGACTTGCATTCTAAGTTTCTTAGGTCAGGTGATGGAAAGTAAAGTGAGAGTTCTGCCAAAATATCTATTTGTAGGCTAGAGGGAGACTACACATTAAGGAAACTACCTTTTTGCTCTTAAGACCTTCAGCTGATTACATTACTCTAGAGACAAGTTAGCCAACTGATTTAATTACATGTAACTACTCCATAACAGCAACTAGACTAGTGTTTGGCCAAACAACTGGAAATGAAAGCCTAGCCAAATTGACACATAAAATCAACCATCACAATAATATTTATGAAGAACCCAGAACATGGGAAGCCCTCAAAAATTGTACTCTTTTCCTCTTCCTGCCATGACACATTTCAGCCTCTAATGCCACATTTAGACCAGGAAACATCCTATGGTCAGATGGGTTATTATCAAAGCTTTAAACTGAGAGCAAATTTCCCACCCACCCTCCAGAAACCAAACCAACCCTTCCATCTGATGGAAAAAAAAAAAATGTATTTACCAGTGGAAATGTTGCCACCATGTTTGAGCCTCCTGATTAAAAAACAAAAAAAATAAAAATAAAAAGCATTGCCATTGAGCCTAACTCCAACTCATACCCAGTGCTGTCGAGTCAATTCCGACTCATAGCAACCCTATGTAACAGAGTAGAACTGCCCAACTGGTTTCCAAGGCTGTAAGTCTGAACGGAAGCAGATTGTCACACACGCCCTTTCTGTTAGCAGCTGAGTGCTTAACCACTGTACCACTAGGACTCCTTGCACCTCCTGATAGTTCCTCAGAAAGCAGCATCCCAGTACCAATGACAAAGGGATAGGGGAGAGAAAGAACATTTGTTGAGCAGGTCCAAATTTAGTAATGAGAGACCATAGAGGAGATCATTTTAGGGGTTCTCAGACCCAGTATTAAATAGCCTGAATCACATGGTGAGAGAGTTATTCCCTTTCCGGTCATTCTGATTACATCAAGGCAAAGTCTCAGGTGGGTGCTAACACATCTTTAACGCCTAACACTTTCTAATCCTCCCCTTCTGAAAAAGGAAGAACAGGCCTTAGATCCAGAGCCTTGGCAGGCTGCAGTAGCTAGCTAGTATATATATATATGTATTTTTTTTGTCTTTTTTTTTTTTAATTGCACATTAGATGAAGGTTTACAGAGCAAATTAGTTTCTTGTTAAACAATTAATACACATACTGTTTTGTGACATTCATTTCCAACCCCGATCTCAGGTTCTCCATTTCCATTAGTCCAGCTTTCCTGTCCTCTCCTGCCTTCTCGTCCTTGCCCCTGGGCTAGTGTGCCCATTTTAACTAGTATTTTACTGACGTTGCTTTTTGCCATAATTTTTTGAAATGGTTTTCTTCTTTATAGAGTCAGAGACATTCATTTGCATATATGAGGTAGAGTTTAATTATTATATAAATGTTAACTATTTTTTCAAGGTATTTTAAAAGCAAACCAATTTAAGCAGCACTATTTTTTTTTTTTTTATTATGTAAACAATAGTACAAATGGCAGAAACAAAAACAAACCCATTCAGGTTGTACTCAAACGGCTAAGTCATGGGAAATGCTGAGTTATTTTCTTTCATCCTAGTAGCAACCCTATGAGGTAGATGCAACTTTTATCTCTAGTTTGGGTATAGGAAACTGAGAGACAGAGAAGAGAAGTGACGTGACTTGGCCAAGGTCACGCAGATGGGGGAAGACTTCTTAAACCCAGTTCCACCTGACTTCAGAGTTTCAAATCTTACCACATTGACAGGGCATTTTATTTCCAGAATCAGAAGTTTTCAGCTTGGGAAAGCAACCAAAACAAATCAATCCTGTTGCCATCAAGTCAATTCTGACTTATGGCAGCCCAGCATGTTACAAAATAGGCCTTCTCCGTAGGATTTTCTTGGCTGTAATCTTTTGGAAGAAGACTGCCAGGCCTTTGTTCTGCAGTGCCCCTGGATGGGTTTGAACCACTAACTTTTAGGTTAATAGTTGAGCACAAACCATTTGCACCACCCAGGGAATCCTCTTAGGAAAGCAAACTTCCCTTGTGTGCATTATTTAAGAAGGTTCCAGAGACCTGCTGGCTTTAGCAATTGGTTGCCTGTGTATGGCTAACCTCCACCTTCAAAAGCTTGGACAAGGTGCTGAAGCCTCTCTCCAAGGCTCCTGGAGCTTCTTCGCCCTGCAGCCTCAGCTACAAAGAGAGGTATAGTAGTAACAGAACCTGGCTTTGGATTGTAAACTTGTCTCTGAGATCAGCCACACAGAGTCCTGGAGATCACATCTGTGCTGCCCAGGTGTTCGGTACATTCTGAAACTCTTCCAAGCAGGACAGCTCATTCCTCTGCACCCACCCCCCTACCCCAGGCCCCCACTGATCCAGGCACAAGATTGCCCTACCTGCTAGCCTTTGTGGCCATTCTGGTTTTGTCATCCTCGCTGCTTGGCAGAATCAGCCTTACCTGTACATTGATGAGTCATGCTTTCTGTACATTTCAATGTTTTATCCCAGCAGGGAGGATTCTGGTAAGTACATCCACTCTCACTACTCTTAATACCCCATGTCTTTCTCTTAGGACTATTTCTCAGGCTCTTAAAGAAAATTGAACTCTTCAGCAGTGGGAGTGCAGTGGTGGGGGGAAAAAAAAGGCTCAGGGATTAGGGGAATGTTCTCAGGATGAACTGGTGGAAAAGATTATCCAAACCTTCTCTTCCAGTTTTGGTGACTTGAGTACCTGGAATGTTCTAGGTATTGTACACAGTGTGAGAGAATTCTTGGCCTCGGATGCTGTACAAATCAAGGGAAAATGACATCTGGTAACTTTTCATTCACACAACACACAGCCATAAAGTTAACAAAAAGTTCCTGTTATGGTCTTTTTTGAAGCCGATTCTCAATCATGCAACGAAAGGAGTTAGATTTTGAGTTCTAAACAATGGATTTACATTCTGGCTCTGACATGAATGCAGTGTGTAACCTTGGACACCTCACTTAACTTCTCTGGGCCTCAATTTTCTCGCCTGTAAAATGGGGGAGATTCCCAAAATCGTCTCTGCGGGTCCCACAGTTCTCAAAGCCTTAGATGCTTCACGTGCGTCATAAACCCAAAAGCCAAACTTGTGGCTGTCAAGTGGGTGCTGACTCATAGTGACCCTACAGGACAGAATGGAACTGCCCCACTGGGTTTCCAAAGTTGTAAATTTTTATGGAAGCAGACTGCCGCATTTTTCTGCTCCTGAGCAGCTTGCTGGTGGGTTTGAACTGGCGACCTTTCCATTAGCAGCCAAGCGCTTAACCACTGTGCCACCACGGCTCCCTGTAGATGATTAAAAAAAAACCTTTGCCGTTGATTCTGACTCATAGCAACCTATAGGACAGAGTAGAACTGCCCAGCAGAGTTTCCGAGGAGCACCTGGTAGAACTGAACTGTTGACCTTTTGGTTAGCAGTGGTAGCACTTAACCACTAAGCCATCAGGGTGTCCCTGTAGATAATAGTGGGGAATAAAATAGAATGAGGTATCCAGCTACTCTGTTTAATAACAAAGTTCTATCAGTTGTGAAGCATTGCTATAAGGAGGACAAAGATCACCAGCGGATCCATGAGTATCCTTGGGCTGCCAGCAACAGAAATCGTCTCTGGTTTTATTAAGAGATATAAGGGGACTCACAGAGAAACAGGAAGCCATAGACCATACATACAGCAGTGGTCCAGGGGCAGCTGATCCTGCCTGCAGTCCCCACTGAGATGACTGCAATCCAAACTGTTCTCCTGCCCTGTTTCACTCATTCAAGGTTCAGAGCCCCAGAAGACAGTATCTCACTAGCCAGGGTTAGAACACCTGCCCGCCAAGCTCGTTGTCCTGAGTCCAACAAAGGATCTGACCCTGTCTGCCTCTGTAACGGGGGGTGGGGGGGCGGGGGGGGAGGCAGGCGCCTGAATTCACTCTCGTTCCAAAACCACACCCGGTGCGAGAGAATCATTCTCTACAAGCAGATCAAGATGCTGTTAGGAAAGAGGAATACAATTCTGGGCAGCCCATAAACGCAAAATATCTACTACCCAGATATTACTTAACTGTGTAACACTTCTAGAAGGAGCCTTGGTGGTGCAGTGGTTAAGCACTCGGCTGCTAACCGAAGGGTTGGCATTCAAATCCACCTACCACTCTGAGGGAAAAAGATGTGGCAGTTGGCTTCTGTAAAGATGACAGCCTTGGAAACCCCACTGGGCAGTTCTACTCCATCCTATTGGGTTGTTAGGAGTCTGAATCAGCTCGGTGGCAATGGATTTTATGGGATAACTCTCCTATGATTTTTTCTTTGTTTTTGCTTTTTGTCATTACATGTTTCTCCACGGATACGAAACAGGAAATTTGATGATACACATTGTTTTTGTTTTCTTTCCTGTCTCCTGTCTCCTCTTCTGTCTTCTTCTCCTTCTCTTTCCTCCTCTCCCCTCCTCTCCTCTCTCACTGTCTCTTCTGCCATCCTATCGCACCTCCCTTTCCACTTCTCTCCTTTCTCTTCCCCTCCCTCCCCTCCTCTTGTCCCTTTCTCCCTCACCCCACCACTGGCAGGTAAGGTTTCACACAGCAGAGGGAGTCTTGAAGGATACTCTACGGTCTCTTGGGTCTCTCTGATCTAGAAAGAAAAGATTATTTTCCTGGTTCTCCACATCCTGGTCAATTCCACCCTCCCTCATCCTAATGCACACACCCCTGACCCTCGTCCCTCCTTCCTCTCAGGGAAAGTCTGCTTTTCCTCCCCCTCGTCCACAGCCATTCTTCATATCCTGATGAAACTTACCCAGGCACAACTTGGGCTCTCTCCTTTCTCCCAGTGGGCGGTAAGAGGTGGGGAGACTCACAACTGTCGAAATCTCCCCATCCTGCTCTGTTCGTACCCCTGACAAGGCCAGATTACCCAATAAGCAAGGTATGCGTGGGCTTACTTGTGCTTACTCACTAATTGGTAGTGAACAATTTCACCTGTTTTTCACCACACTGATGTAAGCCGGCCCATACCTTGCTTACTGGTTAATCTGCCCTGGCCTCTGACCACACTGACAGGTCAATGACAAGCCAAGAAAGACTTCCTGCAAATTCTATGAGAATTGACAGGCACCTCAAAAAAAATTGTAGGCAATGATGGTTACAAGGACTTCTGGCATAGAGCCTCAGCAGTACACCAAGATCCTCAAACACAAGCCTTGCCCGAGAAATAAAACACAGCCAACACTGGATGCTACAGTTCTTACTGGGAAGCAAACAAGAGCCTGAGGACAAAGACAAACGGGTAAAAGCTCTAGCAGAGGAGGCCAAGGTCAGTGGAGAACTGGGAGCATCAGGGGAAAATGTCAGGTACCATTTTTGGCAGCCTAATACCAGGGATGGAACTGTCTTCTGCAACAACCCCGAAGGCTGAATTTTGAAAGAGTTGCCATGCCACCAGGAGATGTTGGTTTCAACAACAGCTTGTATTAATGTACTTGGCCAAGATCTACTACACAATATATTTTTTCCTATATTTTATTATGAGAATTTTCAAGCATACATAAAAATCGAAAGAACATTACAGTGAAAAGCCATATACCTACCATCTAGATTTGACCATTGACATCTCCTCTCTTGAGTGCTTATCTCTCCATGTATCCATTCTTTATCTCTCCATCACAATATTTAATTGTTGGATGCATTTCGAAGTAAGTTGCAGACATCAGCATACTTCACCCAAAAAGATCAGCATGCGTGTGGCTAACCAGTGTCCAGTCTGTGTTTATGACTCAGACACTGATATTTCGGACATCAAAAATAAAGCATATGACCCAGCTCTAAAGGAGGAGTTCAAACTGGGCATCCCATGGGATGGATCAAGTTTGCAGACATGAGTTGTATTTGCCTTTCCAGCACCCAGTCTTATGGGTACAGAATCCCAAATGTCATTTAGGTAAATGCCCCCCACTTCTTTTAGTAGTCCACACGGTCTGAGAGGAACTGACCATAACTTTTGGCTCCAACACTGGAAACGTGAGCCACACCTGGCATATTTTTGTTGGCTGCAGAAATCCAGCTCAAATTAGTGAGATTGGTTGAGATGAGCATATGGCTCAGTTTAATCCACTGAGAGCTTTTCCAAGGCTTTGATGAAATTCTCTTTCAGCTCAAATTACAAAGCTGGTAGGTTAAATCCAGAGGTGCTGAAATCCGTATTTTTATACTGTTATAAGAGCTTGCCTCACGGGCCACAGGGGATTCAGTAGTAGAATTCTTGCCTGCCATGTGGGAGACTTGGGTTCCATTCCCGGTCAATGCACCCCAGGCACCGTCACCACCCATCTGTCAGTGGAGGCTTGTGTGTTGCTAGGATACTGAATAGGTTTCAGCAGAGCTTCCAGACTAAGACAGACTAGACAGAAAGGCCTGGAGATCTACTTCCAAAAATCAGCCAATAAAATCCCTATGGATCACAATTGTTCTGTTGTACATGGGGTCAATCTGACAGTAGCTAACAACAACAGCAACAAGAACCTGCCTAAGGGTGCAGCTAATACAAAGCAAAGCAGAGTCCATTTACGGAGAGAGACAGATAACATTTTAGCACTTGGATCCAGTCATGCCTGAAGTCCCGCAAATGTCCATACTTTTCAGTTGTTGGAGCCAGTGAATTCCTTTTTAAAAAATTAAGCTAGTTTGAACTTTTTTCTCTGTTTCAATGGAAAGAATTTTGGTGAGTACACATAGTTTCTGGAAAGCTGAGCCGGGATTCAAACCCAGGTCTGGATTCAAGACCTCAACTGTTAACAAGGACGCTACACTGCAGTTAGGTTCTGCACTGAAAGTTCAAAGGTGAAGGGAACTTACCCTGCCCACAAGGCAATCTGACTGAAGAGCAGATGACAGGCAACCCCTGAGTCCCAGCTCAGTGTGGTAGGTGATGTTGTAGAGGAGGGAGTGTCTGCATCAGGAAGGGTGAGGGGGACGAGCAGGTCAGGAAAGGCTTCAAGGATGAGATGGCTCTTAAAAGAAGTCTTGAAGGTGAGGAGAAACCAGAGGGCAGGTTAAACGCTTATGGGAGGTGGGGGCAGGGTGGGTCAGCACAATGGTCTAAGGTACTCCAAGCCCTCCCATCCAGAGCAATCTCAACCATAATATCAGTCTTTATATCTGTCTCTGCCTCTCTATCCATATTAATCTCTGTCTGTTCATCTATCTCCTGTCTGTCTCTCTCCACATCTCTCTCTCTTTCCCCGTCCAATCTATCTCATCTATTTTTTCTCTTCCCTGTCTCTACCTCTCCCTCTATCTGTCTGTCATTTTATTTTCCTCTTCCATCTCTTTATTTTCCTTGCTCTTCTCCCTTCATGCACTCACTCTCCTGACTTCTGGGGTACAGTCCACTCCATCGTCAATACCCCCCTAGTCTAAGCCACTATCACTTCTCATGTGTCCAACCTGATAGCCTCATAATGTCTCTTCCCACCTCCATTTTTGCCTTCTTCCCATCAGTGCTCCACCTCCCTGACAAACCAAATGTTTCAAAACACAAATCTCATCATGGAACTCCTCTACTTGAAACCAAGGCTAAAGACCAAACTCCTCACCACAGCCTACATGGCCCTGCCGACTCTCCAACCTCATCTGGCTCCATGTGCCCCCCACTCCCTCTCTTCCTGCTGAGCATCCCTGGAACAAAGGCATACCTAGTTTCCTTCACCCCCATTTTACGGATGGGGAAATGGAGGCTCAGACACAATTAGGTCCATCAAGATTCCTAATGCAACCCAGTCCCTCTTACCAGACAAGTCTCTAGTTACAAAGACTCTCTCACTAGAGCACCAGAATCTAAACTACACACATCATTTTTAGAGTGGGTGGTCATACAAGATAAATATATGCTAAATCTGAGGCTAGCTCCCCCTTCACCAACCCATGTTCTGACACTCTGGTCTGCAACCACAAGCAGAGATAAACTCATCTCCTGTGCCTTGCATGCCCTGGGTCAGTGGGTGCCAGAGCCTTTCATTCTTTCAATGCTTATTGAGAATCTACCACATGCAAGTACTGTTCTAAGCTGGGAATGTAACCATGAACAAAGCAGACAAAATCCCTGCCCTCAAGGAGCTTACATTCTAAAGGAAAACAGGTAACCAGAGCAAAACAAATAAATACAATGTATATATATATAAAAAAATATGATAGCTATGGAGAAAAACAAGCAGGGGAGGGAGGAAGGAAGCATGGGTTGCTGGGGAGGGGAGGGCGGAGATTCCAGTTTTAAATAGGATTATCAGGGAAAGCCTCAATGTGAAGGGAATGTATGAGAATGGAGAGAGCAGGCTATGCAGCTGTCTGGAGGAAGAGCATTCCAGACAGAGGGAACCACCAGGGCAAAAGCCCTGAGGCCTGAGCCAAGATCAGGAGATCTCAGAATGCACTGGTGGGTTTTTGTCAAATTGCACACCTTCTGATCAGGAAAAGGACAGCAAGAATGGTCCCACAACTTGAAAAATGTAGCCAATGTCACTGAAGTGTAGATTAGAAATTGTTGAGATGGCACACGTTTTGTTATGCGTATTTCCACCACAGTAAAAAAAAGAATAGATTGAAAATAATCCCATTAAAATGTGCTACAATTTCAAAGACAATTTAAAAAAAGAAAACTGCATATATTCCCTCTCTCCATTCCCAATTTCTCATCTCAGACTGGCTGCCCACAGACAAATCCAATCTAGAGGTTTTTTGAACAAATCTTTGTTGAGCCTCTACAAGGGCCAGAGTGCTTTACTGTTCACACACAGTGGGGTCTTTGTTTTGGGTTTCCATGCTCACATTTAAAGGGGGAGAAAGTTCACCACTAAGTCACCATTTCTAACTTTGCTGGAAATTTCAGACATTTTAGCACCCTCACTGGGGTCCATGATCCTTGGTAATAATCCGCCCTCTTTAGAGGGGCATGGAACCCTGGTGGCACAGTGGTTAAGAGCTTGGCTGCTAACCAGGAGGTTGGCAGTTCAAATCCACCAGCTGCTCCTTGAAAATCCTATGAGGCAGTTCTACTTTGTTCTATAGGGTTGCTGTGAGTCAGAATCAACTCCACAGCACCTGGTTTAGAGGGGCATGTGCCTCCCTAGTCACCAGCCCCCACCCCCGCCCTCCCAGGCCCTCGGCTCCCTCACTTATGCAGACTGCCTGGCCCTGTAACTTGAAGTTGCAACTCCGCCCCAGGGAAGCATGCCCCAGTCCCACCTCTGAGCCTGCTCAATGGGAAGCTGCTAACAATGATGGGGGCTGGACGCACGCCCAGCCAGGGGCAGAGTCTCCTTCTTCTGGGGGACCCTGGGAGAGGCTGGGGAAAGCCCAGCCTGTCCCTTCTTCCCAGGAATGGATGTTTTGTGGGGTGGAGGCCTCCAGGGAGCAGAGGCGGGTGGGTCTTAGGTTTCCCCAAGCCTATCACAGTGTCCAGAATGGCGGCTGTGACAGCCGGCTTCTGGGCCTGTCCCACACTATTTCTGCAGAATTTTTGACTCTCTCTTTCTCACCCAACATCTTGAGATGCAGATGGACGTCTCTCCCATTCCAGTTCTGATGTAACCTTGAGAAAAGCTGCACTGGAACTCTCCACCTGCCTACCCTGAGAAGGCCCATTGCCGTTGTGTAGATTCTGACTTATAGCGACCCTGTAGGACAGAGTAGAACTGCCCCCATAGAGTTTCAAAGGAGCTTCTGGTGGATTCGAGCTGCCGACCTTTTGGTTAGCAGCCGTAGCACTTAACCACTACGCCACCAGGGTTTCCCTGTGGAGAAGAGTGGTGCCCATTCATCCCAACTCTCCAAGATTGCATGGACCCTCCTCCTTGACTTTGCCTTCTTTTCACACACCGTCAAACACTCCAGCTGTTCCCTAGATGAGTCTCACCCTGTGTGCGCGTGTTTGCTTGTATTGTGCGAGTGTGGTACTTGTGCCCGTTGGCGAAGACGCCTGCTTGTGTCTACGTGTCTGGGTGTGAGATGAGGGGGCATCCGCGTACCATGTGAGTGTGTGAGTGCGCCCGCACGACTGGGTACTGTGTACCTTTGTGTGCGTGTGGGTGAGTGTGTGTCTGAGCGGCTGCAACATCCTTCCCCCTGACAGAATGGCTCCGAATCCTGCGCTTCGCTTCTCTGGCCTGCATCCCTTTCAAATGCTTTCCAGTTCAGGGAGCGTCCACTCTGGGCTTCCCAGAGTCAACACACGCGCGCACACATATGCACGCACCCTTCCTTTGGGAGAAGGCAAGCTCAGCACCTCTGGTCCAGGGACACCAAAACCCTGGTCACCCTCGCTTCTCCGCTCCCCCCCCCCCCGCCCTGGGTGTGGAATCCTCTGTTTGGAGATAGCCTGGGAGCAGTGGCGAGGGGAAACTGAGGTAGCGGGGAGGAGAGTAGAGAGAAGCAAACTGAGGACAGGCGAACGGAGTAAGGAGCTGCTGCAGGCGACGCAGGTCCCACCCACACCACGCCCCTCTTGCGAGGGATGGAGATGGGCTAGCCTGTCCTCCACACCATCTTCCTGCGAGGCTCCCGGCTCTAACTCCATCTTCTCTCCTGAAACTAGAGCCAAGAGCGGCAGCTGGGACCCCCTCCCCTTGACGCCCTCTCTCCGCTCCCGGCGTCCCGGCCGCCTCTGATTGGCTGCGGGGAGCGGCGTCCCAGCCCCGGCTCCGAGGCCGGAGAGGAGCGGGGCTGGGGTGGGAGGCGCCGAACCCGCTCCCGGAGCCCCTCCCGAGTCCGTGCGCCCTGCGCGCTGCGCGCTGCTGAAGGGCTGAGCCGGACTCCGGGCGGGCAGGTGCCGAGGCGCAGAGGGGCCCCCGGCAAGGCTGGGAGTAAGTCCTGCGGGGAGAGTGACGCTGCCGCTCCAGCTGCCGCCGCCGCCGCCGCCGCCACCGAACCGGCGTCCAAGCAGGCTGGCAGGCCGGGGCCAGGAGACGAGAGGCGCTCATGGAGCACACGCACGCCCACCTCGTCACCAACAGCTCCCTGTCCTGGTCCCCTGGATCGTCCTGCGGCTTGGGCTTCGTGCCCGTGGTCTACTACAGCCTCTTGCTGTGCCTCGGTTTACCAGGTGAGGGGAGTGCCGGAGAGGGAGGGAAACCAGTAACCCAAAGTGCCGGGCGACCCTTGCAGTGCGCCCCCGCGGAAAAAGTTTAAGCCTTAAGGGCTACTGCGGAGATTTCCGGACTGGGGGGAAGTTGCCGTGGGCTGGAGGGGATTGTGCGCGTGTGTGCCCGGTGTGTGTGTGACTGTGCGCGGCAGGCGATGGGCTTGGTGTGAGTATGCGCTTGCATTCGAGTGTACTGGTGTATTCCTGCGATTCTTAAGGGGTTGGCGTCTGCGAGGGGATCCAGTGAGGGCTGTGGATGTGACCTGACTGCACGTTCTGGGAAGAAGGCTTGTGGAGTCTGCACTTCTCGGGTCGCCCCCACCGCTGACCTTCTGCCCCAGCTGACCCTGCCCTGCTGTGTGTCCCTGCCCGATCCTAAATGAAGCTGAGCCCCTGATGTCGGGCACTCTCTGGTTCGGAAGGCACAGGGATGGAGCAAGGGATGCACCCCTGAGCGAGGAAGGGGTCTGGAGGCTACCGTCAAGGAGTCAGGAAGGATGGCTCTGGCCGGGGAGAGGGTGCAGACACACAGGCGGCTGCCGCGGCTGCACCTCAAGGGGTCACAGTCTCCTTGAGGACATTCCTTACCCTTGGCTTTGCCCCCTGCCCACCCCTCCTGGGCAGCTGGCTGCTGCTTCAGATATCTAACAATTCCACATCTTCATGTCAACTCCAAAGTGTAGCTGAGACTCAGACTGAATTCCTGAAGAGAGCTGGGCTCTGTGTGTGTGTGTAAGAGAGAGAGATAGAGACAGGCAGACAGACAGACAATGGGAAGGTTTTCCTTGTGTGTCCAGCTTTAGATGGGTCCTTTCAGTGCTTGTTCCAGAGAGTCACTGAGCTCTCCCTGTGGCAGAAAAATTCCTAAAGATCTTCCCACAGCCCTCAGATCAGTCCCATCCTTTGGCACGTGCAGGCAAAAGGAAGAGAGGGACAGCCTAGAATCACAGCATCTTCAGTCCCATCATCTACCAGTCCGAGAACCTAAGCATCCTGGGACCCTGGGAACTCATGAGCTGGGTTTCTGGAATTCCTTGCTGAGATTTCCTTTCCAAGACATTCAACTTGGTAGCCAGAGCTCCTGATGAGGTTGTTTAAATAACACCACCCCACCCCACCCCCGATTTGGCAGGAATGAGAAAGCAGAAGTTTACTAACGTGTGAGCCTCTCCCCCAGCGAGTGATGAGGCTTTTATTACTAACTAATCACCCTGGCTGCCCTGGGAGTGAAGCTCAGCTCTGATTCGCCCTGCTGGGGCAGCAGCACGTGTCCTGTAATTACCTCAAGCTGGATTGATTTCAGTTCAGTTTGCACGTCCCTCCCTTCCTCCACTTCGTGCCTCTTTCCAGAGCTCTCTTTTGGGGAGTGGATTTTGAGAAGGTTGCTGAATCGGGGAAATGACAGAATCCCTTTCCCCTCTAGCCCTCAGATAAGAATGTATATGACCACCTCACCCTCTCCTCTCCATCCTCTCTACTGAGGATGTAGCCACTCCCCCAGGGTTTTCTTCTGGAAACCCTTAGGGGGCAGAGACAAGAAGCCCAGAGGTCAGCTGGCCTTCCAAGGGTCCACAGCAGGAACATGAGGACAGAGGAGGATGAGGGAGAGCTCAGACCTTCAAAGACCTCAACGTGGAAGTAAAGATTCTCCAAACCTTCACAGCCTTAACTCCTGTGCCAGCTAGAGCCTCCCTGATCCACATCACTGGCACCTACTGTATACCAGGCACTGTGCCAGGCACAAGCTCTTCAAGGTTGAGCCTGGGCTGGGGACACCAAAGATTGGGAATGAAGAGTTAGCATTGATTTGGGCACTGAATCAGACCATGAAGCCATGACAAATGACAGAGTGAGGGCTGGGGTTGGGACTCAGAAGGAATATGATGTGTTCATTCACTTAACTAATCGCTCTGGCCAGCTACCATGTTCCAAGTTCCGCAGGTGACTCAAACAGTTTACCTTCAACTAAGGAGCCCTGGTGGTGCAATGGTTAAGAACTCAGTAGCTAACCCAAAGGTTGGAGGTTCAAACCCACCAACTACTCCACTTAACTGGGGGAAAAGACCTGGTGATCTGCTCCTGTAAAAGATTACAGCCTAGGAAACCCTATGGGACAGTTCGACTCTGTCCTGTAACATCACTAAGAGTAGTAATTGACTCGATGGCACACAGCGTCGACACACCAGAAGGCTGGCAGTTCAAATCCACCCAAGACCTGGCAATCTACTTCTGCAAGGTCACAGCCATTGAAAACCCTATGGAGTGCAGTTTTACTCTGAAGCACATGGGGTCGCCATAAGTCGGAATTGACTTGACAGCAACAGTTCTTTTTTTTTTTTTTTTAACTGTGTTCAAGTGCTAAGGCAGTGCCAGAGGGACCCAAAGACCCCTAAGGCCCAGTCCTTAAGTTCAAGGAGCCCACAAGCAGAAACACTAAGAATCCTAGAGAAGAATGACTGGGGAGGCCAGGCTGGTACAAAAGTCACACTCTGATAACCGTTTTGTGGACAGATTACAAGGTTGGTGCAAAGGTGAAATCCTGTGGTCATTCTCTTATAACCGTGGGGAAGGCAAGTCTGCCCTGGTTTAGAGTGCGGACTTTAGAATGAGGCAGAGCTGCGTGTTCATCTGGTCTCTGCCTGGTTAGTATGTGGGCCTCTTGTGTTCTCCGCGCCTCAGTTTTTACATCTGTAAAATCGGCAGTAAACGAGTAGCTACCCCCTGGAATTGTGGTGAGAAGATGCTGATGGAGATGATGGTACAAGTTCGTGCTCAGTTCATTGCCCAGGACACCACTCACTGGTCACGGCTATGGCGCTGCAGTTGTGGTTCTCACGAAGCTGTTTGGGTTTTGAGGAGGGGGGCTGTTCAGGCCAGCCAGAGAGGGGACTGCGAGGTACTGCCCGGTGAGAAAAGCACTTAGCTCAGCGCGTTCTCCTCTAGCTGTGCTCAGTCTTTCCTGCCCCGCCTCCCAGCACCAGCAATTAGCAAGCCCTCATTACTCTGCCACTGACTGGGAGGTGCAGCTTTGCTGGGTGTGAAGTAACAGACCACAGGACTTCATAATATTGTTGAAAACTGAGATTTTAATTGAATCACTGTTCCTGGCAGTAGACTCGCCCAGAGTTTTCCAAATTCTCGCAGAGGCGGTAGGAGATGTGGGTGGGAGCTGAGGGATGGATGGGGAGCAGCTGATTGTTTGGAATGGGGACCCGTAACAAGGGGAAAGCCGTGGATCTTTCTGACCACCTTCAGGCTCTAGGTTGGCAGCAAGGACTTGGGAAAGGCTGGGGGCTCCAATCCCCTGACTCTAGGAATTGTCCCAGAGTCCGATTTAACTGGTCTGCTTGTGGGATCCAGGAGATTCTACTGTAAAGTATGGGTAGCACTCTGCTACTTAAAGAGTGCTTAACCCCTCTGTTACCACAATTGTCCCTGTCTGTAAAATGGGAGTAACAGTAGTACCAGCCTCACAGAGGGCTGCAGGTGTTGTTAGCTTCTGTTCAGTCTGTCCCAGACTCATGGTGACCCCGTGCACAATGGAACAAAACACTGCGCAGTCCTGTGCCATCCCCATACTCAGCTGTGGACTGGACAGTTACGATCAATGGGGTTTTTGTTGGCTAATTTTTGCCAGGCCTTTCTTCCTAGTCCTTCTTAGTCTAGAAGCTCTGATGAGACCTGTTCAGCATCAGAGCAATACGCAAGCTTCCACTGACAGACGGGTAGTGGCTGCAGATGAGGTGCATTGGCCAGGAATCAAACCCGGGTCTCCACATGGAAGACGAGAGTTCTGCCACTGACCCACTAATACTCCCTGTCTTAGGCTTCTAGAGAAGCAAAATCAGTGAAGAAAGAGAGATTTTTATCAAGAAAATGGCTCATGCAGTTGTATAGGCTGGAAAGTCCCAAGTCTGTGGGTCAGACTGAGGCTTCTCCTGATTCATGTACCTGCAGGCCTCTAGCTTATAGGCTACAGAGGTTGATAACGCCCAAGATTGGCAGATAAGCTGGTAGATCAAGTCCCAAGAATCAGAGGTCAGATGTAGGATCCAGAGCAAGCAAAAGCCCACAAGCTTTGCCAGAAAGTCCACATATATTGGATGCAGGCCACACCCCCAAGGAAAATCCCTTTCAACTGATGGGCTGCTCATAGCAGATCTCATCATGGAGGTGATTACATTTTATCAGATCACATCATGGAGGTGATTACATCATTACATAGCTGGGAAGCTACATCGTAATTGCCAAACCACTGAGAATCATGGCCCAGCCAAGATGACACACAGCCTTAACCATCACACTCCCTAATCATAGAGGGTAGTCCATCTTGAATAAGATAACCAATGTAAAAATGGTTTCACACAGTCCTAGCACAAGGTAAGCACTTAGTATTAGTAATAAGTGCCTTCTCTACACCAAATCTTTTCACCTATATCATTGTACTTAGCCCTCACCAAACCCCTGTAACCTGTGCATATCCCTGACCCCACTTTACAGATGAACAAACTGAGATTCAGAGACGTAGAACATCTTGTCTATGGTCACACAGCAAATGCAGCATGCAAAGCCTGCTCTCTGTGTTGGATCATACTGCCTTCATTCCTGCTGGAAAGTTCCTTTAACTAACCTCAGTTCCTCATGCTGTGTGCTCTATGGAGGAAATTGGTATCCCCGGAAAAATCAAACCAAGCCTGTTCCCGTCGAGTCGATTCTGACTCATAACTACCCTATAGGATAGAGTAGAACTGCCCCATAGGGTTTCCAAGGCTGTAATCTTTACAGAAGCAGGCTGTCACATCTTTCTCCTGAGGAGTTGCTGGTGGGTTCAAACTACTGACCTTTACTTAGCAGAGAACGTTCAGGGGCAGATATCTCAGTAAGCAAGTAAGCATGGGCTTACTTGTGCTTACTTACTAATGTATTTGGTCGCTACAGATTAGTAAGTAAGCACAGGTAAGCCCATGCTTACCTTGTTGACTGGGTAATCCATCCGTGTCAGCGATTGTAACTTTGAAAAGAGGCTTTGATTCTGTAGGAAGGTGCTGTGGGGTTGGGAGAGAGACAGATGCCAGCCGTACCTAGAAGCAGAGTCTTTGATGTAGTGAAAAAAATGCAAGATTGTTCACTACACATGATCTGGTAGATCTAGGCAAGCATGGTGCTTACTTTGCCCACTGGGTAATCTGACCCACAAGCACTCTCACCAGTGGGCCACCAGGGCTCCTGAACTGTTCCTAAAACTCTGTCTCTTTCCCTCTGTCCTCCCCCTTTTTAAGTAAGCAAGATGTTTCTAACTACTCAAAATGCAAAAAATAAGCCAGCAGAGCCCACAAGACAGTTTTGGGGACACTGATTGGGCCAGCTGGGAAGAGGTAGCGCGAAGCAGACGGCAGCAAAGAAGACAAGGAGGAGCTGCAATGCCCAGAGGAGAGTAGAGGGGGAGGACGGAGCCTCCTGGGAACCAAGGGGCAGCAAGAATTGCACTGAGATTTGAAAGATATGTTTTAAATGCTACCTTCTCAAAGGCACCATGGATGTTAAGGGAGACAAGGTGAGAAGGGAGATGATGCCTGAAACTACCTGCCCCCCAGTGGGGGACTTCCACAATGGGCCAAATGAGGATGGCAATACCCCCTTCCTTGGAGGGTTGGTGCAAGAGGAAGGTGGATGATGAGCCTGTAGCCTGGCAGGTAGCAAGTGCTTTGGCATATGGCAGTTATTGGCATTGTTAAACAGAGGTGGGAACATGGTTACCCACAAGCTGGATTAGCCCTGCAGATGTGTTTTTGTTACCTGTATGGCATCTTTAATTAGAAAAAATGGAGTCAGTGACTTAAGAGTCCAAACTCTGGAGCTGGACCTCTTGGGCTTGCTGCTTATAAGCTGTGTGACCTTAGGCAAGTGACTTCACCTCTCTGTGCCTTAGTTTCCCCATCTGCAAAGTGGGAATGATGATAATAACAGTATGTACTTCCTAGAGTTGCTGTGAGGATTAAATGGGTTGAGCACTGAAAACAGTGCCTGGCACATAGTAAGCACTCTGTAAGTTACTTTCTCATCATGTAAAAATTTGGAAAATTGAGGGAAAATTCCCAACTTATTTTATGACACTGTTGTTGTTAGTTGCTGTCAGATTGGCTCCAACTCATGGCAACATTATGTATAACAGACTGAAACTAGCTTTAGCCTAATTTCAAAGCCCGACAAAGACATTACAAGAAAACTATAAACCAATATTCCTCACGAACGTAGATGTAAAATTCCTCCACAAAATATTAGCAAATCTAATCCAGCAATACATAAAAAGAACAATAAATCAAGACCAAATGGAGCTTATCCCAGGAACGCAAAGCTGGTTCAACGTTTGAGAATTATGCAATGTAATTCACCATTTTAACAGACTAAAGAAAAAAAATACCATATGATTATCTCAGTAGATACAGAAAAAGCATTTGACAAAATTCAACATCTATTCATTATAAAAACTCAACAGATGAAGGACAGAAGAGAACTTCTTTAACCTGATAAAGGGAGTTGGAAACAACTTACAGCTAACATCATACTTAATGATGAAAGAGTGAAAGCCTTCCACCTAAGATCTGGAGTAAGGCAAGGATGTCTGCTCTTAACCACTCTTATTCAATATAGTACTGAAAGTCCTAGCCAATGCAATAAAGCAAGAAAAAGAAATAAAAGGTGTTCAGAAAGGAAAAAATTAAATTGTCTCTAGTCCAGGTGACATAATTTACCTTATAGAAAATCCCAAATGCTCGACAATAAAAGCGCCCAGAACTAATAAGTAAGTTTAGCATGTTTGCAGGATACATAGTTAATATTAAAAAAAAAAAAAAAAAAACCTATTGTAGTTCTATATACTATCAACGAACAATTACCCATACACCCATTGCCATCGAGTCGATTCTGACTCATAGCGACCCTGTAGGACAGAGCAGAACCACCCCATAGAGTTTCCAAGGAGCCCCTGGTGGTGGAAATTAAAAAAAAAAAGATTTCCAAATTCCTTTGAAAAATCAGAAAATCTGACAACTATGGGCTCATATTCTCAGAAGGTACCAATTGGCCGGAGCTGAAGAATAGCTGCTTTTTTTTTTTTTTTTTTTTTAATGTGTCATATAGGTCATGACATTCATATAGTTCAAAAACCAAAAAGTATTAAAAGGCACACGTGGAAACGTCTCCCTCCCAACCTTTTTCCCTTGGTGACCAGTCCCCAAACCCACCACCATCACCACCAAGACCATACAGGTGACCACTGTTATTAGTGGCTTAGTTTCTTATGTTCTATTTCAGGGTTTTTTAGTCCACATGGAGTAAATGGGAATAGAGTATTTCAGCGCTCCCTTTTTTTCTCACCCACAAAATGAGCACATTATGCTGTATGTTGCCCTTTTTCACATTAATCATCCATAACAGTCTATCTGATGCTTCTTCACTCTTTTATACAGCTGCGTAGTATCCCGTTGCATGACTGTACCATACATTTGTTTAATGCCTACCCCTTTCAAAAGCACCCGTGCACTCCAATTCAAAACGATCCCTACATGGCCCACTTTCTTCACCTCTGTACTTAAGCACATTCAACGTTAAAAAAAAAAAAATCACTGCCATGGAGCCTGTTGCAACTCATGATTACCCTATGTGTTACAGAGTGGAACTGTTCCGTAAAGTTTTATTGGCTACAGTCTTTACTAACACAGACAGCCAGACCTTTCATCCACAGTACCACTGGGTGGGTTCGAACTGCAACCTTTAGGAGAACAGGTGAGTGTAAACCATTTGTGCCACCCAGAGCTTTTTTCGTTAGACATTAGAAAGAAAAAAAATCCATTGCTTTCGAGTTGAGTCAATTCAGACTCATAGTGACCCTATAGGAGAGAACAGAACTGCCCCACAGGGCTCCCAAAGCTGTGGAGCAGCTGGTGGGTTCGAATAGCCGACCTGTTAGAAGTCAAGCCTTTAACCACAGCACCACCAGGGCTCCTTCACATTAGATATTACGAGCCCGTTTATAACAGCGGGGAAAAGAGCGTTGCACCAAGAGTACTGGATTCCGGGCCTGGTGCTGGCAATAACTCACTGTGTGACCTTGGACAAGTCACTCTTGATGGGGTCTGCCAAAGGCCCAGGAGAGCCGAGCTCTGCTTGTGCAGCCTGAGTTGGAGAACTGAATACAGAAGAGGAGCAGGCACAGGCCAGGGATGCAGCTATGCCGGAGGCTGCCCGGGCAGGCCGTGGACTGGGGTCCAGGAGAGCAGCTTGGTAGTCCTTGCCCCTGCACGGTTTCAGTAATGACCCTATATGTCAAGTTCTGCTTTGTGAGCCTGTGTGTGAAATACCTTATCTTGGACCTGAGCAGACATGGGTTAGAATCCTCTATCTTACCCTTGTTTACTGTGTGATCTTAGATGTGGTACTTCACATCTCTGAACCCCAGTTTTCTCTTCTGCAAGAAAGTGGGCAGCAGAGCTTAGCAGTTAAGCATGTGGACTCTGATGTCAGACTGCCTGGGTCTGAATTCTGGCTCTGCTACTTGCTAATCTGTGGCCTTGGGCACATTTTTCACCCTCTCCGAGCCTCAGCCTCCTCAACCATGAAAAAGGATAATAATAATACCTAAGGTTGTCTCATAAGGTTGTTTTGAGAATTAAATGAAATTGTAAAATGCTTAGCACCATTCTTGGCATACGTTTGCTCTCACATAAAGTAAGGAGATCAATAACTGTTATTAACCTTCTATGCCTTGCATTTGTTGCTGTGACGATTAGAAAGAAAGCGTGCTAGGCTTCTCTTGGTACCTGGCACGTTGCAGGGGCTCAGTAAGCAGTCACTCTCATTGCTTTTATTGTCTAACATATCAACGTGTTCAAGTCTCCACCTTGTAAATCCACTGGACCCGCACACCGCTTTAAACCTAGGGCTTTTCCCCAAATGCACAATTCTTCTCAAAGCGCACCCACTGGAAATGGAACTCCGTGCTCTGTCAAACTAGGAGAGAATAACCCAATGGATTAAGCAATCAATTCCATCACAAACCAAGGGACTGTGTCCCCCTAAAAGGGTTGCTGTGGTTCAGTGAAACCTTCAGACATAATAGCAGTCCAGAACGTAAAATGGCCTTCAGATAAAGCTGGTGAGCGGGGACTGACAAACATCAGCAGCAAGGTTGTCCTGAGTATCATCGTAGGTGAGGTCGTGAACAGAAGGGGGATAGGAAGGTGAACATAGGTCCTGCCACTGAACCTCCGTGTGGATGTGAAGCACATAGATGATGCTAGTAGGACACCATGAAATGCCAGGGGTCAGTTATCATGAATTCAAATGCCTGCAAGACGCAGTCAGGTAACAGTAGTGGATACAGTGGTCCAGTGCTTCACTTACCCAAGGAATCATGCTCCCTGTTGTTTTTTTGAAAACATGTGGCCTTCTTGGTCTCTCTCCTTTTCCTTTCATGATAGACATGGGTACAGGAAACACAGCACTTTCTTCGTAATAATAACCAACGCACATAGAGCGCTTACTATGTCCCAGGCACTCGCCAGAGCACGTTACATCCGTTAACTCCTTTAATTCTCACAACGACCCTTCGAGGTACGTATAACTATTATGCCCATTTTTTGGATGAGGACGTTGAGTCGCTTGACAGAGGTCACCCAGTTAGAAAATGACAGAGGAATATTCAATATTGTTACTTGGCTTTATTATAAGAAGACAGCAGCATGCACACAATGACCGGTGACAGCTGACACTGGGGCTGGGTGAAGAGCTGGGGGGTGACAGACAACAAGGGGAAGTGGGGATTGGGGGAGCTCCAAAGTGCAGCCACTATTCAGTTTTCCATCCAATGGTCCAGTATTGCCAAATTTCTGAAAAAGTTCTAGAAATCCAGATTTTTTTTACATGAACTGTCCCAATGTTTCAACGTTGGCAACTAGTTCTGAAATTTTAAAAACACCATGCGAGCCAGCACTGTCTGAGCCAAACCAAACATGTCTGTAGCCTTGATACAGCTCACCAGGCTGCCAATTCACCAACTCTGGGGTGGGTGAAACAATCGGAAACATCAAGAAATTCCAAGGGTTCACAGTGGGTAGAGAATAAAAACAAGAAGCTAGATGGAGGAGCAAGAAATAACAGAGTTGGAGACCCAAAGACAGAGATGGTTAAACAGGAAAAGTATACCAACTTACGAAACCAGAAATCTGGCATAAATTGGAAGCAAAACCTCCAAAAAATACCACAAATTGCGTGTTGATAATGTCTTAGAACACAAATCCACCATTTCTTGGAACGGAAAGAGTCCTTAGAACCTACCAGTATGGTGGATAAGGATGCAGGCTCTGTGGTCTCATAGACCTAGATTCAAGTTCTAGCTTCGTGACTTCCTGTTGGTGGGAGTCTGGCAAGTTGCTTCACCCTTCCTGAGCCTCGGTGTCCTTATCTGTGGAATGGGTATAACACGCCTTCGTCATAGGGTTTATGGTGTGGACTAAATGAGACTATTCGTGGAAGCATTGGGCACAGTGCTTGTGAATCCAGTACCCCCATTTTACAGAATAAGGAAATGAGGCCTTATTCAAAGTCACAGAGGTAGAATTGGCAGAGTTTTAACTAGAACACAGTTTTCCCAATTCTTATTTTGTGTCATTTTTATGAAATCACACTACTATTGGTCTTGTGATGGCACAATGGTTTGTACATGACCACCCAACAACTCCATGGAAGAAAGACCTGGAGATCTGCTTCTGAAAAATCAACCACTGAAAACCCTACGGAGCATAGTTCTACTCTGATATACGTGGTGTCACCATGAATTGAAGTCCATTTGATGGCAACTGGTAATATGTGCTAAATTTCCCTTTTTAATAGACAGAGCAGGCCTTGGACTCAGAGACCAGGCAGGCAGCAGTATCTGGCCGGAGTTTAACCTCAGTCTTGTGTTTTCATTGTATTTACTTTTAAGGCTAGCTTCTGTTTATAGCAGTGAGACTGGTTTGTTATCTGGAGTTGTTATACATCTGCATTGTCCAAAATGGTAACCATTAGCCACATGTGGCTACTAAGCTCTTAACGTGGCTAGTGCCACTCAGAAACTGAAGTTTTAATTTTGTTTCATTTCAGTTAATTTATCATTAAAACCTGATGCTCAATTCAGTTACTGGAAAACTTTCAAATTTACTTTGAGCAATTTAGGTAAGTGAATGTACTCTCTCAGCTTTAAATCTCTGGGTGAGTTCCCACCACCAACCTTTTGGCTAGTAGTGGAGCACTTAAACATTTGCACCACCCAGAAACTCCTTGAACTTTAAATTGTTGTTGTTAGGTGCCATCAATCAATTCCAACTCACAGCGACCCCATGTACAACAGAACAAAACACTGCCCGGTCCTGCGCCGTCCTCACGATCATTGTTATGCTTGAGTCCATTGCCAAAGCCACTGTGTCAATCCATCTTGTTGAGGGTCTTACTCTTTTCCCTGACCCTCTACTTTACCAAGCGTGATGTCTTTCTCCAGGGCCTGGTCCCTCCTGATAACGAGTCCGAAGTATGTGAGATGCAGTCTCGCCATCCTTGCTTCTAAGGAGCATTCTGGTTGTACTCCTTCCAAGATATTTGTTTGTTCTTTTGGCAGTCCATGGATATTCAGTATTCTTCGCCAACACCACAATTCAAAGGTGTCAATTCTTCTTTGGTCTTCTTTATTTATCATCCAGCTTTCACATGCGTAGGAGGCTATTGAAAACACCATGGCTTGGGTCAGGCGCACCTTAGTCTTCAAGGTGAAGTCATTGCTTTTCAACACTTTAAAGAGGTCTTTTGCAGTAGATTTGCCCAGTGCGATGAGTCTTGATTTCTTGACTGCTGCTTCCATGAGTGTTGATTGTGGATCCAAGTAAAATGAGATCCTTGACAACTTCAGTCTTTTTCCCATTTATCATGGTGTCATTTATTGATCCAGTTGAGAGGATTTTTGTTTTCTTTATGTTGAGGTATAACCCATACTGAAGGCTGTAATCTTTGATCTTCATTAGTAAGCTCTTCAAGTCCTCTGAGCTTTAAACAGAGACGAAATATTTTCAGTGAGAATTTAGCATCCACACTGAGATACACTGTAAGTGTGAAATACGTGCCAGATTTTAGAAACTTAATGTGAAAAAGCAAGTTAAACATCTCAATAATTTTATACTGATTACATTTTGGATGTATTTGATTAATAAAATGTACTATACAAATTAATTTCACCTGTTTCTTTTTACTTGTTCGATGTGGCTACCAGAAAATTTTAAATTGCATATGAGGCTCACAATACCTTTCTGTTGGACAGCACTACTATATAAAGTGAAAACATAGGGAGAAAAAGGCAAGTCAATTTAAAACAAAATGTTAAGTTAAATAATAGTACAGGTGACACAAGAATGTGGCAAAAATCATAAAGTTGGTGGGCAGATCACTGAAGTCTGGGAAACACTGATCCAGTGCAATGCCCCTAATGATGAAACTGAGGCCCAGGGAGGGCAAGGAACATCCCCAGGGTTACACAGCTGATTAAGAACAGAGATGGACCTCGACCCCAAATCTTCCAGATTCCAAATCCAGCATGTCTTGTCCATCACTGTAGCAGGGCTAACCCTCCCACCCCCACCACCACCTAGATGAAAGGAGGAAGGTAGGGTCAGAGCTGGAGGAGGAAGTGGCTAACTTGGATCCCAGTGGAATTCAAATGAAGGGAGCTGTCCGTATGGATGACCCAGAATCTTTGCTTTTCTGTAAAGTGGAAGTGGAATGACTTGGGTTTCTTTTGAATGAGGGTCATGACCAGTTGAACTACACTGAGAGAAAGCTGGGACTTTTAAGCCCAAATACGTATTTTTATGTTGCCCCTTCGAAAGGAGGAAGAGTCCCTGAGTGGTACAAATGGCTAAACACTCAGCTACTAACTGAAAGTTTGGCCATTTTTGTCCACCAGGAGGTGCCTTGGAAGAAAGGCCCGGCAATCTGCTTCCAAAAAATCAGCCATTGGAAACCCTCCGGAGTCCAGTTCTACTCTGACACACATGGAGCTGCCAGTAGTCAGAGTCGACTTGATGGCAATGGCAAATGACAAGAAGGATAAGAAATCAGAGAACACAGACAATTGGATCTGCATTCATTGACTCATTTATCCATCTGTACATCCGTCCATCCATCCATTTATTTATCTGTCAATGTGCCAGTCATTACCATGTACCAGGCACTGTACTAGGCTCCTGGCAAGCCAAAGTAGATTCATTCCCTGCCCTCATGGCATTTACAGTCTACCAGGGAAGATCAGCATCATCAGTAACACAAGTAAATATAAAATTTCCCATGGTGACGATACATTGAAGGAGTGATACGTGGTGCTTATAATCAGAGGACTTGACCCACACAGAGAACAGAACCTTGGGCTCAACAGCTTGGCGGGCAGCCGTATCTACATTTTTAAAAATTTACTGAAAAGTTTTTCAGTAACCGAATTGAGTACTGTACCAGTTTTTAACTGTAAATTAACTGAAATGAAACAATTAAAAATTCAGTTTCGAGTGGCACCAGCCACATGTCAAGAGCTCAGTAGCTATCTGTGGCCAATGGTTACTATTTTGGACAATGCAGATGTATAACAACTCCAAGTGACATCCGATGAGTAGAGGAAGAAGGAAAGGCAGAGGACTCCAGACACAGAGCTGGCTGTGCAATGGCCCTGGGGCAGGAGGGGGCCTGGTGGGTGAACTTTAAGGACGGAGCCCTAGCGCCTGGAGGGCCGAAGTTAGGGAGGCATGATGTGAGATGCAGGCAGAGAAGATGTGCAGCCTGAGCTTTATAAAAGCCGCGAACATTGACCTGAGCTGGGACAGCACGTTTTACAGTGTGAGGACTGATGTATCCACCAGCAGCCCCCCTTCCTCTGTTTGCTTGGCATTCAGCGGAGCTGGGGGAATTGCTTTTCTACCACAGACATTTCTTATCATTTTCAGCTAAGTGCAAAGCAAGCTATCAGCCACATCACTTCAACACACACACACGCACACACACACTGCAGCTGAAGGTAGAGAGTGGCTGGCCGCTCTGTTCCAGCTGCTGCAGCCCCTTACTTTAGCATTCCTGGCCTCACCACCACGGTTCAGCTCCACAGAGCTGATGAAAGAACCATCATCTACCTCTTGAAAGAAAAGCCATGGCTTCCTTGGAAGGTGGTAGAATGGAGCAGTGATTAGAGCGGGGACGGTGCCTTAAGGGGAGGAGGTGGAAAAGGGGCATTCCTTAAAGGGATAACTGGGCCCACACTCCTGACCCTCACAGGGCAGTGGGTCCACATTGTGTCTACCTTCCACACCCAGGACCCTTCCAGAATGTGGCTGCTCCTCAAAGGAGGGGTCCAGGGAGGTGACGGTGCGCTAGGAATTAGGCATACCTGAATTTGAGTCCCAGCGCTGCCGCTTTGCTAGCTGTGAGCTCTTGAGCAGGTAACTACCCCTTTTCCTAACCTCAGTTTCCTTGTGTGAGAATGGGAATGAGCACATCAAATTCATCCGTTTAACACATACACATGGAGCCCCTGTTCTACTCCTGGCACTGTTCTAGGCACTGGGGGGAACGTAGGGAACAAGCCAAAGAGGTGCCCGCACAGGTGTGCCTTCTACTGGGGAGACAAGCAATAAGCAAGTAGATGAATGAAAAAGTAAAACATTAGATGTTGCTGTGTGCTATGAAGATAATAAAGCAGGGTGAGGTGACAGGGAGCTACTTTAGATAGGGTATCAAGAAAGGCTCCTGCATGAGTGGCATCTGGGGTCTTAAACGCTGGCAAGCAGCCATCTAAGATGCATCAGTTGGTCTCAACCCACCTGGAGCAAAGGAGAATGAAGAACACCAAAAACACAAGGTAAGTATGAGCCCCAGAGTCAGAAAGGGCGACATAAATCAGAGACTACATCAGCCTGAGACCAGAAAAACTAGATGGTGCCCAGCTACAACCGATGACTGCCATGACAGGGAGCACAACAGAGAATTCCTGAAGCAGCAGGAGAGCAGTGAGATGCAGACCCCAAATTCTAGGAAAAAGACCAGACTTAATGGTCTAACTGAGACCAGAGGGAACCCAGAGGTCATGGTCCCCCGACCTTGTATTAGCCCAAGACAGGAACCACTCTCAAAGCTAACTCTCCAGACAAGAAATGGACTGGACTACAAGACAGAAAATGATACTGGTGAGGAGTGAGCTTCTTGGATCAAGTAGACTCATGAGGTTATGTGGGCAGCTCCTGTCTGGAGCGGAGATATGAAGGCTGAGGGGGACAGAAGCTGACTGAATTGACATGGAAACACAGGGTGGAGAGAAGGAATATGCTGTCTCTTTAGGGGGAGAGCAATCAGGAGTATATAGCAAGGTGTATATAGGGTTTTGTATGAGAGACTGACTTGATTTGTAAACTTTCACTTAAAGCACAATAAAAATTTAAAAAAAAAAAAAAGGCTTCTGCAAAGAGGTGGACTTTGGGCCAGGACCTGAGTAATGAGGAGTAACGATGGGAAGTGCAGGGCGCAGGGACAGCAGGATAAAAGCTGAGGTGGGAATGAGCCTGCAATGGGCTTGATTGTTTTAGTTTTGGGTTTGGGGCTGTACATTTTACCACAGTCCTCACCTCTCCCTAATGTTTCCCCAACACAGAAGACGACGAGTGAGGCTGGAGTCTAGAAGGCAAAAGGGAGAGTAAGCAAGCAATGAGGTGGAAGAGAGGGGCAGTGGGGTGGGTTGAATGGTGACCCCTAAAAAGAAATGACCAAGTCCATACCCCAGAATCTGCGATTGTGACTTATTTGGGAAAAGAAAGGTCTTTGCAGATGTATTAGTGAAAAATCTTGAAATGAGGTCATCCTGAATTGACTGGGTGGGTCTTAAATCCAATGACAAATGTCTTTGTAAGAAGAGAAGAAACAGAGACAGAGGGGAGGCCATGTGAAGACGGAGGCAGAGTTTGGAGTGATGTGTCTACAAACTAAGGAATGCCAAGGATTGCAGGTGACCACCGGAAGCTAGGAGCGAGGCATGGAACTGATTCTCCCTCGGAGCCTCCAGAAGGAACCCAGCCCTGCTGTCACCTTGATGTTGGACTTCTGGCCTCTAGAACTGTGAGAGAATAAATTTCGACTGTTTTAAGCCACCCAGTGTGGGATCATTTGTCATGGAAGCCCTAGGAAGCGAATACAGAAATGGGCTAGGTTATGTGGGATGTTTTGGTCCATAGTAAGGAATTTGCGTTTTACTCTAAGTGCTGCAAGAACACACAGGAGCCTTTTAAGCAGATGGCCTGATCTAATTTGAGTTGTTCAAACGTCTCTCTGGCTGCTGTGAGCAGAGAGGATGGAGGGCGGTAATAGAGAAGCAACAGAACAGTGAGGGAGGAGGCTGTTGCATTTGAAGACCTCATGTGCTTGCGCCGAAGGAGCAAAATTGAATCTGTAGGGTGCCCGGCACAGTGCCTGGCACACAGTAGGGGCACAGGAAGTGTGGGTCAGGAATCTTGCTCACAGCCAACCACTCACCTCCCACTCCCACCCCATCGCCTTCAGTCTCCAAGTGAAACAGAGAAAGCAAAGAGAGGGCAGCAAACTAATGATGTCGTCAGACACCAAGGACGTCTGTGCTCTGCTCTCCAGGGGCCACCGGAAAGAGCCTGCAGCACAAGAGCACTATCGTCTTGGTGGCGGCAGTGGGAGAGTCCTGCCAGTGACCCAGCTGTCAGTTGGAAGAGTCCTGAGCAGAAAGAAAGGGGCTGGTCTCCCACCCAGCAGAGGAGACAAGAAGAAAAGGGTCACCTTCAGAGCTGTCATTTGACAGATGAGCAGAATGGAGTTCTCATCAGGGTGGCGGAGGGACATTGTCACCGTGACTGTATTCAGCTCCGATGACCCAGGATCCAGCAGAGAGAAGAGAGTAGTGCCCCCAGACTGAGGTGGAGATTTTAAGGACATCTTGAAACTGGGCAGAGAGATAGTTCGTGGGAAGAGGGAAGAAAAGGCTTGTTGCTTCTAGGGTCTTCTCGGAAGAGACCTTCTGGCAGAGGAGCGTGGTTCTGGGAAATAAAAGGACTTTCTTTTTATCACTGCCAGCACTAAGTGCTTGCCTCAAAATGCTGGTTAACATTCTTCTCAACCGTCCTCACTTCCCTTCCTGAAGAGGCCTGGACTGAGGGCCATAGCTAGCCAAGTGCCACCTGGAAACTCAGACCTTTTAGAGAGTGGGAGAAACCTATTCAGGTTTTCTTAAAAAGCAGCACCTTCCCTAGTAACATTAAGAAGCACTCACA
Source organism: Loxodonta africana (assembly GCF_030014295.1). Classification (NCBI taxonomy): domain Eukaryota; kingdom Metazoa; phylum Chordata; class Mammalia; order Proboscidea; family Elephantidae; genus Loxodonta; species Loxodonta africana. The sequence goes on along the minus strand of NC_087353.1, from coordinate 76,023,421 downwards.
TTAAAAAAAAAAAATCCAGATTTCTCATGACTACGGAAAAACTGAGCCCTTCCTACCTGTCACCAAGCTGGAACCAAGTAGCCACTTCAGATAGGGCTAACCAAAAGGTTAGAACATTGAAACCACCCAGCAGCACTTCAAAAGAAAGCCCTGGGGATCTGCTTCCCTAAATATTACAGCTGAGAAAATCCTGTGAGATTGCCATGAGTCGGAATTGACTCAACAGCAATGGGTTTGGTTGTTTGGGGTTTTTTTTGTTTGTTTGTGCTATACATTTTACCACAGTCCTCACGTCTCCCTAATGCTTCCCCAACACAAAGATTTTTCTTGTACCTGGCTGCTTCTCTCACTTACGTTGCCTGCCTCATCCCTTTAGGAATTTGAGTTTGCTGTTTTAATGCCTTCCTCAAATGTGACTATATATATAAAACACACACCCCACAGCTATTTACACCGTCACACTTTTGACCTTCTCTCTCTTTCCAGCCACTCTAACCGTCTTTGCTGCAAGAAAGGACGTTGGAAAGACATGAATTTGTGTTCCAGCTGGACTTTGTAGCTCTGTGTAATTTGCTTCTCTGAGCCTCTATTTCCAGACCTGTAAAATGAGGATAAGAGGGCCTACCTTGTTGAGCGGAATGCATGAGAAGGGTATCTTTTTTTCAGACTGACAAAGATTTCTATCAAATTCCCACTTGGGGTTTTTAGACTGTGTTAAGGACCAGGCTCCATTTCTTGAGGCCCTGCTTGGTACCTGAGGCTATATAGGATGGGGGAAAGACAAAGGTGAACATGAAATGGTTCCTGCCCTCAAAGAACTCACCGTCTAGTTAGGGAGAAAGGCAAATCAATAATCATAATCCAGTGTGACAGGTTCTATAATGGGGAGAAGAAGGCTTGAGACATTCCAATTCCTTTGGGGACTCAAATCAGTAAGGGCTTATTTCTGCCTGGGGACATTGAAAAGATGCTGAATTAGGCTATGAACTGTTGGCAGTAGGCACAGAGTCTGAGTTATCTGTTTGACTCCAAAACCCTTCACTGAGCGTTGGTACTTGGTAAGTAGTGGGTGGGTGGGTGGATGGGTGGATGGGTGGGTGGGTGGGTGGGTGTGGATGGATGAATAGATGGATGACTGCCTTCTTAATCTCACAAATATAATTTCCATACTACCTTGAAGAGACTGAAGAAAATATCTGATCATAACTATCATAATCATCAACATCGTCATTACCACCACTGCCATCTATTGAGCACTTCCTCTGAGCCAAGCACTAGGCCAAACACTTTACTCCACAATACCTTATTTAATCCTTACAACAGTGCTTGGGAGGTAGATACTTCTATCATCCCCATTTGGCAGATGAGGAAACTGAGGCTCTAAGAGGCAAAGGTACCTGCCCAAAGTAATTCAGGTAGCAAGTGGCAGAGCTGGGGTGTGGCAGCCTGTATGTTGCTACTTGTGTTAATGCCATGCTTGCTGTTGGGCCCACTGTAGACATTGGTATTCAAGGCATCGGGACTTCTATTCAGCTCCCACAGAGATAAGACAAATGCTGTGTCTGCAGACCTCTGTCTTGGTTCATCCACCCAGCCTAGTCTCTTCAGACATTTTTTAAGATTATGTCTTCCTTCCTGATTGAGGACTCTCCCGGTGTCCCCATTGCCCTTTCTCCAAGCAGATGGCTTAATTACTTGAGATTATTTTTAAGCAAGGCCAGGTAGGTGAATTCCCTTTCCACCCCACACGTAACCTACAAAATGGAAATTGAGTTAATTTTTTTTAAGTAGCATATTGTGATGAAACAAATCCCCCTGAAACATCGGTCAGCATCCAAATCCTTCCGAAATTTTCTTTATTAGCCATAAGTGGGCTCAATTTCAGTCAAGTGCTCAGAATTCCAAATCCAGTCCATTTACTGAATGTTTATTGACCACCTATTATGTGCCAGGATCCATGCCTAATGCTTAAAAAGAGCATTCAATAATACTCATTAATGTTGTTACAGTTCTTACCAGTGTACGAAATGAATTATAATTTACAAAGGACTTTCTCATCCATTATGAAACAGAAGTTCGGAGTAGTTAAGTAGATTTCCCAAATACTATTTATTAGCACGCGGAGCTGAAAACCAAAGCTATGTCCCTGGACCTCAAATCCAGGGTTCATTGGTATATCTACCAAGCTGCCAAAGGCAGGAATGACCCCTCTGAATCTTGCTAGCCTACTAGACTTTCCATTATTCATTCATTTGTGAATTGTGTGCTAGCGTCTAATGCCTCAAACACAAGTAAATCTGTTTCCTGCCCTCAGGGAGCACACAGTCTTGTTAGGGAGATGAAGAAGCAAACTAATGGCTGTTAAGACTTATCTGTGATGTGGTAGAAGGAAGCTAAGTGTTCGGGGGAACAAGGAGGAGGGGCGTCAACCCTAGTCTTGGGTTGGGGACAGTGCTGGGGATGAGCTGGGGAGGATCAGGACAGACCTTTTGCCCCCGCTATCCTGAACTCATGGTCCTCTGTCGGAGACCTGAGCAGCTCTCTGGGTCCTGATCACGGGTCTGTTTCTTCAACGTGCCTATACACAGAGCAGCTCCTTTGCATCCAAGCCATTGCTGAGGACCGAGGAAGAGAAAGACGAATTAACTTTTTTGCTTTTAAGACTTGTATATAAAGGAAAAAAAATCCTCACAACTGGACCAATAAGCAACATCATGATAAATGGAGAAAATATTGAAGTTGGCAAGGATTTCATTTTGCTTGGATCCACTATCAACACCCACGGAAGCAGCAGTCAAGAAACCAAAAGACGCGTTGCATTGGGCAAATCTGCTGCAAAAGACCTCTTTAAAGTGTTAAAAAAAAGATGTCACTTTGAGGACTATGGTGCGCCTGACCCAAACGATGGTATTTTCAAACATTTTATATGCGTGGGAAAGATAGACAATGAATCAGGAAAACCAAAGAAGAACTGATACCTTTGAAATATGGTGTTGGTGAAGAATATTGAATATACCACGGACTTCTAGAAGAATCAACAAATCTGTCTTGGAAGAAGTACAGCCAGAATGCTCCTTAGTAACGAGGATGACAGGACTTTGTCTCACGTACTTTGGACATGTTATAGGAGGAATTAGTCCCTGGAGAAGGACATCACGCTTGGTAAAGTAGAGGGTCAACAAAAAAGAGGAAGCCCCTCAACAAGATAGATTGACACAGTGGTTGCAACAATGGGCTCACACATGGCAACAATTATGAGGATGGCACAGGACCAGGCAGCATTTCATTCTATTGTACATAGATAGGGTCGTTATGAGTCATAACGGACTCAACGGCACCTAACAACAACAACAACTGTCTAGTGGATGAAACAAGTAGGCCAATAATTATTAGGGTGAACAAAAATTTATACTGTGTGAAATTGTCAATATTCGACCCTTTTTTGCCTTTAAAATATCCGCTTTATAAGGTTCAACCTATTACAATATAGTGTAATCATTTGTTATTCTGGAGAGAAACTCAGGGTGATGTGGAAACCCCAAACCAGTGGCCAAATACTGCACTTTTGACTCCTCCACCAACACCTTCAAGCGACAGTACCCATGGCTGAAACTTGAAGAGTAAGATTGCAGAGGTGTTAATGAGTAGAAGCTCAACAAATTGTCATTTGCCATAATTATAACTTTTATTGAGGGCTGACTACATGCTAGGCACTGTTTTAAGCACTTTTCATAAATTAACTCATTTAATCCTTCAACTCTATGAAGTAAGAGCATTAACCCATACTACACATGAGGAAACTGAGGCACACAGTTGGTTATATAATTGCTCAAGGTCATGCAGGCAAAGCCAGGCTTCAGATCCAGGCATCAGGTCCTGGATCCTGTGCTCCTTTTTGCTAAACTGCCACAAAAACCAAAACAAAACAAAACAAAAAACCCATTACCGTCAAGTTGATTCCAACTCATAGCAACCCTACAGGACAGAGTAGAACTGCCCCATAGAGTTTCCAAGGAGCACCTGGTGCATCTGAACAGCCGACCTTTTTGGTTAGCAGCCATAGCACTTAACCACCACACCACCAGGGTTTCCAAATTGCCACAAGAGGTGGAAATTTCAGTAGTACTTTAGGGCAAATTCTTTGATTCCCAGCTCACCCAAGTGGGTGTTTGCATTGAAGCCATAATCTTTCTCTTCTGAATAAGAGATATGGGGTTGAGACACCCAGCTTTGGGAGTTAGAATCGTGAAGGCTGTCTACGTTGGAAGTAGAGCTATATCTCCACCAAAAAAAAACTATTGTCCTTGAGTCGATTCCAACTCATGACAACCCTATGTGCTGTAGAATAGAACTGCTTCATAGGGTGTTCATGGCTGTAATATTTATAGAAGCAGATTGCCAGACGTTCCTTCTGCAGCACTGCTGCGTGGGTTCAGAATACCCACCTTTTGATTAGTAGTTGAGCGCAAACCATTTGTGTGCCATCCAGGGACCTCTACCTCTACAAACCACGTAGAAAATGTTTTCCCTAAGGAGGGATTGAGGATGATAATGGAGCAGCGTATAGTTCCCCCACCAGGCTGACTGGGCTTCAGCCTTAATTTTTACGGTGGTAAGAACCAGAAGTTGACAGAATAGTTCAGTGAGAGACAAATCTGTGAGACTTTGGGCACAAGCAAGGCTGTTTGGGGACCCAGGAGACACTGTGTAGCCCAGAGTTGGGAAGAAGCCCTTCTCCCCACCTCTGCCCAGACGTAGCCCTCCAACACTGGCAGGAACTTAGAATGTTCTGAATGGAATTTTCTTACCATTCTATTTTCTTACCAGTCATTGCTGATGTATATTGGATTTGGTTCCCTTGATGACTCTCTTAGTGGTTCTACTAACTTTTCAGTTAATTCTCTTGAGTTTTCTAGGCATATAATTATATTAGCTGCAAAAACTAATAATTTCTTCTCAAACAGTTACACCTCTCATTTAGTTTCCCGCGTTATAACTTTGACTAAACTACAGATTTTGTTTCTCTATTCGTAATGTTAGTATTTAATATTAGTTAAATTAGTTTTACCAAAAGTATTTTATTAGAGTGAGGAAAATGTGTTGACTTTTCAAGCAACTGCAGACACGATGGCTTTGGGAACAGAGAGACCAAGGCAGAGCTAAGAAGTCCCTGTAGTAACTGGGGTTGTAATATGACATCTAAAGTCAGATCTGCCACCCATCAGTCGTATAGTTGGTCATACAGTGATGGCTTGCATGTTGCTAAGATACTGGAAGCTATGCCACTGGTATTTCAAATACCAGCAGGGTCACTCATGGTGGACAGGTTTTAACAGAGCTTCCAGGCTAAGACAGACTAGGAAGAAAGGCCTGTCAAACTCCTTCCAAAAATTATCCAGTGAAAAGCCTATGGATCACAACAGAATATTGTCTGATACAGTGATGAAAGATGAGCCCCTAGGTTGGAAAACCAGCTGCTGTCGAGTCGATTCTGACGGAGTAGAACTGCCCCATAGGGTTTCCAAGGCTGTAATCTTTACAGAAGCAGACTGCCACATCTTTCTCCAGTGGAGCAGCTGGTGGAAGGCACTCAAAATACACCGTGGCTGGAACAATGAAGATGAAACAGGATCAGGCAATGTTTTGTTCTGTTGTACATGGCGTCACCATGAGTCAGAGCCAACTCGATGGCCACTAACAACTAAGATTCAGATGCTGCATTAAACAAATATTTATCAAGTGCCTACTGGGTATCTGGTCCTGTGCTAGGGACTGCGAATATGGCGCAATCAAGACAGGACCTACCCTTGTAAAGCTCCTAGTGTAAGGATGACCAAGGGCCAAGAAAAGACCAGGTGTATCTAAGAGGTATTTTGATCCAGAATTAGCTGAATGTGGCAATATGGGAAGGAGCCCTGGTGGCACAGTGGTTAAAGCGTTTGGTCAATAACTGAAAGGTTAGCAGTTCGAACTCACCAGCTGCTCCTCGGGAGAAAGATGTGGCCGTCTGCTTCCGTAAAGATTACAGCCTTGGAAACCCTCTGGGCCAGTTCTACTCTGTCCTATAGGGTCACTGTGAGTTGGAATCAACTCGATGGCAATGAGTTTGGTTTGGTTGGTCATATGGTAGGGCAACAGAAAAAATTATTCCACGTCTGAAAACCTGGTGGTGTAATTGGCAGTGACCGAGAAGTTGACTGCATTTTTATTAGCTTTGGAAATCTACTACCCTCTATTCATCTGAAAAAAAGGATGAGAGCAGTGAAATTAGACTTCTTCATTTATGAGTGCTTTTGAGGCTGTGGTTTCAAGAGAAATTAGTGGCTATTTTAATTTTCTGTTATCTCACTCCAATACCCATCTGGCTACCTCTGCACTGTCTCCTGATAATTAACATTCACCTGACACTTTACCAGTTTGTAAAGCCACTTTGAGTGTATTGCCTCCTCCAGTCCCCACAGCAACCTTGGGGGTTTGCAAGGCAGTGAGGTTATCGCACTGGATTTTTGAATTCTCATGCCTCCCTTCTTTGCAATTCACACTCCATCCAAGCCTGTCATTTTACAGTTTTGCAAACACAGCATGCTTTCACACCTCCTTGATCTTGCACTTGGCTCCCTCTGCCAGGAAAGAAGCCCATCCCTTGCTTGTCCAACCAAGGAAAGTCCAACTCATCCCGGGAAACCCCAGGCAGGCAGGGCAGGGCCTTTGTTCTCTGGAGCAGGGAGGACAGCTAAGCACCCTGAAGTAGGGAGCATGCAGAACAGTGCCCATGTCAGGGTGGACCAGCAGACCAGTGGGCATGGCACAAGTTCTGTCCTGCAGCCAATTTGGGTGTCAATGGAAGCAATGTTACCGGGGCCTTCTGTCTTCTTGAAGAGTCTAGCAACTGAGGGTTTGCAGTTGGACAAGCCTGGGTTCAGTTCCTAGCTTTGCAGCTTCCTAGCTACATACCTTTGGGCAAGTCTTCAACCCTAATCCTAATATCCCTCCTCTGTAGGAAAGGTCTAATAGTACCCACCTTTGAAGTGGGAAAGCATCCCCAAGTGGCACAGTTAATTGCTCAACTACTAACTGAGATTGGTGATTTGAATCTACCCAGGGGCACCTCAGAAGAAAGACCTGGCAGTTTGTTTCTGTTAGGTCACAGCCATTGAAACCCCTATGGAGTGCAGTTCCACTCTCCACACGTGAGTCAGAATTGACTTGACAGCAACTGGTTTTCATTTTGTTTTTTAAGTGGGGGGAGTGGCAGTGACAATTAATGTAAAACAACATAGTTCCTGGTGTATAATAAGAGATTGCTAAATGGGAGCTATGGGTTTTTTTGCTAAGCTCACTTCCCTCATGGCAGTAAAGGTTTAGAATCATCTATCATCATTGTCACCATCATCATCATCAGTGCTACTGCTATTATTTACATTGTCTCTTATTTCAAAAGAGGAGCAAAAGAAAAAAAAAAAAAAACTTTTCCTCCCAACACTTCCCCTGCTGTCCCTTAGAAATTGTGTTTCTGCTCAGAGGAGAAGGAAACCAGTTTGTGTTGTCATGGCCAGAGGTGCAGCGAAGAGTGAGACCTCAGGCTGTCATTGCTGGTGGATGGATGAGCTGGCTCATGAAGGGCAGGCAAGAGTTGCCTAGACCAAGTGGGTGAGGGAAGAATTCTAGGAGGGAGGAGGTGTGTAGACAGAAGCCCAGAAGCTGGAGATATTGTGGCTTGTTTAGGCAGCTTCAAGTTCAGTGGCTCCTTCCAGCTGGGCCAGGGTGGGCTTGAGTGGCAAGTGGACCAGAAAGGAGAAGCAAGCAGAGGCTGTATTTCCGCTGGTGATCACTGTGCACCCCACACTCTTCTAAGCACCTTCTATGTTTTGGCTTGCTTAGCCCACACAATTCCAGGAAGTAGGTCCTGTTATCAGTCCTATTCTACAGATGAGGAAACTGAGGCCCAGAGAAGTTAGGTAACTTGCCCAACATCACACAGCAAGCCTGTGTCAGAGCTGAGATTGAGACTCAGGTGGTCTGGATTCAGCACTCAGACTCCTAACCATTGCACCGGAAAGATGGGTCTCCTTTTCCTCTGTGTTCCAATCCCAGAAGAGAACAGATGCCTCCAGAACCATGAGGAGGTCGTCCTTCACATGCTGACCTCATGAATCAGGTTAGAAGCTGTTCTCTCTCTGCCGCCTCCCAGGTGCAGATGTGGGTTTTTAGAAGTTCCCAAACATAAAGCCATTTCCATGTAATTATGCCTCCTTGGCCTACGTGTTATTCGGCTGTGCTTGGGCCAGAGGTACAAAAACCAATTTCTCCAACCAAAGAAAATTGCCTTCCCAAGGCCCCTGGGTAATTAGACATTGACATTGTCCTCTGGGCATGGCCTGTTCCCTGTCGGTCCATGTCACCTGGCACAGGTGTCACCACTCAACCCTGCATCGATCAGAGAATGCAGGCCCCATGGTGGAAGAGAACGTCCACCCAGGAGGGTAGCCTTGGAGAGCGGGTGGCTGGGTTGTGTACACCAAGGAATTTTCTAATGTTCTTGAACACCCAGATCCTGTGGACCCTTCCCTCAGATAACCCCAGAGGAGAAGGGGGAGGGAGGGGCCTACACTGTGTGGGAGGATGTTACCACTCAGCATCTCTGCCGTCTCCTGTGAGATTTGAAGTATGAGGGAGCGATAATATTGACCCATGTTTGAAAGTTTCAGTGAAGTGTAAAAAGGACCCTCCGTTCTTCGCCCCCACCGCCATCTCCCTTCGGGACTGTATGTGTTTTGATACAAAAATAATGAGCCCTGGTGGCACAGTGGTTAAGCGTTTGGCCGCTAACCAAATAGTCAGCAGTTTGAATCCACCAGCCACTCCTTGGAAACATTATGGGGCAGTTCTATCCTGTCCTTTAGGGTCACTATGAATTGGAATTGACTCCACAGCAATGGGTTTGTTTTTGGTTTTTCTTTTTTTTTTTTTTTGGTTCTTTTGTAAAAGGAGTGGGCGGGGGGGCAGGAAGGGGCAAATGGTTAAGTGCTTGACTACTAGCAGAAGAGTTGACAGATCGAACCTACCCAGAGGCATCTTGGAATAAAGGCTTGGGGATCTACTTCTGACAGGTCACAGCCTTGAAAACCCTATGGAGCAGTTCTACTCTGCACATGTGGAGTCACCATGAGTCAGAGCCCAGGAGAAGGCAACTAACAGTAAGGACACCCTTTATAAAACCCTCTCATGCTTAAATTGCTCCAATGTCTCCCCTTGCCTCAGGACAAATCCTACTCCTGAAAGTGGCAGCAAAGTTCATTCAAAGCTGATCGTGTTACTTCTCTAGCTCTTCTCTAGCCAGGCCTCCCTCCCAGCCCTCTCTCCGGTCAGGGCCTGGCAGATTGCATAGAAGAGGGAAGCCTGGCGGGGACTTGCATTGGAGGGCAGCCCTACTCAGTGGCCATACATAGTTGCATGTGGAACGTGGGCCCAGCTGGCCTCACCTTCTGATTTTTTTAAAAGAAGCTCAAATGCTGGATTGGCCATGAAATATTTCATTTGTAAATGCAGCAACTGATTCCAAAATCTTAAAAACACATCTGTAGCCCAGAATCCCCCAAGCTGCTCATCTGTGACCTCTATTCTATGCTGAGCCAGCAGCTGCTCAGTCGCCTTTCTCTTGCCTCTTGGCCTTTGCACATTCTGTTCCCTCTTGTTGGCATGCTTTGTTTCCCAATCACTTGACCAGCTCCTACTCCTCCACAGCACTGCATACGTGCCACTTCCTCTAAGAAGCCTTCCATGGCCCTTTAGGTTAGATTAGTGAGCCCTTCTTAAATCCTCCCATAGCATGCTGTCTTCCAGCATCATGGAGGTTCTCTCTGGGTATCTGTCTGACTTCTCTGCCAGACTAGTAGCTTCAGGAGGGCAGACACCAGTTCTTCTGCTTTACTATGACATCTGCAGTGTGTATCAAGGTGTCTGAACGTAGCTGTTGTTGTAATTGGGTGCCATCAAGTTGGCTCCAACTCATAGCAACTCTATGTACAACAGAACAAAACACTGCCCAGTCTTGTGCCGTTCTCAAAATTGTTGTTATGCTTGAGCCCATTGTTGCAGCCACTGTGTCAATCCATCTTGTTGCGAGTCTCCCTCTTTTTATCTGGCCATCTACTTTACTAATCATGATAACATTCTCCAGAGACTGATCGTTCCTGAAAACCTGTCCAAATTATGTGAGACATAGGCTCACCATCCTTGCTTCTAAGGAACATTCTGGTTGTACTTTTTACAAGATGGATTTGTTCATTCTTTTGGCAGTCCGTGGTATATTCAATATTCTTCATCAACACCACAATTCAAAGGTGTCGATTCTTCGGTCTTTATTCATTGTCCAGCTTTCACATCCATAGAAGGCGATTGAAAACACCATGGCTTAGGTCAGGCACACCTTAGTCTTCAAGGTGACATCTTTGCTTCTTGATGCTTTAAAGAGGTCTTTTACAGCAGATTTGCACAAATGCAGTGTCTTTTGATTTCTTGACTGCTGCTTCCATGGGTGTTGATCGTGCAACCAAACCCTTAACAACTTCAATCTTTTCTCTGTTTATCATGATGTTGCTCATTGGTCCAGTTGTGAGGATTTTTGTTTTCTTTATGTTAAGGGGTAATCTATACTGAAGGCTGTGGCCTTTGATCTTCATTAGTAAGTGCTTCAAGTCCTCTTCACTTTCAGCAAGCAAGGTTGTGTCATCTGCATATCGCAGGTTGTTGATGAGTCTTCCTCCAATCCTGATGCCCCGTTCTTCTTCATATAGTCCAGCTTCTCGAATTATTTGCTCAGCATACAGATCGAATAAGTATGGTAAAAGGATACGACCCCGACGCACACCTTTCCTGCCTTTACACCATGCAATATCCCCTTATTCTGTTCAAATGACTGTCTCTTGATCTATGTACAAGTTGCCCATGAGCACAATTAAGCATTCTAGAATTCCCATTCTTCATAATGTTATCCATAATTTATTATGACCCACACGGCCAGATGCAACCAATAGTCAATAAAACACAGGTAAACATCTTTTTGGTATTCTCTGCTTTCAGCCAGGATCCACCTGACATCAGCAGTGATATCCCTGGTCCCACAGCCTCCTCTGAATCTGGCCTGAATTTCTGGTGGTATACTGCTGAGTAGCTTTTGAATGATCTTCAGCAAAATTTTACTTGTGTATGATATTAATGATACTGTTTGATAATTTCCAACACAGTAGGGAATCAATATCTGTAAAAGAATGAAAGGGAGGGAGGCTAACCTGAGCAATCTTGGTGAAAATCCCAAATCCTTCTCAACCCAGAGTCTCTTAGGTTGGGTTGGTGAACAACAATAAAAAAAATCCTCCTCACCCCAGAGTCTTCTTGGGTTGGGTTGGTGACTCCATGTGTAACAGGGTAGGAACCGCACCATAGGGTTTTCTTGGCTGAAATCGTTATGGAAGCAGATTTCCAGGCCTTTCTTCCATGGCACTGCTGGGTGCCAACTTTCAAACTGCCAACCTTTCGATTAGTGGTGGAACACAAACCATTTGCACCACCCAAGGACCTCTGAGCATATGCCAAGTACTCTCCTAAGCACTTTATATGTGTTGTTGTTGTTGTTAGGTGCCATTGAGTCAGTTCCGACTCATAGTGACCCTGTAGGACAGAGTAGAACTGCCCCATAGGGTTTCCAAGGAGTGGCTTGTAGATTTGAACCGCTGACCTTTTGGTTAGCAGCCAAGCTCTTAACAACTATACCACCAGGGCTCCTTATGTGTGTCAGTTCATTTAATTCCTACAAGAACCTGATGAGACAGGTGTTGTTAATACCCCATTTTAGAGGTCAGGAACATTGAGGCACAGAGTATTTAAGTAATTGGGACAGGATCACAAAGGAATTTGCGAAACTGGAATTCAAACCCAAGACGCGTGGCTTCGGAATCAGTGTTTTGAGGGAAACTGCCTATCACACTCAACAGGAAAATGAATTATATTTTTTGAGCACCTTTTTTTTTTTTTTTTTTTTTACTGCCTACCAGGCATGGTACTAAATGCTTTTGCATATGTTAATTTACACACTTTTCTTAACAAGCCATATAAAAAAAGCCATATAGGAAGATGTTAATCCCCATTACACAAATGGGGAAACTGGGTTATATTATGTCTAAGCAAATAAAGAGTAATTTGATTTATCAGCCATCATAGGAGGTAATACAGAGGAGTCCCCTTGAGGCTATCTGGAGAGACTGGGTTGAGAGAGGAGAAAGCAGAGGAAAGGTGTAAGATCAGCCATGGTGCATACAATGGGATACCATGAAAATGACAGCACGCAGATGAAAGTTCCACAGAGAGCATCTGGGGAATCCATCCATCTATCCCTCCGTTCATCCATCCATCCATCAATCACTCAACCCAATTCCATAGGTGTTGATGGAGCACAGATTTTGATAGCCTTCTGACAGGCCCTCAAGGTTCATAGAAAAGAGAAACAATCCTTGCTTTCTAGTGGCTCTGATGGGTGATAAAGATCTTGAAGGAGGTTGTTACAAAAATGTGTTAAATACTTTAGCCAATGAGGTGTTTAACTCAGCTCTTTGAGATCAGAGAGGACTTTAGAAATAAAAAGTCTGCAGGCAAAGGGTTGGGGGAGGGGAGGAATTCCAGGTAGGAGAAATAGCTCATGCAATGCTATGGAGCTAAGAAAGTGAAGTTCAGGGTACATTTGCAAGGGTTGCAGGGGTAGCTGGCAGGGCGGGAAGTGCTTTGCTGGCTGGGCAAGGATGTGGGATTTGGGCCTGTAGAGCAGAGATCTCAAACCAGCAGCCCTTGGACCACACTGTGTATAGGCATTTTTTGCTTACAAGCCTCTCTTGAAACATTGGAAGGCCTGCCCACACTTGTTCTCATTGCCTCATAGGCAGCCAAATGGAACTGAACCGTGGCTGCCCCCTTAAAATAGGGCACGGACTGTCCAGTTTGCTGGAGCATGCCCACCTCATACATTTGTGTTACCTGCCCAGCCCCTGTTGGCATTTGAGTTTACATAGAGCCATTGAAGGGAGCAGGGAGTTTGAATATTTCCTCTTATTCTGTCTGGAGTGACTTCCCTAGCAGGCTGTGAGCATCTGGAGCTTAAAGAATGAGTCTTGTTCAACCCTGAACTCCCTAGGACCTGACCTGGGCTCTGGTACATAGTTGCTCATCCCTAAATTCATGTTGAAATCAATTGGATTCACATGGAAGATTCTGGCACGAAACCTCTCCTCAGAAAGCCAGTAGTCTCAAAAAGATCTCTCTGAAACACTGAACACTAATTTCCAATTACCCCTGGTCAGTTCTCCAGATTAATTTTCTGCAGTAAACCCTTAGTAACTTCTAGTCTGTTAACCATTACTGTTAACCAGTCCTTATACATCTCTCTGATGCTGTGTTGATCCATATCTGTCCTTATTCACTCATTCATAAGGTATTTATTGAGCACCTACTATATGCCAGAATCTGTGTAAGAGGTTGGCAATATATCAGTAATAATGAGCAAAGCAGACACACTGCCTGCCCTCCTGGACTTCTAAGATGTCTAGCGGGAATGACGGTGAGTTTTATAAAACGTGCACCCTGCAGGCACTGTTCAGAGCATTTTCCCACTATTACTTCATTTAGTCTTCACAACAAGCCTGTGATGGATGCCATATCATCACCCTTTTGGTAAATGGGGAAACCGAGGCACAGAGAGGGTCAGTAACTTGCCCAAGGTCACACACATCTAGAAAGAGTCAGAGTTAGGTTTGGGCCCCAGCAGCCTGGCCCCGGAATCTGTCCTCTTCGCCACTGAAACTGATCTTTCTGGATGACACCGGGAGCCCCTCTAGGGCCCTCTGAATCGTCAGAGTGATGTTCCTTCTAGCTGTGGTCAGCTCTCATGGCATCTGTAGCAATGGAACCCAACATTCTCTAGAACAAAAAATTATATCCTCGTTAAAGTTTTTTTTTTTCTTCCAGATGTCACATATTACTGCTTTCGTCTTTTATGTTGGAGACACTTGATGCAAATATAATACTAGAAAGCAGCACAGTGAGCCAAGCCAACAGTTGATTCCTACAGCTTTTATTTGCCTTCGCTGCAGAGAAACCAGCTGTCCCCCAGGAAGTGCCTCTGGGAAGAGAAGCCTGAAGGCTGCAAAGACAGCTTGGGTCATGGGCTAAAGAATTATCCTCTAAAATCTATGTCCCTCTTAGGTTCCTAAGGAGCCCTGGTGATGCACTGGTTAACTGCTTGGCTGCTAACCAAAAGGTCGGCAGTTCAAACCCACCCAGCGGCTCCAAGGGAGAAAAGACTTGGCAATCTAGTCCCATAAAGATTGTTGTTGTGTGCCATCAAAGGATTCCTACTCATAGCAACCCCATAGGACAGAGTAGAAGTGCCCCACAGGGTTTCTTAGCCCTGTAGGGTTTTCCAGGCTGAAGGCTTTACAGGAGCAGATAATTGGGTTTTCTCTCCCTCAGAGCAACTAGTATGTTCAAAGGCTGACCTTTCGGTTAGCAGCTGAGCACTTAACAATTTCATCTCCAGGGCTCCTTCCCATAAAGATTACACCCTTGGAAACCCTATGGCGCAGTTCTACTCTGTCCCAGAGGGTCCCTAGGAATCAGAATCCACTCGAAGGCACACAACAACAACAACATTAAAACCCATTGCCTTTGAGTTGACTCCTACTCATAGCAACCCTATAAGATAGAGTAGAACTGCCCCATAGGGTTTCAAGAAGTGGCTGGTGGATTCAAACTGCCGACCTTTTGGTTGGCAACCATAGCTCTTACCACTGTACCACCAGGGCTCCATAACATTAGGCTCCTGTTTCATGGCTGTGTCGCTCACACTCACACCTTCCTGCGTTTGCCCAGGATTCTCCTGCATCCTGGAGTGTTGCTCTGCCCCGGCTTCCCCTCCATGCCTTTGTGAAGCCTTCCCTGGCCAGAGGTCACAGCTCACTGCTGTTTCCTTCCCAGGTCCATGAGAAAATACCTGGGCCTCCTAGGTCACACTTGCTGCATTGTCACATAACCTCTTTCCTTTCTCCCACCCTTCACCCACACTCTCAGCGCTGGGAACAGTGCGCAGTTGGCACACGGTTTGTTTGTTTTTTTTAATTTATTTTGTTGTTGTTGAGAATATGCATAGCAAACCATACACCAGTTAAACAGTTTCTCCAAGTGCAATTCAGTGACATTGATGACAGCCATTCTCACCTTCCTTTTCTGAGTTGGCCCTCCCCCATTAACATGAACTCACTGCCCCCTAAGGTTCCTTTCTAATCTTTCCAGCCGCCATTGTCTGTTTGATCCCATACAGATAGATCTTAAAAGGGCAAAAGCTTTTTGAATGAACGCAGCAAAGAGATGTGTGACTTACCCAGGGCCACAGAGCCAGTAGGTGGCACAGCAGAATTCTACTCTGGTCTGCCCGAATAAAGTGGAAGCGCCATGTGGGTGCGAACCACTTGTGTTTCCCCATCACTGTAGCCCAGGGTTTGATACTGAGCCTGGTGCATGGTGGGTGGCTCAGTAATTATTTCTTGAGTGAATATTTGTCAGTAAATAGTTGTTGAATGAATGACCATCAACCTCATTTAATTAATTCTTCTTTTGTCCTTGCCTGCATGGAAGAACGAGGCAGGGTAAAAGCAAATGAAGGCATTGTGTTGGCTGCATTTTGTATGCACAATTAATAAGCTATTTGCCCACAGCTAAAAATATCCACCCCTGGCAGCCATGGTGAGGAGGAGGCAGATGGACAGTGCTCGGGCACAAGGTGTTCAATCAAATAGTGACAACCCCAGCAGAGCCACAATTAGCCTCTGACACCCAGGTGAACTCCAGATGAAGACCCTGGAAGTCAGTCCCCTGGTACCCTGTGGCCTTCACCCTGGGGCCACAAAAACATGAAACAAATGAGCATCCCTGCCCAAGGCTGGGACCAGTTGGAAGCCAAGAGATAGGCAGTGTGGCAGAAGCTCAGCCAGGGAAGGAATACAAGGGAGAATTAGCCCACGGGAGCTTTGTTCAGTATTGGAAAGGGCAATGGAGAGGGTCTCAGCCTAATGCCCTGGACTTCACGAAAGTTCCCCACTGTCTCTGTCTCCCCTTCAGGGGTTCATAGTGGCCCTTGCTCTAGGTACTATGACATCTCTGAAGGGAACTCTTCCCCTGAATTCCTTCATGCCACATACATGCCAACTGATACATACAGTTAGAGAGAGAGAGGGAGAAAAGGAAGGAAGGCAGAAAGACAGGAAGGGAGGGAAGAAAGAAGGATGGGAAAGAAGGAAAGGAAGGAAGAGGGGAAGAAGGGAGAGAAGGAGAGAAGAAGGGAGGGAGGGAGGAAGGAAGGATCCATTTCTGTTTAGTGGTCAGTTCCCCTGAGCTAATTATGGAAGCATCTGGACATGCAGCTGCTTCAAGTGGTCTCTGTTGTTAGGTGGCAACAAGTCAATTCCAAGTCATAGAGACCCTCTAGGACAGAGTAGAACTGCCGCATAGGGTTTCCAAGGCTGTCACCTTTATGGAAGCAGACCACCAAGTCTTTTCTCCTGGGAACCCTCTGGTGGGCAGCATTGCATTTTGTTGTAGGTGGGGTCATCATAAGTCAGAGCTGATTCAATGCTAACTAACAACAGTTAGATTTGTAATTTCAAAGACAAAAACAAAAGGAAAAATAACAGAACTAAGGGTCCGTGCACGGTCTGGCTGCCTTTTCCAGGAAACCTGCAGGGGTCCCTTAGTCACCACAGGCAAGGAAGATGCCGATGGAAGACCTTGACCCTTTCCCTCTGAGCCAGCAGACCACTATGTGATGGGGTCTGACAGCCCAACCTGGGCTGTTCTTTCAGCCACTCCCCAAATCCTCTCAGGCTTGAGTATAGTAAGGTGCAAAGTCCAGGAAATGAATTCTCCCAAGAATATAAGCAAGGAGCTTTTCAATCACAAACATGGGCTTGATATTACCCAGGAGCTTAAACCTGTTCAATGACACTATTGACAGAAAGGATTTGCTTTCTGGAAGCGTTGACGTTTGATTGTGAAGTTCATCAGGGCTTGCTTGGATGGAACTGGTTGTGTTTCTCAACAACAGTCCTTAAGCCAATTAGTTTAAGAAAAAAGTCAAGAAAGGGAATTACAGGCAGTGAGGGCTTGGAACCCTTTGCTTACTCACCCATTATAAATACACACAGACCCTGTCAACACCATGCTTTGTCTTTGGGGAAAAACGTGCCTCTGTGGAAGGTGAAGAGATTTTTGTTTGCGGGGAGTTACAGCAAATGTCGAGTCACAGGAGTTGAAAACTCTACTTTCTCATTTCTTTTTCAGAAAATCAATACCCAGGCAGCGTTCCATTCCCCTCTGGGTCTCTCTGGCTCACACTCTCTCTCTCAATCTGGGGATCCCCTAACTGTTCTTGATGTTGCCTTGGGGGAATATCTACCTGTACAAAGAAATGGGAAACTCAATGTCTGCAGGTTAGTTTCTCCAGAGAGGCAATTACTAGAAACTTAAGGAAATGTCAAATATGAACACCTAGCAATTTCACATGGAGCTGATGAGACTGCCTGACTTAAAGCATTAATTAGATGGAATATTCTTAAAGAGTTTGGATATATAGAATTTTGAGTGCCAGACTCCAAACAGGGTTCAGCTGAGAAGTAAGAGACAATGGTGAAGAATCACTCTGAATAATTTAATACTTTTCTGGGGGGGGGAACCCCTCTATCTCATGCATTCCCGTCTCCGTATGGCCTTGGGGGAGTCCTTAGGTAGTGCAAACGATTAATGCACTCTCTTGCTAACCAAAAATTTGGAGTTTCAAGACTACCCAGAGGTGCCTTGGGGGAAAGGCCAGGCAATCTACTTCCCAAAAAATCAACCATTGAAAACCTTGTAAAGCACAGTTCTACTCTGACACACATAGGGTCACCATGAGTCAGAATCGAAACTGTTTTTGTTATTTTTAATAGGCTCAGGAGACAGGGACTCAAGAGGAAATGTAGGCAGTATTTAATGGATAGGAGAAAAAAGCTTTCAAAAAGTGATGCACTTTTCTAAGTTAGGCACAATCTAGGGAACAGGAATCACTTTCCTTCACCTGAGACTCCTTTCCTATGACCAAAAATAAACAAGTCAGAAATTGAGTAACCTTCTGGCTCCCCCACTTGCTCACTATGTGACTTTGGGCAAATCATCTAAAATTCAAAGCCTCCGTTTCCTCATCTGTAAAATGGAGAATCATAATGGGACTGATAAGGGGCCATCTTTCTGTTCCATGAATATACCACGCTCATTTCCACCCCAGGGCCTTTGCACTTGCCATTCCTATATCCTAGAATTCTTTCCTACAGACTTTTGCATGGCAGATTCCTTCTCCTCACCCTTGATTAAACTCAAATGTCACTTCCTCCAATCTAAACTAGTCTCTCCCCCCATCAATTTGTCTCATCCTTTGGTTTTATTCTTCATAGTGTCCCCATCTGAAATTCTCTAGTCCATTCATGTGCCTGATTATTCATTGTCTATCTCCCCTACTATAAGATAAGCCCCATAACAAAAGAGAACCAATCCATTTTATTAATCCCTGTATCTCTAGCACCTCATACAGTTGCTGACACATAGTATATGCTCAATTAATACTTGTTAAATGAATGGACTCTTAATCAATAAAAAAAATCAATAGCTAACATTTATTGTGTAGTTTCCACATACTAGACACTGTTCTAACCACTATATATAAATTGTCTGATTTAATCCTCCGAACCCTATGAAGTGGATATTCTTACTATCCCTATTTTATAAATAAGATAACTGGGCACAGAGAGTTTGAAAGAACTTCCCACAAGTCAAAGAGCCAACAAATAGTAGATCCAGGACTCAACCCCAGGCAACCTGGCCCCAGACACCACTCTCTCAACCACTGAGCTCTGATGCTCTTGGCTCGTAGGAGAACATCAGACCTGATTTTATGGTTTGAATTCCATGAAGTTCCCACTATATATGATTAGGTCAGAGAAACAGGGATTAGAAGCCAGGCCTATGCCCTCCTCTGAAGCCTTTGCCCTTCGTTCTATATCTGTTCACCAGCAGCTCTTGTATCATTGTATGTGTTCTTGTTTAACACTTTAATAGTTAGCCACTCACATGCTATTCCTATGCTCTCTATGTGGAGGCTCTGAATGTCTGCAATACCAGCTTGTATCCACCTTGAGGCCATGCACAAATCTTTGCAAACAGGAGGTAGATGCTAAATATTTTTTGAAAGGCTATCTGGATGAAGAAAACATTTTGAAACACTTTTAAATAGAACACATCAGGGCCGTTTAATTAAAGAGAACTACAATATACCAAAAAGCAAAACAAAATGCTTGCAAAGCAAGTAGAAATCAATGTACATTTTCCTTGCTTTAACACACCCAACTCTTAATGTTTCCCACCTCAGAAAGTTTGTCCTGCTGTTCCTTTGCTAGAAACACTTTCTCCTCCCACTCTTTTTGCTTCTTTACCTCCTATGATCCTCCAAATATCAGCTGGGATATCACTTCCTCAGCAAAGTCTCTTCTGGTCACTACTCTCAAATATTCCTTCTTAGCACTTACTATAGTTTACAGTTATACAATTTCTTCTGTGGTTCTTCAGTTCATGTTTTTCTCCCCTACTAAACTCTAAGCTCCAAGAGGGAATGACAGACCATGTCTATTTTGTTTCACCATCTCTTTCCCAGGCGTGGCTCACAGTAGGTACTCAAAAAATTTTATTGAATGCATGAACAAACTTTTGATATTTGAGCTTTACAAGTGCCAAGAACTTTGCTTTAATGACCCCTTTTTCTTAAGTAGTGACTTAAAATAGGATTTACTCATGATTTTTATCTGTTGCATCCAGTGTTATATACCTGCATGGCCCCCCCCCCCACACTTGGAATAAGTGCCAATATTGCCTATTGATTTAGATCATGGGCGCTGTCCTGGCTTTGAATCCTGGATAATTCATATAACCAGTACCTTAACTCTCCACCACTTCAAACTGTTATCTCAAAGTGCTTTGAACAAGGGCTAGGATAACCCAGACTTAAAAAAAAACAACTGATAATACTAGAGGATATGAGAGGATGTGGAACAATTGAAATTCCTCATAACTCTGATGTCGAGCATGTAAACTGGCACAACCACTTTACAGAGCAGTTCAGCAATATATGTTGAAGTTATAGATACATATATGCTAAATCCAAAAAAATCCACATTTATGTATATACTACCCTAGAGAAACTCTTGTGTGTATGTACTTTCTCACAGAGAGTCATACCAAGGTATTACCTTTAGCAGTTTGTATCAGCAAAATCTTGGAACCAAGTTTTGTATTTATTTATACACATGTATATGTATATGTATATGTATATGTATATGTATATGTATATGTATATGTATATGTATATGTATATGTATATGTATATGTATATGTATATGTATATGTATATGTATATGTATATGTATATGTATATGTATATGTATATGTATATGTATATGTATATGTATATGTATATAAATATATATGTATAAAACCAAGCCAAATCCATTGCCATTGAGTCAATTCGAACTCATAAAGAACCTATAGGACAGGGTAGAACTGCCCCATAGAGTTTCCACGGAGTGGCTGGTGGATTTGAACTGCTGAGCTTTTGATTAGCAGCCAAGCTCTTAACCACTATGTCACCAGGGCTCCATATATACACATACATACATATATATGTGTGTGTGTATGTATACATATATATATATATGTGAATAATAAATTGTGGTGAGTTCATACAATGGAATGCTATACAGTCGTTAATGAACTACATGTATCAAAAAAAATAGATCTGGAAAAACATAAGGTTGAGTGAGAGAGAGTGTGAGGGATCCTGATTCCAGCTCTGCCACTGGACCTCAGACAAGCAGCATAAGCTAAGATCTAGTCTTCTTGTTCACAAAATAGGATTAATAATGGTCACATTTCAGGGTTGATTGTGAGAATTAATAAGAATAAATTTGTAGAGTGACTTCAGATATTATCCTTTGGAATGTCACTTTGGAGTGAGTTCCTAATGACTTTCCAGGTATGTCTTATTCAGGGAAACACTGGTTTTTGAAACTGATCAGAAATTACATGGATGCATTTGCAAAACAAATCTGATGCCAAGGAAAATAATAGATTGAAATGATAGATTGCTACTATTTGTGCAAAAACTATGTAAACTCATAGAGACATAATTAGTGTAGATTGTGAACTGTCTTTGCCATCAAGAGGGGAATTTGGTTGGTTAGAGCACAAGGGTAGAGGGGAAAGTTACTTTTCTCTGTTACTCTTTGAATTATGTACCATGTGTATATTGCCTATTCTAAAAATAATTTATTTTTAAATTAATCTGAAGGTCATGACCTTCTCAGCTCCTTCAATTATAAGTTTACTTAAAAAGGAAAGACCCTAAAATCCAAGTTCTAAAAACATTCTTAAGAGGCCATATAGTCCAATCTCCTACCTGAACACACAAAAGAAGGAAAAGTCATTCCAACCATATATCCGCCATGCAGTTAAACAAAGGAGAGCACAGGATTTGGAATCAGGGGATCTAGGTTTGGTCCCTGACACCATGACTTACCTGCTGTGTGACTCTAAGCGAGTTCCTTAACCTCTCTGAGCCCCAGTTTTATCTCTAAAGTGAGGATAATGGCAGCACTATTTCACATGGTGTATGAAGACGAAATAAACTATATTATGGGCATAACTTTGTAAAATAGTATCCAGATGTTTGTAGGAGATGCAATTTATAATGCAGAGATTGTCCCTGAAAAGCATTGGTTCAATCCCTTTGACTTCCATAGGGATGCCCCAGCAAACATACTTAGTAGAAATGCCTCGGGCCTCCGCAGTAGCCAAGAGGTCATCTTTGCTTCAGAGATAAACCAGTTTCTCTTCTCTCCACAGCAAACATCCTGACAGTGATCATCCTTTCTCAGCTGGTGGCTAGAAGGCAGAAGTCCTCCTACAATTATCTCTTGGCACTTGCTGCTGCTGACATCTTGGTCCTCTTTTTCATCGTGTTTGTAGACTTCCTGTTGGAAGATTTCATCTTGAACATGCCGATGCCTCAGGTCCCCAACAAGATCATCGAAGTGCTGGAATTCTCTTCCATCCACACCTCCATTTGGATTACTGTCCCATTAACAATTGACAGGTACATTGCTGTCTGTCATCCACTCAAGTACCACACGGTCTCCTACCCAGCCCGCACCCGGAAAGTCATCGTAAGCGTTTACATCACCTGCTTCCTCACTAGCATCCCCTACTACTGGTGGCCCAATATCTGGACTGAAGACTACATCAGCACCTCCATGCATCACGTCCTTATCTGGATTCACTGCTTCACTGTGTACCTGGTGCCCTGCTCCATCTTCTTCATCTTGAACTCAATCATCGTGTACAAACTCAGGCGAAAGAGCAATTTTCGCCTCCGCGGCTACTCCACAGGGAAAACCACCGCCATCTTGTTCACCATTACCTCCATCTTTGCCACCCTCTGGGCCCCCCGCATCGTCATGATTCTCTACCACCTCTATGGGGCGCCCATCCAGAATCGCTGGCTGGTGCACATCATGTCTGACATTGCCAACATGCTGGCCCTTCTGAACACCGCCATCAACTTCTTCCTCTACTGCTTCATCAGCAAGCGGTTCCGCACCATGGCAGCCGCCACGCTCAAGGCCTTCTTCAAGTGCCAGAAGCAACCTGTACAGTTCTATACCAACCATAACTTTTCTATAACAAGTAGTCCCTGGATCTCGCCAGCCAACTCACACTGTATCAAGATGCTGGTGTACCAGTACGACAAAAATGGAAAACCTATAAAAGTATCCCCGTGACCCTGTAGGTTTGGCACCTAGTGCCTTGTCTAACCCATTTCCAGGTGGGAGGGCATCCCATCCTACAGCTGAAAAGCTCTCCTTGAGAGTGCTCACGTGATTTCCTGTCTCCACAGACTGAGCAACTCTCAGACTGGTAGGTGAGAAAAGACGGAAGAGCAGAAAGGAAAGCATGAATCTTGTTTTTATTTATGTATTTATTTTCCCAACATCAAGTTGACAGCAGCGGTTCCTATCAGTTTGAAGATGCCATTAGAGGTTGTGTCATCATCCTGAGGCCAGTAAGGACACACAGTAGAGAAGTAGTCTGCGACTTATCCCTGGCACCATCTGCAGTCTCTGGGAACCACTCATCCTGTGGCACACCAAGCCACAGCAGCACATAGCTGAGCCCACACTTTTCTTCCAAGCGTCGAGGTCATCCATTGCTTCTCTGTGCCGTCCCCAGCACTATCAGTGCTGACCGACTCTGAGTTTTTCCAAGGTGCCCTTTGCCCTAGACAGGGTTGAGGTCTTGAAGTGGTCCTGGCATCCCTAGCTGTAGAATGACATGGCCGGGACCAGGAAGTATTGAGTCCCATCCAAACTCTGCCCAAAGCTTCTGCAGAAAGGCTCTAAACCAACTTAACTTTGACCCTCAGACCTGGAGTCTAAGATGCACTCTTTCTATTTGCTGTTATGTATAGATTTTATGCCTCCTCCAAAACAAAGACCCTGCCTGGTGCGTAGGAGAAATGGAGGAGTTCTTGAGCCCAGAAAAACAAAAAAATAAGCCCACTCTTGCCATTGTTTTGATCTGCCTGTGTGTCAGCTGTGTACTATACCTTTACTTGAAAAAAGCTTCTAGCTGCAGTGCCATTCACACTTCCTGGAGAAGCCTTTCCCATGTAGGGTTGCCAACCCTGCCTCTTTGCTTGCCGAAGCCCTCCTCAAGTTGTTTTATTTGAAGTGACTTCCGAACTGGATTTAATAATCAAGGGTCAGGAACTGTTGCTCTCTGGGTGTGAAAGGAGGCATCTTAGTTCTGCCCCACAGTCCAGCTGGCATTGGCATTCAGCCACAAACGCAGACATGATTGACATGGAAAGGTGCCCATTCTGTCTGCCCTTATGCCCTTTGACGCACATAGTTCAAAAGGGTGGTGCCAGTTCTCAGTGAGGCTGTTTAACCCAGACCCTTTGCAAAATGATAAAATACAGATTGATTGATTTATTCTCTCCTTGCCTGTCCGAAGCAAGAACCATTCTAGGTTGTAATTAAATGGGGCTTCCCTGTGAGTTGCCACTCCTGTGTGTGTGTGTACATGCACACACACACACACTTTATTATATTAGGAGCCGTGCTGGCACAAAGGTTAAGTGCTTGTCTACTAACGGAAAGGTTGGCAATTCAAACCCACCCTGCAACTACGAGGGGGAGAGACCTAGCGATCCGCTTCCATAAGGATTACGGCCAAGAAAACCCTGTGGGGCAGTTCTACTCTGACACATGGGGTCACTCTGAGTCGAGTGTAGATTCGACGGCACCCAACAACAACAGCATGTATCCAGTGGTGTGTTTTGAAAGTGAAATCCATGCTGGAATTCCTTTTAATTAGTCTATTTTTTTACTTCTCTCCCTGATCCCCAGTGTTTGAAAGTCATGCCTGTTTTAGAAGAAACCTCCCAAAATGATTTTGGAAGTGTATGATATTTTTGGTGACAAAACAAAAAGCAGACTTCAGTCCACCTGGAATACTCGATTCCTCATACAGGGGTTCCACTGCATTTTTGTCCCCAAATTGGAAGCCATGTCTACCCTTTTTTCACGGAATTTGCAATAAATGGGGGGGGGGGGAGGGGATAAAAGGCCCCAATGCAACACAAGCCCTAAGCTTCAGGCAATACTCTCAAAACTAACTTAATGTAATTTTAGGTCATATTAGTCCTGATCATCATAATTTCTACTCCTTTTAAATGATAGCAGTAGAGTCTCATCTTCCCGAAGGGTTGTATTCTAACATCACTGCAAAAGACAAAAATCTGGTATAGCCAACATTACCTTTGCAACGGTCCTCAGGAAGGAGCCCTGTTCGAGGCCATAGTCCGTCTCTTTAAAAACCCAACATAGCTAAGTTGTCCTCCAACACTGGAACAGGTCGCTGTTTCTTTAGTTGAAGACACGACGGAGTTGGCTTGCATTTAGGCACCATATTGCATGAGTCTAACATATCTGAGAACTCTAGAATCACACTGATGCAGAGAGGTGCTCACACTCTTAAAAGGCTCCTAGAAGTTATTTGACTAAGGAGGGGAGAAGATCCGATCTCCCATTTCACACTCTCCCTAGGGCATACTTGCTTTGAGCCCAGTGGTGGGCAGATTCCCCCACGCCTCTTCAACTGCATTGCTCTCCCATTGTTTCTTTGTTTGCCAAGCACATGTAGTGGAACGTGTGCATTAAATGTGTGTATGATGCAATCCCACCATATCCCTTTATGAGTGAATGTTGACCAAAGGCTACCTACAGCGAATGTATATGTATATATATTTATTTTTTAAAATGCCTAGCTCTGCAAAACACTAGCTTGAGCTGTCCGTGAATGAGTCAAGGTGCAATATCTATAAAGACAAAGGAATTTCCTTTTGGAGAACGTATGGAAAATATGTATGTGAATCTCAGTGCTCCCTACTTCATGTTTTTAATTGTATATACAAATTAATTGTTGATGTCTCAAAAAAGTAAAAACCGGGTGTGCGTTTGGAATGTTTCCCTCATGCCCTCATTTATTACTTCTCTTAACCACAGAGGCTTTACCAAGTAGTATTGTGGTCTCTTTTCCTTCTGACTATATTTTCTATTTTGATAAAAGTAATATTGGTGAGTGGTTGCCTTCTGGTTAAAATGCATACAACTATCCGCTGGGTTTGGTTGATACATAGCCACTGAAATTTATTTCAGGTATCCTAAAGACTTTTAACTTAACTTATTCTTATTTATAGTAATAATTATGGACAATAATGAAAAGTTTTTTGGTTTTTGCTTTCTTTTTTAAGAAAAACTTTTCAGCCAGTCTTGGAAATAAAGCCTTTACATTTGAAGACTGTCGTGTGAAGAGCTGCTGCTGATGGCACCGTAAGCAACTGCCTTATATTGGGTTTTTGTCGTGCCTCTTTCAAAGACTGTTAGCTAGCCTCTCTCCTGCTGTATGGGCTGTGCCCTGGCTGGACATGAAGTGACGTTACACACACACACACGCTGTGTCTTTGCATTGGAAAAGGCAAGGCCTTAAATGTCTCATGAGGAAGGAAATGAGGGGATGAACGGCAAACCATAAAAGACAGCATGAACTTCATTTTGCAAACACCCTGCAATTGGAAAAGATTACTTTGCACAGTTGGTGCCTGCTGATCCAACGTGGGTGGCCTATCTGAAGTGAATAAAAGACTCCAGTGTAGGCTATTCCAGTTCAAAGAATGGGAGGTACCATAGAGAAATAGTAAATGTTCATATTTTCTTAATTAGATAATATATCGTGTTTGGACTTGTTTGTATTACAATAAATTCTAATATGGTGCACACGTGGTGTTTTGGTGTGTGTGTGTATATATATATACATGCAAACAATTGCAGAACTCTGATTTAAAATTTTGAAATGGATGTCTTGCTTACACATTGCGCTGGGTGCTACTCCTACCTGGTCAGACGGAGCTATTTCAGATTTTAAGACCACTGAATTGTTCTTCCTATAATCCTGAATTAGGTAGTTTACTAGATATAAATCTGAATTTCTCTCTACTTCCTCTACACATCTTCAAGAGAGTGATGGCTGTAATCATAAGAGGAGGCCTGGTTGCCTAGTGGTTAAGTGTTAAGCTGCTAACCAAAAGGTTAGCATTCCAAATCTACCAGCCGCTCCATAGAAACCCTATGGGGCAGTTCTACTCTGTCATATACGGTCACTATGAGTCAGAATTGACTCGACAACAACGAGTAGTGTGGTGTAATCGTAAGTGGAAATCTAGTGTAATTGCTAAGAGCATGGGCTTTTGCGGTATGTTGTTGTTAGGTGCTGTTGAGTCTGTTACAACTCATAGAGACACTATGTACAACGGAACAAAGCACTGCCTGATCCTGTGCCATCCTCACAGCTGTTGCTATGTTTGAGCCCATTGTTCAAGCCACAGTGTCAGTCCATCTCATCAAGGGTCTTCCTCTTTTTCGCTGACCCTCTCCTTTACCAAGTATGATGTCCTTCTCCAAGGACTAGTCCCTCCTGGTAACATGTCCAAAGTATGTGAGACAAAGTCTTTCCCTCCTCGCTTCCAAGGAACAGTCTGGCTGTACGGTTAAGTGAAAATCTAGTGTAATGGCTAAGAGCATGGACTTTGAAGTCACATAGTCAGGGGCTCATGTCCTGGCTCCACCATTAACTAGGCATGTGTTCTTGAGCAAGTCCTTGAAATCTCATCTAGAAATTTGTGCAAAATTTTCCCAGTAGCCTGCATGGTCTCATAGGAACCCAAAGTTTGAAGTCACACAGCTCCATCACTGCATGCCGTCTCTGCTGCTTTTTAGCTGTGTGCCCTTGGGTAATTTTCTCAGCCTCTCTGAATCTCAATTTCCCCTTCATAAAATGGAGCTAATAATAACTCCAATACTTACCTCATGGGACATTATGAGTAGTAGAGAGCTGCAAAGAGCCTCCAATTTTGCATCATTTTACAGGGGAAGATTCCAGGCCCAAAGAGGTTAATGGCTTTGCCTGGAGTGGAAGCTGGGTCACCTAGCATTTCAACCAGCATCCTCTCCATTCTACTTCATTGCCTTCTCTGCAAGATTCTGACTCATCCCTCAAAAGATCACGTTATTTTTGTGCCCGTTTTAGAGTTGGGTATATTGCATAGTTTTCCAGCTCTTCAAGCCCGGGTCATTCAAGCATGAGACATAAGAGCATCATAATTAAAACACTTGGCTTGATCTTTCCCTGGGAGGTAGACTTTTTTTTCTATCTAGAATCCTAACTACAACTCTGAAACTAGCTATGCATTTTCCCACACAAACCACCATCCCTTCCGACAGCCACCCACAAACTATTGTCACAATCTATCTTTGCATCAACTTAAATAATGAAACTGACTTACAAGTCGAGGGGGAAGCACAGAGAAGCAAAAGCAAAAATTGCTGACAGGTTGCCAAGAAGCCATTCGACATGAACACAGCATCCTTATTAATTTCATTTACCAGCTCAGGGAGGCAAGATGAAAGCGAGTTGTTGGAGGTTGAACTGTTAAGTAATCATCCTTTTATTAGTGCACTCAGCTAAATGTGATGGCTCAGCCTTTATAGAGGGTGTCCAATTAATCCGAGTACTTGCCAGACACAACAAGGGGGATAAGAGGCTTCTGTCTACTGGGATAAATAGACACTGTAAATTTCCTGGGTTGATTGGAAGAATGTGACACTGTCCTGCCAGAAAAAAAAAAAAGACATTAAAAAGGAGCAAAACAGAGCCACAGAAGAGAGAGAAGCCTTCTCATCAACTCTCTGGATTAGGAGTCACCCTGTCTATGAAGTTTTGTTACCTAGACAGTAGCAGTGACACCATATTTCTCTCCACTGGATATGGAACTAGAGAAAGTGAGAGTTAAGCTGCTGATGGAAGGATCCAGATTAAACTCAAAGAAGAAATCTTCACAGTAAGGTCTATCAACTCCATAAATGGTTTTCAGAGCTCTTCTAGAATCTGCTTCTCTGGATACATTTCAAAATGTTTTCTATATCAATCAGGATCTTGGAGGGAACCAATTTTTACTCCATGGTTTCAACGAAAAAATTTCAACCAAGTGTTTTAGTTTCCTAGTGCTGCTGTAACAGAAATACCACAAGGGGGTGGCTTTAAAGAACAGAAATATGTTTTCTCACAGTTAGAAGGCTAGGAGTCCAAATTCAGAGTGTAGCTCTAAGGGAAGGTGCTTCTTTGTCTAGTTCAGCTTCTAATAGCCTGCAATCCGTGCAGTTCCTGGGCTTGTAGATTCGTCTGCCTCTGTTGCCTTCAGAGAGCATCTGTCTTCTCCCTGTGTCTGTTTGCCTGTCTCTTTTGTCTGTGCTGGTCTTCATATAACTCGGAAGTGATCAGGTTTAGGACACACCCTACAGTAACATGGCTTCATTAACATAACAGCAAAAACCCTATTCCCAAATGAGATTACATCCTTAGGTATAATCCGTTGCCATCAAGTCAATTCTGATTCATGGCAACCCTATAGGACAGAGTAGAACTGCCCCAGGTCCATAATATCAATTTCTTCTCCACAAAATGGAGCTAATAATAACTCCAATACTTACCTCATGAGGCTGTTATTGATAGGAGAGCTAAAAAAGAGCCTCCAATTTTGGGTTATTTTACAGGTGAAGATTCTAGGCCCAAAGAGGTTAATGGTCTTGTCTGGAGTGGAACCCAGGTCACCTAACACTTCATCCAGCATCCTCTCCATTCTAGGGTTTCCAAGGCTGACATCTTTACAAAAGCAGACTGCCACATCTTTATCCTGCAGAACGGCTGGTGGGTTCGAACCACTGACCTTCTGGTTAGCAGCCAAGCACTTAACTACTGTGCCACCAGGGCTACCTATGCATAGGTATAAGGGTTAGGATTCCAACGCATATTTAGGGAGGACACAATTCTACCCATAATACCAAGCTACTGTTAACAACAATATGAGAAGGATTAAAGGAATCCACAAGGGCCACTGAGGCACCTAGGAACTTACCTCTTTGGGCAACCAGAAGAAATAGTGTTACTAGAGCTCCATGACAGCTGGATCCTTGGAGAGGGGGCCTTCCTACAGGGAGGTGCCACACCCCTGCCAGAGATAAGAGGCAGAGAAGACAGGGGACACTCAGCCTCTCTCTTCCTTTCCTCTGATATCGTGCTGGTACCTCCCACTCGCCAAGCTCAAAAAGTGCCAGCAAGAGACTGCAGCTGATAAAGTCCACAGCAGCCAGACCCCAAGGCACCAACAGGAAAGAATAAATCAAAGGTGGAGTGAGATGGGAAGAAAACTCAGAATAAACAGCAATGGTTGAATTCTTATTTTGCCACTGTCGAATGATTAGAGGGGCTAGAATCTGAGAGATTATCTCACTCAAAGATCAAAAAAAGAAAGCAAAGACCCAAGAGGTTGCCTTTCCCAAGGTCACACAAGCTAGATGTTGGGAAGTTCTTTTCTCAGTGATTTTTTTGTGAACCTTTCTCAAAAACATAGAATGGATTATATAACTTCAAATCTTCTTTTACAACACCTGTTGTCATAAATGTCTCATATGAGTCCCCAGCATCTCCAAAGACCCGACCATTAGCCTGAGAGTATTTAGAGATGGAAAAGGAGAGGGTCAAGAAGGCGGGCACTCATTTAACAACCACTATGTCCCTAGCAGTACGGTTATTAAAGCACAGAAAGCTAATCAAAAGGTGGGTGGTTCAAACCCACCCAGCAGTCGCTCCACAGAAGAAAGATGTGGCAATCTGCTTTCATAAAGATTACAGCTTTGGAAACCCTACAGGGCAGGTCTACTCTGTCTTATAGGGTCGCTATGAGTTGAAATTGACTCAACAGCAGTGGATTTTTGAGGAGGCCTGGTGTCACAATGGTTAAGTACTTGGCTGCTAACCAAAAGGTCAGTGGTTCAAACTCACCAGCTGCTCCAGAGGAGAAAGATGTGGCAATCTGCTTCCTTAAAGAATAGCCTTGGGGTAAGACGGTACACAATACTGGGGAAGCCAGCACAACTTGTACAAGGCAGGGTCATAGAAGCTCCATAGACACATCCAAACTCCCTGAAGGACCAAACTACTGGGCTGGAGGCTGTGGGGACCATGGTCTCGGGGAACACCTAGCTCAGTTGGCATAACATAGTTTATAAAGAAAATGTTCTACATTCTACTTTGGTGAGTAGCATCTGGGATCTTAAAAGACTGTGAGCAGCCATCTAAGATACTCCACTGGTCTCACTCCTTTGATAGCAATGGAGAATGAAGAAAACTAAAGACACAAGGGAATGATTACCCCAAAGGACTAATGGACCACAACTACCACTGCCTCCACCAGACTGAGCCCAGCACAACTAGATGGTGCCTGACCACCACCTCTGACTGCTCTGACAGGGATCACAATAGAGGGTCCCAAACAGAGCTGGAGAAAAATAAAAAACAAAATTCTAACTCACAAAAAAAGACCAGACTTACTAACCTGACAGAGATTGGAGAAACCCCGAGACTATGGCCCCCAGACACACTTTTAGCTCAGTAATGAAGTCATTTCTGAGGTTCACCCTTCAGCCAAAGATTAGACAGGTCCATAAAACAAAATGAAACTAAAGAGGCACACCAGCCCAGGGGCAGGGCCTAGAAGACAAGAGGGGACAGGAAAGTTGGTGATAGGGAACCAAAGGGAGAGTGTTGAAATGTCATGGGGTTGTTAACCAATGTCATAAAACACTATGTGGTACTAACTGTTTAATGAGAAGCTGGTTTGTTCTGTAAACCTTCATCTAAAGTACAATAAATAATAATAGCCCTGGGAGCCCTACTGGGGTAGTTCTACTCTGTCCTATAGGGTCGCTATGAGTTGGAATCAACTCAATGGCAATTGGTTTGGTTTTGGGTTATGTCCCAGGCATACTTAATGATCATTCATTTATTTGACTAATATTAATTGAAATATACTTACATTCTAGTGGGAGAGAGAGGAAAAACACCAGGAAGCAAATAAGATAATTCCAGATTGTGATAAGTGCTATGAAGTAAACAAACAATAATAAGTGAGTGGAGTCAGGCAGGAGCAACATTAGATTTCAGACAAAGGAGGTCTTTTTGAGAAGGTGGAAATAGAACTGGAACTCAGAAGGGCGATAGCCATACAAAGAACATTCCAGGCAAAGAGACCAAAAAGTTCAAAGGCCCTGAAATGAAATAATCATGGAGTGTTCATGGAACAAAAAGACGACTAGTATTGCTAAAGCATAGTGATCCTGGAGGAGAGTGGTATAGGACAAGGTAGGAGGGGGTAGACAGGGGCCAAATCATATAGTACTTCGTGGGCTTTGGTGAGGAATTTGGTGGGAAGTTCATTTAATTCCCACAACTCTTGAAGGGGAATGTTGCTATCGCCATTCTCCAGATAAGAAAACTTAGTCTCAGAGAGGTTAAATTAAACTTGCTCAAGTTCACATTGAGTAATTGATTCATTGGTATTTAAGCCCAGTCCTGTCTTATTACAAGGGCCACTTGACATGCTTTCCTTGACATCCCAAACTCTCTCTCATGAATGAGCAATGAATTAGCGGCTTGGCCTCATTAGCCTTTTCATCATCCAAGGTTGATATTTAGGCTTAAACCATCCTCTAGTTCCATTAATGAGAAGTCAGAAATCATCATGACATAATATTGTATGGTTCTACTCAATGACCCATTTCATGGGCCTGATGAGATCTGGCAAAATCGATTAGAGATGAAATAATATAGATTCTACTATCAGAAAGGCTTAAAACATATATATATGTTTTAAAACTTCTCTGCACTACCTCCAATAATATTTTCAATGCCATTGTCTTGCAAATGTTTTTTATGCACAGATTTAAACTCTTGGCCCTTTTCCAGTTTAGGTCCTGGTCCTTTAAAACAATTACTTCTGCTTCTGTCCAAGGTGCTGAAATTATTTGGCCGTGACTTCCATTTCGAACAGGAAGGTTACTATCTGTTTTTAGAAAATTTTCTGCACAAAGATACAGATTTGTATCCCTTCCAAAAGAAACAAAAGGAATTGTAGTGCATATTTCCACCTGGGAGCTGGAAATGCAGAGTCTCAACCCCATCCCCAGCCAGGTGAACGAGAATCTTCTTTTTAACAGGATTCCCCAGTGATTCATGCACACCTTAAAGTTTAAGGGGCAGTGTACTAGCACACCCTTGGGAAGCTTTTGAAAATCCCAATGCCTAGTAAAATCCAGATATCAACACGTGGCAAGTTCCTTAGGTGGTTCCAGTGTGCACTAAAGATGGAGAACCAGTGAATTATTTAAAAGAAAACTTTATATCACTATCATAAATTGAAAACAAGTGTCACTCACCATAAATAGATGAAAGCCATAAAAAATCAAATATTGTTAATAAATTCTAGCCATTTCACTAATTCGGACTGACCTTTCCATAATTGCTTGGGTTTCACAGTGTGCATTTCTCACTACTGAGCATTGAAAGGGCTGAAAAATCACACCCATCTATCCCCTCATTCTGTGACTGGAATCACTTGAGAAGTAGATTCAGTAAATAGACTGGTGGAAATAAATTATCAGTTCTGTTACTGAGAGGGTAGATTGGAGGGAACCTTGGTTGAACCCAAAACCAATGGACTTTCTATCCAACAAGTTTAGATCTTAAGCCAAACACCTATGAGATGATATGAAGCTGCATGGAAGACAGTTGAAAGCAGAATTTCTGCCTCCCAATCAGAGTCTTCTTAGGACCATGAGAGGTGGCCTCCAGACCCTCCCCTGTAAGCCAGACTTGGACCACAATCCAATGTCTTATGGGAAGATAGGAAGTACTTCTCCCCGCCAGGAGCAGACTAGCCTGAGAAACAGAGAAGAAAGGGGGACTTACTCATATACATTGTGTTCCTTTTCTCCATTCTACAAATCAGTTAGGACCTACTTCTCCATTGACGGTGGAGTGAAAGATAAGGATTGAGAAAAGTACCTTCAAATAATTCTGAGAGTAAGATCAAGGGTTCCTAAGTTAGGGGCTAAAGTAGAACTATTGGAAGCAGGAAACGGTTCCCCCTACCCTCACCTCCTGATGACCCAGTGAATTTTACAAATGTAGCTCAGTCAATTTCACAACCCACAAAGAGACAGACAGTCAGGTGTGCTGTACTGTTAAGACACTTAGAGAAAAGGTAAGAAAACATCCTCCTGACACTCCTGACACCTGCTCATTGCCCTCAAAATAAGAGTGTTGGGTCCCTCCAGAGGAATATGTCTGTCTCCAGGAACAGAGGTTCCTAGTCCCAGTCTACCCATCTCTTACAGCTGTCACACAATTCTCTAAAAGGCCTGAAAGCAAAAATCATTTCAGTTGACTTTGATTTAAAATAAAAAATGCCAAGTAGCACTTTGAAAAGGAAACAAAAGTGGTGCCTTCAAAGCATCAAAACTCCCAATGGCAGGCTCCTGGTGTGAAAAGGATGTGTGTCATGAGGATCTGGGTTCAAGTCATGCCTCTAACATTTGCCAGCTGAGTGAAATTGAACAACTCACTTTCAGCTTCTGAACCACTGTTTCATCAACTGTAAAACAGGAATAACAATAGTACTGACTTCAAAAGGGGTGGTAATAATTATTTATCACTATTCATAATTACATTATTATATATAATTATATTAAATATTATATTTATAATAATATGTAAAGTGTCTGGAACTTATTTGTGTTATAGATAAGTTATTATTTATCATGACACCATAGGATCTTACCCTGTGTTGGATTCACACTCCTTTAAGTGCCCACTTCTACAAATGTGCTTGCCTTGGTTGGGGGTCCATTGTTATTACTTAGTTCCCTGTGACAGGGACAAGAGGGAAAATGCCTATATCAGACTGCTCTGAGAAATTGGGGCCCTTTGAGACGACCAAGACACTCCCAGGAAGAAAGGGTTTAGCTATGTCATGTTCCAGCTCTCTCTCCCCCAAAGTAGAGAAAGCATATCACTCACAGCAGTCATCTAATGACAGTCCCTGAACAAGACAGAGCATCAAGAATTTAGAAGAAAGGAGCCAGGCCATCAGTCACTCCATATTCAATTTCAATACCATGAAATGTGGCTTCCAGTTCTACCCTAGTTCTTTCCCTCAAACAGTTTCTACCTACTGTTAATCTCTGAAGTGAAACTTCAGCCTTCAAGGAGATGTGATGGCAGCCACATAAAGGCCACTTGCCCATCTCATTAGGGTTCCTATCACTTGGCTCCAGGGATAATAAAAATGGAATTAATCCTGCTCGTGGGTGAGGGTTTATACAGGTGACCTGTCCTCACTATGTCAAGTATGTCTCCAGGGCACAAATATTCCTCAGCTGGAAACAAGGGCTTCTTGTTATTGTAAATTAATCTTGTAAATACCTGATCTCTAAGAGGCTGTAAGGAAATGACTTCCTGTTGCTATATGTGTGTACCTCTTTGTGTATTTGTCTGGGGCATGATGGTGTGCTCTGACATGCCTGTCCCAGTGAGGGCAAGGTCACAACCATGAGGGGAAAGGACATGGTCTTCCCCAAAGGGTGAGGTCATCATAGCATCTATCATCCAAAAGAGAAGCAGGTCCTCAGACAGAGAAAAAAATAAATAGAGAAAGGGCTCAGCTTCTCTTTGTGTTGGCTTGGGCAGTCTAGATGCCTACAGTAATTTTCCTGGGGAAGAAATACTCATTTGGCCATATCACTAATTCAGACTGACCTTTTCCATAATTGTTTAAGTTTCACTGTGTGCAAAGGACTAGGAAAAAACTATTCTTCCTGAGGGGCCATTGATGAGACAAGTATACCTAGATAGGCAGTTCTGCCTTCAGTTTGGCTATCTCCTTGAGATTCTGTTTGTTGGATTTAGGCCATATCCTAGACCTCTAAGAAAGTCCTGTTGAAATATTCCATCTTGTCTCAGCTGAGTGGAAATGTTAAATTAGAATGGATCTCCAACTAGGCAAGCGCAGTTCTAGAAGTAGACACTCAAAGGAGACCCTCCCCCAAAGGAAAGTGAATCCAGCACAGGGTTAGAGTCAATGGTGCCATCATCCCTCCCTCAACAAGCAATTTTATCTGTGGTCACCCTTCGATGTGACGATTTTATCTATACCAAGAAATAGGGTGTTATCTTAGAGAGGTTTTACATATTTCTGAAATTGGTAAGTCTTACCAGCCTCTCTGGGTCATCGCTAGTTGCTGTCAAGTTGCCTCCAACTCATGGTTACCCAAAGTGTGTCAGAGTAGAACTACGCTCCATAGGGTTTTCAATGGCTAATTTTTCAGAAGTAGATCACCAAGCCTTTCTTGTAAGATGCCTCTGGGTGGACTTGAACCTCCAACTTTTTGGTTAGCAGACAAGTGCGTTAATCGTTTACACCACCCAGGTGAAGGTGCCTCTCCTTCTCCTATCTCTTTTCCCTAACCAAGTCTGAAAAGATCCTTCAGGATCGGTGTTACTTCTCTCCCAAAACGTCCATACCAAGATTTCTGCTTTCAAATCCTGACAAAAATTTAACAAAAATCCCTAAAGAATGATATTAGAGGGGAAAAAGGCAAAGAATGGAATTGGGGATTTAAAAATTCTGCCGTGTAGCAAGACCAGCCTCAACTCATTAACATTTGTTTCTTCCTCTTCTGCAGAATAAAAAGCAGTCATTTTCCTCCATTTCAGAATCCTCCTTTTCCAGGAGACCAGAAGAACTGGATGGTGCCCAGCTGCCATTACTGAACATTTCAATCAAAGATTCTATAGAAGAATTCTGATCAAAAAGGGGAAAATGCAGAGCAGAATTTCACATTCTTGTGGTCTCCAGACTTCTGGATGAACCCTGGAACTATTGCCCTGAGATAATCTTTAAACCTTAAACCAAAAACATCCCCTGAAGTCTTCTTAAAACCAAACAATAATTTAGCTTAACTGGTAGAAAAGGTCAGCCTTGAGCATTATGCTCTTTTAAGAACTATCTATTTGGAATCAAACTGACAACAGTAACTTGAGAGATTAGATAGGAACCTTAGGGGGCAGTGAGTTTACGTTAATGAGGGAGGAACACCTCAGAAAAGGAGGGTGAGAATGGTTGCCCAGCACAAAGAATACAATCAGTGTCACTGAACTGTACTTGTAGAAACTGTTGAATGCGTGTATGTTTTGCTGTATATATTCTCAACGATAACAACAAAATAAAATTTTTTTAAAAAAAAGAATTTTCTTTAAACTTGAAGGAAACCCTAAAATTGCATCATTTTCTTCTCATATCCAAATAATTTCAGTAGCTCTTAGGTTTCCTCCAGCATCTTTTTCCTCCAAATTCCACAATAATTATTACGCCTCTTTCCAAATATACTCCAAGAACCAATGCTATCTGCACTGCCCACAGGTAATTTCATTGCTAACCTGTTCCTTTTTATTATACTTTTCCTGGATAGGACAAGAGGACAGATAAAGCTTAATGGAGAAAAAATAATTTAGAGTAGAAATTCTTCAGTTTTGTTTGTTTACAGCCCACTCTCAAATACCAGAACTTTCAAGGACATGCCTGAAGGGATTAATAGAGTCAAAACAAGTCTAAAAATGTCAACGATAATTACAATGCAATTGGTCCTACAGAATGGCCATGTCTCACCCCTGCTACCAAAGCACCCACATATATTGAACTCACCATTCAGCAGCCTTTCAGCACCAGCTGTATTTTTACTAGAAAGCTTCACTGACCTGCCTGTGCTCTGGATATGCTCAAGGTAAAATCCTTACAACATCCGGGTTAGTAGGCTTGCAACCAACCTGCATTGAACTAACTCAAACAAACAAACACAAAAGAATGATATAAAATGGGGGGGGAGGGAATAATAATATACACAGTGAGGGCTATCATTTCCATTTCTACAACATGGGGGTGAGCCTGAGATGGAACACACAAATCTACGGTTGGTTCAGTCTCAGTTCCCACATGCCTCTCAGTGTCAGCATCTCACCACGCTGAGGGTGACTCAAGTGCTTTAAAGCACGGATGTTTTGTGTAACTTGACCCCTAAATACAAGCTAGCTATTTCACCTACTCTTCAACTGAATAAATATTTGCTTCCATACAGAGGGGATACTTTTGCTCTATGTTGTTTTTGTCGTTGTTAGTTAACATCAAGTCAACTCTAATTTATGGCCACCTTATATACAACAGAATGAAACGTTGCCTGGTCCTGCGTTATCTTTACAAATCGCTAGCACGCTCAAATCTGTAGTTGCAGCTACTGTGCCAATTCATCTCACGCCCTTGCTGGCGCTCTACTTCACCAACCATGATGTTCTTCTCTAGCAATTGATCCCTCCCGATAACATGTCCAAAAGCAAGTTCTGTTGTGCTTCGTAAGGTTTTCATTGGCTAAATTTCGGAAGCAGATTGCCAAACCTCTCTTTCTAATCCCTCTTAGCCTGGAAGCTCGGCTGAAACCTGTCCACCATGGATGACTCTGCTAGTATTTGAAATACTGGTAGCGTAGCTTCCAGTATCACGGCAACATGCAAGCCTCCACAGTACAACAAACTGACAGGTGGGTGGTAGACTTTTGCTATGTATCATGAATTATTTTATTAACGACTTCAGGGACTTTCAAAGGTAATTTTTTTATACTCCATTTTCACCTTACTCACTCATTTTAGAACCTAACCTCCATCAAAGGAGGATCTTGAAAGTTCCTCTTACTTCATGGAGAATTTAGATCAGAAACAGATTTCTCCTTTAAGGGCGGTAGACAGTATCTAAATGCTTTTATGTTGCCAATGTCATGATCAAGTAGGCATTGTTGATTGAGCTACTAGCAATTTTCTGGATGAAAATAATAACACTTCTGGAACTAATAGATTTAACATTTTACCTTTATATTGTGGAAATTAAACACTTTTTCTTTGATTTTATCAAATCCTTTTGAAAGGTTGTTCAGATAATTACCCAAGTCATAGAACGATGATTAGTGTGGAAAATCAATAGTGTTTTTAAGGTTGTCCCAGTTGAGGTAAATGGCTCAGCAGTCAGCTAAGTTCTTCTTAAAGATGCATTCTATTCAGAACACATAAAAGCTTCACTTATTTTGAGAGTTTCAATAGGAACAACCCACTTGATGATCTTCTTGTAGAATTTATAATAAAGCGATTCCTGACTGCCTAAGATGTGACCACTGTAAACACTCAGTCTTTCTTTGCCACCAGCATGGTATTAGCCTATTCCTTTTACTTCTTTCTTCCAGAGTGTTGTGCCCACTTGACATCACATCACATGACCCACTCATCTGGCAGACATTGACTTTATACAACATATCGTTGATTGCCCACCACCCGTCTGTCAATCTGTTGTACTGCAGAGGCTTACATGTAACTGTGATGCCGGAAATTACACCATCAGTATTTCGAATACCAGAAGGGGCAGCCTTGGTGGACAGTTTTCAGCAGAGCTTCCAGATTAAGACAGACTAGGAAGAAAGGCCTGATGATCTACTTCCAAAAATTAGCCAGTGATCTCAGAAGAAACTAGTCTACAGGGCTAATAGCCTACATGAGCCATGGCCTCATCTACCTTGAGACCAGAAGAACTAGATGGTGCCTGGCTACCACTAGTGACCATTCCAATCAGGGTCACAATAGATGGACCTTGATAGAATGGGAGAAAAACACAGAACAGAACTCAAATTCTTAAAAAATCTAGACCTACTGGACCCGTCAAGACTAGGGGACTCCATAAGACTATCTCCCTGAGATACTCTTTAAACTTTGAACCAAAACTATCCCCTGAGGTCGTCTTTTAGTGAAATGACAGATGGGCACACAAAATAAAGGATATCATCCATGAGTATGGTGCTCCATTTAAAAACCATCTATATGAGACCAAAAAGTCATCAATTACTCTAAAGCAAAGATGAGAAGATAAGGGGACAGGGAAACTATAGAGTACTGGAAATGGAACAACCAGGACACAATTAATGAGAATATGGACACATTGTGAAAAATGTAACTAATGTCACTGAGCAAATCGTACAGAACTTGTCAAATGGGAACTGAATTTGCTGTGTAAACTTTCACCAAAAACACAATACAATATTATCTTTTAAAAATTCAAAAAAAAATTAGCCAATGAAAATCTACAGATCACAACAGATAATTGTCCAATATTATGTTGGAAGATGAGTCCTCTAGATTGGAAACAACAATGGACTCAAGCATAGCAATGATTGTGAAGATGGTACAGCATGGGACCATATTGTGTTCTGTTGCACATGGGATTGCCATGAGTCAAAGCCGACTTGGCAGCAACTAACAACAACGACATCTTTGATTGTGGCTGGAATGAAATTGTACTCACGAATTAAAGTTGGGGATCAGAACTAAGATGTTTCCCGCCAGCTGAAAACCACTGGGCTAGATATTAATATAAATGTCCTAGAAATTAGAAGACTTTTATAATATAAGTCAGATAATAGCAAGGGGGCAAAGTTGAAAAGAACACTGGTTAGGATGAGGAAAGCTTTGGGTGCTAGTTGAAGCCTCAGCTGAATGACAGAGTCACCAAATCCCTTCTCACTCAAGTTTCTCCATCTGTAAAATGAGGGGTTCGAATCTAGATAAACCTGTTGCCATCAAGTTGATTCCAACACATAGCGACCCTATAGGATAGAGGAGAACTGCCACGTAGGGTTTCAAAGGCTGTAGATCTTTACAGAGGCAGACTGCCATAGAGCGGTTGGTGGATTTGAACTGCTGACCTTTCAGTTAGTAGCCCAGTACTTAACTACGGTGCCACCAGGTCTCCTTACAGACATATTAGTGGTAGCGTAAATTCCTATCGCCTTATTAGAAGAAAAGTTAGCAATAGCTATTCAAATTTTAGATGTGCACACCTTGTATTTCACTCCACAATTCCAGTTCTAGGCATTTATCTTTTAAACAATTGTCGAAAAACCATATAAAGATATTTAAACAAAGCTATTGCAGCCTTGTTTTAGAAGAGTGAAATACTGGAACTATCCTAAATGCCCATTGATGAGAAATTGGGAAAATAAATTATTGTACATCCATAAAATAGAATATTATGTAACTTTTTGAAAATGATGAGTTAGATCTGTGTGTACTCGGCTAAGATATGCACATTTATTTTTAAGCAAGAAAATAGCCTGGGGCCTGAAAACTGTGTGATAGCAAATGTGTGTTGTTTTAAGCCACGAAAAACCAAGCCCATTGCCATGGAGTCAATTTCAACTCACAGTGACCCTATGTGTTAGAGTAGAACTGCGCTGTAGGGTTTTCTTGGTTGTAATCTTTATGCAGGAGCCCTGCTGGTACAGTGGTTAAGGGCTAAGGCTGCTAACCAAAAGGTCAGCAGTTCGAATCCACCAGCCACTCCTTGGAAACCCTATAGGGCAGTTCTATTCCAGCCTATAGGGCTGCTGTGAGTCAGAATTGACTTGACGGCAATGGGTTTGGTTTTTTTTTTTTTTTGAATCTTTATGGAAGTCGGTCACCAGGCCTTTCTTCCACAGTACCGCTGAGTGGTTTCGAGTCACCAATCTTTAGGTTAGTAGTAGAGCACAAAGAGTTTGTGTCACCAGGGACTTTAAGGCACTAAGGATGTGATCATTTGTTACACCACAATAGAAAACTGATAGAAACAAAACATTCATGGAAATAAACAGTTGGGAGTTCAGGGGAAAACCATAAAATTGTGATGCCACAACGTCCAAGTTTCAAGAAGAAGAAAGTAATTACCTGGACAAACACTCCCAAGGCTAAGGTTGCGGCCAACAAAGACACCTCTTTGGGCTTTAGCAGTTTCCCAGCAGTGGGTTGAGGGGAGAGTGGGAGAGGAGGAACTGGAGACACTTGGCCAAGAAGCCCGGAAGCCTGTCTGGAAGGAAGGTTGACGGGGAGGGAGTCGCGAGCTGCATGGGAACTTGAGGTGGAGAAGGGTCTGTTGGTTTTGTTTTGGTTTACAAAAAAAAAAAAAAAATGGGGGAAAAACTTCGTTTACTTAGGTGTATAAAAGTTCTCAGTCATAATGGGATGGTGTAGTTCAATGACATTCAACTTGATCTACACACTAGAACCACGTGAAGAACTTACAAAAAGTACCTATCCAAAACCCACTGCCGTCGAGTCGGTTCCAACTCATAATGACCTTATAGGACAGAGTAGAACTGCCCCATAAGGTTTCCAAGGAGCACCTGGTGGATTCAAACTGCTGACCTTTAGGTTAGCAGCTGTAGCACTTAACCACTACACCACCAGGGTTTCCAAAAGTACCCATATACGGCAGCATATCCATACAATAAAATACTATTCAACAATAAAAAAAGAAACCAGGTACCTAAACAAGCTGCAATATGGATGAACCTTAAAAATATTATGATAAGTGAAGAAGCCAGACCCTAATGACTGCATACTGTGTAATTCCATTCATATGAAACATCAAATAAGGCAAGTTCATAGAGACAAAAGATAGTTCAGTGGTGGTACAGTGGTAGAGTTTTTACCTACTATACAGGAGACCCAGGTTCAATTCCAAGCCAATCCATCTCAGAGCAGCCACCACCCGTCTGTCAGTGGAGGCTTGCATCTTGCTATGATGCTGAACAGGCTTCGGGGGAGCTTCTAGACTAAAACAGATTAAGAAGAAAGGCTTGGCCATCTATTTTTGAAAAATCAGCCAATGAAAACCCTATTGATCACAATGGTCCAGTCCCGTTGTGAATGGGGTCGCCATGAGTCAGGGGCCCGACTCAATGGCAGCAAACAACAACATAAAGACAGAAAGTAGATTAATGGTTGCCTGGGGTTGGGGGTGGAAAGGGGATTAACTATAAACTAATTTTTTTTCTTACCATTGTCTCATTAAACAAATTTTTCTCAACTCACATATCCCTAGGTCCTGGCTCCTGGCAGCCTACCCTTCTGTTGGGGTCACTCCATCCCTACAGGTCATTCTCTGTATGGTATATCTTTCAGGATGACCCATGGTCAGCTCCCTTCAATGGGTAATAAGGAGCAACCTTGCCGCGTGAGACTCAGGGAATGCAAGCCATTCCCAGTCAGCCTTGTCTTCTGCTTCCAGTTAGCATCACTCTGCTTTCAGCCAGCATCTTGGCTTTAGATTTTTAGGCACACATCAGGTAACAGTTAGTGTATTCCTCAAGTTTCAGGGGATATAATGTAACCTTTCCAAGGGGTTCTCTTTAAGTCCCTCCAGAGCTCATCCTTGTGCCTCATGGCTGGAAATAAAGTGAAGAAACTCATCAATGCTCAGAAAACTCTCAAAAGACACTTTCAGTCTCTGGCTTCTTCGCTCTCTACTCTCTTCAACTTCTGAATGAATCTTTAGACTTCTCTCCCATAGTGTGGCAGGTGGGGATGGGCTAATGCTGGAAAACCCAATTTGGGGGCCACATCGTTTGCAAGCCCTGCCAAAGCAGTCTAGCACCTCGCTTCAGAATATGGGGACCCTCGGCTTTTTGGAGTCCCTGGGTGGTGCAAGCAGATAATGCTCTCTGCTGCTAACCGAAAGGTTGGACGTTCGAGTCCACCCAGAGGTTCCTTGGAAGAAAGGCCTGGAGGTATTTCTGAAAAATCAGAAGAATCTACAGGAAAGGTGAGCTCAAGCTGTGGACCAATAATAGCACTGAGGAATTTATCAGGGTATAAGGTGAAAAAAAAAAATTTTTTTTTTTTTAAGGTGAAGGTGTGTACAACATTGACATCATTCCACATGTCTACACTGTGATTGTCACACTGAGTGGATGTACACTATTTTGAAATATCACCCAGCTTCACTCATCCAAAACATGCGCCGCTTCAATAAGACAACGCCCCAGCTCAGCAAGCTTGTTTAGCACACGCAAACATCTAAGAGTTGGGTAAGTCAAAATTCTGCCACATGGATTATGTAATCCAGACCTTAAATTACCAGCTAGGGTTTTTTCTGGCCCATGGCCACATTTCTATTCAGAAAATAACTCTAAACAGGTGATCAGTTGGAAGCATCTCATTATCAATTCTTCACCTTGAAATACATCGCTGGTTCCTCTCTAGCAAACTTTATCAGCAAAGGGCCAGAGGATAAATAGCTTTGGCTGCCCAGGTCATAAGGTCTCTGTTGCAAATACTCAACTGTTCTGTAGCGAGAGGCAGAGGGGAGGGTTGGGGAGGAAAGGGCAGGGAAAAAGAAGAGAAAGACTATAATCTCAGTGAGGGCAGGGACTGTGTCTGGGTTGTTGTCCAAATGTTATCAATCAAAAAACCAAACCAAGTCAGTTGCTACCAAGTTGATTCCAGCTCACGGTGACCCTATGTGTTGGGAGCAGAACTGTGCTCCATAAGGTTTTCAAGGCTGTGCTCTTTCAGAAGCATATCATGAGGCCTTTCTTCCTAGATGCCTCTGGGGTGTGTTCAAACCGCCAACCTCTCAGTTAATAGTCACGCGGTTAACCGTTCCCACCACCCAGGGACTCCTGGCATATAGAAGACTCTTAATGGATATGTTTTGAATGAATGAATAAGTGATGAAAGAATAGAGGAGAGATAAGAAAGTTCATAAATAACTATAATATAGTTTAAAACGGGAAATGGTCAAGATAATTCTGTGGAGTACCTACTATAAGCACTCAATGGATGTTAACTATGATAACTTTCACTACTGTTACTGTTGTTGTTGTTAGTTGCCATCAAATCAATTTCAACTCATGGCAGCCCCACGTGTGCAGAGTAGAACTGTGCTCCATAGGGTTTTCAAGACTGTGACCTTTTGGAAGCAGATCACCAGACCTCTCTTCCAAGGCACCTCTGGGTGAATTTGAACCACCAACCTTTTGGCTTGTAGTTCGCACCACAAAGAGCCTCCATCTACTTTTACTAGTCTTAATGAACACCAGGCACGGTGCTAGGAGCTTTACCTGGATTATCTCATGTAATCCTTATCATTCCTTGAGACAAGACTTCTCATCATCTCTATTTTACAGTTGAGATAACTGAAACGCAGAGAAATTAAGTAACTTGCTCAAGATCACTCGGCTAATAAAGAAGACGGAGGAGCCTCATCCACATCTAAGGGTCCCCAAAGTCTGGGGTCTGCCACTTCCACGACTGT
The DNA here is from genome assembly GCF_030014295.1 of Loxodonta africana. Classification (NCBI taxonomy): domain Eukaryota; kingdom Metazoa; phylum Chordata; class Mammalia; order Proboscidea; family Elephantidae; genus Loxodonta; species Loxodonta africana. Next base: position 75,978,573 of record NC_087353.1, on the reverse strand, counting down.
GCTTAACAATACCACATCCACGAGGCTGGGTAGCTGAGTGTTTGAGAAGAGTTGTCGGACATAGTGCATGGACAGGGGAAGAGAGAGAGAGGAGAGACAGTTGTGGGAGATACTGCTACCATTCACCAAGAATTTAGATTATCCTTTAGCTTATACACTACCTTAAGTTTAGGCATCTCCGTGTAACTTTTTTTGGCCAATGAAATGTGAGCAGAGGTCACATTTATCGTGTTTTGTGCAGAAGCATAAATAACATATTGCATTGGGCAGATCTATGGCAAAATACCTCTGAAAATCTTAAAAAGCAAAGGTGCCGCTTTGAGGACTAAGGTACACCTGACCCAAGCCATAGTCTTTTCAATCACCTCATATGCCGGCGAAAACTGGACAATGAATGTGGAAGATCGAAGAAGAATTGATGCCTTTAAACTATGGTGTTGGCAAATAATATTGAATATACCAAGGACTGGCAGAAGAATGAACAAATCTAACTTAAAAGAAGTAAAGCCAGAATGCTCCTTAAAAGCATAGATGGTAAAACTTTGTCTCGCTTACTTCGGACATGTCATCTGGAGGGACCAACTGCTGGAGAAGGACATTATTCTTGGTAAAATAGAGAGTCGGTGAAAATAAGGGAGACCCTCAAAGAGATGAATTGACACAGTGGCTGCAACAATGGGCTTGGACATAGCAATGATCTCACAGGACTGGGCAACATTTTGTTGTGTTATGTATACATAAGGTCACTATGAGCCAGAGGCGACTCAACAGAACGTAACGACAAGCAATTTTTCAAACAGCCAACTTACGTTAAGCAACTACGTTTTGGTCATGTTTGTTAATGAGGCACAACTTTGCCTCTTCTGGGTAATAACAGTGATGATTATGAAAGAGCTTGGTCAGCTACAAAACAGTGGCATCTATAAAAAAAATGACTAGTGGGTGTCAGATCCAAGAGATGGGATTCCCAGTCTGCTTAAAAAATAGAAGAGCAATATCCAGCCTATTGGAATGGCAGCACGACACTTGGATAAGGGAGCCTGGCCACCCAGGTTTATTCCTGTCTCAAAGACTTGCCAGATGGGTGGCCTTAGCCTCTCTGGGCCCCTTTTCTCATCTGTAGCATGGGGTTGACAATAAGACTAACCTCATGTGGTAGTTATGAAGATTCAATGAGGTTATACACATAACGCCCTCAACCTAGTACTTGGCACAGGGCAAGTCTTCAATAAATGTGACTATTACTCCTGGAGGAGGAGGTAAGGACTAACCCAAGACTCCTAGATACAGTCACTAGATACAGTCACTTGTAGAAATGAAAAATGTAATTTCCTCTTGGCCCATCAATGCCCCTTGACTCCTCTAAGAGAGCTGTTTTCAGGAGCGCAAGGGTTAACCCAACATATATATACACACACACACAGAGGCACGTGCAGCCCCGTGTTCAGCTGCCCTTTGATCCCTCTCCCAAGGCAGGAATGGAGATGAAGCCTGCCAACTGTGCAGCCATAATTGCATTTTCATCCTGAAAGAGGGTCTGGTGCAGAACACCTGTGGTCCAGCGCTACGTGACGGCGAGGCTGTCGTGCAGGCAGTGAGGGCACCAGCAGCGTGCAAATGTGGGGGCTCTGGGACCCATGACACGGCCAGGCCTGGCAGGTCCCTGAGCGCTCCTCCTATCTGCTACCCCCACCCCAGAAACGGAGCAGCACCCTGTTCAAAGCGAGGAGCAGGCCGGAGGTTTGCAATTAACCCCTGCTCAAGGGCCCCAAGGGGCTGAGAGTGGGGAGAAAGGAGTCCAGACATTTTTCTGACCCTCTGGGAAGAAGGATACACAGCGTTGTAGTTAAGAGCAGGGGGATTGGAAAAGCATCAACCAACGTCCAAAGTCAAGCTCTGACATTGCTCGCAGTGTGACCCAAGGCAGGTACCATGCACTCTCTGAGAACCAGCTTGCAGGATTGGCTGAGATGGTGTATATCAAGTGCTCAGCCAATACCTGGCACATAGTAGGTGCGTTATAGCTAAGATGATTCATTAGTTTATTAGACAAACATTTTTTGAGCACCTTCTATGTGTTCCTGGGTGGTGCAAACATTTAAATTCTCAGTTGCTAACCAAAAAGTTGGAGGTCCAAGTCCTTCCAGATGTGCCTCAGAAGAAAGGCCTGGCGATCTACTTCTAAAAAATCAACCACTAAAAACCCTGTGGAGCACAGTTCTACTCCGACAAACATGGGGTAACCATGAGTCAGAAAACTCGACAGCAACTGGTACCAGACTATGTGTCAGGTACTGTACGAGGCTTAGAGAACTGGAGACCACTAAAGGATTGAAGACGGGGAGGAACACAGTTAGATGTGCATTTTTGAAGGACCACTTGTGGCAGCTTCGTGGAGGTGGGCCCGGAGGGCTCTGAGGCTACTGCACACAGAGGCAAGAGATGCTCAGGGTCTGAATTTGAGCAGTGGAGACTGGAGAGTTTAAGTGATGCTTTTATGGATTGAATTACTTTCCCCAAAAAGTATGTGTTGTAAATCCTGACCTCTATGCCTGTGGTTATAATCCCATTTGGGAATCTCACTTGGGTTATAATCTCATATAATTTCATGGTTTGTCTTTGTTATATTAGTGAGGCACTATTAGCATAGGGTATATCTTGAGTCAATCTCTTTTGAGATGTAACAGAGATTAAACAAGTAAGAAGAAGCAGAGATGGGGGAAGGTAGATGTCAAACCACACAGAGATCTCCAAAGAACCAGGAAGCAGAAGTTGAAGAGACAAGGTCCTTTCTCCAGAGTCAACAGAGAGAGAAAGCTTTCCTCTAGAACTAACACCCTGAATTCAAATTTCTAGCCTCCTAAACTGTGAGGAAAAAATTTCTGTTTGTTAAAGACAACCACTTGTGGTCTTTCTATTACAGCAGCACTAGACAGGCCTCCACGGAGAAAACCTTGAATAGGGATCCGACCTTCAGCAGTGATCCAAAGGTAGAGGATCTGTAGAAATAAGGAGCCTGGAATCATTGGAAATGGACAATCTGCCTGACTTTTAGGCTTTCTCTAGTGAGTTGCACCAACAAAAGTCCTCACAACTGGACCAATAAGCAACATCATGATAAACAGAGAAAATATTGAAGTGGTCAAGGATTTCATTCTACTTGGATCCACAACTAACACCCATGGAAGCAGCAGCTGAGAAATCAAATGACATATTTCACTGGGTGAATCTGCTGCAGAAGACCTTTTTAAAGTGTTGAAAAACAAAGACGCCACTTTGAGGACTAGGGTGCCGCCTGACCCAAGCCATGGCGTTTTCAATCACCTCGTGTGCATATGAAAGCTAGACAATGGACAAGGAAGACCGAAGAATTGATGCCTTTGAATAATGTGTTGGCAAAGAATATCGAATATACCATGGACTGCCAGAAGAAAGAACACAACAGTCTTGGAAGAAGTACAACCAGTATGCTCCTTAGAAGTGAGGATGACAAGACTTCGTCTCATGTACTTTGGACATGTTATCTGGAGGGATCAGACCCTGGAGAAGGCCATCATGCCTGGTAAAGTAGAGGGTCATCGAAAAAGAAGAAGGCTCTCAAAGATGTGGATTGACACAGTAGCTGCAACAATGGGTTCAAACACGGCAATAATTGTGAGGATGGCAGAGGAATAGGTAGTATTCTGTTCTGTTGTACATAGTGTCGCTGTGAGTCAGAACCAATGTGATGACACCTGACAATAACAACCATTCACTAAAACCAATTGTTTCTAGCTTACTTTATTCACTCATTCATTCATCTACGGACCTATTCTTTGCTAGGCTCTGTACTGAGTGTGGGCATTGAGGATCCGCAGCAAACCAGACAGACATGGTCCTTACTCTCAGTCTAGTGGGAAAAACAGGTACCAAAGTACTAACACAATTCATTAAGGAATCATAAACTGCCAGAAACTATGAAAGAGAATAAACAGGGTCCTAACGGAGAGAATGGCTCCAGTTTGAGCTGGGAAATCAGGAAATCTTCCCTGACCTGAAGAACGACCAGAAGTTAATTAGCCAGGTGACAATTAGGTAGGTGAGAGTTCCAGGTGGAGGAAGCTTCCCATACAAAGGCCCTGAGGCAGGATTGGCACACAGGGGAAGCTTGAAGAAGTTCCAGCTCTGTGCCTGCAGCACGGTGATCAAGCAGGCAACAGGTAGGAGATGAGAAGAGATGTAGCAGGAGCTAGAGCACAAAGGGCTGAAGGGCCTTGGTAAGGAACTTGGATTTCATTCTAAACGCAAAGCCAGAATTACCGGGAGCAGATGGCTGGCTGCCCAGTGGGGGAACCTGCGCCCTGGGCCATTTCACTTCATGGCTACAAAGCTTCAGGTGGCAAAGAGATGGCCTCAGGTCGCCTGGTCCTGGTGAGAAGAAAACATCTTGAGCAGTGGCCGGTCTGCTTCTACCACCCCCTCAGCTGGCAGGGAAGAGTCTGTGGGCCTGCGGAGAGCCAAGCCGTGTGGCCGCCGGGTGGTGAGTCATCCCAGCTGGAGTCATCTCTTTTCCCTGGGAGGCAGAGAAGCTTAACGGAAGTGTGTCCTGGCCAGCCTGGAGCTCAGCAGAGAGCTGGCCAGGGGCTGCCAGCCGTGGCGGCATCCGCCCGCTGATCTTGGCGGAAGAGGTGAGAGGGCAGCAAGAGAGGAGGATTGGGGGAAGGCAGTACTCACCGCCAGGCAGAGCGCCCAGGGCCTGAGCCCAGATGCCAGAGGACACAGCCCTGACCAGAGCTGGGGCAAAAAATGCAAGAAGCTGAGTCGAGGGTAAAAGTTGGCAGGTGAAACAGCTAACTAAACTCTGGAACAGGAGCTGTACTGAGCACTTTACATCCTCATCATGCACTCTGAAATGTTTCATACCTATTATTTCACTGAATCCGCTAGAACAGGGGCCAGGCACATCTGGCCTGGGCCTGTGGCTGCAAGCTAAGAATGGTTTGTACGATTCTAAATGGTTGTAGGAAAAAAACAAACAAACAAACAAAGAAAATGTGGCAGAGACTGTTCATAGCCCTCAAAGCCTAAAATATTTGCGACCATCTGGCTGGTCACAGAAAAAGTTTGCTGACTCCTGTGCTAGATTATAAACTCAATGAGGACAGTGCCATGGAGTCAATTCCGACTCATACCCACCCCATGTGACAGAGCAGAACTGCCCCATAGAGTTTTCTAGGTTTTTTAATATTTATGAGAGCAGGTAGTTGGGTCTTTCTCCATTGGGACCTGCTGGGTGGGTTCAAACCACCAACCTTTTTGTTAGCAGCTAAGTGTTTAACTATTACACCACCAGGGCTCACTTGTGCTGTCTCCCTCCCCTCCCCCCTTCCTCCCACCCTCCCTCCTTTCCTCTCTCGCTCCCTGCTCCCCGACATATGTGTGTGTGTCATTGCTGTTAGTTGCCATTGAGTCAACTCCAACTCGTGGAGACCTTATGAATAACAGAACGCAACACCGCTCAGTCCTGCCCCATCTTCTTGATCCCGTTGCTATGTTTGAGCCCATCGTTGTGGTTATTGTGTCAGTTAATCTCATGGAGGGTTTCCCTCAATTTCACTGACCCTTTACTTTACCAGATGTGATGTGCTTTTCCAGCAATTGTTCTTTCCTGATGACCTGTCCAAAGTAAGCAAGCTGAAGTTTCTCCATCCTCTCTTCTGAGGAGTATTCTGGCTGTCTTTCTTCTATGGCTGATTTGTTCATTCCTCTGGAAATCCACGGTGTATTCAATTCTTTGCCAACACTACAAATCGAATGCATCAGCTCTTCTGTGTTCTCTTTCATTGATACACATATATACACACGTTCCACTTTCGTATTGCTCATGCCTAGAACAGTTCTTGGCACATAGTAAGCACTCAGTAAATATTTGTCAAGTGAATGAATGAATGATAAATGAACAGGGTAATGAGTGAATTTTTATGATCACGCAATGAGATAGATATCATTAGCTCCATTTTACTGGTAAGAAAACTGAGGCTCACAGTGGTGAAATGATTTGCCCGAGTCACAAAGCTAGAAAGTGCCTGAGCTATGATTTAAACTCAGCCAGTTGAAATTCAAGGCCTAGGCATCTAACTGTAGCAAAAGGGGCCCAGTATCCCAAGTAGCTATAGGCTCAGTATGAGTCGGCATCGACACTAAGTCAGGGGGCTTGGTGAGAAGCTGGGACTGTGTCTTGCAGCCCATGGCTGTCAAACTTTTCAGTGGATGAGAATCACCTGGACACTTGTTGAAATTCAGGTTCTCAGGCCCTACCGTCTTGGGATTCTGATTCCATAGGTCAGAGTGGAGACTGGGAGTCTGTGTAGGAGAAGGGGGAGTCCCTGTGTGGTGCAAATGGTCAAGCATGGAACTACTAACTGAAAGGTTCACAGTTCAAACCTAACCAGAGGTGCCTAGGAAGAAAAGCCTGGCAATCTGTCACCAAGAGGTCACAGGCATGAAAACTCTATGAAGCACAGTTCTACTCTGAGACACCCAGGGCTGCCATGAGTCAAAATCAACTCCTTGACAGCTGGTTGGTTTTTACCAGGGGAGAACCTGAAGGAGAAGAATAGAAGTTTCTGGCGTGTGGTGTGCAATGTGAACTCTCTTCCTCATCTGCCTGCAACATCCTTAGTGAATGGTTCATATTTCGTAAGTACCTACTGGATAGTAGTATTTGAATTGTTTCTAAAAATGCATGTCTACCGATTTACAAGAACACATATAAACAAAAGGATATAAACTAGACACAGTAGAAATGCTGCCTGGTGAGGGGAGGGGTGGAGAAGTATGGGATAAAAGGGAAATAATTAGTAATAAAACAAAAAGGAACTTTGTGCAGATAAATACTGATGAACAGCTAGGCAACAGGAGTATGAATAACTCAAATAACTCAACCCTTGGGCCCTAGAGTCCAGAAAGAAGGAAGGGAAGAAGCAGGGAAGGAAGAAGAAGGGAGGGATGAGAAAGGGAGAGAACAAGAAGGAAGGAAGGAAGGAAGCGAGGGAGGGAGGGAGGGAAAAAGGGAGGGAAGAAAAGAGGAAAGGAAGAAGGGAGGAAGCAGGCAGGGATAAAAGAGTGAGAGAGGAGGAAGGAAGAAAGAAGAGAGGAAGGAGGGAGACAGAAAAGAATGAAGGATGGTTCGTTGGTAAGTGAATGAAAAATTCCATCAAGAATGATGATTGGCGAAAGGGAGGAAGTAAGATGAGAAAGCTTCTCAAAGAAGTCTTGAAGGAGTGAGTCCCTGCATGACGCAAAGGCTTAAGCATGAGGCAACTAATCAAAAAGTTGATGGTTTGAACCCACCCGGAGGTTCCTCAGAAGAAAGGCCTGGCAATCTGCTTCCAAAAGATCACAGACATGAAAACCCTATGGAGTGCAGATCTACACTGCACACATGGGGTCTCCATGAGTCTGAATTGACTAGAAGGCTATTGATTACTGGAACTTATAAATACGACTGTGCTTGGGAATATGGGTTTTTGTTATGTTAATTAGGTCATACCAGAGTAGGGTGGGTCCTAAATCTAATCACTTCTGAGTTACTGAAAAAAAAAAGAAGAAAAGAAATCTTGAAGTAGGATAAAGTGTTGGCCAAGGATAAAGAAACGTTGGCACCATTGGCTGCCTCAGAGGAATGGAGCTGAGTGTTGGTGGTAGAATGGAAGGGAAGCTTGCCATTGAAAACCTTTTCATGGCTTTTGAATTTTGAACCACATGGGATGTTGCCTGTCTACATCAAAAAATATACATTATTTTATAAAGTTGGCCAAGTTGATGTTTAGGCAAGGGCTTTCCAAGCATAAATACACACACTCCTTTGCAGAAACTTGGGAAATTCTATTCCCTTTCTTTGAGAAGAACCAAAAAGCCAGTCGTATACTCCTTCCCAGGCCTGGAAGTGATCCATTAAGAGTGCTGTCCTCTCCTGGGCACCTAAGTGGTGCTGCATGCAGCCATTCAGGTTGAACACTGCACAGCCCTATGGGGCACCAAGGCCATCAACGACAATGTAAATGGGTTGCTCAGTGCCTGACCTGCACAACCGTACCTGGTGACACCCTCCTCCTCCCACAGCCTGGTCTTCTCCATGGTATGAAAAGATCATCAAATTCAAAACCCAAAACAGCCTCCACCGAGAGCCTCTTCTGTTTATCCAAGAGGGAGTTTATGACTGTTGTTTACATGTTGGTTTTTAAAAGTGTGGCAGAAGAAAGCAAAGCTCCCAATGAGCTCACCTTCCCTCTGGCCCAGTACTTGAGCTCCTTGCCGCTGCTAACAATTCCTCACCACAAGTGAACTGACGCTGCCCACAACAGCTAATGGTGATCCGATGGTTTGTTTGCTGCTCCAGGAATTCAATTTGAGTGGATTTGGGCTAAGGGAGCTTGCAGCATCCTGACCACTCAGGATGTGAGGTTATTGTTATTGTTGTCATCCTCCTGCCCTGCTTCCTGTCCCCAGAGTAAAACCTCTCACAGACCAGGTCCAGCCTGACCCATAATGCTTCCCCAAGAAGACTCCTCTCCCTTAAAAATCCCTACCTAATCACAGCATCACAGTGTCTGAGACTCCACCATTAGATAGCCATTGTTCATTGGCTGCCATCAGCCACAGGGTAAAGCCCAAACTTCTTGGCAGGGATAAAAAAGCCTAGCCCATGGGGATCTCATCTTGCTTTCCTCTTGCCGATTCTGAATGGTTTTCAGGTCCCTAAAATAGTCCAGTGGCAGCAGTGGGTCAGTGGTGGGATTCTCGTCTTCCACATGGGAATCCCAGGTTCAATTCCTGACCAATGCATCTCAAACACCCCATCTGTGAGTGGAGGCCTGCATGTTGCTACGATGCTGAACAAGTTTCAGTGGCGCTTCCAGGCTAAGACAGACTAGGAAGAAAGGCCTGGTGATCTGCTTCCGAAAATCGGACAGTGAAAACCCTATAGATCACAACAGTCCACAACTGATCATGGGAATGGGCAGCATTTTGTTCTGTTGTGCATAGGGCCTCCACGAGATGGGAGAAGATCCATCGGCAGCTAACAACCAACACAAGCCACAGGCTCTTTTGCTTCCTGGCCTTTGAACATGGTGGTCCCTCTGCCAAGAATTCCCTTCCATAGTAGGAAGGTACATTCCTACCACAGAATATCGTGACGCCATCAAAAATGATAATAAGCTAAAAAAACCAAATCAGTTGCTGTTGGGTCAGGTCCGACTCATAGTGACTACGCGTGTATCAGAGTAGAACTATACTCCACAGGGTTCCGTAGGGTTTTCAGAAGCTGTAATGTTGTGGAAGTAAATCACCAAGCCTTCCTTTCGTGGTGTTGCTGGGTGGGTTTGAACCACCAACCTTTCAGATAGTAGCGGAGCACAAACCGTGTGCGCCTCCCTGGGACCTATAAATGAAGATCAACCAAAACTAAATCCATCGTCACTGAGCCGATTCCAACTCCTAGTGACCCTATATGACAGAGCAGAACTGCCCCAAAGGGTTTCTGAGGCTGTAATCTTTCGCCTGAGGAGCGGCTGGTGGGTTCGAACCGCCTACCCTTGCGTTAGCAGCCAAGTGTTTAACCACTGCACCACCAGGGTGCCTACAAATGATGACAGAGAAGACTATTTGATACCACTGGAAAATGTCACAGTATACTGAAAAAACCTCATTACAAAATAATGACAGCAGCTAAAGTTTATTGAGAATTTTCTCTGTACTACCGTTCTGTTTTCCACATATTAACTCATTGAATCCTCAAAACGAGCTTAGAAAGAAGGCGTTTTTCTCATTTGTAGTAGAGGAAACCAAGCCTTAGGACAGTTAAGTGACCTACTCAATGTTACATAGCTCATAAGTAGATAAACCAGGATTTGGACCCAAATGTATACCTAACTGCAAAGTCCACACGTTTAACCATGACTCTACACTGCCTCCCATTGGCCAATAAGGGGAACTCCATGGCACCAGCAACTAGGTTAGGCTCCCAAAACCAGCTGTCCCCAGGAAGAAGGGGAAAAAAAAAACAACTTTGAAATCAGAGTTAAAGAAGGTCCAAATCAGAGAATGGGAGGGTGGAAGTTTGCAATATACAGAGTGCACTGAAGCATAGATCCAAATGATTAGAACAGCCCAAGCATATCCCCAAGGAATGCAAATCTATGCAGATGTATGCAAACCAAGTACATAGCTGTACCCATCTATGTAAAGGGCCATGCCCTGAAAGGCAAAGGAGGGGTAGCTTTTCAGAAGGCAATGCCCCCGGGTCTCAGAGCCATTGGTATAGGGGTCACCTCTGCTGAAGACTCTAAGGGAGGTTGTACCACAGGTGACATACCAGCTGCTGCAGGAGCTGAGGTCCCTGAGAAGAGGGAGCCTTATCCAGCTTCCCATGAGCTGCCAGATGCAATAAATTAGTAAAAATCAGCAAAGAAATATCCTGTGTGCAAACAAGTGCTCACTTTCCGGTCCCAAAGGCAATTAGCAAACACTGGATTGGAAGTCTATCCCTCCAATGCACACATTTTCAGACTGGGGTGTGCCTCAGCCTCACTCTGGGGCTTTATTTAAAGTGCCCCCGCTCAGACTCCTGAGTCAGAATTTAGAGGTGGGTCAGGCACACTGGAGATCTCAGTTAGGAGGTCCGTGGACCATCTTTTGAGAATAAAAGCATTTAAAAAAAAAAAAACATGGAGTTTGAGAGCAGACAGACCTGGATTTGAATGTCAGTGTGACATTTACTAGCTGTGTGTACTCGGATGGTGACAAAATGTCACAGTTTCACTACTCTCATCTGTAAAATGGGTCTAATTTTAGCCTCTCTCAAAGGGTGGTAGCGAGGAATAATAAGATCATTCATTTAAGGGGCTTGGCACAATGACTGACACACAGTACAAACTTAGTAAATATTTTGTATTGTTATGATGATTAAGGAGTCCCTGGGTGGTACAAAGAGTTACTCAGTTGCTAACCAAAAGGTTGAAGGTTCGAGTCTACCCAGAGGTATCTCCGAAGAAAGCCTTGGCTATCCACTTCTGAAAGGTCATGGCCTTTCCCTCTCTCTCTCTCTCTCCCAGCTCTCTCAGTTCTCTCCATATTAAAGTCTCAAGTTCTAGACCAAAGAAAGAGTATTAAGAAGGCTGATTAGGCCCACATGTCCAAGTCACATTCTCCAGTCCAGATTAGCCAGCAACAGGCTTGATCATTTGTTCCCTGTCTGACTCTTGCGTCTATTAATTTCTCGATTGGTCCAAAATCCATTTGACCGAGACCCCACCACCTAGTGTGTGCTTCTGGGTGCCTGAGCTCATCCCACAGTGGCTAAACTCCCTCGACATCCATTATCTAGCTTGACAGGTTCCCACTGAGGCCAATTACTTTGTCACCATTAACCATGGCAACCTTACTCACGCGCTAATTTCACGGCTGTCAAGATTTCCTCTTGTGGAGCACCCTTTATTTGCTTGAATTACGACTGTTTTTCCATCAATTCTTAATCAAGTGGGTCTGTGTGCACAAAATCAACAGAGAATAGACATCATAAATGCTACCTCAGAAAAAAGAAGCCTCAGGCTCAGCCTCATTAACAATTAATAATTGGGTTTCGAAGAAGCTTTCAAAAGCACGTAATACATGTTTATAAACAACGGGCGCTGCTCCACCAGCTCTGACACAAACGGCAGCTGCACCCACGGGGTGCAGGCTACGTGCCAAGCACCCTGAGCGGCACTTCATATACAGCCATTAAGGCATTTAATCCTCACAACAACCCTATATGCAGATGAGGAGACTGAGGGGCAGAGAGAATAAGTGAGGGAGTGCCCAAAGTCACACAGCTGGAAATTGTACAGCCACGGCTCAGACTTAGATCTCTTCCCCCAAGCCCCCTTCTCTGTCCACCACACCATCGTGTCTCTTTGTAACCCCTTCTTCGGACACTCTGTGTGTTTGAGAGTACATCAAGCCAAACTCCAGGAATGAATGGCCTGTTTCAGTGCTTACGTTCGTAGAGTAAGTCCCAGGTTCAAATCCTGACTCTTCCTCTTGCCGACTGTGTGGGTCCTGGGAAAATCATATTCTTTGAGCCTCAATTTCCCCAATATTCAAAAAAAAAAGCTAAACCCACTGCTGTCAAGTTGATTCCAACTCAGAGCGACCCTATAGGATAGAGTAGAACTGCCCCATAGGATTTCCAAGGCTGTAAATCTTTACAGGAGCAGACCGCCACATCTTTCTCCTGCAGAGTGGCTGTTGGATTCAAACCACTGACCTTTTGGTTAGCAGCTGAGCACTTTAACCACTGCATCACCAGGGCTCCTCTCCTCAACATTAGCATCGAAATAATAATTCTTGCCTTCTGGGGTCGCTGTGAGAATTAAATAAAATAATGCTCACTAAAGTGCTTTGTAATCTATATCAAACATACATGCTTTTATTTAACTTTATTATTAACCTTATCCTTTTGTGGCAGGCAGACATCTAAGATGGCACCCAATGATCTTGGCCACCTGGTATCCATGTCATTTATATTTCCCTCACCTGGAGTGTGGGTGGGACCTGTGCCTTGCTTTCAATCTATAGAATATGACCAGAGTGATGGGCTGTCACTTCCATGGCTAGGTTACAAATGACTGTGGCTTCTGTCTTGCTAGCAGACTCTATTACTGTCTTAGTTATCCAGTGCTACTGTAATAGAAGTACCACAGATGGGTGAATTTTACAAACGGAAAATTTATTCTCTCACAGTTTAGAAGGCTAGAAGTCTGAATCCAGGGCATGGGCTCTAAGGAAAGGGTTTCTCTCTGTCGGCTCTGGGAGAAGGTCCTTGTTCCTCGATTCCTTGGTGATCTTCACGTGGTATGGCATCTATCTTCCCTCAGCTCTGCTTACTTCTCTATATCTCAAAGAAAAAAAAAAAAAACCTGTTGGTCTCAAATCAATCCTGACTCATAGTAACCCTCCAGGACAGAGTATGGGTTTCCAAGGAGCAGCTGGTGGATTTGAACTGCCGACCTTTTGGTTAACAGCCAAGCTCCTAACGACTAGTGCCACCAGGGCCCCCTCCATGCCTAATCTGCTTTTTTATATCTCAAGAGATACTGACTTAAAACACACCCTATGCTAATACTGTCTAATTATCATAACAACAAAAATCCATGCCCAGATGGGATTATAACCAATGGAATGGGGGTTAGGGTTTACAACGTGTATTTGAGGGGACGCAGCTCAATCCATAACAACTACTTTCTCAGTTTGCACGTTTAGATGAAGCAAGCTTCCTTGTTGAAGAGGTCCACGTGGAGAGGCCCTCGGGGCAGCAGTTCGTGAGGAACTAAGCTCTGCCAATGTCCACATGAGTGTGGAAGCAATCCTTCCCCAGCTGAGCTTGAGATGACTACAGCTCTGGCTGACACCTTGATTGCATCCCGTGAGAAACCAGTAGAGGACCCAGCCGAGCTCTGCCTGAGTTCCTGACCCGCTGAAGCACTGAGATAATGAATGTATGAAGTTGCTCCATTTTGTGGTTCAGTGGTAGAATTCTCACCTTCCACGTAGGAGACCTGAGTTCGATTTCCAGCCAAGGCACCTCAAGCGCAGCCACTATCCTTCTGTCAGTGGAGGCTTCCGTGTTGCTGTGAGGATTGAACAGGTTTCAGCAGAGCTCCCAGACTGAGATGGGCTAGGAAGGAAGGCCTGGCAATTGACGTGCAAAAATATCTGGTGAAAATCTCCTGGGTCACAATGGTCCTATCTGAAACTGATCATGGGAATGGGGCAGGACTCAGCAGCATTTTGTTCCACTGGGCATGAGGCAGGGGGCCACTTGATGGCAGCTCACAACAACATTCAATCGCTGATTCACTCAAATATTCACTGAGCCCCTGCTACATGCCAGGCTGGGGATACAGAAATGACAAGGCAGGGTCTGTCACCTCAGGCCATTCAGTCTAGTGCAGGATCAGATATGCATATAAATGGAAGATACACCACCCACAAGAAACTATGCACAACCCATGTACAAAAATTCAGGGCCCATATGCATGGCAATGTTATTTGTCAACATGTAAACATTAATCAAAAAAAATTTTTTTTTTAAACCAGTGCCGACGAGTTGGCCTGACTCATGGTGACTCCACATGTGTCAGAGTAGAACTGTGCCCCACAGGGTTTCCAATGGCTGATTTTTCCAAATTGGGTTGCCAGCCCTTTCTTCTGAGGAGCATCTGGATGGACTCAACCTCCGAGCTTTTGGTTAGCAGCTGAACAGGTTAACTGTTTGCACCACCCAAGGACTTCAAACATTTAACAAACAGCCTCCTAATTACTTGCCCATTTTTTCTCTCATTCAATTAGAAATGTAAATTTGTAAAAGTAAATTTTAGTTCAAAAAAAGTTTTAAAGGAGAAAGGAAAAGCCCAAATGTCCATCAAAGAGGGAATGACAAAAGAAGATAAAAGGGGGAAAAAGACAACCAAAACACAAGTATATTTGTACTCCATGAAGTCTATGAAGTACTTTAAGAAAAAAAAAAACCCAAACCCGTTGCCATCAAGTCAGTTCCGACTCATAGTGACCCTATAGGACAGAGTAGAATTGCCCCATAGGGTTGCCGACATTTTGGTTAGCAGCTGAACTCTTAACCCCTATGCCACCAGGGTTCCCATGATGTACATAGCAATTATTAAAAATAATTAAATAGGCCTGCATCCATTGGCATGAAAAAAACTCCAAGACATATTGTTGGATGAAATTTTTAAAAAAATATTCAATGTAATACCATTTATGTTTAAAAAATAATACACTTGTGCATGCAGGCACACATGAATACACGCCCAATAGCGTTTACCTTCAACGGGCGTGTAAAAATGTATTTATATTGGAAGGTGGTTTGGGGGATTAAATGAGCTAATAATGTAAGGCTGGTGCGTAGTAAATGCTCAATGACTATTATTATCAATACTAACCAATAGTTACTATTATTGATTGGGAAACATCCACAAAAATACAAACAATGAGTAGCTTGAGAAGAGTATTGGAATGAGAATGGAGAACTAAGGAGTCTTTAGGCCTACATAATGGAGCCCTGGTGGCATAGTGGTTAAGAACTAGGCTGCTAACAGAAAGGTTGGAAGTTTGAACCCACCCAGCAGCTCCAGAGGAGGAAAGACCTGACGATCTGCTCCGGTAAATGTTCCCATTACCGTCAAATAAATTCCAACTCAGAATGACACTGTAGGAGAGTAGTAACTGCTCTATAGGGTGCTCAAGGCTGTAAATCTTTTTTTTTTTTTTTTAATTGTGCTTCAGGTGAAAGTTTACAGAGGAAATTAGTTTCTTGTTAAACAATTGGCATACATATTGTTTCGTGACATTGGTTACCAATCCCGAAACATGTCAACACTCTCCCTTTCTCGACCTAGGGTTGCCCATTTTCATTCGTTCAGCTTTCCTGTCCCCTCCTGCCTTCTCATCCTTGCCCCTGGGCTGGTGCGCACACTTAGTCTCATGTACAAGGTTGACCTACATGTATTATTGTTCGTTTTATAGGCCTGTCTAATCTTTGGCTGAATAGTGAACCTCAGGAGTGAGTTCATTACTGAGCTAAAAGGGTGTCTGGGGGCCATAGTCTCAGGGTTTCTCCAGTCCCTTGTCAGCCCAGTAAGTCTGGTCTTTTATTGTGAGTTAGAATTTTGTTCTACATTTTTCTCCCCCTCTGTCCAGGACCCTCTATTGTGATCCCTGTCAGAGTAGTCGGTGGTGGTAGCTGGACACCATCTAGTTGTGCTGGACTCAGTCTAGTGGAGGCTGTGGTAGTTGTGATCTGTTAGTCCTTTGGACTAATCTTTCCTTTGTATCTTTGGTTTTCTTCATTTTCCCTTGCCCGATGAGTACACATATCTTAGATGGCAACTCACAAGCTTTTAAGACCCCAGACACTACTCACCAAAGTAGGATGTAGAACATTTTCTTTATAAACTATGTTACACCAGTTGAGCTAGATGTTCCCCAAGACCATGGTCCCCACAGCCCTCAGCCCAGTAATTCAGTCCCTCAGGGAGTTCGGATGTGTCTTTGAAGCCTCCATGACCTTGC
This sequence comes from Loxodonta africana, assembly GCF_030014295.1. Taxonomy (NCBI): domain Eukaryota; kingdom Metazoa; phylum Chordata; class Mammalia; order Proboscidea; family Elephantidae; genus Loxodonta; species Loxodonta africana. Next base: position 75,962,460 of record NC_087353.1, on the reverse strand, counting down.
CTTGGTCAAGTTGGGCTGATTTCCCCGGTATTGTGTACTGTCTTACCCCTCACCAAAGTTAACACTTATCTATTGTCTTGTCTATTAGTGTTTTTCCCTTTCCTCCCTTGTAATCATCAAAGATTGTTTCTTTCTGTGTATAAATCTTTTCATGAGTTTTTATAATAGTAGTCTCATCTAGTATTTGTCTTTTTGTGATTGACTTGGTTCACTTAGCATAATGCCCTCCAGATTCATCCATGTTATAAGATGTTTCACAGATTCATCATTGTTCTTTACTGTTGCATAGTGTTCCGTTGTGTGTATGCACCATAGTTTGTTTATCCATTCATCTGTTGATGGGTACTTAGGTTGTTTCCATCTTTTTGCTGTTGTGAATAATGCTGCAATGAACATGTGTGTGCATATGCCTCTTCGCGTGATGGCTTTTATTTCTCTAGAATATATTCCTAGGAGTGGGATTGCTGGATCATATGGTATTTCTATTTCTAAGTTTTTAAGGAAGCGCCATATTGTTTTCCAAAATGGTGGTACCATTTTGCATTCACACCAGAAGTGCATAAGAGTTCCAATCTCCCCACAGCCTCTCCAACATTTGCTATTTTTTGTGCTTTTGATTAGTGTCAATCATGTCAGGGTGAGATGGTATCTCATTGTAGTTTTGATTTGTATTTCTCTAATGACTAGTAAATGCAAACATTTCCTCAGGTGTCTGTTAGCCATCTGAATGTCTTCTTTGGTGAAGTGTCTGTTCATATCCTTTGCCCATTTTTTAATTGGATTATTTGTCTTTTTGTTGTAGAGGTGTTGGATTTCCCCACAGATTTTAGAGATTAGACCTTTGTAGGATATGTTATAGCCAAATTTTTTTTCCCAGTCTGTAGGTTTTTTTACTCCTTTGGCAAAGTCTTTTGAAGAGCATAAGTGTTTAATTTTTAGAAGATACCAGTTATCTAGCTTATCTTCGGAGCTTGTGTATTGTTAGTTACAGTTCGTATCCTATTTATGCTGTGTTTTAGGGCCCCTACTGTTGACCCTATTTTTTCTTCCATAATCTTTATAGTTTTGGGTTTTATATTTAGGTCTTTGATCCATTCTGAATTAGTTTTTGTGTATAGTATGAGGTATGGGCCCTATTTTATTGTTTTACAGATGGACATCCAATATTGCCAGCACCATTTGACAAAAAGACTGTCTTTTCCCCATTTAATGGACTTTGGGCCTTTGTTGAAGATCAGGTGACCATAGGTGGATGGAATTACATCTGGGTTCCCCATTCTGTTTGATTGGTCAATATGTCTGTCGGTGTGCCAGTACCAGGCTGTTTTGATACTATAGCTGCTGTATAGCAGGTTCTGAGGTCAGGTAGCGTGAGACCTCCTACTTTGTTCTTCTTCTTCAATAATACTTTACTTATCCAGTACCTCTTTCCTTTCCATATAAAGTTAACGATTAGTTTTTCCTTTTCTTTAAAGAATACCGTTGGTATTTGGGTTGGTATTCCATTGTATTTGTATATTCCTTTGGGTAGAGTTGACATTTTCACAATGTTGAGTCTACCTATCCGTGAGCATTGTATCTTTTTCCATTTATGTAGGTCTGTTTTGGTTTCTTGCAGTAGTGTTTTGTAGTTTTCTTTGTATGGGTCTTTTATCTACCTGGTTAGATTTATTCCTAAGTATTTTATTTTTTTAGGGGTTATTATAAATGATATTGCTTTCCTGATTTCCTTTTCATAGTTCTCTTTATTAGTATATAGGAATACAACTGATTTTGTGTGTTTACTTGTATCCTTCTACTCTGCTGAATCTATTAGTTTTCTTGTGGAATCTTTCTGTCCTCTATGTATAGTATCATATTATCCATGAATAGGAATAGTTTTACTTCTTCCTTACCAATTTAGATGCCCTTTTTTTCTTTTTCTTGCCTTATTGCTCTAGCTAGGACTTCCAGCACAATGTTAAATAGGAGTGGTGATAAAGGCCACCCTTGTCTTGTTCCTGTTCTCAGCCTCTCTCCATTTAGAATGATGTTGGTTGTTGGTTTCCAAGGCTGTAAATCTTTATGGAAGCAGACTGCCACATCTTCATCCCATGGAGAGTTTGGTGGGTTTGAATTGTCAATCTTTCAGTTAGCAGCTGAGAATTTTAACCATTGTACCACCAGAGCATAAAAATTACAGCCTAGGAAACCCTATGGGGCAGTTCTACTCTGCCCTACAGGGTCACTATGAGTCAAAATCAACTCCTAACAACAGCAACAGTCCTATATATAATATTCCATTTTTTATAAGGATGACATTTCAGGTATTGTATAACTAACAATCAGCATGAGCCAATAAATAGTCAAATAGATACGATGAAGGAGTACAGGTGCTCAAGTATCGTGAGACATAAAGCAGGAAGAACTCCGTTCCCTCTGAAGGTGAGCGTCAAGGCAGGCTTCATGGAAAATGCAGCTCACCCTCACCCTGGGGCCACCCTCCCACTGATATTTTGTTCAGATATAAGTTCTCCTCTTGTCACCTTTGTTGAAAGAAGCAGCCATGGAGGGTCCTACAGAGTGGTTAAGGTCCTCCTGAGAAGCTGGGGAAGGGTGGGCCCAGGGACTGTTTCTAACACCCCCTAGGAACCTGGTGGAATGGCTGAGCCAGTTCCCAGCCTGGTCTGGCTTACCCACAATCTTTGGCAGCCCCACAGAGCCACGCGTTAGTAAACTGATAATAATGAGTTGTCCTTCCAACTCAAGGATACTGCTGCTGATTGCTGCCAAAAGGAGCCTGTGTCTGGTGAACAGGTTTGGCTAGCAGTGGTGATGGATACCTGCCCTCCCTTCTCCTTCCCTCCCTTGTATGTCCTGATCTGCCTATTGGTGGCTGCCTACTAGATTGAGGAAATCCACTAGGGGATTCTGAGTGGAACCAAATAAATCTCACCAACACCTCGGGCATCAAACCACAATTAGGCTGTCATTAACTCCACGATCTAACCAACTGGGCTAAATGCCCTCTGTGAGCAGGTCTCCTTTCAAAGCAATAAATTCACCCAGAGGAAGCAATTAACTGGACCAATAAAGGGAGGAAGAAGCAGAGAAGAAACACTTATCAACAGCCTCCTAATTGTTGTTGTTGTTGTTAGATGTCATTGAGTCAGTTCTAACTCACAGTGACCCTATGTACAACAGAATGAAACATTACCCAGTCCTGCACCATCCTCACAATGGTGCTATGTTTGAGTCCATTGCTGCAGCCACTGTGTCAATCCATCTCACTGAGGGTCTTCCTATTTTTTGCTGACCCTCTACTTTACCAAGCATGATGTCCTTCTCCAGGGTCTGGTGCCTCCTGATAACATAACCAAAGTAAGCGAAATAAAGTCTCCCCATCCTGGCTTCTAAGGGACATTCTGGCTGTACTTCTTCCAAGACAAATTTGTTTGTTCTTCTGGCAGTTCAATATTCTTTGCTAATTCAAATGCATCAATTCTTCTTCGGTCTTCCTTATTCATTGTCTAGCTTTTGCATGCATATCAGGTGATTGAAAATACCACGGCTTGGGTCAGGCACTTCTTAGTCCTCAAAATGACATCTTTGCTTTTTAACAAAGAAGTCTTTTGTGGCAGATTTGTCCGATGCAATGCACCGTTTGATTTCTTGACTGTTGCTTCCATGGGTGTTGATTGTGAATTCAAGTAAAATGAAATCCTTGACAACTTCAACCTTTTCTCCATTTATTGTGATGTTGCTTATTGATCCAGTTGTGAGGATTTTTGTTTTCTTTATGTTGAGGTGTAATCCATGCCAAAAGCTGTAGTCTTTGATCTTCATCAGTAAGTGCTTCAAGTCCTCTTCACTTTCAGCAAGCAAGGTTGTGTCATCTGCATATCTCAGGTTGCTAATGAGTCCTCCTCCAATCCTGATGCCACATTCGTCTTCATATAGTTCTGCTTCTCAGATTATCTGTTCAGCATACAGATTGAATAAGTATGGTAAAAGGATACAACCCTGACGCCCACCATTCCTGATTTTAAACCGTGCAGCATATCCTTGTTCTGTTGGAACGACTGCCTCTTGGTCTATGTACAGGTTCCTCATGAGCACAATTAAGTGTTCTGGAATTCCCATTCTTCACAATGTTATCCATAATTTGTTATGATTCACACAGCCCAGTCGAACGCCTTTGCACAGTCGATAAACCACAGGTAAAACATCTTTCTGGTATTCTCTGAAGCAGAGAAGAAATATTTATCAACAGCATCCTAATTACTTGCACATTTTCCTCCCACTTAATTTCCTCAATAGTCTTTTAATGTCTTAATTGTGATTATTACCCATTTTATAGATAAGAAAACCGAGGCTCAGAGAGGTTCTGTAACTTACCCAATACTACTACAGATAGGAAGCTAGTGAATTTGGTTCCTGGTAAATTATTATGCCCATTTTACAGATGAGGAAACTGAGGCTTGGGAGATCAGGTGGCTTTCCCAAGAACATATGACTGTGAAGTGGTGTGGTCATTATTTATGAACTTAAGTGCAGAGTTCTTTCTCCTGATTTGATGCCCAGAGACAGAAGTAGCATCTCTCCCTCTTCATAACCCACCTGGAGGCTGGAGCAGCCCTTTCCTGACCTCCTACCTCTCACTGCTTCCTAAAAGGTGATCTTGGGTAAACTCACAGCAGAATTGAACTTGGGGCTCCTATTAAAATACAGATTTCTAGGCTCTGCCCCTGGTGTTTGAATCAGATACTCTCACTGCAAGGTCAGGAGTCTGCATTTTAAGGAAGAGGCTTATACCCAGTGAAGCTCAAGAACCAGGCCACAGGCATCCCACCCCAGTGCCTGGTACGTCTTGATCCATGAAGGACAAGGCAGCTTTTGAAATAGCACTGTTTTAGATTAGTGAGCCAGATTTTAAAATCCATCATCATTTTACATTTATGAAGTTCATTTTCGTCCCCCTAATAAGAGATCTAAAGCCGGCAGACAGCGTGGAGTCTGTATTTGGCCAGCTGTTAAGTCTCCCCACCCCTACTTCCCATTCCATGTTTTGAAAAGAATCTAGTCAGGGCCCTAAAGACAGACCACCTGGGTTCAAATTCTGGCTTCCTCTCTACCCCAGCTGTGCTACTTAAACACTCTGGGTCTCAGTTCGCTCAACTGCCAAATGGAGAATAAGAGTTCCTGGTTCATAGGTATGCATGAGGATTAAACAGGCTCATTGACATAAAGCTTATAAAACAGTGCCTGACTGACACAGGGTAAAGACTCCATAAAGGTTAGTATTAATATTAAAATGTTGATGTCTAGATTTTAAAAAAAAAAAAATCAGAAGGCCTGGCTGCACTGAGCCCTCATTTCACATGACAACACTCGGCTGGGTCCAAGGTCCAAGCAGTGGCCCTTTAAACTGGGAGTGATGCCACCTCACAGCACTTACTCCCCTAGTCCTCCCTTGGGGCATTCTCCAGCCTGCCCTGGAGGCATTTTGCACCGATGACCCTGAGGGCTTAATTAAAAGCACTGTCCACCCTGAGACCAGAAGAACTAGATGATGCCCGGCTATCACTACCACTGTTCGAATCATGGCCACAGTAGATGGAAACTGATAGAATGGGAGAAAAATGTGGAAGAGAACCTCAAATTACTGGGGGCTAAAATAACAGACCTGTTGGACTGGTTGAGACTGGAGACTGGTTAAGAATAATCCTTGAGACTATTGCCCAGAGGCACTCTTCCAACCTTGAACCAAAACTAACCCCTGAGGTTATTTTGTAAGTCAAATAACAAACTGGCTCAAGAAATAATGAATATCACCCGTAAGTACTATGAACCTTTTTAAAAATCACCCATGTGAAACCAGTCAACAATTGCTTTAAAACAAAGATGAGAATAAGGGAGGCAGAGAAACTAGATTAATGGAAACAAAACAACCAGAATGGAAAATAATGAAAGTATCCATGCATTGTGAAGAATGTAACCAATGTCACTGTACGATTTGTGTAGAAATTGTTGAATGGGAATCTAAGCTGTTGTGTAAACCTCCACTGAAAACACAATAAAATATTATTAAAAAAAAAAAAGCACAAATCCATCATTGCACCTCCCCAGGAGTCATGGGTTCGAGCACTCTCGTGCCATGTTATCAGCCCAAATTACGCCCAGCCAGAGTCCACACTGGACTCAGCACCCACATTACTGCAGTGAAGCCTAGAGCAGGAGGCTTCCAAGCCTCTCAGGATAAGCCTGACTTTCCTGCCAGACTCATGGCTCAGCAGTCTCCAGTGAAGCTCCCGTTAAACAAACCCATTGCCATCGAGTCAATTCTAACTCCTAGCGATCCTACAGGACAGAGGAGAACTGTCCCACAGGGTTTCCAAGGCTGTAATCTTTACAGAAGCAGATTGCCACATCTTTCTTCCGAGGAGCAGCTGGTAAGGTTCCAACTGCTGACCTTTCAGTTAGCAGCTGAGCCCTTAACCACTGCGCTACCAGGGCTGCTCACTGAAACTCCAGTGGAACTGAACTCGCTGCAATTATTCAGCAGCATCTCGCTGCCCTTACTCCAGGTAAGTAAAAAGCTTAGCAGTCATTCCTGGACCGGTCCTCCTAAAATCTTTTCTCCTGGTTAACTCATATCACAGTCCTTCAAGCCTGAGCTTAAAGGTCACCCCTTAAAATGCACAGTGCTGACCTCCAAAAGCCTTCCTTGTCCTGCCCAGGCTGAGCGAGCACTTCTCTGTGCTCCCTCAGGCCCCTGGACCTCCCACTGTCTTAGCGCTCAGCTCATCGTGATGGGTTTTGGATGTTTGTTGTGCCTCCTCTCATGCAACAAAAGTCCCATGAGGCCACAGTTTGTGTCTTGTCCACCATGGAATCATCAGCACCTAACAAAATACTTAGCAGTTCATTGACACTCAATAAATGTTTTATGATAAATGAAAAGAAGGTAAGGAGGGAGGAAGGAAGGGAAAGCGAGGGGAGAGGAAGGGAGGGAAGTAAATAGGGATTCTGCTGAGGTTCAGGAAATGGGACCAGAATTCTGTTTACAAAGAAGGAGAGAGACAAAACAAGCATTTATTGCACACCTACTGCATGTGAAATTTCATAACAACCTTATGAAGTAGGTATTATAAGCCCTTCTACAAGAAACTGAGACTAAGAGAGATTAAATGGTGCATTCAAGGCAATTGAGCTAGGCCAGGTGTCAATAAAGTTTTTCTGTAAATGGCCAAATACAAGATATTTTCGGCTTCATGGGCTGTAGAGTTTCTGTTGCCACAACTCAGCTCCACCATTGCAGCACAAAAGCAGCCATTTTAAGGCAATCTGTAAACAATGGCCTTGGCTGTGTTCCAATAAAACTTTATTTACAAAACAGGTGGTGGGCCCAATTTGGCAACCCCTGAGCTAGGCAATGACCTGAGGAAGGTTTAAACCCGTGGCTGCCCATTACATACAGAAACCTCTTAGAGGGAAAGTTGGAGTAGGACAGAGGACTAACAGAAGTGGTCCAGATCCAGAAAGGGATGTTGGCTATGGGCAAGGCCAGCACAAATTTAGCCCGTCTGGGCAAAAAAAAAAAAAAAAAATTTTTTTTTTTTTGGGGCATGGGAATTCATGTCACTCATTCTCCAAGTAAGCATTCATTGAGTACCTACTGTGTGCTGAGCCTTTGTGCATATTCACGGGTCCCAAAGATAAAGAAGGCCCAATCTCCAACCTCTTAGCCTGCAGTGTAGTATATGAACTGGTACGTTTGTTTTCCTTCATTCATTAAATATTTGCTGAGCACCTACTATGTGCTGGGAGAGACTGCAGCAGTGAACAAATCAAGGTTGAGTCTTCTGCTCCTGGGGAGGTTACAGCCCAGCTGCAGAAAAGGACATGAAATAATAATCACAGGGATAAATATTTAATTACAAATTGGGATAAATGCCATGAAGGAAAAGAACATGATGCTATGAGAGAGAATAACAAGAGAAAACGCATTTAAGTTGGGGGGGTTAGTTAGGGAAGGGCCCTCTGGGGGAATGGTGACTGCCCCCGAACTGAGACTGCAAAGGATAGAGACAGTTCAGAGGAGTGGTTAGGGAAGGTTCTGGAAGGCCATGACATTTGACTTCTACTTAGAAGGGTGGTGGGACTTGGATGTGCAGGGCTGAGGTGGACACATGCAGCTGCTCAGGTTGTGCGCTGTGCGATGCCAGGGGGTAACTTCATATAGACACAGAATGAATGGCCCCATCTATGCTGTGCACCCTACAACTGCACGTAGTGAGCCTGTGCTGGATGGGAGGGAAAGTTCCTGAGAGGGAGCAGGGAGTAAGCTGAGTCCCCCCATATCTGTTGAATTAATTCCAACTCATAGTGATCCCATGTGTTACAGAGTAGAACTGCTCCGTAGAATTTTCTTGGCTATAATCTTTATGGAAAAGAGCCCTGGTGGTATAGTGGTTAAGTGCTTGGCTGTGAACAGAAAAGGTCGTGGGTTAAATTCACCAGGAGCTCCGCAGGAGAAACATGTGACAGTCTGCTTCCATAAAGATAGTCTAGAAAACCCCGGGGGGCAATTCTACCCTGTTGCATTAGGTCGCTGTAAGTTGGAATCAACTCCATGGCAACAGGCTTGTTTGTTTGTTTGTTTTTCCTAATCTTTGTGGAAGATTCCTGGGGTAGTACAAGTGGTTTGTGATCGGCTGGTAACCTAAAGGTTGGTAACCTAAACCTACCTACCAGTATCGAAAAATAAAAAGACCCAGCAATCTGTTTCCATAAAGATTACAACCAAGAAAACCCTGCGGAGCTGTTCTACTCTGTAACACATGGGGTCGCCATGAATCAGAACACACTCAATGGAAACAGGTTTGGTTTTTCGTTTTTTTTTTTTTTTATCTTTACAGGGGCAGATCGCTAAGACTTTCTCCCATGGCACCCCTGGCTGGGTTCAAACCACCGAACTTTAGGCTAGTAAACAAAAAAAAAAAAAAACCAAACCCATTGTTGTCGAGTCAATTCCAACTCACAGCGACCTTATAAGACAGGGTAGAACTACCCCATAGAGTTTCCAAGGAGCACCTTGTGGATTCAAACTGCCAACCTTTTGGTTAGCAGTCGTAGCTCTTAACAGCTATGCCACCAAGGTTTCCTTTAGGCTAGTAGCCAAATGCAAACCATTTGTGCCACAGGGACCTTAGGTGAGGGCCAAAACCAAATAAACCTGTTGCTGTGGAGTCAATTCTGATTCATAGCGACCCTATAGGTCAGAGTAGAACTGCCCCATAGGGTTTCCAAGGAGCACCTGGTGGATTCAAACTGCCAGCCTTTTGGTTAGCAGCCAAACACTTAACCACTATGCCCCAGGGCACCAGGACCACTAGCAAATCGTTCTGGTTTAAATGTTGGTGTTCTGTACTCTGCCTCCTCCTTGAGCTGCAGTGTGTGCTTCATAGTACATCCTCGGGCCTCCTCAGCAGTGGTGATGAATGTCCCTGCCGTTGCCTGTATCGATTACCCCAGTGAGGCCCTTCCCTGGCTCCCCCTCAGCCTGCCTTCTGGCAGCAGTGCGTTAAGAGGGTACTCAGCCCCATACTTATTACTCCCCATTTAATGAGCTGGCAGCAAAAACTTGCTGATAGAAAATTCATATTTATTGAATTTGATTGTCCCCAAGCCTGCTCCTGCATGTCTAACCTGCTTGTCCTCATGGCGGGGACCACTCTGGATTATTGTGTTATGGATTTATTGATGGGCAGCCTAGTTGCTCATTTCTTTGGGCAAGAAGCCACTCCTACTCCATCCTCCGCTGACTGGGTACAGGTGGGTTTCCTGCTTGGCAGCTCTCTAAGCTGGGTCAGAGGAGAGTTAGAGGAAGGATCCAAATTCATATGGCTGCCAGGACAAGGTGGGTACAATAAAGGAGTGAATTGGGCTGGGAGATAAGAAGGACAATGAATTGGAAACCACAGGCCCCATTAAATACTCACAGTTAATCTTTCCAAATGTGTTTAATACCATGCAAGCCACACAAACTATATCTGGGTGTCAAACCCAGCTCTTGGGCCACCAGCTTGTGGGCCACCAGCTAGGGGAAGCTGGAAGCCTAAGATAAAACAGGTTCTCCTTGGGGAACCCCAGGTCCTCCGACTTGAAAGAAACCAACTGTTGAAGGGAAATGGGACTTCGTGGAGAAGAGAACAGGCTTTGGAGTCCAGCCGACCTGAGTTCAAATGCAGGCTCGACCCCTTGTTAGCTGTGTGACCTTGATCGTGTCCTTCCCCTTACCTGTTGCCTTCAAGTCAATTCCGACTCATAGCGACCCTGTATGACAGAATAGAACTGCCCCATAGGGCTTCCAAGGCTATAATCTTTACAAAAACAGACTGCTGCCTCTTTTCTCTCAAGGAGTGGCTGGCGGGTTCAAATCACCAACCTCTCAGTTAGCAGCCAAGTGTTTAAACACTGCGCCACCAGGGCTCCTTTTCTTCCTTTTGGTGAGCCTCAAATCTCTCATCTGTACTAGAGAGAAGTCCACCTACTTGGCAGGGTTACCATATGGAATTCACCCTTTGAGGTTAGGTATGGCCATGTGACTTGCTTCGACCAATGAAACATGAGCACAGTGGTATCTACCACTTCAAGGCAAAAACTTCAAGAGCCAGTGGCAAAATTTGCTGTGTTCCTTTTCCTATCTTGGGACTGTATGTCAGGACTGGAGCCTCCATCACCCCAGGTCCCTCAATAACATTGAGGAGCAGACTTTCCTGCTGACTGTCAGCAGACATTAAAAAAAAAAAAAAAACATTTGCCATAGAGTCAATTCCAACTCACTGCAAACCCATGTGTTACAGAGTAGAACTTGTGCTCCATAGGGTTTTCATGGGTGGAATCTTTACAGAAACATACCATCAGGCCTTTCTGCTATAGAGCCTCTGGGTGGGTTGGGATCTTAATCCTCTTATAGGGAAGCAAATACTGGGAGCAGTAATACAGTCTAACAGAGCCTCAGCAAAAATTAGTTGTTAAGCTTTTGATACAGGGCAGAAGGGGCCAGCAAGGAGAGCTTTGGACACTTAGGGACAAAGCTGAATGGAAGGATGTAGAGGATAGCTTGGGGTCTCTACCCCCAACTAGCCCCTTGGAGATCTGAACTAAAGTCAGAAGGCGAAGGAGCCATTTTCACGTGGGTTTCAGGAGCAGAGATCCAAGCAAGAGTCTTATCGTTGTTACCAGTTGCAGTCAGCTCTGACTCATAGCGACATAAGTATAACAGGATGAAACATTACCTAGGCCTGTCCATCTTGAAGGAGCCCTGGTGGCGCAGTGGTTAAGCTCTCAGCTGCTAACTGAAAGGTTGGCAGTTTGCACCTACCAGTCACTCCACAGGAGAAAGATATGATTTCCATACAATCAGTGTAAAGATTACAGCCTTAGAATCCCTATGGGGCAGTTCTACTCTGTCTTAGATAGAGCGTCCCTATGAGTCAGAATCAACTCAACTCAACCGCAGTGGGATGGGTACCATCTTCATGATCATTGGTATGTTGGAGTTCATTGTCGAAGCTATTATGTCAATCCATCTCACTGAGGGTTTCCTTCATTTTCATTGGCTCTCTACTTTACCAACCATAATGTCCTTTTCTAGTCATTGGTCTTTCCTGATGAGGTGTCCAAAGTAAGCAAGCCGAAGCCTTGTCATCTTTACTTCTAAGCAACAGCCTTAGATCCACAGGATAAAATGTGACCCAAATTAGCTGAGAAAGACTTTCTCCCCATACCGTGACTAGGACTGAGCAAGAATGGGCTCAGATGTGCTGCTATTGGGGGTGGGGAACCACCCTGACCAGGGGCTTGGCATATTTTAGAGGTCACCAGCACAACAGACACCATGCATGCCCTCTCTTCTGGTAATGCTCAGACAACCAAGATCAGCCAGAGGACACAGAGTGGAACCTGAGAGTGAGGAGGACATGTGAGACACCGCTGGGACTGCAGGAGTGATGGGAAAAGACTCAGGGGAAGGCCACCAAGGTTCCCATTATGCAGGCAAAGGCCTTCGTCGGCACAAGCTGAATTGTCCCAGTAAATAAGGCCCCACTGGTACCTAAGGCTGCTGAGCCCTGTAACATCAGATCACTGGTAAAGCTGCACATTTACAAGAGCACACCAAAGCCACTGCCATCGAGTTGATTCCCACTCATAGCGACCCTACAGGACAGAGTAGAACTGTCCCATAGGGTTTCCAAGGAGCAGCTGGTGGATTTGAACTGCAGACCTTTTGGTTAGCAGCCAAGCTCTTAACCACTGTGCCACCAGGGCTCCAACATTAACATTAGTCAATAATGATGATTAAAACCATCGTTAAAGTTCATTATTGACATTGCTGGTGGTTAACTCTTTATAACCTATGTTATTGTTAGCTGCCGTCGAGTTGACTCTGACACTTGACCACTTTGGGTACAACAGAATGAAACGCTGCCCAATCCTGTGTCATCCTCACAATTGCCAGCATGTTTGAGTCCATCGTTGTGGCTATTGTGCCAATCTATCTCTTTGAGGGTCTCCCTCACCCTCACTGGCCCTCTACTTCACCAAACATGATGTCCTCCTCTAGCGATTGATCCCTCCTGATGACATGACCAAAGCAAGAGAGTCAGACAATGTTCTGTTATGATCCATACGGTTTTCACTAATTTTTAGAAGTAGATTGCCAGGCCTTTCTTCCTAGTCTGTCTTAGTCTGGAAGCTCTCCTGAAATTCATTGACCTTGGGTAATCCTGCTGGTATTTGAAATAGTAGTGGCATACCTTCCAGCATCATAGCAACACACAAGCCACCACAGTATGACAAACTGACAGATGGGTGGGGGCTCTGACCTACAAAAACAGCAGTTTTGTATGGCTTAACCTAATATATGCCAGGCATTGTGCTATCATCTCATTTAATACTCATTTCAATCCTCTGAGTTACGTCCCATTGTTATCTCCATTTTATAGAGGAGGAGACTCAGGCCAGTGAGGTTAAATTATTTACCCAATGTCACACAGCTGGTAAGTTATGAATCTAAGATAGAAACCTGGGGGTCTAAGTCCAGTGGCCCAAGCCCTTGACCACTAGTTACCCAAAGTGAAGTCTGAGAACCAGCAACATCAGCATCTCCTGGGAGCCTGTTAAAAATGCAGAGTCTCAGGCCACACCCAGGACTTGATCAGATCCTGCCATTTTAACAAGATCCTCAGGTACTCATTAAATAACCACCAGTTACCATCGAGTCGATTCCAGCGCATGGCGACCCCATGTGTGTCAGAGTAGAACTGTGATGCAAAGGGTTTTCCGTGTCTGATTTTTCCGAAGTAGATAGTCAGGCCTTTCTTCCAAGGTGCCTCTGGCTGGACTCAAACCTCCAACCTTTTGGTTGACAGCCAAGCATCTTAACTGTTTGTACCACCAGGGACTCTCCAAGTACTTGTAGACACATTAAAGTTTGAAAAACACTGCCACTAGAATATTCTGCCTCCCAGGTGCAAAGAGGCACTTGTTGGGACTGCTGTGAACAGGGACAAGTCTAAGCTCTGCATAAATGCAGAAAATAAAGGGAAGAGCTCTGAGCATGCTCCCTGCTGCTCCCCCACCCCGCAGCCCTCCTCCCACCCTCGGGTGTGACCATGTGTCTGCCTCCCCATGTTGCAGCCCCGCTCCAGGGAAGGTGTTTCTGAATAACAGGGTCTTGGTATGCTGTGGTGCAGTGGTTAAGAACTCAGCTGTCAACCAAAAGATCAGCAGTTCGAATCCAGCAGCCACTCCTTGGACATCCTATGGGGCACTATGAGTCCGAATTGACTCGGCTGCTGCAACAGGTTTGTTTTTTTGTTTTGGTTTGGGCATGCCTGCCATCAGCTGGAACAATAGAGCTGGCTTCCCCCCTCCAAGATGTTTAGCTTGGCTGTTTGGAGCCCCCTGGCCGCCAACAGAAGTCACTGTGGTGCCTCTGAACCCTGCTACAAAAAAAAAAAAATTCCTGCAGAGCCGAGGGAGCCGGGTGGGTGGGGGAGCGAGAGCCAGATTGGGGGCAAACTGCTTTGGCAGCAGCTGTTCCATCTGGGAAACTAATGAGACTCTAGGAAAAACCTGCCGAGGGATCCCAAGTCCTTGTTTGCGTGTGGAGCTGATATTAAAAAAAAAAAAGCCTTGACCAAATTGGACAGCGATGCAAAAATACCCATCATTTTGTGTTCAATTTTGCGGCTCCATCTTGCATTGCAGAAAAGAATGAAAATCGTGTCTGTCCCCAGGCTACCCCTCAGTGCCACCAAGATTCAGGCAAGACAGGCACTTTACAGTGTGGGGCATTCCAAAAGATCATTTGTCTGAATCCCCTGCTGACTCACTTACCAGCAGACCCTGACCTTCCCTCCCTCCTAAATGTCTCTTCAAAACATTTTGGCTCTCTGCTGCATTTGTAGCCAATGCATAGCTCTTTGCAGCAGCTATAGCATTTAAAAGCCACAAACCCAGGCGGACCAAAACCTAACTTTTCTATTTTCTTTTCACTGCGTTTTATTATTTTCCAGAGCCCCCTCTCTCTAACTGGCTGCAGTAAACCTAATTCTGTTTAATTGAGGTTGAACTTGGGCAATTCAGGAAAAACGCAGCAAATTCGAGATTCCATAGGTTAGTTCATGGTTGGCTCCCTTCTGCCTCCATCTCTGAATTGGTTGCATCTGATTCTCGGGAGATTTATATATCATTGCGGTGTTGGTGAGTCCCTGGGTGGCTCGAGCAGTTAACATGCTTGGCTACTAACTGGAAGATTGGAGGTTCGAGTCCACCCAGGGGCACCTCAAAAGAAAGTCCTGGCAATCTACTTCTGAAAAATCAGCCATTAAAAAATCCTATGGACCCAAAAGGATAAATAGTATATGATATCACTTATGAAATAAACAAATATATAGAACCCAATGGTTAATGGTTATCAGGGGTGTGTAGGAAGGAGGAATGTAGAGTTTTTGTTTGAGGGGTATTGAGGTTGTGTTAATTGTGGTAGACTATTGGGAAATATCGGAGTATATGTGAAAAGGATAGCAATAATAGTGACATGAAAATGTAATCAGTGTCATTGAACTGTAAACGTGGAAGTTGTGTTGGCCAACGTTTTGGTGTGTATATTTTCACTACGATTTAAAATAATAATAATAATAAAACCCTGTGGAGCACAGTTCTACTCTGACACACACAGTGTCGCCATGAGTTGGAGTCAACTCAACGGCAACTGGTTTTCTATAGCATCACGGAGTCGATGCAGGGCAGTATTTGACCCTTGGTTAGCTCTTTGGTATTCACTGAGAAGTACCTAGTCTTGTCTTTAATCAACATCTTTACTCCTTATTGACATCACAGGGACATCTTAATGCTTCTGGTCTCTATTGGCAATGGTCACTCTTCCTCACTGCCACTGCTGACCTTGTAGGCCCACTAACTCTCAGTGCCCCACCTGACCTTGGATGCACAGGAATGCATTCCCTCCTCCCTTTGGACGTGAAGACTCAGTATCACAGCCTCTGACCCATCTGCACAGACAACACTTGCAACCATCTTTTCAAGTCAGGTGGGGTAAGAACTCTCTGAAGCTTGACAGCTGAGGCACGAGTTCTCTCTGCTCATGGATTCCCAAACCTAACCAGTAAACCAGTTGCCATCAAGTCAATTCCAACTCATGGCAACCCCATGCGCGCCACAGGAGAACTGTGCTCCATGGGGTTTTCAATGGATGATTTTTTGGAAGTAGACCACTAGACCCTTCTTTTGAGGTACGTCTGGGTAGGCTCAAACCTCCAACCCTTTGGTTAGCAGCCAAGCATGTTAACCATTTGCACCACCCAGGGACTCCAAACCTAGAATTTATTCAACCCTTTTTTCCTTGAGACTCAAACTGAGAGGGACATGAGACAAAGCCCATTCTAAAAGACACTGTGACAGATTGGACTTCCCAAAGGTGGCCACAGCAGTATCTCTTATTCCACGTGCTCTTCTTACCATGTGGTCTTCACATTCCAAGCATGAGTTGTTGCTATTGTTGTTGTTCTCGTATGCCGTTGAGTCGATTCCAACTCATAGTGACCCTGTAAGACAGGGAAGAACTGCCCCATTCACTGGGTCTCCAAGGCTGTAATCCGTAGGGTCACTATGAATCAGAACCAATGCAACAGCACCTAACAACAACAATCTTTACGGAAGCAGACCGCCACATCTCTCTCCCGCAGAGTGGCTGGTGGGTTCGAACCGCCAACCTTTCAGTTAGGAGCTGAGTGCTTAACCATCACGTCACCAGGGCTCTTTCCAAGCATGAGTACTGAGGTCTATATTTCCTTCCCATGAACCTGAGCAAAATTTTGTGACTGCCTCAACCAATGCAGCAAGGCAGAAGAGACAATGGGTCACTTCCAAGGTTAGATCATTTAAATGCCATGCATATCTGTCTTCTGGGATACTCACTCTTGGAACCCAGACCCCATGCTATGAAGAATTTCAAGCAGACCATGCATACACTCATTTGGAGAATCAAGACCCTTGGCCCATACCTGGCTGAGTGTCTTAGTTATCTAGTGCTGTTATAACAGAAATACCACAAGTGGATGACTTTAACAAACGGAAATGTATTCTCTCACAGTTTAGGAGACTAGAAGTCCGAATTCAGGGTGCTGGCTCTAGGGGAGGACGTTCTCCCTATCAGCTCTGAAGGAAGCTCCTTGTCTCTTTGAGCTTCTGGTCCTGGGTGATCTTCATATGGCCTGGCATCTCCCTTCCCCCATCTTTGCTTCTTGCTTGCTTGAAGAGATTGACTCAAGGTTCACCCTACACTAATTGTGTCTAACATAAGATAATCCATTCCCAAATGGGATTGTAACCATGGGCATAGATGTTAGGGTTTACCATACATATTTTGGGGGGACAAAATTCTATCCACAACACTGAGCTTCCCACCAACAGCAAGCACCAACTTGCTAGCCATGTGAATGAACCTTCTTCCACATCCCACATCCCCTCACACACAACCCTGTCAAGCATCCCAGCAGCTGCTACTGGAGCAGAGAGAAGCCTTCTGCACTGAGCCCTGCACAAATTGCAGAATCGTAAGCAAAATAAACCAATTGTTGTTTTAAGCCACTACGTTTTGGGTGGTTTGTTATGCAGCAACAAACTAATACAATCGTGATTGGCACCTAATTCTCTTGTTTCTCCTCCTCCCTCTGTCTCTTCCCAAACCAAAACCAAACCCATTGCCATAGAGTCAGTTCTGACTCATAGTAACCCTATAGGACAGAGTAGAACTGCTCCATAAGGTTTCCAAGGCTGTAATCTTTATGGAATCAGGCTGCCACATGTTTCTCCCAAGGAACTCCTGGTGGGTTTGAACCACCAACCTTTCAGATAGCAACCAAGCACTTACCCATTGCATCACCAGGGCTCCTCTCTGTCTTCCTAGGAAGTCTTTGCCACTTCTCTAGTGATAAAACTGCCTCTTCGTCTACCTTTTCCAGTCTTTTGTTTATGGCACAAACCTTAAACCCCAAGGTCTTCAGGACCTAAGCTTTTGAAACCACTAAAAAAAAAAAAAAAAAACTGGCTCTTATAAAGCAAAGCAAAGCCTTGGCTTTCCAAATTATAGTCAGATGCCAAGACTTTCAAAAACCTGTTTGGAAACTCAAAAGCTGAGCACTGTCTTTTTTCCTTCCTCTCTGCATTCCTGCTATACAGCCTTCCCCAGAGGTGGTGAATATGGAATCCCACAGCCTGAGATGTAAAGGACAGTGACATAGGGATTTCTAGGAGTGGTGAAGCACACTGGACAACACTCCATAATACTCTCACGCTATTTTTATCCACCACCACCCTTCTGTCAGTTTGTCACACTATGGGGCCTTGCCCATTGCTATGATGTTCCAAGCTATGCCACAGCTAGGATCACCCATGGTGGACAGGTTTCAGCAGAGCTTCCGGACCAAGACAGACTAGAGAAAAGGCCTGGAGATCTACTTCCAAAAAAATCAGCCATTGAAAACCCTATTCTCTTAGTTATCTAGTGCTGCTATAACAGAAATACCAAAAGTGGGTAGTTTTAAAAACAGAAATTTATTTTCTCACAATTAGGAGTGCGTAAGTCCAAACTCAGGGTGCCAGCTCTAGGGGAAGGCTTTCGCATTCTGTCAGCTCTAGGGAAAGGTCCATGTCTCTTCAGCTGCTACTCTTTGGTTCCTTGGTGATCTTCATGTGGCATGGCATCTAGCTTCCCCATCTCTTCTTTTTGTTGCTTGCCTAATCTGCTCCTTTAATATCTCAACAGAGATTGACTCAAGACACACCCTAGGGAAGCCAGCACAACCAGTACAAGGCAAGGTCGTGGTAGCTCCATAGGTACATCCAAACTCCCTGAGGGACCGAATTGCTGGGCAGAGGGCCGTGGGGACCATGGTCTCAGGTAACATCCAGCTCAATTGGCATAAGATAGTTTATAAACAAAATGTTCTACATTCTACTTTAGTGAGTAGTGTCTGGGGTCTTAAAAGCCTGTAAGCGGCCATCTAGGATACTCCACAGGTCTCACCCCTTCCAGAGCAAGGAAGAATGAAGAAAATTAAAGACACAAGGGAAAGAGTAGCCCAAAGGACTAATGGACCATATCTACCACAGCCTCCACCAGACTGAGTCCAGCACAACTAGATGGTGCCCGGCTTCCACCACTGACTGCTCTGACAGAGATCACAATAGAGGGTCCCCGGCAGAGCTGGAAAAAAACGTAGAACAAAATTCTAACTCAAAAAGAAATACCTGACAGAGACTGGAGAAACCCTGAGAGTATGGCCCCTAACACCCTTTCAGCTCAGTAATGAGGTCACTCCTGAGGTTCACCCTTCAACCAAAGATTGAACAAGCCCATGGAACAAAACAAGGCTAAATGGGTGCACCAGCCCTGGGGCAGGGACTGAAAGGCGGGAGGGAACAAGAAAGCTGGTAATAAGGAATCCAGGGTTGAGAAGGGAGAGTGTTGACATGTCATGGGGTTGTTAACCAATGTCATACAACAATGTGTGTACTAAATGTTTGATGAGAAACTAGTTCTGTAAACCTTCATCTAAAGTTCAATAAAAAGACAGAGAAAAAAGACACACCCTACACTAACCAAAACCAAACCCATTGCTATCGAGTCGATTCCAACTCATAGCGACCCTATAGGGCAGAGCAGAATTTCCCTATAGCGTTTCCAAGGAGCTGCTGGTGGATTTGAACTGCTGACTTTCTGGTTAGCAGCCGAGCTCTTAACCACTCCACCAGGACAAAGAAACTCATTCCCAGATGGGATTATAACCACAGGTATAGGGGCTAGGGGTTACAACACATATTTTTTGAGGACACAGTTCAATCCATAACACCTATGGAGCACAGTTCTACTCCGACAAACATGGGGTTGCCACGAGTCAGAACTGACTCAATAACAACTGCTCTACTGGTGGATACCATGCACCTTAATTAGCACATGGCACCCCCATGACATGAGTCAAGCTTGGTCCTGGACCTTACTCGACTCCTGTGAGACATACATCTCACCCAGCAAAATCTCCTGTGGATCTGCTGGTCCAATGGTCTCTGTATTAAGTTAGTCTCTTGCAATGGACCCACTGGAAGACACAGTGTCCTTGGGAATCGGTGCTGCTCTCATAACCAATGATCATACACCAAGCTGAGTCATTGGCATTTTCCCTTTGAATTACTAGGCAATTCCAGTCACCACACCTCTACCTCTGACTTTCCTGAGACATAAATCAGTGGCTCCAATCCACTACCCTCTCTGGCTCTTCTGAGCATATTCATCAAGTTGATGTGTGTCAAACCTTTCAGAACCACTCAGTTAGAAAGGAGAAAAGGCAAGAAATTGGATGGCAGGGACGAGGGGCCACAATAAATCAAGGAAAGATGAAATTACAGGTGCTATCCACAGAGTCCTTTCTCCTGGGCTCCAGGAAAGGTCCATAAGCTCGTTCTGCCAACTTTTGTCTTTGTGCCAACTGGGCACAGATATTTTTCCTGGGAGGGGACTAATGAAGTGGAGGGAGGAGAAAGAGAGACCCTGCAATGGAAGGTCCAGGGAAGGTACTACCACTGAACCTTCTGCCCTTTGGATGGACAGAAGTCTGACTTCTACTTCTCTGGTCTTTGGACAGGACTGGAATGAGCATGGATTGCTTTCTGCTCAGCCCGTTTTCTTCTTCCAGAAACAACTACCTCTTTTTTTGAGAAACTGCTCTTGCCTATAAACTTCCTTTCATAAAAACCTAAAGCCATAGTTTGCAAATTATTGTGTTGTATATTTCATTAATAAAATGTTTTTGAGCATGCATCCCCCCGTGCATACAAACATTCAAAAAAAAAAATTACTGTCGAGTCAGTTCCTACTCATAGCGACCCTATAGGACAGAGTAGAACTGCCCCATATGGTTTCCAAGGCTGTCATCTTTACAGAAACAGACTGCCACATCTTTCTCTCACGGAGCAGCTGGTGGGTTTGAACCGCTGACCTTTCGGTTAGCGGCTGAGCTCTTAACCATTTCCCCTACCGGGGTTCCTTCCTTCCAACGGCAGGGATTGCTTTTTCCTGTAATCATTGATTAATAGAACTTAAAATGGCTATGACATGAGTTTTATGTAAAACAGCTGCCCTATCTTAAGCGTAATGAAATCACAAATAGGACCTTTAAAGGAAAATGAAATAAATGACTCACAAGGGAAGCCCCAGCTTGAGGAGTGTGAAGTGGAGTCCGCTGTGTAGTGGGTTGGATCAGTGAGTGTGAGTTGCTCATTTGTTCTGGTTGGAGGCATCCAATCTCCCCTGGACACACTGACCCTTTAGACCCAGAAAATTTAAGTGGATAAAGTAAAATCCAACTAAACCGCTGTCTGAAAGAGTGCTCAACTGCTGTTGGGCCAAAGAAATTCACAATTTCCACCTAGTGAGCTTCAGAGAGGTCCCTGGGTTACGCAAATGGCATGGCCAAAAGGTTGATGGTTTGAACCCCACCCTGGAAGCAAGACCTGGTGATCTGCTTCTGTAAAGATAACAGTCATTGAAAACCCCATGGAACTCAGTTCTACTCTGTAACACACAGGGTCACCATAAGTCAGAATCGACTCAACGGCAATAGGGTTTTCATTTGTTTGTTCAGAGCTTTGGGGTTATGAAGAAAGTTTCCTCAAAAGAATTTCCTTGCCTGGTTTATTGTCTCAGTTTTTACCACACAGTAAAGCCCAATGCTGTCGAGTCGATTCCGACTCATAGCGACCCTATAGGACAGAGTAGAACTGCCCCATAGTGTTTCCAAGGAGCTCCTGGAGGATTCGAACTGCCAACCCTTTGGTTAGCAGCCGTAGCACTTAACCACTAATCCACTGGGGTTTCTTTACCGTACAGTAGCACCCCCATTTCACAGAAAAGAAAAAACGAGGATAGTTTAGCCATTTCACAATAATAATTTGTCGTTGTTGTTAGCAGCCACCAATTCTGCCCCAATTCAGGGTGACCTCATGCACAACAGAAGGAAACCTGCCTAGTCCTGTGCCACTCCCATGATCAGACCGTTGTGATCCATAGGGTTTTCGATGCTGATTTTTGGAAGTGAATTGCCAGGCCTTTCTTCCTGGCCTTAGTCTGGAAGCTCCACTGAAATCTGTTTAGCCTCATAGCAACACACAAGCCTCTACTGACAGACAGGTGGTGGCTGTATCTGAGGTGCATTGACTGGGAATTGAACCAAGATCTCCTGCATGGAAGGCAAGAATTCCACCACTGAATCATCACTACCCCCATCTCAATAGTAATAGCCCCATTTACTGAGTGCTTACTATATGCCAGGCACTGTGCTAAATGTTACATGAAGAAGGTACTATTATTACTCCCCATTTTAACCTCTGAGGCTCAGAGATGTTAGGTAACTCGCCCAACATCATGCAGATAGCAAGTGGCAGAGCCAGAACTGGAATCCACTCTTGCTGATTCCAAATTCTGGGCTATTAACCTCTATCTTATGCTGCCTCCTTTTCCCAAAAATCATACAACTAGAAATGCCAAGGGCTGTCTTCATGTGAGGTGATAGCTATCTGGAAACCCTCCATTCAATCAGCAAAGATTTATCAAATGTTTACTATATACTGTGTATGGTGCCAAATTCTGAACACCGATAACCTCCTCCTTCAAAGTGTTTGCAGAACAGTCAAGGAGATAGCTATGGAAGTACATATTATTAGGTATGTAAACACTCACATGTAAATTAAATGCTGAGCCACAAAGAAGAGGGCCGACAACAGTCTCTGGATTGGGGGGATTGAGACAGGCTTCAGGGAGGAGACAATGCCCAAAAGATGAGAAGATGAATGCTGGGTAGAGCACAGACCCTATTTGATGACCAGCCCTGTCCAGTCTGGGACTCATAAGGGTCCAAGAAGTTATACATGCTGCAACGCCTAGGTAGGAGGAGCAGGACTGACACAGGCAGATATGTGTTATTACTTTGTTTGCCCCAGAACTTCACTTCTTCTGGGAATGAGTCCTCTCCCAATTCCATCCATAAGATTTCTATAACAGAATCCAAGCTCTTCTTTGACATCTAGCCACAATTGACTGGTTCCTAGATGGACACTTGACCCAAGTCCCTGGGTGGTGCAATTGGTTAACACACTCAGCCGCTAACTGAAAAGTTGGAGGTTCAAGTCTACCCGGAGGCACCATGGAAGAATGGCCTGGCATTCTACTTCCAAAAAATGAGCCATTGTTCTACTCTGACAAATATGGGGTTGCCATGAGTCAGCGTTGACTCAGTGGCAACTGGTCTTTGGGCCAATCAGAGGGTGAGATTTTTTTTTTTTAATTTGGGCCCACAGAGAGGAACAGGTGGCCTCTCTCTGACTGTTGCAACTATTATTTGAAAAAGTCATTATCTATGGCTGCCATGTTTCCTACTGCACAGTGAAGGGTTGCACATTGCCAGAAAAGGCCTGTCTTCAGGAAGACTGGCCCTTGACAAGTTACTGGGGGATAACCTCTGAGCCCTTGGAATATCTTGCCTGATAAGCATGTTTATATGCCTGAGGTTCTGGGCCACAGTGGATCAGTTTGACCAGATAGCTTATGCTAACAGTGGTGAATGTCTATTTTTGTATGTCCAAGGCCCTGGGCCACACTAAATCAGCTTGACCTCAGAAGAGATAGAGACTGAGTAGCTAAGCTCAGTCACTTGGGCACTCCATGTGTATATGACTGACCCTCAATTAAAACCCTGGACACCAAGGAGACTTAAGTACATCCCCATGTGACTCCAGTATGAGGAGACACCTGGAAGCTTGAGCCTGGTTTCTCCTGGACTTTGCCCATGGGCCTTTTCCCTTTGCAGATTTTAAGCTGTATACTTGCATTGTAATAAAATGTAACCATGAGTGTAAAAGCTTGTCTGAGTCCTGTGAGTTTTTCCAGTTAATCATTGAGTTTGAGGGTGGCCTTAGGGACCCCTAACACACCTACCATGTGGGAGAAACTCATCCATAACAAGAGAACAAAGCTAACCCTTGGAAAGAAACAGAGACAAGAGAACAATTGTCCTGTTTCCAAGGGCTTTTGAGGCCTAGCTGCCTCACAGCCCTTCCTGCAATGTAGTTGTTCAACCCTTCCTTGGGTTCTGTGAGCCAAGAATTCCCCTATTGGCCCAGGCAACTTCGAGTTGGATTTCTGTCACTTTCAACCAAACTGGCAGAGTCATGCTTTTTTTAACTTCCAAAAGATGAATTGATTAGTACCAATTATGTCTTCTTCTGTTTCCTCTAAATTTGACTCTGATCTGAAATATCTATTAAGCACCTAGCATGTGTCAGACAGAGCTGTAACTAGGATGAGCTGATTGAGGCTTGTCCTAGGGCACCAAAATTTAGATTTGAACATCAGTGGATTAAGAGAAAGCCTTGGGAAAAATTGTTGATGCTCTCAAACTTAAAAAAAAAAATAGTAATAATACTCTTTGTCTTGGCAGGTAAATGTGACTTGAAGGATGCTGTCACTTAATTTTTGTGGAAAAATATGTGCAAAAAAAGGTAACTTATTTTTTCTTTCTCCTATGATTTAGCAGAGTTGTTATTATAACCTAAATTATATTAAATAACTTAAATTAATATAAACTTCCAGTTTATACTTCCAACTTTAGCTTTTCCAATTTTCTAATGTTATAACTCCATCTTCCCACTTTTTCTACAACTAAATTCTGGTTCCCTTTAAGGGAGATCGCTTTCAGTGGGCTGACCCCCTCATAAATTATCTGTGGATAACATGGACTTCCTGTAGTTAAAATAGAGCAGTTACCTGATGGTGCATGATGGGAGCATTTGGAGCCATTCCCCTCAATGATAGATGACAAATTAAGCCAGTATTATAGAATCTTGGGGATCCAGAGGCCCTACCTAGCTTCATGGAGTTCTCAGTCTAGCTGGAAGGGTCAAACCTTTTCCAATCAAATCATATGGCACTGTATTAACTGGGCAGAGCTCTCATATGTCTCTCTTCCCTTTTTATAAGACATCACTCAGAAAGGATTAGGTTAAGGACCCACCCCACTCCAATATGAGCTCATTAACAAAACAAAAACCTATTTCCAAATAGGGTCACATTCACAGGTACAGGTGTTAGGACTTCAACATATCTTTTGAGGGGACACAATTCAATCCATAACAGACAGCTTCTCCATGCACCAGCTCTGTCTTCTCCCTGGCTCCAACCCCCATAAGACATGTCCACCATGGCTCCCAGCCAATGAAATCCCTACAGATCACAACAGTCCCATCTGCAACCAATCATGGGGGTGGCACAGGACAGGGCAGCATTTTAATCCATCGTGTTCGGGGTCACCATAAATCAGGGGCCAACTCGACAGTGGCTAACAACAACAACAACCACGGTTCCAGCTTCTTCTCGGTAACCCCAGCCTTAGGCTCCACCAACCCCACTATCTCCCTTCATCTTTCCTACCCTACTGATGATGGTGACTTCCTGTTGTTGCTACCTACCCTTTGGGTTGCTTCACAGTCCCCTTTGTGGCTTCCCCAGTTCTTCCTTCACCTGTGTTACCAATCCCCTGTGTATATAAATTCTATCGGTTTTAAAAACTTAAAAAAAAAAAACTTAGAGTACTGTAATTCCTTTCTTTTTTTTTCCTGGTTAGACCCTGGCTGATGTAGGAGGTGATGATTATGCCTTTGCTTTCCCAAAGCAAACAGCACTAGGAAACACTGCTGACTGAGCCCGAGCAGGCTTTAAAGATGATATCCTTTCCTGGCTCTGTTGGAAGAAATAATGAGTTTAACAGAAAAAGCACTTTGCTTGGAGAGTGAACCTTTCAGCAGTGCTTGACCTAAGCTGATGGATGGTGTGTGCTTGGGGAGCTGCTTCTGTATCCACTGCCATGGGAGGGAGACAGGCCAGGTGGGGAGTGAACAGAGGGGTGGGTGAGCACAGCCTTACCCAGGGGACAGGGTGGACATCCCACCACCGCCAGGCTCTGTTCAGTGCAAAAATATTAACTACAATAATGCAACGTCACCCACTACAATTAATAAAATGATAATAAATACAGAAAGCTAAGTGCTTTGCATACTTATCTTGGTGTTTCCCAAATCTGCTTATTAAAGTTGCCGATTCCTGGACCCCATCTCAGATTTATTGGCTTGGAGATAAAGCTGAGAATCTCTGTGTTTTAATAAACAGCCAAATGGTCTCAATGATCAGGCAAGTTGGGGGCAAACTGTATCATCTCATTTAATCTTCACAACGTACTTGTGAAGTAAATACTCTTACTCCCATTTTATAGTTGAGAAAACTAAAGTCTAGAGAGGTAAGGAGCCTTCAGAGGGAAATGGCAGAGCCAGGATTCAAATCCAGGTCTGTTTGATTCCAAAGCCTAGAGTAAAACCAAAAAACCAGTTCCTGCAGAGTTGATTTCAATTCAGGGCTACCCCATGTGTGTCAGAGTAGAACTGCATTCCATAAGGTTTTCAATGGCTGATGTTTTGTAAGCAGATGACCGAGCCTTTCTTCCGAGGTACCTCTGGGTGGACTCGAACTTCCAACCTTTCAGTTAACAGTAGAGCACATTAACTGCACTATCCAGGGACTCCAAAGCCCACAGTAATGTCTCAATTTACGACCTACCTCCAATGAGCCGTATCCTTTTCATACATCTCATTAAAAAAAAAAAAAAAAATTTTTTTTTTTTTCTAATGTCACAGTTACCCCATGAGGAGGGAATTATTATCCCAGGAATAACTAGGAAGCAGGGTTGGGATTTAAACCCAGCCCTCTTACCCATGCTCTCACCTACCCTCCTTTTGATCCTCACTAACCAAAAAAAAAAACAAGCCTATTGCTGTCAAGTCAATTCCAACTTATAGCAGCACTACAGGACAGAGTAGGACTGCCCCATAGGGTTTCCAAGGAGCGATTGGTGGATTCAAACTGCCAACGTTTTGGTTAGCAGCCATAGCTCTTAACCACTGTGCCACCAGAGCTCCTTGATCCTTGAGACTCACCTGCATTCATTGCTCCTCTGAGCTTTCAGGCTCATCTCCAGACTTATGGGAACATGTGCTAGCAGGGCACTGAATCCTCCCAGCTCTGGGTCAATGCCCTGGGCAGGAGGTGAAGCAAGCACAAGTGAGGGTTGTGTGTGCTTGGTGCTACATAAACCTTAACCCATTACATGTGTGACCACATCTAATTTCCACAACCCCATGGAGGACGTGCAGTAAAACCTGCGAAAGCCAGAACCTGTATAAGGTGCAAACCTGTCAGAGAAGGAAAACTCAAAATATTTTCCATTAAAATGAGCAATAGAAAAGTGGTAAGACTGTACCCTGTCAAAGGCAGAAAACATGTGAGACCCAGAAAAATAAGACAGTCCCATCTAGTTCTGGCTGTCATGGGTTTCACTTTAATATAATGAGTCTCATTTTACAGATAAGAAAACAGAGGCACGATCTTTAAGTCACTTGCCCAAGGCCACACAGCTGGATTCAAACCCAGGCAGACTGGCTCCCAAGCCCACTCTTAACTCTATGTTCTGATGCCTTGGGGGGAAGAGGGTTCAGGCCAAGCTTTAGAGGGCACCACACTTAAATGAGGGAGGTCAAGGTCAGTCTTCAAGCTCCATCCATGCTTCTTTCTGTCTCTTCATGGTTCCTGAGCCTTCCATAAAATCTTGTTCAAATATTCCAGCCGCATCTCAGCCATACTATGGAAGGTATGAAGAATAAGATCTCTAGGTATTGACTAAGAGAAATAAAAACATGCGTTCACACAAAGACCTGAGCAAGAATGTTCATAGCAACATTGCTCATAACAGCCAAGAACTGGAAATATCTAGATGTTCATCAACTGGTAAATACGTAAACTGAGGTACCTACACGCCATGGAAAACTTCTCAGCAACAAAAAGGAACAAACTACTGATGCATGCGACAGCATGGACAAATCTCAAAAACGTTATGCCGAGTGAAATAAGCCCGATGCAAAAAATCACATATTGTATGATTTCATTCCTGTGAAATGCCCAGAAAGGGCAAATCTACCGAGACAGAAAGTACATCAGTGGTTGCCCGGGGCTCAGGGTGGGAATGATGAGTGACTGTCAATGGGCACAGGGGATCTTTGCAGGGTGATGAAAATGATCTAAAACTGAATTGTGATAACGGTTGACAACTTTGAAAATTTATTAAAAATCATTGAATTGTATGTTTGAAATAGCTGAACTTTACGGTATATAGGTTGTGTTGGTTAAGGTTGTGTGTCACCTTGGTCGGGCCATGATTCTCAATGGCTTGGCAGTTATGATGTAGGTTGGCAGTTGTATAATGATGCAATCGCTTCCATGATGAGATTTGATATAATGTGATCACCTCCATGATGGGATCTGCTATGAACAGCCAATCAGCTGAAAGGGAGTTTCCTTGGGGGTGTGGCCTGTATCCAATATGGGTGGACTTTCTGTCAAGGCTCACCTTTTGCTTGCTCTGGATCCTGCACCTGACTCCTGTTCATCTGACCTCTGGTTTTTGGGACTTGAGCTAGCAGCTTACCTGCCAGTCTTGGGTTTACCAGCCTCCAGCATGACCCATGGATTTGGGACTTTCCAGCCTCTACAACTACATGAGCCATTTTCTTGACATATATCTTTCTCTCTCTCTCTATATATATACATATACACATATAGATAGTTCACTGTTTTGTTTCTCTAGAGAACCTAGCCTAAGACATAGATGATACCTCCATAAACCTGTTTTTTTTAAAAGCAAAACCACCCAGTAATCCCAATCCTAGGTATATACCCATGAAGAGTGAAAATAGGAACACAAACAAAAACCTGTTAACCGAAGTTTATTGCAGCACTTTTCACAATAGCCAAAAGGTGGAAACAACCCAACGTCCATCAACAGATGAATAGATAAACAAAATGTAGTATATCTATGTTGCTGTTCTTTCATGCCATCGAGTCCATTCCAATTTGTAGCAACCCTATACGACAGAGTAGAACTGCTCCATAGGGTTTCCTAGGTTATAATCTTTATGGGAGCAGATCACCAGGTCTTTTCTTCTGCAGAGCTGCTGGTGGGTTCAAACCGCCAACATTTGGTTACCAGCCGACCACTTAACCATTGCACCACCAGGGCTCCAAATATATCTATACAGTGGACTATTCCTCAGCCATAAAAAGAAATGAATTCTCGATGCATGCCACAGTGTGGATGACATCATGCTGAGCAAAATAAGTCAGTTGCAAAAGGATGATCTCATTTATATAAAATAAGCAAATATATGGAAACCAAAGACTATTAGTGGTTATAGGGGCAGAGGGAGAAAGAGGGAGTTTTTGCTGAGGGACCAGTGAGTTTACACTAACAGTGGTGGAATGATTTGGAAAAGGATGACAAGAACAGTTGCACAACTGAAAGGATATAATGCATGCCACTGAATGGTACAAGTAGAAATTGTGGAATTGGGGTATGTTTTGTTGTGTGCATCTTCACCTCAATAGAAAACAAAACAAAAACAGGAACAACAAAAAAAGAATAGTGTCAGAGGCTAAAAGGAGGACCATCATCACCCTGAATCTAGCAGTGCAGCTGCAGGAGCCTCCAGAGACCACCAAAGGGAAGATGAATCTCCAAGGAGAAGAGTGGGGGACAATGAAGGCTGCTTCTCCCCATACAGACACTCTCCCTCCAGTGGGGAGGAGGGGAGAGGAGGTCTGGGTTTTATTTTCAAATGCCTCTCCCACTTTCTGCAGTCCCAGTTTGCCCCCTCTGTTCAGTACTCCCTGCTGTCCCTCCTGGGAGATGTCTTGGAGGTTGCCCTCCAGATGAGCCAGCTGATCCTGAAAGCTAGGCCCCAGCAAGTGCTGGCAGTGTGTGTCCCCATGCTTCTCTGCTCCCGGTTGAAGCAAGTGGCCTACCAAGCAGGTAGACATCCAAGAGTCCAGGACCAAAAGGGCAAGTCTCTCACACAAAGTCAAGCAGAATATGGACTAAAAAGTGTCCATTGGCTTTGGGACACTGAGGTCATTAGCTACCTTGATAAGAGTGTGGAGCTTACATCCTAGAAAGGAAGTGTATAGTTATCTACTGCTGTGTAACAAAGTACAACAAAACGTAGCAGCTTAAAACATCACACATTCCTTATCTCAGTTTCTGGGAATCAGGAACCCCAGGCATGGATTAACTGGATCCTCTGCTTAATGGTCTTTCGAAGGCTGCAATTAAGGTATTAGCTGAAGCTGGGGTTTCATCTGAAGGTTTGACGGGGGAAGGATTCACTTCCAACCTCACATGGTTGTTGGCAGAATTCTGTTCCTCCCAGGATGTTGGGATGAGGGCCTCAAGTCCTTGCTGGCTGTTGGCCAAAATTCCTGGCCACATGAGTCTCTCTCTATGGCAGCTTACTTCTTCAGAGTGTGTCAACCAAGAAGGCAGTAGAGAGAGTGGGCCATTGAGATGGAAGTCACATTCTAAGCATGGAAGAGACATCTCCTCATGTTCCCATCTTCCTCTGATTAGGAACAAGCTACTCAACAGAAGCAGGTTACACAAACTGTGAATACCAGGAGGTGAGAGGGTCACTGGAGGCCGTCTTAGAGGCTGCCCGCCATAGGCAGCAAGACAATAAAGAAAAACAAATGTCAGGATCAACTCGACAGGAGTGAGTTTGGAGTTCCCAGATGGTACAAATGGTTAACATGTGCAGCTGCTAACTGAAAGGTTAGACGGTCAAGTCCACCCACAGGAACCTCAGAAGAAAGGCCTGGAGATCTACTTCCAAAAAATTGGCCACTGAAAACCCTATGGAGCAGTTCTACTCTGACACACACAAGGTCGTCATGAGTTGGAATAGACTCGACAGCAACTTTTTTTTTTTTATATTGTACATTATTTTTTTATTTTTTTACATTAGATATATAGACGAAAATGGAGGGGAGAATATAACAAGGAATAGGGATAGACACTATGGGGATATAGCTTTAAATAGGGTAGTCAGTGAAGGCATCTCTGAGAAGATAACATTTCAGCAAAGACTGGAAGGAAGCATA
The DNA here is from genome assembly GCF_030014295.1 of Loxodonta africana. NCBI lineage: Eukaryota > Metazoa > Chordata > Mammalia > Proboscidea > Elephantidae > Loxodonta > Loxodonta africana. The sequence continues at coordinate 75,931,805 of NC_087353.1, read as the reverse complement.
GGCATGACCTTGTTAAAAATCTGAGGATGGAACCTTCCAAGCAGAGGAAACAGCCAGTGCAAAGGCCCTGGGGCTGGAAGTGGGGGGGAGGGTAGGATTGACTGCTGATGACCAGCAAGGAGGCTGGACTGGAGCGAGGGGAGAGTAATGAAGAGATGAGAGCAGCGAGGCCAGCTCAGGCAGCACCTTGCAAGGTCTGCAAGAACTTTGTCCTTTGCTCCCGGTGAGACGGGAGCTACTGCAGGGTTTTGAGTGGACGAGTGAGCAGGCACTGGATAAAGCACCTGTCGTGGGGAAAGCCCTGAATTTTCCCACCTCCCCACTCCTTCAGAAGGAAAGGCAAGAGAAGCTGGCTGAGGTCCAGGTAGCCAGCTGGGACTGGCAGGCAGGATCGCCTGCAGGACATGGCTTCCAGAGTTGCTGGGTTGCCTTGGCAACAGGGGCTTCCAGAAAACTCCCCAGGGACTCTCCTGGCTGCACAGGCCTGGCTGGTTTCTTATATTCCAGCAGCAAGAGGACATAAAGAAATCAATTTATTGGCACAAATGGTCCTTTGGGCTCCCCACTTTTATTGTCCCTTGAATTCCATTCAGCACAGAGCTCAGCAAACCACTGTGGAGCAAATTTGCTAGCGCTACCCATTTTTTTTTTTTTTTTTTTTTTTTTACCCATGGTAGGGAAGGGGGCTCTCATGAAAGGGACCAGGTGGTCTCCCTACACCTCTTGGAGTGAAGAGCCAAGGCTGTGTGGTTGTGACTCTGGGCTCAAGTCTCAGCTCTGACCCCCACTAACTGTGTGACTTCAGTCACATCCCTGAACCTCTCTGAGCTCCTTGCATCTCTCAGGCAAGAGCTTGTGGAAATTTATAAACTGGGGCACGTCTCGTGTTCACTGCCTCCTCCCACGCAGGACTGTGATAGGTAGTGTCGTGTGCTCAGTTGGTTAGGCTCCAGCAGCAGTTATTTAATCAAATTCCGATCTGGATGGAAACCCTGGTGGTGTAGTGGTTAAGAGCTATGGCCGCTAACAAAAGGTCGGCAGTTCGAATCCACCAGGTGCTCCTTGGAAACTCTACGGGGCAGTTCTACTCTGCCCTATAGGGTTGCTATGAGTCGGAATTGACTTGACGGCAATGGGTTCGTTTTAGCCTGTCCCCACAACTGTGCAAGTCAATTCCTTAAAATAAATGTCTTTGTCTGGGGTCTTAAATGCTAACAAGCAGCCATCTAAGATGCATCAATGGGTCTCAACCCACCTGGAGCAAAGGAGAATGAAGAGCACCAAGGACACAAGGTAATTACAAGCCCAAGAGACAGAAAGGGCCACATAAACCAGAGACTACATCATCCTGAGACCAGAAGAACTAGATGGTGCCGGCTGCAACCAATGACTGTCCTGACAGGGAACACAACAGAGAATCCCTGAAGGAGCAGGAGAGCAGTGGGATCCAGACCTCAAATTCTAGTGTAGGGTAATGCTGTTCAGCTATATGCATCCCCTCCCTAATGGAATCAACTTTGCTCTTCCCCGAAGCATGCTGGGGATGAATTCAGGATGGACTCGGGCTAAGGTACAAGGCCGGCAATGGCATGACTGGGCTAGCGGCCAAGGCCGAAGAACGCCTTAGCAACAAGAAGGAAAACATCTGGGCCTGGACGTGAAGTCCCTGGGAACACTGGCTGCCCAAGGATGTAGGAGAAAACAATGAGCCTTGGTCCCAGCTGGAATGGTATTCAAGCTTGGGTCCCTTGCTAGGTGGTTGCGGAAAATACTCTAGCCGGCCACCGCTGAAGAGCAGCTGCTTGCCCGTGTCAGCAAGTTTCCCTGAATAAACGTATGAATCTGCAAAGGGCTATGTGTCAGTTCTTCGGATTATCTGCCAGGATGCACAGCGAGAGTCTTCCCTTGCTGGGCTGCCCCCCGACACTCGTAAAAAAGACTTAACGGTCTGACTGAGATTAGAAGGACCCCAGAACTCATGGTCCCCAGACCTTCTGTTAGCCCAAGATGGGAACCATTCCCAAAGCCAACTCTTCAGACAGGTATTGGACAGGACTATAAGACAGAAAATGATAGCGGTGAGGAGTTAGCTTCTTGGATCAAGTAGACACATGAGACTATATGGGCAGCTCCTATCTGGAGGGGAGATGAGAAGGCAGAGGGGGACAGAAGCTGGCTGAATGGACATGGGGAACACAGGATGGAGAGGAGTGTGCTGTCTCATTAGAGGGAAAGCAACTAGGAGAATATAAAACAAAAAAAAACTCATTGCCGTCGAGTCAATTCTGACTCATAGCGACCGTACATGACAGAGTAGAACTGCCCCATAGAGTTTCCAAGGAGAGCCTGGTGGATTTGAACTGCTGACCTTTTGGTTAGCAGCTATAGCACTTAACCACTACGCCACCAGGCTTTCCAGGAGTATATAGCAAGGTGTATATAAATTTTTGTATGAGAGACTGACTTGATTTGTAAACTTTCACTTCAAGCACAATAAAAATTAAAAAAAGAAAAATAAATCTCTTTTCATCTCTACCTGTATCTATATATCCTATTGGTTCTGTTTCCCTGGAGAACCCTGGCTGATGCAAGAACTAAGGCCTCTCTGTGCCCTGGCTTCTGACTCCCCTCTCCTTACTCTCCGTCTTTCTCGAATCATCTGCCTCACTTCTCTCAAGTCTTTGTTCAAAGGTCACGTCCTTCGTGAGGCTCTCACTGTCCACTCTATTTTAAACTGCAACATCTGGAACACCCAAATGACCGATAAAATGTGAAGAGGGGCTCAACTGCATTCGTGATTCATGTAACGTAATCAGTGACCACGGAGTCGACTCTTGACTCGTGGCAATCCCACGTGGTCAGAGTAGAACTGTGCTCTGTAGGGTTTTCAATGGCTCATCTTTTGGAAGCAGAGGACGAAACCTTTCTTCTGAGGTGCCTCTGGGTGGACTCGAACTTCAGCTTTTCAGTTGGCAGCTGAGCACATTAACTGTTTGTACCACCCAGGGACTCCGGAAATGAAAACTAAAACCACAAGGCACACTTCCTCTTTGCAGCCAGACTTCTCAAAAAAAGGAGTCTACACTTACCTCCATTTTTCTCCCCTCATGATCACTCCTCTAAAACCCAAACCTGTTGCCGTCGAGTCGAACCTACCCAGAGGTGCTTCAGAAGACAGGCCCGGTGGTCTGCCCAAAAACTCACAGCATTGAAAATCCTGTGGAGCAGTTCTACTCTGCACACATAGGGTCACCATGAGTTGGAATCGACTTCACAGCAACTAACGACAACAACAACAGGCACAGTTCTGCCTCTTACTTGCTGTATATTCCTTGGTGAGTTACTTGATCTCTCTGGACCTTGATAGCCTTATCCAGTAGATGGATGGATGGATGGGTGGGTGGCTGGGTGGAGGGTTGGATAGATAGATAGACAGGCAACTGTCACCAAGTTGATTCTGACCCACGGCGACCTTAGATACAACAGAATGAGATGTTTCCCGGTCCTGCATCATCCTCCTGATTGCCGGTATGTTTGAGCCCATGGTTGTGGCTATTGTGCCAATCCATCTCATCAAGGGTCACCCTCACTCTCTCTGGCCCTCTACGTCACCAAACAAGACGTTCTTCTCCAACGATTGATCCCTACTGATAACATGTACAAAGCAAGCAAGTCAGACAATGTTCTATCGTGATGCATAAAGTTTGCATTGGCTAATTTTCTAAAGTAGATCACCAGGCTTTTCTTGCTAGTCTGTTTTAGTCTGGGAGCTCTGCTGAAACCTGTCCACCACGGTGGACCCCTCTGGCATTTGAAATACTGGTGGCACAGCTTCGGGCATCACGGCAACACACAAGTCATATTTGTCACCTACCTCTTGAAGCTGTTATGAGAGCCAAATGAAATGGGATGTAGAAAGTACTATGGAAAGCCAAAGTCTTCCCGGCCCCACTCCCACAAATTTTGCCCATATTCTCCCAGATGAGGAAGCCCAGCTTCAAGGAAGTAAGTGGTGAGAAGGAACAAGAAAAGAAAACTAATGTGAGTGATTCACATGGGCTAAAACTGTTACCTTCATTCTTGCATTCAGCAACATGTTGGCATTGTTACTATCCCCATTTTACAGATGAGAAAACTAAGACCCAAAAATATTCATAAATGAGCCCAGGCCATCTGCCTCCAAGACCTAGATGGGTTCTACTGATTCCCCTAGAAATGAATAATCCATTTCAGAGAGACAGGTGGAAATGAGGAATAATAAGTAAAATGTACCTACCCACTGTGCCAGGCATTGCAATACATGAGCTTCTCTCATCCTCATAGCCAGCCTGAAAGATAGAGTATTCCCATTGCACAGGTGACAAAATTAAGGCACAGAGAGGCTAAGTAATTTGCCCAAAATTGTTCATCCAGATTTGAACCCAATTTTGGCCACATCCTTCTCACACACACCCAAAACAGAGTGAAATTTGAATGCAACAAATGTCACACAAGAAATCTTTTGGTCTAGACCGATGTGAAGGCCATGTAAAGGTCATAAGCAAACATCTCAAGGGTGGGGAAACACCCCAGACATCCAGCCGTGCTCACAGATTATCAGACACCTCTGGCCAAGCTTCCTAAATCACCACTGCTGCGGCCTGGTTGGATCCGTCAGACAGCTCACCGTTAACGCTCACAGACAGCAAGATGGCGCATCTCTAAGTTCCCTGCTGACCTCTCCCAAAGGCTGGCCACTCTGGACCCCACTTTCCTCACTGTGTGCCCGCCTCAAAACCTGATCATCTTCTGCTCCTCAGTTTCTTACAAGTGATGCAGACCACTTGATAATCCCAGAAGCCAAAAATCATGGCCATGTGTCAACCGTTCTTTCAGCCAGCAGACCGAATACCAGCAGGCCCAGGGTTGGAGGGCTGGGGTACCAAAATGAATCAGACACCGTCCCCTGGGCCTCAGTTTTCCTTGAGTGAAACTAAACAATCTTGATGGGAAGATTAAATAATTCACTTAGCACAATGTCCAGCACATAGTAGGTGCTCAATAAACTGAAGTTCTCATGTATATCCTTAGAGGGGACAGGTCATACCATTTATACTTGCTCATAGCGTCCCAACTGAGACTAAAGACACACATGGGTAGCAGACCTGCCACTGTCACTGTGGGACTTTGGCAAACCCCATCACTTCTGCAAAAAAGGTTACTAGCAGGTTCAAATGCAATATATATACCCATGGCATTGCACAGGGTTTGGCACTATTCATTGTTTATTACTATTACTTGTGACTATAATATTTATTAAGCACTATTGTCACGCACTAGTTTTTTTTTTATTGCCGTGCACAGGAAACCCTGGTGGCATAGTGGTTAAGAGCTATGGCTGCTAACCAAAAAGTCGACAGTTCAAATCCACCAGCTGCTCCTTAGAAACCCTCTGGGGCAGTTCTACTCTGTCCTATAGGGTGGCTGTGAGTCGGAATGGATTCGACGGCAACGGGTTTGGATTTATTGTCATACACGAGGAGCCCTACTGATGTAGTGGTTAAAGTGACCAACTGCTACCTGAAAGGTCAACGGTTTGAAACCACCAGCTGCTCTCCAGAAGAAAGATGTGGCAGTCTGTTTCCATAGAGATTTACAGCCTTGGAAACCCTATGGGGTTACTATGAGTCAGAAGCGACTCAACTGCAATGGGTTTGGGGGTATTGCCATGCACTGCCCTAAGCACTTTATGTATGTTAACCTATTTAATCCTCAGACAACACCATGAGATGAGTATTATATTATTATCATCATCATCACCCCCATTAACAGATAAGGGAATGGAGACACAAAGAGGTTAATTTGCCTGTGGTTTCTCAGACAGTAAGCCAGGCAGTCTGACTCCTGAGCCCTCTGTCTTAACCACCGGACTCTGCTATTACAATTATTTTTATCCACTCCAGCTTCCTCACTAGAAGTCCCCAGGCTATGTAATTGGTTAAGCAGTCGACTACTAATCCACCCAGAGGCACCTCGAAAGAAAGGCCTGGCCATCTGCTTCCAAAAGGTCACAGCCTTGAAAACCCTATGGAGTGCAGTTCTACTTTGACACACAGGGGCGTCGCTCTGAGTCAGAATCAACTCGACAGCAACTGGTCTGGTTTTGGAGTGTTTTGTTTTGTTTTGTTTTGTTTTGTTTTGTTTGCCTTCCTCACTAGGTTGGCCGAGGAGCAAATGGGACATTGTAGAGACCAAGACCACCTGGATATTCAGTCAAAATTTGGAAAAACCAATATTTAAGGCAAGAAATCATTTATATAGGCCGAAATCCACCTTGCAAATCCTTCAATCATTCGTAAGGAGAGCATGGTTCCGAGTATTCCCATCGTTCCTCTTCCTGCCAGTTTTTCCTCCAACATCGAGACAGAAGGCCAACCCTTCAGTTAAGCAACCTAAGAAGTACCTGGTTGGGGTGGTTTTGTTTGACTGTTTTCCTGGGGGCTATTTTGGCCAAGCTTGCATGATTTAATTCCTACTAAGTTAAATGGGGGTGTGATGTGGTTCCCCCATACCGTGTGTGGATGCTACATAAACTGTAAAGCACAATAACAGTACTGGCTAGCTGAACTTACGTAGCCTTTATCAGGTGTCAGGCACCATTCTATACGCTTTATGTGTATCGATACATTTAATCCTCCCAGCAGTCCTAGGAGGTAGGTACTTTGGTCAGTGATCATCTTCCTCTTACAGATGGGAAAACTGAGGCACAGAGTTTCAACACTTGCCTTGTATCACACAACTGGGTCTGACCCCAGGCTCCCTGGCCCCTGAGTCTGTGCTATCAACCACTGCCCAGGCTGCCTCTCCAAGGGTCCCAAGGTAAGGGGTGACTCTGACTCCCCTTCCCTCCCTCCATGCTCCCAGACCCCTTCCCGACGTGCTTCCAGCTGCCTCCACTGAGCCTGTTGGTGTCTGGGAAGAAGCAGCCTGGTTGAATCCTCTCTGAAAGCTAATTCAGCCATTTACTCTCAATTTGTAGCGGATGCTGTCGTCCCTCAGATTTCAAAGAAGATGAATGCATGGGTCAAATTGGATTAAAAAATTTAATTGAATAAGACAGAACCAGACAGCTTGATGGAAGACTTTGATCTGATAAAGGGAGAGGAGAATGCGTGCTCCCGATGCCGGGGTGCGATGGGGAGCTGTCTGGACCTCGTCTAGCCTCTTCTCAGCTGCAGGAAAGCCAGTTATGCCAATTATGGGTGTGACTGCCCTGGGCTGATGTGGGGAAAACCGTTCCGAGGCATTTACCAGATCACCATGTCCCCAAACAAGACAGCCCGCCACCTCCCTGTCCATCATGCCCCCCAACTAACCCAGCTCTGAGCCCCCGAAAGTCAGGGACCTGGTCTCAGACCACACAACACCCTGCAGTCCTGGCCATACCAGGGATCCTACAAAAGAGTGTAAAGAGGTGAAAGATATAAAATAGATATATTTTTTGTATATAAATATTACAATATAATGTAATATATATTATATATTATGTAATAATATATGATATAATACTAAATATTATATAATAATATGATATATGATGTAATGCATAATATATAGTATAATATATATTATATAATATATAAAGATTAAAGATATTAAAAAGGAGAAAACCCAGAGGTTTTAAACCAGAGACCCACAGGGAGGCCCAGGCTGCAGACTTGTTTAACGCACACAGTGGGTTGGTTTTTAATTAGGAGATTTCCCGTTTTTAAATCCCTGTTTGCTGCTTCTCTTAAAACATTGTGACTCTTGGCTAGTAGCACTGGCCCACTTGGGAGCTCATTAGACATGCAGAATCGCCTCCCATCCAGGTGATTGGAATTCACATTTTAACATTGAAGTTAGAGGAGGCCTTGCTTTAAACCAGTGGTTTTCACCCTTCGCTGCACATCAAAATCACCTGAAAAGCTTTAAAAAACCCAGATGCTACAGCCACATCCCATCCTTTTAAATCAGAATCTCTGGGGTGGAACCCAGGTGCCAATAATTTTTACAGGTCCCAGGTGATTCCAATGAGCAGCCAAGGTTGAGAAGAGGTAGATTAAAATCAGACTGTCTGACAGCCCTGGGTTCCTATTCCCACATGGCATAAAGTGGCTGGAGCTAAGGATCTGGTCACAGACCCCACCTGGCCCTCTTCATGCATTTTCGTAACCTGCCAGTTGCCACGTGCCCGTGAGTTTGCAACCCTGATGTATTATATACTTGTACTCCCTGAAGCTCTTCCTTCCTTCCTTCTCGTTCCCTGACGCCCTCACCCCATGTCCTCCATCTCACCCTCATTTAAGGCCATTATCAAGAGACAGTCAAGCGGTTTCTAATAAAGTAAATATGTACCCAACATACGATCCAGCCATGTCCCTGGGTAATGCAGACGGTTAAGCACAGACTGCTGACCCAGGGGTTGACGTTTCAAGTCTGCCCAGAGGAATCTTGGGAGAAAGTCCTGGCAGTCTGCTTCCGAAAAACCAGCCCCCGAAAAACCAATGGTGCACAGTTCTACTCAGATACACATGAGGTCGCCATGAGTCAGAATCGACTCAATGGCAACTGGTACTGGATTGGCACTGCCAAGCCCTGTGCAATGCCATTGGTAGGTATTTTGCATTTGAGCCTGGCAGTAACCCTTTTTGCAGAGGTGATGGGGTTTGCCAAAGTTACTTATGCTGCCCGTGTGTGCCTGTAGTCTCAGGTGGGACCCTATGACGAAGTATAAATGGTGTGACCTGTCCCCTCTAAGGATATGCCTGCACAGAAATAAATGAACACGTCCTTAAAAAAGACTTTTACAAGAGCACACATAGGAGCTTTGTTTCTAACAGCCAAACTGAAAACAACCCCAATTACCTCAACAAGAGAAAGAATAAACACACTCTAGTACACCCAAACAATGCAATACTTCTCAGCCATTAGCGGGCACAAACTACTGAGCCACACAAATACATGGGCGAATCTCAAAAACCTTATGCTGAGGGAAAGAAGCCAAACACAAAAGCATGCATGATGTCATTTATATGAAATTCTCTTAAAAATCAAAACGAATCTATTTTGATGATAGAAATCACAACAGTGTTTGCCTCTGAGGTGGAAGAGGGTGGTTAACTGGAAGGAGTCATAAGGGAACTTTCTGGAGGTATGTAAATGTTCTATATCTTAACATAAGTGATGCTTACATGGGCGTGTACATTTGTCAAAACTCATCAAATGGTACTCTTCAGATCTGTGCATTTTCCTCCAAGTAAAGTATACCTCAATAAGAGAAAAACAACCACTAATTTATAATAAGGTCATCCAGAGGCAGTGAGAGGTGGTGGAATATACGTGCATTTAGGAATCAGACCAATATGAATGTGAATCTTGACACCTCTGCTTTCTATCTATGTGACCTCAGGCACGTGAGGCAAGGAGTCAAAAAACAAAGTTGCTGTCAAGTCAGTTCCAACACACGATGGGCCCATGTGTGTCAGAGTAGAGCTGAGCTTCACAGGGTTTTTAATGGCTGATTTTTCAGAAATAGATCACCAGGGGTTTTTCCTCAGCCACCTCTAGGTGGGCTCAAACCTCCAACTTTTTGACTAACAGCCGAGTACATTAATCATTTTTGCTCCACCCAGAGACTGCAAAGTAAGAAGTCAGGCCTATAAAAATGGGAACAAGATCACTGTGTCAAACATGATTGATTGGTTACCCATTTCCATTCTTAACCCCCTTTCTTTCTTGCTGCCTCCAACTAGAGAGAAATGAAAGCCAAATATTCAATTTTCCAGATTCTCTTAGAGCTAGGAGTGGCCGTGTGACCTGGTTCCGGTTCATATGTAAATAGACGTCTGTTGCACTGGGGGAGTTTTGGGAGAGACTTTGCACTTTGGATTTAAAAAATAAACAAAAGGAACAGTTTCAGCTGGTGCCAACCTTCCCTCTCCCTCCTTCTTGCATTGAAAATAGATGTGATGCCTGGAGCAGGGGCAGCTCCTTCTGACCATAAAGCAAAAAGCAGTTAGAAAAAGCCAAGGGAACTCAGAGATGCTGACACTGACACAATGCTGAGGTGCTGAACCAATGTCATCAGCTCCCTATCTCCTGACTTCTTTTTTATGTAAGAGAAATAACTCCCTGTCTGCGAATAAGGCTATCAGTTCCTTGCAGCCAAAAGCATCCCTAATGGATGTAACTACCAACCCACCACCAAGAAGTTCCAGGAGGAATAAGTGAGATAATCTTTTTGAAATCACATAGCTAAGTGCCAGACACACAATAGGTGCTCAATACATGTGAGTCCTCTCCTCCAAAACACCCTTGTAGGAAGCTGTACTGATTGACGATGAAAAACAGTAGAATGGGCTGAGGTGAGGTTTGTTTGTTTTCTTAATTAGTAAAAAGATAACATGAGCATGAATGGTAATGGCCCCCTGAAAGATGTCCATGTCCTGCTCCCCAGAACCTGTGAATATGTTCTTTTACATAGCAATGGAGAATCAAGGTTGCAAATGGGGTTGTGGTTGATAATTAGTTGACCTCGAGATGGGGAGATTATCCTGGATTATCCAGGTGGGCCTGATATAATCACAAGGGCTCTTAAATGTGGAAGAGGAAGGCAGAAGAATCAGCGTCCGAGTATGCAGTATGAGAAAGACTTGACCAGGCATTGCTGGCTTTGAAGACAGAAGGGGAATACAAGTCAAGGAATGCAAGTGGCTTCTAAAAAACCCAAAACTCGTTGCCACTGAGTCGATTCTGACTCCTAGCGACCCTATAGGACAAAGTAGGACTGCCCCATAGAGTTTCCAAGGAATGGCTAGAATATTTGAACTACTGATTTTTGGTTAGCTGGCAAGCTCTTGACCGCAGCACCACCAAGGCTCCAAGTGGCTTCTAGAAGCTGGGAAAGACAAGAAAACAGATTCTTTCTCCTAGAGCCTCCAGAAGGAATACAATCCTGCCAACACCTTGATTTTAGCCCAGTGAGACCCACGTCAGACTTCTGCCCTCCAGAACTGTAAGATAACAAATGTGTTTTGTTTAAGCCACTAAATTTGTGATGATTCCTTATAGCAGCAATAGGAAACTAATACAGCATGATTTGGAGGCTGAGGTGAACACAACAAACAGCCCTTCTCTCAGCAGTATTAAAGAATTTAAAATGTTCTAGCCAAAAGGACATGCTAAATCTTGATCTAGCTAGTAGTTACAACAGGTATAAAAACCAAAACCAAACCCAGCGCCGTCGAGTCGATTCCAACTCATAGCAATCCTATAGGACAGAGTAGAACTGCCCCATAGAGTTTCCAAGGAGCGCCTGGTGGATTCGAACTGCCAACCCTTTGGTTAGCAGCCGTAGCACTTAACCACTATGCCACCAGGGTTTCCTACAACAGGTATATACATATGTAAATTTTCTTTACTTACCCAGTCCAGTTGCTATGGAGTCGAATCTGACTCACGGTGACCCCCTGTGTGTCAGAGCAGAACTGTGTGGCATTGAGTTTTTGATAGCTGGCTTTTTCAGAAGCAAATTGCCAGGCCTTTCTTTCAAGGTGCCTCTGGGTGGCAACTTGACTCCAATCTCCAACCTTTCAGTTAGCAACCCAGCGTAGTAACCATCTGCACCACCAAGGGAACCACTAAATGTATATTATACCTCAGTTGAAAAGTTAAAAAGTCATGATGAATATCATGGCCATGCCTTTTCAGACAAATCCCCCAGAAGTCCAGGTGCTATGGGCAACCAAACCAGCTCCCTGGCAAGAAGATAGGGTGCTGCTTACAGCAGAGGCGTGGCTGGGTTTTAGCACCAGGAGGGATGGATTGGTGCAGAAGTCAGCACGTTTGATTAAGAAGCCTCCACCCTTTGGCTGCCTTTTATACAAACCTCTCAGTCTTGCTTTGATTTGGCTTCCTCTAACGTCTTTTGACAGCTGTTTTGCCGCTATTACCTAGAATGACCACCCAACTCTCTCTGCTCAGGAAAAGCTTCATTTGCATCTGTTGTCCCAGTGCCATGATTAACCGTACCTCCTTTTCACTCTCCAAAGTGAAAAGGTCTCCAGTCTGGAAAAGAAATTATATAACCAACCTACCTTGAACAAATTATTTTTTTTTTTAATGTGGCATTTGGGGAGCACACCCCAAGGGAAAAGCCACTGCCCCTACCGCACCACACAGCAATGCTTCTGGCTCACAGCAAAACGCTCAGGAACAAAAATCCCACACACTGTTTAGGTCTGCCCATGCTCACGCCCTCTGCCCCACTGACTACGCCAGCTTTGTCAGCACAAGGATGAGCTCAGAACAGCCAAGGATAAAGATCTATAAAACCTCACTCACGTCCTGCCCGAAGCCCAAACCGAACTGCCCACTTCATCCTCCCTGGGCACAATCTGTGCGCTTAAAAGCATCACGCGGCATCCATTCAAGGTAATTAACAACTTGTTCAATGTCATCAACCAGCCCTACTCCCAGATTTTTTCCCAACCTTGGGACTTAGATGAAAGGCAAATTTGGTTTCCACTAATCTTTCGCCTGAACGTTTTTTCTCAAGCTGGCTGAACGGCATCCTGCCTTCTTGGGAATCAGAAAACACGGTCTATTTTGTGTTAAATGGCTCTGGAGCCCCTGTGAAAGTCTTTTTGCAGGAGTGGTCTTGCGAACTTGACTGAGAGCTGCCCTATAAAACCTGAGGGTTTCCAGTAATGTGAGAGTGACTAGGCTCTGGCGTATGGCTCAGCCACCTCCTAAGCCTAGAGACACCTGTTGCCATTGAATCGATTCTGACTAATGGCAACCCCAAGTGTTATAGAGTAGAGCTGAGTTCCATAGTTTTTCTTGGCTGTAATCTTTATGGAAGTAGATTGCCAGGCCCTTCTTCTGCAATGCCACTGGGTGGGTTCAAACCACCAACCTTTCAGCTACTAACTGACCACAAATCATTTGCACCACTCAAGGACTCCTTCATCCAGGGTAGGCACCCAATAGTGTCCCCTTTGGCTAAAATCAGGGGAGAAAGTAAAACAAGTCCTCAAAGAATAGAATAAGTGGAGAAAGCATCCATAATGCTTGGCCTGACAGCCAAGGCACCTTAACAGTCTGGCTCATCTCCCCTCACCAGAAGTCCATGTCCTACCTGTAGTGAACATCCTTGCTCTTGCCCACCTAGCATATGCCCATGTTCTGGAAAAAGCGTGTTGACTTTCTTTGGGAGAACCACCTTTGCTTGTTCTCAGGACGTGTGTGCCAGGTATGGTTGACACCCCTTCACGTTCCCGGAAGGGTATGTGAGCCAAGACTGGCCAATCAGGTATTCTAAATCTTTGGTCACAATGACTGGTCCAGGGATGAGCACATGACCCAAATTGGTCCAACGGGAAAAAGCCCTGAACTTTTTGGTGCAGCTCTGGGAAAAGAGGCTTTCTCTCTCCCTATGAGGTTTCTAAGCTGTTGGGATGGATGCCTGGAGCAACTAAAGACAGTACAATGAAAGAGTCTTCCTGGGACTGAAGCCCATATAAAGAAAAGCAAAGATAGACTACATAGTGATGATATGAGTGCCTGGAGTCAAGCATGTCTGAAGCCATAGTGTATCTGTTGCTATAGACAGGCTGTATAACAAACCAACCCCGAAACTCCAGAGGCCATTGTTGATTCTCACAGATCTCGGCGTTGGCTAAGGAAAAGCAAACTAAGCTGGGAGCTGGGTTAAGACAGCTAGGCTCTCCTCCACATATCACTCATTATATCCTGGGAACACCTGTCACTGGTGATGACAGAGGCAGAAGAACAAGAAAATGAAAAGCTTCTTGGAGGCCTAGGCTCAGAACCAGCTCACCGTCGCTTGTGCCTCATCTCATTGGGTAGAAGAACCCAACATGGCTGAACCCAGTCAAGAGATGGAGAAATTTCCCCTTCCAATGGTGAGAGGCACTATAAAGCTACTTGGCAAAGGGGGTATGGATCCAGAGCAGGATAAAGAAATGGGGCCACCTGAAGACAACTCATCAGACATGGAAGGGCCTGGACAATGGATTGGAGAGAGATGCTAACGAAGAGTGAGCTACTTGTATCAGATGGACACTTGAGACTGTTGGCATCTCCTGTCTGGAGGGGAGATAGGAGGGTAGAGAGGGTTAGAAACTGGCAAAATTGTCACGAGAGGAGAGACTGGAAGGGCTGACTCATTAGGGGGAGAGTAAGTGGGAGTATGGAGTAAGGTGTATATAAGCTTATATGTGACAGACTGACTTGATTTGTAAACGTTCACTTAAAGCTCGATAAAAATTATTAAAAAGAAAGAAAGAAATGGGGCCAAATAATACACACATACCCTCAGATTTGTTTAGTTATGTGAACAAACACTGTTTTTGCCTAAACCAGTATGAGTTATATTTGTCATTTGCTGTCAGATTAGTATTCTATCACATTCCTTAAACCAAAAAACCAAACTAGTTACCATTGAGTCGACTCTGACTCATTATGATCCCATGTGTTTCAGAGTAGAACTGTGCTCCATAGGGTTTTCATGGCTGTGACCTTCCAGAAGCACACTGCTAGGCCTTTCTCCTGAGGCACCTCTGTGGGTTCAAACTCCAAAAAACTTTCAGTTAGCACCTGTCTTAGTTACCTAGTGCTGCTATAACAGAAATACTACAAATGGGTGGCTTTAACAAACAAATTTATTTTCTCACCGTTCGGGAGGCTAGAAGTTCACGTTCAGGGTGCCAGCTCTCAGAGAAGGCTTTCTCTCTCTGTTGGCTCTGGATGAAGGTCCTTGTTTCTTTTGAGCTTCTGTTCCTGGATGATTTTCATGTGGCTTAGCATCTCTCTTCCTCTGTCTTTGCTTCTCGGCTTCTTGTTTAATCTCTTTTATAGCTCAAAAGAGATTGATTTAAGATACACCCTACACTAATACTTCTCATTAACATAAAAAAGAAAACCTGTTCCCAAACAGGATTATAACCAGGGGTATAAGCGTTAGGATTTACAACAAATATTTGGGGGGGACACAATTCGATCCATAAAAGTAGTCAAGGGCTTAACAGTTGGTGGCACCCAGGGACCACATGCTCATTCAATTATTTAACAGCGCTTTCTGGGTCAACCGCATATGGACCCCTTCACGGAGTGTTTAGCCTTGCTCCATCCCACAGCCGTGGACTAAGGACATCATCCAAATGAACCAGCTCACATAGCTCTCTAGCTTGTGTTCCCTGCACCAGGGGCATCGGCATCGCCTGGGGTCCTGTTAGAAATGCAGAATCCCGGGCCCCATCCCAGACATTCTAAAGCAGAATCTACATTTAACAAAAGCCATAGATGACTCATATGGACCATAAAACTTGAGAAGCACTGCTCTACGTCCATGGTCCCCAAATTTGGCTGCACACTTGACTAGCCTGGGGAGCTTTAAAACAACACAGGTGCCCAGGATACACTGAGAACGATTAAACCAGATTCACTGGACTGAGGGGGTGGAGGGAAACAGGTTTCTGATATGTTTAAAGCTCCCCAGGTGACCCTACCACACAGTCTGTGCTAGGGAGAACCGTGCTGGGGGATTGGGAGGAAGTGTGAGCAGCTCAGCAATTTTGTCCCCTCTGGGAACTACTCCCAGAAGTGCCTGTTGAGGAGCCTATTTGTGTTCCCATTGGTCTGGAACTAAAGAGACCAGTGTTCTATTGCCAGTCCTATCACCACCAGTTCTGTTACCAAAAGGGTTAAGTAGGTCTTCCTCGCTGTTTCAGATTGCCTTGTGTCCTCCCAAAAATGTGCTGAAATCCTAACCCCGGTACCTGTGGGCGTGACCCTGTTTTGGAAGCTATGAGAGTTAAATATTATTGTTATTTCAGCCACTATGTTCTGGAATAAGTTATTATGCAGAAATTGATAAGTAATATTGAAAAAACCCAAACGATACCATCTCATGCAGCACCCAGATATAAATCTCACAAAAGGACTATAATTGGTACTGAGATTTGTAACTGCCTCTAGACTAATCACTGAATTCAGAAGATTGTACTGTGATTGCCCCAGCTAAGGGCCAAAGAGGGACACGATGATTAACAACTTCCCTTGTAAGAAAATAGAGTTCCTCCCAAGAAAATAATGCTGGCAGACAAAAACAATGTCAAATACAGTGATCTCATTGCTTATCCATCTCCCTTCCCTGCCTTTCTTGCTCCTATTAGCTATGATAATGTCTTATGTTGATGCCAGAACTGTTAACTCATTACTATTAAAGGTATCCCCCCGATGGTCCCCTTGGATGTCTGTGCTAAGACTGCTGATGCCCAATGCCAAGGCCAAGGCCAATCTCCCATTGAAACTGGAACCCTCAACCCACTGATGCGTTGGGCTACATTTTTACCTTTTTATGGTCATTTTCTTTTTTATTCCTGGCCTTAGGAATCAAGTATTATTTCTAATGGGATGCATGACAGACCCTGGTCTGCACCACCAAACCACTCAACCTGTGATCATGTTTGAACTCAACACATGCTCCTCACTGCTCCTTTCTCTTAGAAAAATGGTTCCCAACCCCAGGTGCACATTAAATCACCTGGGGAGCTTTGGAAAACAACACAGATGTCCAGCTCACCCAAGTCAATTATATTAGAATCTCAAGGGGTGGAGCCTGAGCATTTGTATATTTTAAAGCACCCCCAGAAGAGTCCAGTATTACAGCCAGGGTTGAGACCTATGGTTTGCAGCGAGGACAGTCCCGGAATCAATTACACTACCTGAAATTCGCCATGGCCACTCTCCTGCTGACCCCCAGCTCCCTCCCTTTTCTCACCGGCAGCAAGTTCTGTCAGGTCTACCTTCTAAACAACTCCCCTATCTGTCCACTTCAACCCAGAATCGTTGCCATAGCTCAGTACAAACCACCATCATCACTTGCCTGGACCACTGCGAGAGCTGCCTGACGAGCCCTCTTTGTTCTATCCCTCACACTACGCCCTACTTTCGCTTCTGCCTCCTTACAATTCATCCTTCACAAAGTAGTCAGAACGATCCTTTTAAAACATAAATCAGGCTTAAAAATCATCAGTGGCTTCCAATTGGACTTAAATTCCAAACTCCTTATAACCTTCAGGGCCTATATGATCTAGTCCTTGCTCCTCTCTCCAGCCTCACCTCCTCAGATTCCCCCTCAATCGCTAACCTCCTGTCATCTTAGACCAATATAGCATTCCACTACTTAGACCAGCACTATCCAATAGAACTTTCTGTGATGATGGAAATGCTCTGTGTCTGCACTGTCCAACAGGGTACCTCTTAGCCACATGTGCATATTGAGCACTTGAAATGTGACAAGTGCAACTGAGGAACTCAATCTTTATTTTATTTTATTTCTATTTAAGTTGAAATAGCCGCATGTGGCCAGTGGCCACCATATTGGACAGTGCATGTCAAACCTTTACCTCCTCAAGGACAATTCTCTCTGCTTGGATATGGACATGGGCGAAAACCAGGGGAGATATTCCCAGACTAAGGGATGGTAGAGAAACAAAAGCAGCAGACATCTGCCTCAATGAGGAAGAAATCAGGGATGACTCTGAGAGCAAATGACAGGGAATGGTGAGGGCATAGCACAAAATGCTGAGTCCTGGTTAGAGAAGTGCTCAAAAGAGAATGTGTTACAGTATAAAATGGGAAAGCAAATTGCAGCAAAATGCATACAGTAAGAAGTCCATTAACAGAAACTCTGAAATCTGCACAACTAAACCATAATTGTTTGCAGTTATAAATATACTAGGTAAAACTGACGAAAGCAACAGAATGATAAACGCAAAGTTCACAATGGTCGGGACTCCCGGGAGAAGAGAGAAGGGAGGGACCATGCAGTCCACCCTGGGCACAGGCAGTATTCCGTTCACTGTTGTAGAGAATTTAAAACCCAGAAGACAAATCAAAAATCAACTAGTCTGTCTCTCACTTTCACCCAGCTCTGGCAACTCAAAACAATGTGGGTTTAAGTTCTAAACGTGGCTGCAAAGACTGTTGAGTTACACATACATGTAAAGGTCACGTTTTCACATTTTATTGCTTATCCTTTGTGCCAGTTACCAATTTTTTGTCTCTCAGCTCCAAATCTATCCTTCTACCCTTCTCTGTCCTGCTTTGTGACACTGGGGCTGGACTCTGTAAACATTTCTGATTTGCCAGCTGGCACAGTGTGAGGCTAAGCCAGAGAGGGTGCTAGAGGAACACTACAACAGGAAGGTGCTTCTCGTCCTGGTTCCAGTGCTTTTCTGCTTGCTGCTATGATATGGCAGCACCCCAATGAGAGGCTTCCCAGTGAGTCTTGACAACATCCCCGTGGATTAATTTCTGCTTACCAGCCCTGACCTGCTGTGCTTCCATGAACTTTGCAACTATCCAATGATCCACAGCTCTCCCTCTCCAACAAGATCTAAGCCTAAGCCTTGGGGAGCCTTCGTCGTCCAGCTTGCTCCTTCCTTGGTGTGGTAGACAGAATTCAAAGAGGGCCTACAAGATTCCATGCTTCCCGGTATATATGCCCTATATAATCCCAAGAACTGTAAATATGATAGGTATCATTACTGTGATTAGATTATGTTTTATGGCACAGTGAATTTTAAGATTATCTGGGTGAGCCTGGCCTAATCACATGAACCCTTTAAATCTGGTTCTAGAGATCAGAGACAGAAAAAGGTAGACATTCAAAGCACAAGATGGATTTGATGTGCCATTGCTGAAGATGGGGGTGGCCACATGGCAAGAAATGCAGGTGACATCTAGGAGCTGACAATAGCCTCCAGCTACAGGCTGCAAGGAAATGGGGACCTCAGCTCTAGAACTACAAGGAACTGAATTCTGCCAACAACAAATTGAGCTTGGAAGTGAATTTTTTCCCAGAGCCTTCATATGGGAACTCAGCCCCACCAACTCCTTGATTTCAGCTTTGTGATATCCTGAGTGGAGAACCCAGTCTCATTGTACCAGACTTCTGACCTACAGAACTGTGAGCTAATAAGTGAGCGTTGCCCTAAACTGCTAACTTTGTGCTCATTTGTTACTCAACAACAGGGGCAAGTTGACTTGTAAGCAAGGTATACACAGTCTTATAGTAAGCAAGGCATGCGAGGGCTTAACTGTTACTTACTAATCTGTAGTGAACAATTTCTATCCTGCAAAAAAATAGAAAGCCATACTTCTTTTTAAGTTAATGTTTATTTTAAATCTAAGTACAAAGCAAGAAAATAATGATTATCACTGATTACTAAATGATCATTACCGCAAATAATTTTGTTGCATAAGGTGTAAGATATTAAAAAAATAATCTACCCTGGGTGTCAAATATTAGGTATACCACTGCAGAGGGGCATGTAGTCATGATAACATATTTTTACTTATTATACCATTATATTATTTTAGTCTTAATCAATATATTAAGAACAATGTTAAGTCAGACAACACTAAGAGTGCAGTATGGGTCTAACTCTACCTTCTAAATCCTCTTCTCTAATCTTGTTCTCCCTAACTTCATTTCCTTTACCCCTCTGTACAGACTTTGTCTCAAGCTTTGCTCTTCAAACAAAACAGGACTGAGATTTCAAGTTTCCTAAACCCTCTTCTTCTTGTCTGCTTCATCTAAAAGCAAATGATGGAGGCACTACTGAATTTCCCCAGGATGAAAGAGATAAGGAGAGTGGGAGAACTTCTCTTTCATCCAGAGCTTCTGGCCAGGGTCCCTTGCCTCTCCCAGGCCCTTCCTCCAAGCTGAAGACCGAGCTGTCCCTCAACCCCAAACCTAATCAGGTCATGAACTCCAGAGCAGGCACACAGGGGCCCTGATTCTCAAGCCAAGTGCACGTGCATTGACCAGCTACCATGGCAACAAGGCCTGAGCCCTGTTATCCCCTTAGCTGCTCCATCTACAGGTCCCACTAGACCCCACAGCAAGGAAGGTTATCGATTCTCTCCCTGCACAACCCATCCCTACAGCCACTGTTGCATATTAGCTCTATAGCAACGCTGAGCAGAAAAGGGCTCCTGGATCATCAACCCCTCTGATGCATAAACAAGGGGACCCATCAGAATCACTTAAGGACCCATTTAGAAGTAACCTGACCCAATGAACAAGAATTCTCTGTTTCCATGTATTTCAAATATCCTCCACCAGGTGATTCCCATGCCCAGGCCTGGTTAAGAACATTCTAGAACACAAACAGAGAGTTCACAGGCAGAAATGCCAGTGGATTTCAGACACACGAGACTCAGCTTCACCCTGAAGCGGAGACGCCGTATGAGACGCCATTTTCGCCTATCAGACTGGCAAAGATCAAAAGTTGGATAATCATAGACAAAAGGCTAACCCCTTAGTTTATAAAGTGTTACTACAAATAAATAATTTAAAAAAAAAACAATAAGCTAACAGAAAAAGGGCAAAAGAGACAAACGGTTTTTAAACATATAAAAAAGATGATCGCTTCATGCATAATAAGAAAAATCTAAGCAAAAGGATCCATCCAGAAGTTGGTAATAAATTAACAAGGCCGTGGGGAAGCGGCTGGTAAGGGGTAGAGCGGTGTAACCTGATTGGAAGAAGTTGGCAGTGTCAGAGGCACCTTGGAAGAAAGGCCCGGTGATCTACTTCTGAAAAATCAGCCATTAAAAAGCCTATGGACCAAATGGTCAACAATTACTTTAAAACAAAGATGAGAATATAAGGGGACCGACAAACTTGGTCATTGGAAATGGAACAACCAGAACGGAAATGAGAATGTTTACACATTAAGAAGAATGTGACCAATGTCACTGAACAACTCTTGTAGTAATTGTTGGATGGGAACCTAAACTCCTGTGTAAGCCTTCACCAAAAACACAATAAAATAGTATTTCTTAAAAAGTTTTTTAAAAACCTTATGAAGTATTGGGTTTATGTTAATGGTGGTGGCTTATTTCAGAAAAGGATAGTGATATGGAAAAGGTAATCAATGTCATTGAATTGTAAACATGGGGTCATTGTGTTGGTAAATGTTTCGGTGTGTATATTTGCACCACAATTTTTTTTAAAAACTGCATGGAGCGCAATTATATTCTGACACACATGGGATGGCCATGAGTCAGAATCAACTCCATGGCAACTGGCGTCAAAATTACAAGTGCCTTAAATGTTTCAGCCATCAGTTCCACTCCTAGGAATTTAACAAGTGATACAATCGCACATGTGTGAAGAAGTTTAAGCACAAGGATAGTTATTGCAACATGGCCTGCAGTAGTAAAAGATCAGAAATAATCTATTTTCCAACAGGAGACCAGTTAAATCAACCATAGCACGTCCATACAGTAGAATACTAGGCTATGCAGCCATTTAAATAAAAGGAGGGGTCAGGTCAATGAAACACCCCAAGACATTTTATTAAATGAAAGGAAGAAAAAACAAGGTGTAAAGGAGTGTGTAGCATTTAAGGTCAAAATTATTTTCAGTAGTGATCACTTAATAATCAATAATAATCATTTTTTCATGTCTCAGACTTTATATTTAAAACATTCATTTAACGATTTAAAAAAGAATAAACTTCAATTTTAAAGACGTGCATAGTCAACACACACGCTCATCCATATAGGGTGTATATACTTAGTATGTATGTGTGTGTGTGTATTAAAAGAAAAAGTTGCCCTCGAGTCAATTCTGACTCATGGCGACTCCATGTGTTGCAGAATAGAACTGTGCTGCATGGGGTTTTCAAGGCTGTGACCTTTCGGAAGCAGATTGCCAGGCCATTCTTCCGAGGTGCCTCTGGGTAGGTCCAAATCACCAACCTTTCTGTTAATAGTCAAGGGCTGAAGTGTTTGCACCACCCAGGGACTCGTGTGTGTGTGTGTGTGTGTATACTTGTATTGCATAGATAATTCTGGAAAGATGCACACACATACACACACACATACACACAAAACTGGTAGCCAGTGTGGGAGGCGGATGAGTGGGGGAAAGTGCTAAGAGTTAGGATTGAGAAGAAAACTTACTTTTTACCCTGTGCCTTTTTGTACTTTGAATTTTTACTGTGCAAATATTCCCTACTCAAAACAAACAAAGATGTAAAGTAAAATAAAATAAAGCAAAGGAGAAAATAAATGTTAAACAAAACCACTTGTCTGCAACAATGCCCTCATTTTGCACATAGGAAACTGAGGCCAAAAAATGGAAAAACCCACTCTCCCCACAAAGCCTGCAGCTCCCAGAGACAAGAGAAGTCTTCTCTCCAAGCTCCCAGAATCCTTTGCTTTTCTCCGGGTTATAGGACTGGTGGCTCCACGTTGCCACCATTGCCAGGTTTTATTTATCTCTGTGTTGTAGGTACCTAGCACAGGACATCAGTAAGCCTCTGCCATTTTTGTTCCTTCAGACATCCTGCAACCAATATTAGTTGAGAACTGACTATAGTTCAATCATTACACTAGGTACTGGGAATACACTGATAAACCTCATGGTCAAGGTCCCCGTTCTGATAGGCAAGGTTGCCACGCATAGTCACACAGGTTGTACACCACACAATCCCAGGAAGAGCAATTCACATAGAATCTGATTTAAATTGTGCTCCCTGGATTTATGCAGTGCACAATCTATCTAACTACACACAGTGACCCTGCTCGTATGTGTGTATATGGTGTATAATTGTATTGCATAGATAACTCTGGAAAGATGCACACACACACACGAACCAACTTTTCTTTTCACTGGAATCAAGGCAGTGAAGGAAAAGAACCCGGTGTTATGAGAGAGAAAAAACAGACGGGCCTATGTTAGATGGGGAAGGGGAGGGAGTTCACCTAAGTCATTCTGAGAAAGTGATATTTAAACCAAGTCCTGTGTTAGTTAGAAATTTTATTTAATTGCTAGTAACAGAGACCCAACTTAGTAGCTTCAACAAAACAGAGATTCTTTTTTCTCTCATGCAGCAAGAAGTCAGAAGGTAGGCAGCCCAGGGCTGGTTTGGCAGTGCCACCTTTATCAGGAACTCAGCTTCCTTCTGTCTGTCTGCTCTACTATTTTTAGCAAGTGGCTTCTGTTCTCAGGGTCTCTTCATTGTCCAAAATGGTTGCTAGAGCTCCAGCCGTCACATCTGCATTACGGACAGCAGGAGAGGGCAAAGACATTAGAGAAATAAGGGAACACACCATTACCCATGTAAGGAAAAAAAAAAAAATTTGGAGCTGACCGTAAATCTCACAGAATATTCTACTTCCAGCTCATTGGCCAAAAATTGGCCACATGAACATGATGCATCAGAAGAGGCTGGGAAATGTAGTCTCCAGGCTGAGCACATTGCCCAGGGTTGATCCTCAAAAAAGGGAAATTGCTATTGAGCAGCAACTAGCAGTCTCCGCCATGTTGTTGTCTTGTGCCATCACGTCAATTCCAACTCATGGCTGCCACATGTGTTACGGAGTATAATTGCTCCATAGGTTTTCTTGGCTGTAATTTTTACAGAGGCAAATCGCCAGGTCTTTTCTTCCACGGTGCCGCTGAGTGGGTTTGAACCACTAGCGTTTTGGTTACCAGTTGAGTGCAAACCCTTTGCATCATCCAGGGACCTTGCCTTTGCTATGGGCTAGGAGAATAAACACGAGCTAAATAAGTGAAGGAGTTAGGGTAAGCGAGTTCCAGGCAGAGAGAACAAGTGCAAAGCCCCATAGAGGAGAAGGAGGTTGGTGTATTCTTGGAACTGAAAAGAGGCTGGGGTAGCTAGAGTGCATGGAATGGGAGGGAGAAGAGAGCCAGGGGAAGGAGAAGGACACTGAGCCTTTGTACATATAGCAAATGTAGCTGCCAACCTTCCACTCTGGGTGGCAACTTCACTAACTGGATGTCTTAGTTATCTAGTTATCTAGTGCTGCTATAACAGAAATACCACAAGTGGGTGGCTTTAACGAAGAGAAATTTATTTCTTCACAGTAAAGTAGGCTAAAATTCCACATTCGGGTTGTCAGCTCCAGGGGAAGTCTTTCTTTCCCTGTCAGCCTTCTCATCCATCTTCCCCTGGACTAGGAGCTTCTTAGCACAGGGACCCCAGATCCAAAGAATGCGCTCTGCTCCCAGTGCTGCCTTCTTGGTGGTATGAGGTCCCCCCTCTCTGCTAGCTTCTCTTTCCTTTTGTCTCTTGTAAGATAAAAGGCGATGCAGGCCACACCCCAGGGAAACTCCCTTTACACTGGATCAGGGATGTGACCTTAGTAAGAGAGTTACAATCCTACCCTAATCCTCTTTAAGATGAAATTGCAGTCACAAAATGGAGGACAACCACAGGAAATCATGGCCTAACCAACTTGATACACACATTTTGGGGGGGGACATAATTCAATCCATGACACTGGGATCCCATGGGTAAGTCTTTTAACTTGTCTGAAGCTGTATTTCCTTACCTGGAAACCAAGAATAATATGAGAACAAACTGTAGTGTTACTGGGTGGATTCAATGAGAGCACGCATATAAGGAGGTTAGCGTAGTACATATTTAGCACACATTTTTTTTTTATTACATATTAATTTTATTCTTGGGCAAAAAAACTCAAACAACTGTGATAGAGTCAACAGTCCATGTCGTATGCCCAGCCTCGCACAAATCACCTGCCACATAGTTGTTTGCTGGTAGGTACTCTCAGGTCGCCCCGACTCAGGGGGGCGCCATGCACGTTGGAATGAAACACTGCCCCATCCTGTGGATCAGACTGCTGGGATCCACAGGGTTTTCGGAATAGAACACTAGGCCTTTCTTCCTAGTCCATTTTAGTCTGGATGCTCCACTGAAACCTGTTTAGCATCATAACAACACACAAGCCTCCACCGATAGATGGGTGGTGGCTGAGCATGAGGTCAATTGGCCAGCATTGAACCCTGGTCTCTGGAATGGAAGGGAAGAATTCTACCACTGAACCATCAGTGCACCCGCCCCCAGCCCCAACGCATAGTTAGAAAACAAAACCAAACCCATTGCTAACAAGTCAATTCTAACTCATAGCAACCCTATAGGACAGAGTAGAACCACCCCATAGAGTTTCCAAGGAAAGTCTGGTGGATTCAAACCACGGACCTTTTGGTTAGCAGCCATGGCACTTAACCACTATGCCACCAGGGTTTCCAACACATAGTTAGTGTTCATTAAATGGTGACTGTATTATTGTGGCTATTGCCAAGGATGGTAGATGGCTCATTGGAACGTCTTCTAGTCTCTCTCCTGACCCACTCCATCATGCCAGCCAACCATGGGTACATCCAATCTTTAGATCACGTAGCTCAAGTACAAGCTAGAAATGAGGGCCCCAGGGTGGGGAGAGCAAACACACCCCCAGCTGCCTGGATAGAACCTCAAAGTCTTTCTACACTGCTCAGGCTCAAAGAGTGAATCAGCTTGGCTCCAGTGCAGAAATGCTTACTGTGCTGAACTTTAATAAAATCCACACTTAGACTCCAGGAACCACAGTCATTTATATCCCCATTGATTTTCTGAGCCTATTTTTATTATTCCTCTTCCCGGTGAGAGTTGTATATATTTGGGCCTGTGTTCTTCTCATAAATAAGTAAATATCTAGGTAAATACTAATAAGAGCTAACAGTTATTAAGCGCTTGGCGTGGTGCCAGGAATGGTGCTGAGACGCTTTGTTTCCATTATCTTATTTCACCATCACAACAACCCATAGAGGCGGGCACTGTAACTGTCCCATTTTATAGAGGAGGAAACTGAGGTTCCGAGAGGTGAGGTTCCTTCCCCCCAAATGAGGCAGAGCAGATGCTGTGGAAAATGGTACAGCAGCTCCTCCAAAAATCAAATGTGGAGTTACCATAGGATCCAGCAATTCCACTCCCAGGTACATACTCAAAAGAACTGAAAGCAAATGCCCGTGCAAAAAATTGAACATGAATGTTCATAGCAACATAACTTATAATAGCCAAAAAGTAGAAACCACCCAAATGTGCATCTGCTGATGAAGAGATAAACAAAATGCTAGTATTACGAATGGATAAACAAAATGGAATATTATCGAGCCATAAAAAGGAATGAAGGGCTTGTCCACGCTACAATATGGATGAACCTTGAAAACGTTGTTGTTGTTGTTTGGTGCCATCGAGTCAGTTCTGACTTAGAGCAGCCCTATGTATAACAAACAGAACGAAACGTTGCATGGTCCTGCGCCATCCTCACAATCGTTGCTATGTTGGAGCCCATTGTTGCAGCCACTGTGTCCATCCATCTTGTTGAGGGTCTTCCTCTTCTTTTGCTGACCCTCCGCTTTACCAAGAGTGATGTCCTTCTCCAAGGACTGGTCCCTCCTGATAACACATCCAAAGTACATGAATCAAAGTCTCACCATCCTGTCTTCTAATCATTAATATCACATGCAAGTAAATTTTTGCTGAAGATAATTCAAAAATGGTTGCAGCAGCACAAATTGACAGGCAACTGCTGGAAATTCAAGCAGGATTCAGATGAAGGTGTGGAACCAGCGATATCGTTGCTGATGTCAGATGGATCCTGGCTGAAGGCAGAGAATACCAGAAAGGTGTTTGCCTGTGTTTTATTGACTATGCAAAGGCATTCCACTGTGTGGATCATGACAAATTATGGATGACATTGCAAAGAACGGGAATTCCAGAACACTTAACTGTGCTCATGAGAAACCTGTACATAGACCAAGAGGCAGTTGTTCGAACAGAACAAGGACATGCTGCCTGGTTTAAAGTCAGGAAAGGTGTGTGTCAGGGTTGTATCCTTTCACCATACTTATTCAATCTGTACTTACTTTGAAAACATTATGCTGAGTCAAAGAAGCCAGTCACAAAAGGCTATCTACTGTATGATTCAATTTATAAGAAATGTCCAGAATAAGCAAATCTGTGGAGATGCAAGATAAATTAATAGTTGCCAGGGGCTCGGAGAGAAGGGAATGGAAGCGGGTGTTAATGGGTTAAAAATAAACTATTACCATCCAGTCAATTCCAACTCACAGCAACCATAGGACAGAGTAGAGCTGCCCCATGGGGTTTCCAAGGCTGTAATCTTTACAGAAGCAGACTGCCACATCTTTCCCTCATGTAGCTGCTGGGTGGGTTTGAACCACCAACCTTTCAGTTAGCAGCTGAGTGCTTAACCACTGCACCACTAGGGCTCCTTGCTAATGGGTAGGGGGATCCTTTTGAGGTGATGGAAATGCTCTGGAATGAGATAGCGGTGATGGTTGCACAGTTCTGTGAATATACTAAAAACCACTGAATTTTATGGTATGTGAATTACATCTCAATTAGAAAAGGAAACGATTTCACCTCAGGCTGTCAGTCCAAAGCCTTGACTGCCGCAGCCTGCAGAGCCGGAGTAGACCTGAGTCCAACTCCATTTCCCTTCCTAGGGGCCCTCCTTGCCTCTGCCCCCACTAATTAAACCTTCTGGAGTCGGTGGCAGGCCAAACAGGAAAATGTTAAGTGCCCAAACGGAGCCAATGGTTTGAAAATGCCAATAGCCCTTCATTTTCTGCTGACCACTGTGAGCCTAGGGCCTGCTCACTCCCAGCATGGGACCCAGAACGACATGATGGAGGAGCTGCATTAAGCAATGCTTTTTTTTTTTTTTATGGCATTAGGAGCCACTCCACGGAGAACATCTCAGCGGTCACCGTGTTAATTACAACGGCCCGAATGAGGCCTGCTCCTCCATTAATACCAATGAGCCAAGCCAGTTCCAGAAGGAAGAGGCGGGCCTGCCAGCACTCATCAGTCTTGCTAACCATTGTAGACTCAACAACCACCATGGCTGGATTGCCCAGGCTACATCCTTATTAATCGAAAATAATTTGTTCTTCTCCCGCAAGCAGGGATGGATTACCCAATAAGTAAGGTACACACGGGCTTATTTGTGCTTACTTACTAATCTGTAGTGCACAATTTCATCTGTTTTTCACCACGTCTTTGAATTTGTCCACTACAGATTAGTAAGCACAAGTAAGCCTGTGAGTACCTTGCTTACTGGTTAATCTACCCCTGCCGGCAATCCCCTCCTGAAAAGCTTGAAAGACTCAGGTTCAAATCCTAGCTTTGCCATTTACAGGTGACGAGACCTCAGGCAGGTCGTTTCATTTCTCTGAGCCTCAGTTTCCCCCATCCATCCAATGGGGCTAATAACGCCCACCTCCTTCAAGGTTAGACTGGGAACTAGAAGATGCTCGCTGGAAAAGGATATCATGTTCGGTAAAGTGGGGGACCAACGAATAATGAGGGAAACCCTCAATGAGACGGATTGACACAATGGACGCAAAATACCAGTGATCATGAAGATGGCTCAGGAATGGACTCAAACGTATCAATTATAATGAAGATGGTGTAGGACCAGGCAACATTTCGTTCTGTTATACGTAAGATCTCCCTGAGTCAGGGCTGACTAGATGGCAGCTAACAGCAGCAACAAGAAGATGCTACATCTGAACACTCCAGCTTGCAGCGAGGGCACGGCACGTGGCACCAGTAACCAGTTGCCCTTGAGTAGATTCTGACTCTCGGCAACCCGATGTGTGTCATAGTAGATCTGTGCTCCATAGGGTTTTCATGGCTGTAACCTTTCAGAAGCAGATCGCCAGGCCTTTCTTCCGAGGTGCCTCAGGGTATGTTCAACCTGCAACCTTATGGCTAACAGCTGAGTGCTTAACTGTTTGCACCACCCACAGACTCCTAGCACCTGGTGTGATTAATTGTATTATTAGATGACTTGGGTCGTTTCCACATCGCTTCCCCAGCACTGGGTGCACTGAGGTTTCGGAGTTGGCGGTGATCTTGTGGCCGGAGACAGAAGCTCAATTTCAGTGTACCTGGGATGCTTGGTGGTGCAGCGGTTAAGAGCTCGGCTGCTAACCAAAAGGTTAGCAGTTCGAACACCCCAGCCACTCCATGGAAACCCTATGCGGCAGTTCTACTCTGTCCT
Source organism: Loxodonta africana (assembly GCF_030014295.1). Classification (NCBI taxonomy): domain Eukaryota; kingdom Metazoa; phylum Chordata; class Mammalia; order Proboscidea; family Elephantidae; genus Loxodonta; species Loxodonta africana. The sequence continues at coordinate 75,902,840 of NC_087353.1, read as the reverse complement.
AAAGGGTCACTATGAATCAGAATCGGCTCAATGGCAATGGGTTTTGGGGAAGCTTGTTTAAAATGCAAGTATCCCTAGCCCCAGTGATTCTTGAGTCAGGAGTGGGGCTCAGGACTTCTAGCCTACTCACAGCTTAAAATTTTCAGATTGTGGTTTTCAGCCCTGGTTACACATTGGAATCACCTGAGACGGTTTTAAAAAAAAAATCTAGCTCCTACTCCCAGAGATTCAGATGAATCTTTTGGGGTGGTTCTTGTGTGGTGGGTTTTGACAAGCTCTCCAGGCGATTCTAATCCACAGCCAGGCTGAGAACCCTGCTTCAGGCCAGCGGTTCTCAGATCGAGGTCCAGGACGTCAACCTCACCTGTTAGAAATGCAAACTCTGTCCTCCTCTAACCTACTGAGTCAGAAACCCTGGAGTGGGGCCCAGCACACCAATTTAACAAGCCCACCAGGTGATCCTATGCACACTCAAGTTTAAGAACCCCTGCTATAAGGCAGGAGCCCCAGTGGTGCAGTGGTTAGGAGCTCGGCTGCTAACCAAATGGTTGACAGTTTGAATCCACCAGCCACTCTTTGAAAACCCTATGGGGCAGCTCTACTCTGTCCTATAGGGTCGCTATGAGTCATAACCGATTCAATGGCAACAGGCTTTTAGTTTGGCTATAAGGCAAGTTTTCCCCAAACTATATGAGGATAAACATCACTTTGTGTGGAGCTGCTGTTAGTCTTAGCTTACCCCCATTCTGATTCTAGGGGGCTGGATGGGGCCTGCGGATGTACATTTTTCACAAGGGCCCCAAGTGAGTCTTGCTCTTAGAGAGGCTGGGGCACCCCTGGCTTAAAGAAACACTGCCTCAGAGAATTAAAACCCCACCCACCCTCCTACCACCACCGCCACCAGTCTCACCCACTGCTGTCGAGTCCATTCTGACTCATAGTGACCCCATATGACAGAGTAGAACTGCCCCATAGGGTTTCCAAGGTTGTCATCTTTACAGAAGCAGACTGCCACATCTTTCTCCCGTGAAGCACTGGTGGGTTCGAACCTCCATCCTTTCGGTTAGTGGCCGAGCAGGGTACCCAAATATCAGGAAAGCTGGAGGACACTATAGCTATATGATAAGATTAAAGTTCTTGAGCTCAATGGCTCCGGCATCTGAAAGTTCAGGCTCAGGCTCTGCCATTTACAGGCTGTGTGACCTTAGGCAAGTTAATGAGCCTCAGTCACCACTGCCATATAATGGGTATGATAATAGTGCCCATCTCTTGGATAGCCATGAGAAATAAATGAATTCAGTAATGCACGCATCCAATAAACACTAGCTGCTGTGGTTATTACTGCATCGTCACTTCCAGTCTAAAGCTAGGTTTCTTAGCCTTCCCTCTCCCACCTATCTTTTAACCTGACTGTATTTCTCAGCCCCCCTCCCCTTTCTGACATTAGCTACCTTCTCCTCCCCACCCCAAGCCAGTACTAGCATATAGTGGACATTTATATAACATGCCAACGACTGTGCTGGGCTCTCCACCTGGACCATTTCATTTAGTCCTTATTATTATGCCCATTTTACAGGGAAGGGAACTGAGGCTAAGAGAGGTTAAGATCATACTCACAGCTAGGAAATGGGTTCCGAGACAGGTGTATCTGGTTTCCCAAAGTTGAGGTCATTTTAAAATTTCTCCCAGTGTAAATATTGAGGGGTCAGAATAAAGGCCTCATCCCAAGACTAGTCCACATTTGGTCTCTATACACATATCCCATTCATTTATTCCCTTTTTACAGATAAGAAAATGGAGTCCCAAGTTCTATCCGAGCAGCAGACACAGACCACCTTTCTGATTTCAATTTTCATGAGCAGGGCACGAAGCTCAAATCTCTCGACCCTCAGTCCAGGGCTTATTCTCCTTGTCCAGCTGGCTCCCCACTCCTCGCCATCCACCAATGACTCTATCTGTGCCCCAGGCCTGGCAAAGTGGAAGGGGAGCTGTCGAGGTATCAGAAGGTCCACTCAGCTGTGTGACTTTGGGTTACTCACTTCTCCTCTCTGAGCTGCAATTTCCTCAATCTGCCCCAAATTCTAAATCTGTGGTCATCTCAACAGCTCCCGAGTCCCACTCTCCTCTTACGCTTTCACCCTCAGGAGGTGGAAGGTGGAGACGTGAACAGCCATAAAACACACAAAAAAGTCTGATCTTTGGAGCCAAAACTTGCTGTCCTTTCAAGGGCAGGAGAAACACGGACCTGCATTAACCCCTTAGACCCCATCTCCCCAGAGCTGGGTGAGGAACACATCTGTGGGAAACACTGCCACCCTGTGGCCACTGTGCTTCACTGCAGGCCACCTCACAGGACTTGCAGGAACTTTCTTAGTTGCCATGGAATGGGCGACACCATGTATAACAATGAAATGTTGCCCAGTCTTGCGCCATCTTCACGATTGCTGGTATGTTTCAGTCCGTTGTTGCAGCTATTGTGGTTTCCCTCACCTCCTCTGGTCCTCCACTTTACCAAACATAATGTCCTTCTCCAGTGATTGGTTCCTCTTGATGATGGGTCCAAAGTAAGCGAGTCAGTCTCGGACAGTATTCTGTGGCCCATAGGGTTTTCACTGCTAATTGTCTGAAGTAGATGGCCAGGCCTTTCTTCCTAGTCTTAGTCTGTAAGCTCTGCTGAAACGTGTCCACCACGGGTGACCCTGGTGGTATTTGAATACCAGTGGCATAGCTTCTAGAATCATAGCAACGTGCAAGCCATCACAGTACGACAAACTGACAGATGAGCAGTGGGAACCTTAGCTCAGCCAAAAATCACTCTGTTAGTGGTTTGAACCCACATTGTGCAGGCACTCTGGAAGCCGAGAACCCAATCCTCCCCTGATCCCTGTCCTGGAGGAAGTCAGAGTCCATAGGCAGCAATGGGATTATAGAAGCAAAATGCTGTGGGACTTGAAAAGGGGTGGGCAGGTTTAGGCACCAAAACCAAACCTGTTGCCCTCGAGTTGATTCCAATTCATAGCAACCCTATAGGAAAGAGTGAAACTGCCCCAGAGGGTTCCAAGTCTGTAATCTTTACAGAAGTGGGACCTAAATTGGGCCTTGAGGGATAGCAAAATTCCTAGAGGGAGAGAGAGGGCAGCATGGGATATAGGGAAATGCAAAAGCCTAGTTTGAAGTCCCAACTGACATTTGCATAGGCTGTTCCCCTGCCTGGAACACTCTTCCCTACATATCCAAATGGCTCCTCCCTCACCCTTGCAAGCCTTGGCTCCCACGGGTCCTTCTTGTACCACCATGTCTAAAATGGCAAACCCAGGACCTCCATCCCCTGCCTTAAATGTTTTGTCTTTTGCTTCTTGTCCCTCCCCACACCGCTCCCCCCGCCCCTCCCCACCCCGAATGTCAGCTCCAAGAGGGCAGGGATTTTTGCTCACTGCTGTGTCTGTATAGTACCTGGCCCATAGTATGTGCTCAATACATATTTATTGAATGAATTAATTGGTTCAGTGACTTGGGCAAGCTGCTAAGCCTCTCTGAGCCCAGATTTCCTCAATTGTAAAATAATGATGAAAGCAATTTCCTCTTTAACTGCCTCCTAGAATCAATGGATTCCTATTTAACACAGTGGAAGGCATGAAGCAGGTGTTTGTGGTGAAGTTACTTGCATATCTTGTTTAATACAGCCATGGTTAGCACGAATCCTTTTTTTTTTTTAATACTATTTTATTATGTTTTCAGTGAAAGTTTACACAGTAAATTTGGTTCCCATTTGACAGTTTCTATACAAATTGTTCAGTGACATTAGTTACACTTTTTGCAATGAGTCAACATTGTCTTTAAAGGAGTTCTGGTTCTTCTGTTTCCAGTGCTCTAGCTTCCCCGTCCCTTGGTCTTCTCTTCTTTGCTTTAGAGTAATTGTTGACCTTTTGGTTGTATATAGATGGTTATTTAATGGAGCACCATACTCACAGGTAATATCCTTTATTTTGTGTGCCAATCCATTATTTGGCTAAAAGGTGACTTCAGGGGATAGTTTCAGTTCAAGGTTTAAAGGGTATTTCAGAGCAATAGTCTCAGGGAGCTCTCTAGTCTCAACTGGCCCAGTAAGTCTGGACTTTTTAAGAATTTGGGCTCTGTTCTGCATTTTGCTCTCATTCTATCAGGATCCATCTATTGTGACCCTGATCAGAATGGTCAGTAGTAGTAGCTGGGCACCATCTAGTTCTTCTGGTCTCAGGGTAGATGAAGCTGTGGCTCACGTAAGCTATTAGCCCTGTAGACTAGTTTCTTCTCTGAGGCTTTGATTTCCTTCATTCTTGTTTGTTCCTAAAGAGTAGAAACCAATAGTTGTATCTTAGATAGCTGTTTGCAAGTTTTTAAGACCCCAGATGCTGCTCACCTCACTAGAGAGCAGAACATGAACTTTGTGAACTGTTGTGTAGTTGTTAGGTGCCGTCGAGTCGGTTCCGACTCATAGCAACCCAGTGCACAGCAGAAGAGAACACTGCCCAGTCCTGTGCCACCCTCACAATTGTTGCTATGCTTGAGCCCATTGTTGCAGCCACTGTGTCAATCTGTCCCGTTGAGGGTCTTCCTCTTTCTCACTGACCCTCTCCTTTACCAAGCATGGTGTCCTTCTCCAGGGACTGGTCCCTCCTGATAACATGTTCAAAGTATGTGAGGCAGAGTCTGGCCATCCTTGCTTCTAAGGGGCATTCTGGTTGTACTTCCTCCAAGACAGATTTGTCCGTTCTTTTGTCAGTCCATGGTATATTCAATATTCTTCGCCAACACCACAATTCAAAGGCGTCAATTCTTCTTTGGTCTTCATTATTCATTGTCCAGTTTTAGCATGCATATGAGGTGATTGAAAACAACATGGCTTGAATCAGGCTCACCGTAGTCCTCAAGGTGGCATCTTTGCTTTTCACTGCTTTAAAGAGTTTTTTGCAGCTGGTTTGCCCGAGGCACTGTGTCTTTTGATTTCTTGACTGCTGCTTCCATGGGTATTGATTGTGGATCCAAGCAAAATGAAATCCTTGACAACTTCAATCCTTTCCCCATTTTATCATGATGTTGTTTATTGGTCCAGTTGTGAGGGTTTTTGCTTTCTTTCTGTTGAGGTATAATCCATACTGAAGGCTGTGGTCTTTGATCTTCATCTGTAAGTGCTTCAACTCTTCACTTCCAGCAAGCAAGGTTGTGTCCTCTGCATAATGCAGGTTGTTAGTGTGTCTTCCTCCAATCCTGATGCCCTGTTCCTCTTCATATAGTCCAGCTTCTTGGATTATTTGCTCAGCATACAGACTGAATAGGTATGGTGAAAGGATACAACCCTCATGCACACCTTTCGTGACTTTAAACCATGCAGTGTGCCCTTGTTCTGTTCGAACAACTGCCTCTTGATCCATGTACAGATTCCTCATGAGCACAATTAAGTGTTCCAGAATTCCCATTCTCCACAACGTTATCCATAACTTGTCATGATCCAAACAGCCAAACGCCTTAGCATAGTCAATAAAACACATGTAAACATCTTTCTAGTATTCTCTTCTTTCAGCCAGTATCCATCCGACATCAGTGATGATATCCCTGGTTCCGTATCCTCTTCTAAATCCTGCTTGAATTTCTGGCAGTTCCTTGTCGATACTATGCTGCAGCCACCTTTGAGTGATCTTCAGCAAAATTTTGTTTGCATGTAACATTAACGATATTGTCCAATAATTTCTGCATTCGGTTGGATCACCTTTCTTGGGAATAGGCATAAATATGGATCTCTTCCAGTCAGTTGGCCAAGAAGCTGTCTTCCAAATTTCTTGGCATAGATGAGTGAGCTCTTTCAGTGCTGCATTTGTTTGTTGAAACATCTCAATTGGTATTCCATCAATTTCCAGAGCCTTGTTTTTCACCAATTCCTTCAGTGTCTCTTGGACTTCTTCCTTCAGTACCACTGGTGAACTATATTATGCCAACTGACTGAGTTGTCCATGAGAAACACCCAAGCCAATGAGCGCTTGGGTGTCAGTGGTACTGTACACTCCCCACCAAAGAGCTTTAGGGAATCATGCTGCAAAGGATCTCCACCAATGAGGCTCCCAGGAGCTCTCCTGGGGAAGGGCATGCCCCACTGTGTTTGGCTCCCTGTAACCCAACTCTTGTCTTCCATGCCTGGTCCTTCTCATGCTCCAAGTATCTGCACACAGAGACCAAATTATCCAAAGCCCGCTACCTAGACCCACTACTTTCTAGCACATCGCCTTATTTTATTTTCTTCACAGCACTTGTCACTACCTGAAATTATCTCAACTTGGTTTTATTTACCTGCTTATTTTCTGTCTGTAATGAAGGTAAGCCCCACGAGATCAGAAGCCTTGTCTGTTTCTTTGCTACAGGACCTCCAGTGCCTAGAACAGTGCCTGGCATGTAAGAAGCACTCATTAATCACTTGGGGCATCAAAGAATCATAGAGGTACTTTTATTACACCATTTTACAGATGAGGAAATTGAGGTACAAAGACATTCTCTAATTTGTCCAGGGTCATATCACTAGTATGTGGTAGAGGCAGCATTCAAACTCAGGTCTATCTGACACAACATCACTGCTTGAGAGGGTAAGGTGACTACAGTGAGTGGTTACACTGGTGGCCCTTGATGAACTACTCCTCCTGATATTCATGGCCCTGTGTAGTCCCCTCCCACAGTGACTTGGCTTGGCCATGTGACTTGCTTTAGCCAATGGGACATTAGCAAGCAGGAGGCTGGCAGAGGCTAGCCTTAAGGTTTGCCCTGTTACAACTCTTCCTCTTAGGACTCAGCCACATAAAGAAGTCCAATGTCTTAGTCATCTAGTGCTGCTATAACAGAAATACCCCAAGGGAATGGCTTTAACAAACAGAAGTGTATTCTCTCATAGCCTAGTAGGCTAGAAGTCCAAATTCAGGGCGTCAGTTCCAGGGGAAGTCTTTCTCTGTCTGCTCCAGAGGAAGGTCCTTGTCATCAATCTTTTCCTGGACTAGGAGCTTCTCCGTGAAGGGATCCCGGATCCAAAAGGATGAGCTCTGCTCCTAGCACTGCTTTCCTGATGGTATGAGGTCCTCCAGTCTCTGTGCTCCTTTCTCTCTCTTATATCTCAAAAGAGATTAGCTTAAGACACAATCCAATCTTGTAGATCTCATCAATATACCTGCTGCTAGTCCATCTCATTAACGTCATAGTGATAGAATTTACAACACAGGAAAATCACATCAGATGACAAAATGGTGGACAATCACACAATACTAGCAATCATGGCATAGCCAAGTTGACGGATATTTTGGGGTGACACAATTCAATCTATGATATCCAACTGCCCTACTAGAGAGAAAATCCAGGAAGAGAGGCCCTGGAGGATGAGAGACCATTTTGGATGTTCAAGCTCTGGCCAAGCTCTTATGTGGAGCACAGACAAGTCCTGCCCAGCTTGCAGAGTCATGAGCAAATCCGTGGTAGTATTCTAAGACACTGGGGCCCTGGTGGCACAGTGATTAAGAGCTACAGCTGCTAACCAAGAGGTCAGCAGTTGGAATCCACCACCCAGTCCTTGGAAACTCTATGGGGCAGTTCTACTCTGTGCTATAGGGTCACTGTGAGTCAGAATCGACTAGGCAGCAACAGATTTTTACACTTTGGATTGGTTGATTACACAGCACTGATAACAGAGGGAGGTGATAGTTCAGTGGTAGAATTCCTGCTTTCCATGCAAGAGACTCAGGTTAGATTCATGGCCAACACACCACATGTGCAGCCACCGCCCATCTGCAAATGGAGGCTTGCAAGTTGCTATGATGCTGAACAGGTTTTAGTGGAGTTTCCAGACTAGGAAGGAAGGCTTGGCAATCTACTTCCAAAAATCGGGCAGTGAAAATCCTATGGATCACAAATGGTCTGACCCACAATCAGTCATAGGGATAGTGAGGACCAGGCAGCATTTCATTCTGTTGTGCATGGGGTCGCCATGAGTCAGGGGCTGACTTGACAGCAGCTGACAACTACAACAGCTAGCAAACTCAACCAATTAAAACTCAGTACTACTCCCTGAGCTGTTTGTTTATGATGTTGTTTACATTGCTATTCAATAAATAATATCTTGCCTCAGTTCTTTTTTGAATAGGACCAAGAATGAATGAATAACTGAATTAATTCATAAGCAAACAAATACATATTTATACACATTGTAAATAATATTTTTAATGGTCAGAAGATAGATGTCCTCATGTACCTTTGAAAATGTCACGTTTCAGAGCCCAGGGATCCAGGTGCCTCTGTGGAGCCCTGGACAGGGCACAGGCTGTAGATTCAAAAAGCTGTCCGGAGTACTATTACTCCTTCCACTCGCTCCCGTCTACTCATTTAAAACAATGTCCAAAGCGTGGGACACGCCAAAGACTGTCAGAATAAAAAAGTGACAAGTCTGAGCAGAGACCATGGAACGGTCAGAACAGAGAGCAACGTCTCCCCCTAGTGGGAATGCCTGGAAATGCGGTCAAAGCGGAAGGAGAAAAGGGAAACTTGTTTAAGTTGTGGACTAACAGGAGCTTGCAAGAGGAGCTGGGGGACAGCAGTCAGGCGTGGATTATCCAGTAGGCAAGGTAAGCACGGTGCTTACCTCGCTTACCAGATCATCTGTAGTGAACAATTTCACATGGGTTTCACCACATCAATGATGCGAAATCCATGTGAAATTTTTCACTACAGATTGGTAAGTAAGCACAAGTAAGGCCGTGCTTACTTTGCTTACTGGGTCATCCGCCCTTTTCAGGGATTGTAAATTTGAAAAGAGGCTTTGATCCTGTAGGAAGGTGCTGTGGGGCTGGGAGTGAGACAATGCCAGCCACATCTTGAAGCAAAATCTTTGATGTGGTAGAAAAATGTGAAGCTGTTTACTACAGATGACCTGGTGAGAAATGTAAGCACCGCACTTGCCTTGCCTATCAGATAATCTGTCCCTGACAGCAGTCATGACCTAGACAGGGGATGGAACTCCCATGCCTGCAGGGGCAGGCTGGGGGTGACACTGGGAGGCAGGCTGGGTGTGGCTACGGGGAGGGGTGGGGACGTGAGGTGAGTGAGCCCTACCCATGGGGCAGCCACCACCACCACTCAGCTGCAACTCAGGTTTGCAGGGTGTCATCGAGGTCTTGGCTCAGAGAGGAAACATTTCCACCAGGGGACACAGAAAATGTCCCATCACATTTCAAGCCACAGCTGCCATCTGGTCCCTTTGTGCGCCTCATGGTGAGAGACCAGCAGGAAAAGGAAGGAGTCATTGTCCTGTGTAAGGACGGCAGGCATAATGGACCCAAACCACCGGGAAGAGGTGGTTGTTGTTGCTTCAGCTCCGACTCATAGCGACCCCGTGTACAACAGAACGAAATATTGCCAGTCCTGCACCATCTTCACAATTGTTGGAATGTTTGAGTCCATCATTGGGGCCACTGTGTATTTTGAGTGCCTTCCAACTTAGGGGGCTTATCTTCAGCACTGTTGTGATACATAGAATTTTCACTGGCTGATTTTTAAAGTAGATTACTAGGCCTCTTTCTAGTCTGTCTTAGTCGAGAAGCTCTACTGAAATCCGTCTACCCTGGGTAACCCTGCTGCTATTTGAAATACCAGTGGCATAGCTTCCAGCAACTTAGCAGCACGCAAGCCCCCACAGTGTGACAAACTGACAGAGCTGTGGTGGCAGGAGGAGGCAGGACTGCTTTTATTTAAAGGGGTCAGGGAAATTATTTAGCCCTCAGATGGTCCCACTTGGGCATCTCTTGCCCAGTTTTGATGGAAAAATACAGTGGCCATAACCTGAGAAAGAGATGGTGACCAGAGGCTCAGGACCCTGGGGGTGAAGGTCTTGGTCAGCCCCAGGTAAGACACTGAGACTAGCAGGGGCACAGCCAAGAGAGGGCGAGTCTAGAGTGAACAGTGAAGAACAGGAACAATGAATAACCTATGCACAGCTGAGCACCCCTCCCAGCCTCTTCCCTTGTGGGCGTGGGTATTAAGTGAAAAGACGTGTCTGTACTTGTATTTGCTTGTACTTAAATTAAAAATTGTTTAAAAAGCACTAATTAGATAGTAGATAAGAACTACTTTCCCCAAGGTGTCTGTCAGTTTGTCATACTGTGGGGGCTTGCGTGTTGCTGTGATGCTGGAAGCTATACCACCGGTATTCAGATGCCAGCAGGGTCACCCATGGAGGACAGGTTTCAGCTGAGCTTCCAGACTAAGACAGACTAGGAAAAAGGACCCTGCAGTCTACTTCTGAAAAGCATTAGCCAGTGAAAACCTTATGAATAGCAGTGGAACATTGTCAGATATAGTGCTGGAAGATGAGCCCCCCAGCTTGGAAGGCACTCAGAAGGCCACTGGGCAAGGGCTGCCTCCTCGAAGTAGAGTCGACCTTAATGACGTGGGTGGATTAAAGTTTTCGGGACCTTCATTTGCTGATGTGGCATGACTCAAAATGAGAAGGAACAGCTGCAAACATCCATTAATAACTGGAACCTGGAATGTAAGAAGTATGAATCTAGAAAAATTGGAAATTGTCAAAAATGAAATGGAACACATAAACATCGATATTCTAGGCATTAGTGAGCTGAAATGGACCGGTATTGGCCATTTTGAAACAGACAATCATATAGTCTGCTATGCTGGGAATGACAACTCGAAGAGGAATGGTGTTCCTTCATCGTGAAAAAGAACGTTTCAAGATGTACCCTGCAGTACAACGCTGTCAGTGATAGGATAATATCCGTACACCTACAAGGAAGACCAGTTAATATGACTATTATTCAAATTTACGCACAAACCACTAGGGCCAAAGATGAAGAAATAAAAGATTTTTATCAGCTGCTGCAGTATGAAATCGATGGAACATGCAATCAAGATGCATTGATAATTACTGGCGATTGGAATGTGAAAGTTGGAAACAAAGAAAGATCAGTAGTTGGAAAATATGGCCTTGGTGATAGAAACAATGCCGGAGATCGAATGACAGAATTTTGCAAGACCAATGACTTCTTCAATGCAAATACCTTCTTTCACCAACATAAACGGCGACTATACATTTTTTTTTTTTCATACACATGGACCTCGCCAGATGGAACACACAGAATCAAATTGACTACACCTGTGGAAAGAGACGATGGAAAAGCTCAATATCATCAGTCAGAACAATGCCAGGGGCCAACTGTGGAACACACCATCAGTTGCTCATATGCAAGTTCAAACTGAAACTGAAGAAAATCAGAGCAAGTCCATGAGAGCCAAAATATGACCTTGAATATATCCCACCTGAATTTAGAGACCATTGAAGAACAGATTTGACACATTGAACACTAGTGACCGAAGACCAGGCAAGTTGTGGAAAGACATCGGGGACGTCATCCGTGAAGAAAGTGAGAGGTCATTGAAGGGACAGGAAGGAAAGAAAAGACCAGGATGGATGTCAGAGGAGACTCTGAAACTTGCCTTGAGCGTCGAGCAGCTAAAGCAAAAGGAAGAGTTGATGAGGTAAAAGAACTGAACAGAAGATTTCAAAGGGCGGCTCAAGCAGACAAAGTAAAGTATTATAATGACATGTGCAAAGAGCTGGAGATGGAAAACCAAAAGGGAAGAACATGCTCAGCGTTTCTCAAGCTGAGGGAACTGAAGAAAAAATTCAAGCCTCGAGTTGTGATAGTGAAGGATTCCGTGGGGAAAATATTAAATGATGCAGGAAGCATCAATAGAAGGTGGAAGGAATACACAGAGTCATTATGCCAAAAAGAATTAGTCGATGTTCAGCCATTTCAAGAGGTGGCATATGATCAGGAACTGATGGTACTAAAGGAAGAAGCCCAAGCTGCTCTGAAGGCATTGGTGAAAAACAAGGCTCCAGGAATTGATGGAATATCAATTGAGATGTTTCAACAAACAGATGCAGCGCTGGGGGTGCTCACTCGTCTATGGCAAGAAATATGGAGGACAGCTTCCTGGCCAACTGACTGGAAGAGATCCATATTTATGCCTATTCCCAAGAAAGGTGATCCAACCGAATGTGGAAATTATGGAACAATATTATTAATATCACATGCAAGCAAAATTTGCTGAGGATCATTCAAAAACGGCTGCAGGAGTATATTGACAGGGAACTGCCAGAAATTCAGGCTGGTTTCAGAAGAGGACGTGGACCCAGGGATGTCATCGCTGATGTCAGATGGATCCTGGCTGAAAGCAGAGAATACCAGAAGGATGTTTACCTCTGTTTTATTGACTATGCAAAGGCATTCAACTGTGTGGATCATAACAAACTATGGATAACATCGCGAAGAATAGGAATTCCGGAACATTTAATTGTACTCATGAGGAAACTTGACATAGATCGGGAGGCACTTGTTCAGACAGAACAAGGGGTTACTGACTGGTTTGGAGTCAGGAAAGGTGTCCATCAGGGTTGTATTCTTTCACCATGCCTGTTCAGTCTGTATGCTGAGCAAATAGTACGAGAGGCTGGACTATATGAGGAAGAACGAGGCATCAGGATTGGAGGAAGACTCATTAACAACCTGTGTTATGCAGATGACACAACCTTGCTTGCTGAAAGTGAGGAGGACTTGAAGCACTTACCAATGAAGATTAAAGACCACAGCCTTCAGTATGAATTGCACCTCAACATAAAGAAAACAAAAATCCTCACAACTGGACCAATGAGCAACATCATGATAAACGGAGAAAAGATTGAAGTTGTCAAGGATTTCATTTTACTTGGATCCACAATCAACAGCCATGGAAGCAGCAGTCAAGAAATCAAAAGACGCATTGCATTGGGTAAATCTGCTGCAAAGGGCCTCTTCAAAGTTTTGAAGAGCAAAGATGTCACCTTGAAGACTAAGGTGCGCCTGACCCAAGCCATGGTATTTTCAATCACATCATATGCTTGTGAAAGCTGGACAATGAGTAAGGAAGACCAAAGAAGAATTGACGCCTCTGAATCGTGGTGTTGGTGAAGAATATTGAATATACCATGGACTGCCAAAAGAACGAACAAATCTGTCTTGGAAGAAGTATAGCCAGAATGCTCCTTAGAGGCAAGGATGGAGAGACTGCATCTTACATACTTTGGACATGTTGTCAGGAGGGATTAGTCCCTGGAGAAGGACATCATGCTTGGCAGAGTACAGGGTCAGCAGGAAGGAGGGAGACCTTCAGTGAGGTGGATTGACACTGCAACAATGAGCTCAAGCATAACAACAATTGTAAGGATGGCTCAGGACCGGGCAGTGTTTCGTTCTGTTGTGCATAGGGTCGCTATGAGTCGGAACTGACTCGATGGCATCTAAAACCAACAAGAACTACTTTAGGTGAAGGGAAAGACAACATACAATACAGGCAAGGTCAGCACAACTGGACTAAGCCAAAAGCAAAGAAGTTTCCTGAATAAACTGAATGCTTCAAAAGCAAGCGTAGCAGGAGCGGGGGTTTGGTGACCATGGTTTCAGGCGACATTTAAGTCAATTGGCATAGTAAAATCTATTAAGAAAATATTCTGCATCCCACTTTGGAGAGTGGCATCAGGAGTCTTAAACACTAGCAAGTGGCCATCTAAGCTGCAGCAATTGGTCTCAACCCACCTGGACCAAAGGAGAATGAAGAACACCAAGGACACAAGGTAATTACGAGCCCAAGAGACAGAAAGGGCCACATAAACCACAGGCTACATCAGCCTGAGACCAGAAGAACTAAATGGTGCCCGGCTACAACCGATGACAGCCCTGACAGGGAACACAACAGAGAACCCCTGAGGGAGCAGGAGAGCAGTGGGATGCAGACCCCAAATTCTAATAATAAGACCAGACTTAACGGTCTGACTGAGACTAGAAGGACTGCGGAGGTCATGGTCCACAGACCTTCTGTTAGCCCAGGACAGGAACCATTCCCAAAGCCAACTCTTCAGACAGGGATTGGACTGGACAATGGGATAGAAAAAGACACTGGTGAAGAGTGAGCTTCTTGGATCAAGTAGACACAAGAGACTATGTTGGCATCTCCTGTCTGGAGGGGAGATGAGAGGGCAGGGGGGTCAGAAGCTGACAGAATGGACACAAAAAGAGAGAGTAGAGGGAAAGAGCGGGCTGTCTCATTTAGGGGAGAGCAATTAGGAGTATATAGCAAGGTGTATATAAATTTTTGTATGAGAGACTGACTTAATTTGTAAAGTTTCACTTAAAGCACAATAAAAAAAATTTTTTTAAAGTTTAAACGTAGCCTGGCCTATAAAACAAAAAAATTGTTTAAAAAATAAAAACCTCTGGAAAGATTGCTGATGGAAATGTAAAATGGCACAGCCACTGTGGAAAATAGTTTGGTGGTTCCTCAAAAAGTTAAACATAGAATTACATATGACTCAGCAATTCCGCTCCTGGATATATATACCCAAAAGAATGGAAAGCAAGGACTCAAACAGATATGTGTACACTAATGTTCATTACAGCATTATTCACAATAGCCAAAATGGGTAACCAACCCAACCGCCCATCAAGAGATGAATGGATAAACAAAATGTGCCGTATACATACAATGGAATATTATGCAACCGTAAAGAGAAATGAAGTTCTGATACATCCTACAACATGGATTAACCTTGAAAACATTATGCCGAATGAAATAATTCAGTCCCAGAAGGACAATTATTATATGACCCCACTTAGATGAAATAGCTAGAATAGGCAAATGCATAGAAACCAGTTTATTAGTGGTTACCAGGCGCTGGGGGCAGGAGGAAACAGAAGTTATTACTGACAGGATGCTGAGTTTCTGTTTGGGGTGATGAAAACTTAGAAATGGGTAGTGGTGATGTAGCACAACATGGTAAATGTAATTAATGTCACAACAACAAAGTTTTTTCTCTCTCCTGATTCTGTGAGGTGACTGGGTTCAGCTGGCAATTCTTCTGCTCTATGTGGTATTGCCTGGAGCTGCAGGTATCTGAAGGTTCAGCTGGGCTAAATGTCCTAGGTGGCTCACTCACATGGGTGGCAGTTGATACTGGCTGTTGGCTGCAAGCTCAGATGGGATCATCACCCAGAGGACCTCAGTTCTCCTCCGTGTGGCCTCTCCACTTGACTTGGGGTCCTTACAGCACGGTAACTGGATTCTAAAAGGGAGTATCTGAAACAGGTGGAAGAAGATTTAGATCTCTTAAGGCCTAGCCTCAGAAGTTATAAAGCATCTTTCCACCACATTGTCACAGGGCCAGCCCAGATTCAACGGGAAGGGAAATAATTTCCACCTCTTGACAAGAGCAATGGCAGAATTTACCGCTACCTTTAATCCACTAAAAATCAAGGGTTTATTTACAAAGAGGCTAGTTACAAAGGTGTGGGCGTAGAGAAGCCATATAGAATAGTGTAGTCACCTAGGGTTAGTGGCAGCTGAACTCTTACCAATGTGTACACCGATGTTCATTGCAGCATTATTAGGTCTGAAGGGTCATGCTAGGTCTGAAGAGTCTAGGGGGATAAGTGGTTATTAGCAGAAACCAAAAGGACAGAGATTTGTGTAGAACTGGCTGCCTCACAAAGAGGACCAAGGCCAACCCAAGGCCCAGGGAGGGAGCTGAAAGGGTAAATACCCTGACCTCAGGCTCTTTCCTGTCTCCAATCTCCTTTCAGGGCTTTCCCTTGGCTGAACCCAACCAGAAGCCAGAGGGCAAGGGACCCCACTGATGCAGCCCACACAGGTCAGCTTCCTGGGGCAAAGAGCAGGTGGAGAAAGGTTGGGATTGGACCTGGGGGGACAGACAGACACCTAGCACATGTGCGCTCCTGCTCACCAGGCTGTAAACTCCTGGAAGACTGGTGCCAACTTACCAGTCAGAAGAAATCAGGTTATGCTGCAGAAACAAGCAGCCCTCAATGTGCAGTTGCCTGAAAAAGCAAAGTTCATTTTTTGTTCAAGGGACATGTCCTATGTGGAGTTCTGCTCACTGTGGTGACCCTGGCACCCAGCCAGGTAAGGTAGCAACCAACTTGTATGTTGCCAGTCTCCCGGCCAGAGAGAAAGGAGCACTGGAGGGTCTCGCACCAGCCATCACTCCCACAACTCACAGGCCAGTAGAGGTGACAGGGCCCAGCTTCCCAAGAGGAGACTGATGGTGCAATCTACCTTGGGCCCAGAGGGCAGTAAGCTGGAAATATTTGGTGAACAGCACTAACATCTTGTTTCCCGTTGCATCCCTGGTGCCTAGCACAGCACCTCAATAGTGTTTGTTGACTGACTAAACAGATATCACGGCAGCACCATTCTCTTGTTGGCAGCACATGATAGTGGGCGAGAGTCACCTACCTGATCCTTTGCCCACCAAAGTGATCTTCAGGTAGAAAAATTATGGCAGTAAAACTATTACAAGAAAATGCACGAACATCTGTTGTTTGCTTACTCAACATGCGTAGACTGAGCAACTACAATGTGCCAGGGGTCTCCAGGCCCCGTCTATTGCAGTATCTGGACAGAAGGTGGCTCTGTATCACTCAAGGTTCTTGGTTGCAAGCAACAGAAGCTGGCTCTGATTAAGTAAGCAGTGAAGGAGTTTGGTAAGAGGGACAGACTCCTAGAACCACCTGCACACAGTAGGGTCAGGAGAGGAGAGCTGGAGTCTTGCCGGGCAGGACACTGGAGGGGTGACAGCCCTGAGAGAGCCCCTATCAGCCTGTGCTGGTGTCCTTTCACCAGGAGGATGCGCTGGTTTCCTCTTCTCTGGGCTGCACTCCGAGGCAGGATTGTCCTCCTGTCTCTCCTCTTCCAGCTCACGGTCTTCCCTTGCCCTGACTCACTTCAGCATCCCATAACCTTCCTCCCTGCCATTGCATAACTGTTCCCTGTCGCAGAGCCCTTATGTAACCCAAGTCACCTCAGGCTCCCACCCCCATCTTGCAGCTCCCACCTCGGCCTCGCCTGTCTGGTACAATCTTTCACAGTTGGCAGGGCCAGGCCCTTAAAGAGAAATGTGAAGACAGAGAGAGAGGGGGACAGAGAGGAGGAGAAGGAGGAGCCCATTTCCAGCCCAGCCATGGGGCCAAACACAGACAAGCCTCAACAAGAAGGAATGACCCCTGGAGTAGCTACTCTTGTACACAAAGCTCAGGTCAGTGACTGCTGCCCGGGCTTGAGGTGACTTTCTGATAATTAACTGCTCTGTGTCTCCACTTTCACTTCTGTAAAATGGGGATATAGTACAGACAGTCCCTGCCTTTCGATGGGGTTCCATCCCAACAACTCCTTCGTAAGTCGGTTCTAACGCAAGTCAAATGCCTCTTTTTTTTTTTTTCAGTTTTCATCATAATTGCCTTTTATTATCAGTATATTTTTTATATATCTGATCTTTGAACACCCACAAGTGAACATCTGAGAATGAAAACATCAGCTAATTACACACTGCAACGTTGTATGTAGTGTTGTTAGTATTGTTAGGTGCCATTGAGTCCGTTCCAACTCAAAGTGACCCTGTACACAACAGAAAGAAACACCCCCCAGTCCTGCGCCATCCTCACAATTCTTGCTATGTTTGAGCCCATTGTTGCAGCCACTGTGTCAATCCACCTCGCTGAGGGTCCTCCTCTTTTTTACTGACCCTCTACTTTACCAGGCATGATGTCGTTCTCCAGGAAATGATCCCACCTGATAACATGTCCAAAGTATGTGAGATATAGTCTCACCATCCTTGCTTCTAAAGAGCATTCTGGCTGTACTTCTAAGACAGATTTTTTTTGTTCTTTTGACAGTCCATGGTATATTCGATATTCTTCATCAATACCACGATTCAAAGGCATCAATTCTTCTTCTGTCTTCCTTACTGTATGCAGTACATATTACTAATGAAAAGATGTGAAAAAAAAAAAAAGACGGTTGCAAGTACAGTTCATCGTGACTCAAATACATCGTAAGTCAGGGACTGCCTATATATACCTCACAGGATTGTTGTGGGGATGAAAAAATGTTACACACACACACACACACACACACACAGGGGAGCCCTGGTGGTGCAGTGGTTAAGCCTTCAGCTACTAACCAAGAGGTCAACAGTTCAAATCCACCAGCCGCTCCTTGGAAACCCTACGGGGCAGTTTTACTCTGTCCTATAGGGTGGCTGTGAGTCGGAATCGACTTGACAGCAACAGGTTTCATTTTGGTTCTATATCTATATACAGTGTATAGAACAGAGCCTGGCACACTGTTTGCTCTTGTTTTTAGAGAGGTGATTCTTGATAAGTGTGTCTCGAGCAGTGGTTCTCCAACTTTATGGTCTCAGTATCCTTTTCCACTCTTAAAATCCACGTTGTTGCTAGTTGCCATTTAGTCAGTTCTGTAAGCAGAGTAGAATTGCTCCATAAGGCTTTCAAGGCTGTGACCTTTCGGAAGCAGATCACCAGGTCTGTCTTCTAAGGCACCTCTGGGTGGGTTCAAACTGCCAACCTTTTGTTGAGCACTTAACTGTTTCCACCACTTAGGAACTCCCTTAAAACTGATTGAGGACCCCAAAATACTTTCACTGAGGTGGGTTTTCCCTACTAACTTTTACCATATTTGAAACTAAAGCCAAGGAATTTTTTAAATAATTATTAGTTCATTTTAAAGTAACTATAATAAACCCATTACTTGATACCATAAAACGATTTTATAAAAAAAAATTCTATTTTCCAGGACAGCAAAACAATTCATGAGAAGCATGGAAACGTTTTACATTTTTGCAGATCTCTGTACCATCTGACTTAACAGAGGACAGCTGGACTCTCACATCTGCCACTGCGTTGAGTTTGTTGGGATATCATATGCCGTAAAGCCACTGGAAAACTCCACTGTACACTCATGAGAGAATGAAAGTGATAAGGACAAATAAGGTCTTACTATTATCATGAAGAAATCCTGGGTGGTACAAATGGTGCACGTGCTTGTCTGCTAACTGAAGGTTGGAGGTTTAGTCCACCCAGAGGCACCTCGGAAGAAAAGCCTGGCTATCTGCTTGCAAAAAATCAACCATTGAAAACTCTCTGAAGGAAGCAGAATAACCAGAACAGAAATAATGAAAATATTCACTCATTGTGAAGAATGTAACCAATGTCACTGAACAACTTATGTAGAAATTGTTGAACGGGAACCTAAACTGCTGTGTAAACCTTTACCAAAAACACAATAAAATATTATTTTAAAAAAGAAAAACTTGAGGAGCACAACTCTAACACATATGGGGTCACCATGAGTCTGAGTCGACTTGATAGTACCTGGTTTTTTATTATTGTCTTAGCCTGGGTTCTCTAGAGAAGCAAAACCAGTAAAGCACATAAATATACAGAGAGAGATTTATATCAAGGAAATGGCTCATGCGGTTGTAGAGGCTGGAATATCCCAAGTCTGCAGGTCAGGCTGGAGGCTTCTCCTGACGCACATAGCCACAGGGGCTGGTGAACCCACAATCGGCAGATTGGAGAGCAGGGCTCTTGATGAACCCAAAAGATCAGCAGGTAAGCTGCTAGCTCAAGTCCCAAGAACCAGAAATCAGATGAACAGAAGCCAGCTGCAGGATCCAGAATGAGCAAAAGCCCACAAGCCCCGCCAGAACACCCACCCATATACAATGCAGGCCACACGCCCAAGGAAACTCCCCCCCAACTGACTGGCTACTCACAGCAGATCCCACCATGAAGGTGATCACATAATATTAAATCTCATCATGGAAATGATCACACTATCACACAACTATCAAATCACTGAGAACCATGGCCCAGCCAAGTTACACACAACCCCAACCATTACAATTATCATGAAAATAGTTTTGACCTTGCAGATCCCCTGAATGGGTCCAAGATTCCACTTTGAGAAAAACTGGCCTAAAGCCTGGTGCATTGAGGAGAGGGAGAGAGTGGAGGGAAACAGGTGTATTTCCATGTTTTTACCCAATTTGTACTTATCAAAGGAATAAAGAAGAAGAGCTACTAGAGGTCAGGTTTGCTCTGACCCAATTCCACCCAATCCCTTACCTAAAATAACAGCACCTGACACACCTGGGTTCTGACTCTGTCCAAGGCTCTAACAGGTGGGTGCAATTAAGATTATCCCCATTATACACACAAGTAAACCAAGGCTCAGAGAAACAAAATGACTTTCCCAAGGTTGCATGGCTGCTGGATGCCACCCTGAGAATAAGTCCCTGGCCTTTCTGGCCCAGGTGCTCTCACTCTTAAACCATATTCTAATGTCTCCTCCCCATCTAGCTGGGCAATGAGTCTGAGTCCTCTTTCCAACCTTCCTGCTGATCTTTAGGCCCTGTCTTAGTTACCTAGTGCTGCTATAACAAAAATACCACAAGTGGATGGCTTTAACAAAGAGAAACTTAGTCTCTCACAGTTTAGGAGGCTAGAAGTCTGAATTCAGGGAGCCAAACTCTAGGGGAAGGCTTTCTCTCTTTGTTGGCTCTGGGGAAAGGTCCCTGCCATCAGTCTTGGCCTAGGAGCTTCTCCGCACAGGGACCCTGGGTCCAAAGGATGCGTTCTACTTATGGCACTACTTTCTTGGTGGTATGAGGTCCCCAGGTCTCTCTGCTAGGTTCTGTTTTATATCCCAAAAGAGATTGACTCAAGATAAACCTAACCTTGTAGATTGAGTTCTGCCTCTTTAACATAACTGCCTCTAATCCTGCCTCAAGAACATCATAGAGGCAGGAGTTACAACACATAGGAAAATCACATCAGATGACAAAATGGTGAACAATCACACAATACTGGGAATCATGGCCTAGCCAAGATAACACATATTTGGAGGGGGGGAGGGCACGATTCAATCCATAACAGGCCCCATCTTCAGAAATTGAGTTAATTGGTCTGCGGAAAAGCCCAGTTGCCAATTTTTGTAGTCAGTCGGGTGATTCTAACAAGCAGCTAGAATTGAGACCTTGAGACTTCATGTGTGGTCCTCGGACCAGCAGCCCACCCAGGAGCTTGTTAGAATGCAGACTCCTACCTGCCCCTTCCAACTAGAATGTGCTATTTGACCAAAGCGCCAGGTGATTCTTCTGCATCTCACACTGTGAGAGGCCTGGGCTAAGGGAAAGTGTGTGGAAGAAGGCAGGATGGGGCCTTGCACTTGATCTTGGAGCCTGAGCCACTCTGAACTTGATAATGCTCAATAAAGGTAACTGGTCCTGTGTGCCTGACCCAAGTCATGGTGTTTTCAATCACTTCATATGCATGCAAAAGCTGGACAACAAATAAGGAAGACCAAAGAAGAACTGATGGATCTGAATTACAGTGTTGGTGAGGAATACTGAATAGACCATGGACTGCTAGAAGAATGAGCAAATCTGTCTTGCAGGAAGTACAGCCAGAATGCTCTATAGAGAGACTTTGTCTCATGTACTTTGGACATGTTATCAGGAGGGATCAATACCTGGAGAGCGACATCATGCTTGGTGCAAAAGAGGAAGACCCTCAATGAGATGGATTGACACAGTGGCTGCAACAATGGGCTCAAACATAGCAACAATTGTGAGGATGGCGCAGGACCAGGCAGTGTTTCGTTCTGCTGTACATACGGTCGCACTCTGTGTCAGAACTGGCTCAATGGCACCTAACAACAACAACGTGACTTCTTAAGCTTCCACTGGGGAGGTTCACAGATGCAATAAACAACCTAGAATGGCAACAATTCAAACAGTTATTTGTTTTACATAGAGGTGGAGAGAGTTACTTTGCTTGGGGGGGATACAGCAAGGCCCTTTCCAGTCATGAAATGGTAAAGCAGAAACCTCTTGAGACAACAGAGAGCAACTTCTATGGAGATAAAGTTGCTTGTCGGGGGGTACTGAGGGGAGAGAAGGAGGGGCGGGCCTCTCTGCTCTGGGTTTGGGTTTGCTCTCTCTGAGGCACAGTGGTGAGAGTCTGACGCTGGGAAGCTATCTTCATGGGTGACTGGGTAAGACTCTGAACCTGTGTGGTGCTGTTTCAGGCACCTGCTCCCTGCCTGTCCTGAGGAGGGATGCTTGGGGCAGACACAAACAGTTGCTGCCTCAGTCATCTTTCCTAGACCCTCCTTCGTTACTGAGTCTCTTTGTAGAGACTGGAAAATGCCAAGTGCCCACTTCCCAGCCTCTCTTGTACTAGGGGAGGCTACATGACCCACTTCTGGCAAATGAAATATAAGGGGACGTCTGTGGGGATTCTGGGAAAAATTTCCTCCCTGATTAGTAAGGAGGCTCTGAGGTGAGCTCCCTTCCCTCAACCCTTCTTTGCTACATTTAGAGACTGTAAATGAAGAATTGATGCTTGATGCTGTGGCAGCCATTTTGTGACCATGAGGTACCAACCTGAGAATGGCAGGGCAGAAGACTGGAAAGTGTCTGAGTCCATGTTAATATTATTGAGCAATGAACAAATTGTGATATCACTCATATTACAACTTACTATTGTTCATGACTTATCAACAAAAAACCCTATTGTATAGACCACTCTTTGTCCTGTTACTTTTTCCTGACAGTTTTGGGAGCATTGGGAGAGTGTCCCTGTGATGGCTTCACAAAGGACCACAGGGGCCATAGTGAAGCTACATTAAGCAATTTTCTGGACCACAGAAAGGGCCTGTGGGAGCCACCGTAGGAAAGGAAGGGCAGATGGCTGCCACGTGGTGATCTGTAGGCCAGTTAGTGGGCACCTAGGAGGCACTCTCTTGGGGACTCCCAGAAATAACTGAAGAGTTTATTGCAAGAGTGACTGAATCTTCTAACACATAGTGAGCAGCAGGAATCACACACTGAGGGCATTAAAGGCAGAAAAGAGTGCGGCAATTGATTGATGATGTCTGTCATGGGCACAAAATAGAGTGGTAGCAATGGTGTGTCTCACATTTGCCTACTCCAAGCTCCTGACCACTCCCTCCAAAGATGCATCCAGAGAGGCAAATGGCCTGAAGTGCCCTTCATTCCCGTTCCAAGGGGAAAGACAAATACGGGAGTCTCTGGGGAACCTGAGCCCCTTCACAGCCTTGCCAAACTAAGGCTCCAGGACTCCACTAGGTGGTCCTCCCACATTGCCCTGTGTTCACCACCTCTTATACTCTAGGGAAGAGTCTAGTTCCTTGTTTGTCCCCTGCCCTGAGCTGCAAACTCCCTGAGACTGGGGACCACGTCATGTCCATGTATGAGCCACCAAAGCGATCAGGAACCAAGCACAGCACTTAGCAGAACCCTAAGGAAAGTTTGCAGTGACACCATTTGGGGTCCAAAGTGCAGGCAGTCACCTGCCTGGGGCAATTAGAGAGGCACTGAAAATACCATCCTATTAAGAGCTTGAATCTCCACCCTCCAAATCCATCCTCCATGGAGTTAAGTCAATGTTTCCAGGAGACCTATATGAAATTTTTCCTGCAAGGCAGTGGGCTGGGGCAGAAAGAGCCTGGATAGCTGGATTTACAGCCTGCTTCTGCCATTTGTATGAGCCGTAAGAGCTTGAGGAAGCCATGTAACCCTTCTGAGTCTCAATTTTGAACACCTACCTCTGAAGGTTCTGTGGTTAAAGCAAGGTGATGCATGAATGTGGACTTTGACAACTCCAAAGTCCCAAGTGACACATTCATCTGGGAGATGAGCTGCTCATTAGCAGAGAAAAGGGAATGCTGATAGCTTTGGACACAGGATAGAGATACTTCAAGGAGGAAAGCAAGGCTGGATTTAATTATTCACTTAGTCAACAAATATTTGATGGGTCATGCCTTGTACTGGACACGGGATACAACAGACATGGTTCTTGACCTCACTGTGCTTATAGCTGCAATGCCCAACATGGTAGCCACTAGCCACATGTGGCTATTTAAATTAATTAAAATTGAGCAAAATGGAAAATGCATTTCCTCGGTCTAATTAGTCGGATTTCAAGTGCTCAATAGTCACGTGTGGCTAGTGGCTACCGTACTGGACAATGCAGATATAGAACACTTTCATTGTTGTAGAAAGTTCTGTTGGACAGCACTTAAGGATAGGCTAGCAAAGGAGACAAATACTAAGCAAAGAGCCACACAAAAAACCACCGAATTATACACTATGACATTTGTCAGAGAGAAGCCGTGGGCAGTGCCCTCGCCATTTTGCCAGTAAGGACTAGAGCCAATGAAACAGCTGTGTTTCATTAGCCTTAAGTGGGCTGGCCCCTTAAAAGCCTGGCACAGCCGCCTTCACTTCCTAGAGCCATTCTTTTCAAGGCTGGAGACTAGAGGAGCCCTCCAGAGACATGAAGCTCATTCATGACAATGTCTGACCTTGCCCCAAATGACACCAATTTAAAGAGTGGATGAGAAAGCACGGACTGTAGAGCCAAATGGCCTGGGTTGGATCATGTCTCTGTCAACTCTGTGGCCCTAGGCCAGAACTTAGCCCCCTGGGCCTCAGTGTCTCCATCTGTAAATGGGAAGAAAAATAGTATCTGGCCTAGAAGGTTGCTGGGAGAATTACACAAGTTAATGAATATGAAGCACTTAGAACAGCACCTGGCACTTAGTAGCCGCTGAGGTCCAGTTGATCCCAACTCATAGCAACCCTATAGAACAGAGTAGAACTGCCCCATAAGGTTCCCAAGGCTGTAATCTTTACAAAAGCAGATTGCCACATTTCTCCCTCGGAACAACTGGTGGGTTCCAACCCGCCAGCCTTTCAGTTAGCAGCCAAGTGCTTAACCACTGAGCCACCAGGACTCCTTCTGGCACACAAAAAGTGCTATAGTCTGTTACAATGGAGTCAGTTCTGACTCACAGCGACCCTACAGGACAGAGTAGAACTGCCCCATGGGGTTTCCAAGGAGTGGCTGGTGGATTCCAACTGCCGACATTTTCGTTAGCAGCCAAACTCTTAATCACTGTGCTGCCAGGGCTCCAGGTGTCATGTACTAGTTACTATCATGATAATGATGATCCATGGGTCCATGAACTTTTTTGGGGGGGAGTGGGTAGAGGGGGTGCTGTATTAGTTTTCTACAAATTACCACAATCTTGGTAGCTTAAAACAACAGAAATTTATTCTCTCACGGTTCTGGAGGCCAGAAGTTTTTAAAATCAAGGTGTTGGCAACATGGCGCTCCCTCTGAAGGCTCTAGGGGAGGGTCCTTCCTTGTCTCTTCCAGCCTCTGGTGGCCATAGGTGTCCCTTGACTGGGCCTGTGTATGTCCAGTCTCTGTATCGGTCTCCACACGGCCTCCGCCTTTGTCTGTGTCTTCTCTTCTTATAAGCACAAGTCTTGTCAATGGACTTAGAGTCCACCCAGGTAATCCAGGGTGATCTCATCTGCAGATCCTTAACTTAATTACATCTGCGAAGACACTTTTTCCAAATAAGCTCATATTCACAGGTTCTAGGTGGACATATCTTTTTGGGGGGTGGGGTGGGGATAGCATCATTCAATGCATTCAAGGCATTGAACGCTAATGACCAAAAACCAGACGAGCTGTGGAATGACATCAAGGACATCAAACATGAAGAAAGCAAGAGGTCGTTGAAAAGACAGGAAAGAAAGAAAAGACCGAGATGGATGTCAGAGGAAACTCTGAAACTTGCTCTCAAATGTCAAGCTGCTAAAGCAAAAGGAAGAAATGATGAAGTAAAAGAGCTGAATAGAAGATTTCAAAGGGTGGCTCGAGAAGACAAAGTACTATGACATGTGCAAAGAGCTGGAGATAGAAAACCAAAAGGGAAGAACGTGCTCAGGGTTTTCCAGGCTGAAAGAACTGAAGAAAAAGTTCAAGCCCCGAGTTGCAATAGTGAAAGATTCTATGGGGAAAATATTAAACAATGCAGGAAGCAGCAAAAGAAGATGGAAGGAATACACAGTCATTATACCAAAAAGAATTAGTCGACATTCAATCATTTCAAGAGGTAGCATATGATCAGGAACAGATGGTACTGAAGGAAGAAGTCCAAGCAGCACTGAAGGCACTGGTGAAAAACAAGGCTCCAAGAATTGACGGAATATCAGTTGAGATGCTTCAACAAATGGATGCAGCGCTGGAAGTGCTCACTCATCTATGCCAAGAAATTTGAAAGACAGCTACCTGGCCAACCGACTGGAAGAGATCCATATTTATGCCTATTCCCAAGAAAGGTGATCCGACCGAATGTGGAAATTATAGAACAATATCATTAATATCACATGCAAGCAAAATTTTGCTGAAGATCATTCAAAAGTGGCTGTAGCAGTATATCGACAGAGAACTGCCAGAAATTCAGGCCAGATTCAAAAGAGGGTGTGGAACCAGGGTTATCGTTGCTGATCTCAGATGGATCCTGGTGAAAGCAGAGAATACCAGAAGGATGTTTACCTGTGTTTTATGCAAAGGCATTCGACTGTGTGGATCATGACAAATTATGGATAACATTGCAAAGAATGAGAATTTCAGAACACTTAATTGTGCTCATGAGGAACCTGTACATAGATCAAGAGGCAGCTGTTCGGACAGAACAAGGTGATAATGAGTGGTTTAAAGTCAGGAAAGGTGTGCATCAGGGTTGTATCCTTTCACCATACCTATTCAATTTGTATGCTGAGCAAATAACCCAAGAAGCTGGACTATATAAAGAAGAAAGGGGCATCAGGATTGGAGGAAGACTCATTAACAACCTGCGTAAGGCAGATGACACAACCTTGCTTGCTGAAAGTGAAGAGGACTTGAAGCACTTACTAATGAAGATCAAAGACCACAGCCTTCAGTATGGATTGCACCTCAACAAAAAGAAAACAAAAATCCTCACAACTGGCCCAGTAAGTAACATCATGTTAAACCAGTAAAAGTTTGAAGTTGTCAAGGATTTCATTTTACTTGGATCCACAATCAACAGCCATGGAAGCTGCAGGCAAGAAATCAAAAGACACATTGCATTGGGCAAATCTGCAAAGGACCTCTTCAAAGTGTTGAAGAGCAAAGATGTCACCTCAAAGACTAAGGTGTGCCTGACCCAAGCCATGGTATTTTCAATCACATCATATGCATGTGAAAGCTGAACAATGAATAAGGAAGACCAAAAAGCATTGATGCTTTTGAACTGTGGTGTTGGCGAAGAATGTTGAATACACCATGGACTGCCAGAAGAACGAACAGGTCTGTCTTGAAAGAAGCACAACTTGAATGCTCCTTAGAAGCAAGGATGGCAAGACTGCGTCTTACGTACTTTGGACATGTTGTCAGGAGGGATCAGTCCCTGGAGAAGGGCATCATGCTTCCAGAAGTACAGGGTCAGCAGAAAAGAAAAAGACCCTCAATGAGATGGACTGACACAGTGGCTGCAACAATGGGCTCAAGCATAATAGCAACCGTGAGCATGGTGCAGGACCGGGCAGTGTTTTTTTCTGTTGTACATAGGGTTGCTATGACTCGACAGCACCTAACAACATAACGATCATTCAACGCTACTCAATATTATCTTATTTTCATGCTTTGTTCCCAAAGTTAAACTGACCCTCTGAAAAATGAGCCAGGAATGGGAATGTAAGCAAAATTGTAAAGTTGATCAAAGGTCGCTGGGTGGCACAAACGGTTTGCTCTCTAACCTAAAAGACTGGTGGTTGGAACCCAAACACACAGCAGAAGAAAGATGTGATGATCTGCTTGGATAAAGATGACAGTCCAGAAAGCCTTATGGAGCAGTTCTACTCTGTAACACACAGGGTTAGAACCCATCTGATTTCAGCTAGCTTGGTTTTTTCTGTTTGAGTAATATTGATTAAAGGAGCCCTGGTGGGGCACAGTGGTTAAAGTGCTCAGCTGCTACCTGAAAGATCAGCACTGCTGCGCTCTGTGGGAGAAAAATGTGGTAGTCTGCTTTCCTAAAGATTTACAGCCTTAGAAACCCCGTGGGGTAGTTCCACTCTGTCCTAAAGGGTTGCTGTGAGTCGGCATCGACTCCACAGGAAGGGGTTATAATATGCATCAGTGCATACTGAGGGCTTTCCGCGCACTACTGAGTGAAGGACTTGACATACATTATGTCTTTCGCCTTTGCAACAACCCCAAGAGCAGTGTACCATTAAAATCAACTCCTTTTTACAGATGAGAAAATTGAGGCTCACGAAGCAACTCCTCCACGTTTACACAGCCGGGAAAGAAAAGGGTCTCAGCGTCAGTTCCACAGTACACCAGCAGGTGGCAGTGACCACCCACTTTCCAATTCTGCAGTCTGGCGGGAGCACAAACCCAAAACCCATTGCCACGAGTCGATTCGACTCAGCGACTGAACTGTCCTCACAGGGTTTCCAAGAAGCAGCTGGTGGATTCAAATTGCCGACCTCTTGGTTAGCAGCTTAACCACTGCGCCACGAGGGCTTCAGCCGGAACATACTAAAAACTAGGGATGTATTTAATGAGCACCTACTGTGTGCCAGGCGCAGTTCTAGGTGCTGAGGATACGTCGGTGCATAAAGCAAGAAAAGATCTCTGCCCTCGTGGCTCTCTCTTCCATTTTTCTTTTAAAAATAATAAAAAAATATTCGCGGAGAAGCGTGCCCACGTGGCCTGGACCGGAAAAAACCTGGCTTCGCAAGGAGAGAACCAAGAGGCTGGAGGCTGGCGGGAAAGGATGTCAGTATCAGAAAGGTCCATGATCCTCCAAAAATTAGGGGCTGCAACAATCCCCAGAAGGAAGAGTTATTCTGCACCCCACTTTCCTCCCCTCCCTCTCCCCCACAGACAAAGGAGGGTGAACAAAGGATCATCTCCCGGGCCCCTGGATTAATGGGCCCTGGTTTGTTCTGGAAGCTGGTCTGAAGATTAGCCAAGGAACCAGAGCAGCCCCCCAGCCCCAGCCCGAGCAAGGCTGGCGTCGGACAGCCCGGGCGGAGTAGCAGCTGGGACTCAAAGGCAGGAGGCTGTCCAGGGCCTCTCCTTCGAGCATGTCCCCAAGGGCGCTGGTCCCGGCTGAGCGTCCGCGGAGAGCAAAGCTGGTCGCCCCGGGCTGCTGAGTGTTTGCGCCCAGGAGAGTGGTGGACCTGAGTGATATGTGGTGGCAGGGATCCTGCGTGTGGACTCACGTGAGGGGGCACAGTGTGGACGTGTGCGTGTGTTTGGGTATGTTGAAGGACGCAGGTGTTGGGCTCAGTGTGCACAAAGGGACAAGGACGCGTAGGGAGAAGGGTGCGCCCAGAATGGAAGCGTCTGCGTCTGCGTCTGGACGCACGAGGAGGCCAGGCAGCGTGCGTGTGCCTAGTGTCTACCGGGGCGCCAAGGGGACGGGCGCGGCGGGATTCCCTGTGTCCCGGACTGGGCGTTGTATATTGTGGGGGAGTAACTGCTTACGAACCCACGTTGGAGAGTGTCCTGGACGGGAGGGAAGTCCCTGCACTAAGACACTCGTGAATGTGCCCCTTTGTGTGTATGTTGGCTGGTCTGGGGAGAGAGATTGCAAACGGATTAACTTAGGGGGTGCCCCGCGCGTCTGGACTACTTAGGGATGCACTGTGAGGGATGTACGTGGATGCGGAGGGAACGTCTCTGAATCTGGGATCCTGGGAGGGAGGATCGTCTCGGCACTCTAGGCAAAGAGAGAGGAGCTTGCGCCCTAGGTCACTGGTTTCTAATCCCGGCCGGGGCGGGACTCGGAGGCTCCGGGGGCGGGCCTCGGGGCTCTGGAGGCGGGGCTGGGTGGCTCTGGGGGAGGGACCTCGCCGGCTCTGGGGGAGGACCTCTGCCGCTCTGGGGGAGGGGCTCGGCGGCTGCAGCAGAGCGCGCCTGGCCAGGGGACGCCTCCCCCGGCAGCGGCTCGCGCGGGCAATGCAGTGAGACCGGCCCGGCGGGAGAGCGGGCGAGCGCTGGGTTGGGGCCGCGGCCGCGCTGCAGAGATGTGATTCTGGTCACAGGCCAGCGGGAGCGTCGGTGCTGCAGGGCCGAGCGGTCGGTGAGTGCAACCCGCGCGGAGGGGGCGGAGGGCGCTGCGAGCCCCCAGAAACTTTTCCCGCCGTGGCCTTGGGAGGGTTGAGTGCTGCTGGCGCTTTTCTAATCCTCCCTGCCCCCCCAGTATTGAGTCGGCTGGAGAAGGAGCTAAGTGCCCTAGGGGGGACCACCACAGTGCGACAGGAGACGAGCCGCAGAGGACGGGGGGGGCGTAGAGGAAGGGGGGCTGGGGACCCGGTACAGACGGTGGGGGCTGTGTACCCGAACCTGGTGGAGAGCTAAGTCTGAGAGGGTCTGGTAAAGGAGGCTGCGAGCGACCACAGGTAAAGGGGACTGGGAGCATACGGGGTTCCGACGTGCCAAAGTGACCCGTCGTGTGAGGGGAGCGGTGGGCGGGTCTGGGGGCCGCGGTGCTAGCCTGTGGAGGGCAGACCACGGACTGGGCGGACGGAAGGGGCGCAGGGCCGGGCTTTGGGGGTGACCTGCCGCACCTCCCGCTGGGGGAGAGAGCCAAGCTTGGAGCCAGCCGGGATTGCGCACTACTGGTCGGGGTCTGGGGGAGGGGAGGAGGGACACACTGCGGACGCAGAGAGGCCGAGCCAGGACCTGGGGATAGGGGACAATTGGGGGCGGAGGGAGAGGGTGGCTGCATACAATGGCCAAGGAAAGGGGTTGGCATTTCTATTCCGGACGTTGGCACTTGGGCCGCTGACAATAAAGGCTACGGGGTGGGGGGGAATTAGCCCTGTGCTGAGTCCCCTCTTTTTCGGGGGCGCAAGCTCCCAGCTCCACGAGTGTCCCAGGCATCCCAGGTCTCTGCCGCCCGGGAGAAAGGGGCGCACTCCGGAGGAGCCGGCAACCTCTTCGTCCCGGGGGTAAAGCAGCTGGGGAGGGGGCACCGACCTTGCCCCAGAGGACGCCCCAGTGCAGCTCGCGAGTTCATTCTGCGGTCCTTGTTCCGTTACACCGAGGCCTAGCCAGCCCCCCCTTTCCCCTGGTTCGCACAGGAGGCGGCTGCTTGGAGCGCGGACAAAGGTCCCTGGAGTGTGGCGGGCAGCGGCGTCCCCGCCTGGGGCCCAGCCCACGCGCCAGATTGGCACCCCAACTGCACCAGGATGCGGGGGCACCCGATCAGAGCCCAGGAGGAGCTGGAAGTCCCCCCAAAGACGAGAGGAGGAAGGGAGGGACCTGGCACAAAAGCCTTGGCAGTTCAGTGGAGGACCCTTGATTCAGAAGTTTCTTTGGGTGGGAGTAGGGGCTTTGGAGACTTTGAGTTAAACTGCATGTAAATGACATGTAAAATAGAATGCAAATCGTCCTCTGCCGGTCTGGAGCCCTCAGCCCCGCCAGCCAGTCGGGAGCCCCCAGTGCCGCCAGTCCTGTGTCTGGACTGTGGATGAGCACTCTTTCTTATCTGTTCCTGCTCAAAGTCTGAAAAGGGGTCAGCTGAGTTGGGGAGGAAAGGAGATGGGGGGAGGAGGAGTTGCCACTTGGGGCAAGGGAAACAAGACCAGAGATTTCAGAGCGGTTGGAAACAAACTCAAAATCTTTAAGTGGTTAATTTGTTTTTTCAACAAATGTGCCATTCACAGAGCTGGGTACTGGGCCCTACAGTGTACAAAATGGGCAAGCCCCTGCTCCCAGGAGGAGGAGGCGAACAAACACAAAATAAGTAAAGAGCAAATAAATGTAATTTCCAAGTGGGATAAGTGCAGTCAGGATAATAAAACAAGGTGATGTAAAAGAAAGTGGCACAGGCGAGTGTACTAAAAGGAGACTGTTCTGGGAGTGACATTTGAGCTGGGTCCTCCAAGATGAGGGGCGGGTTACTGGGAGATGGGGGGCGGGGGGGGTGGGCCCAGGCCGAGAGCACTGCAAGGCAAAGGCTGTGAGGTGGGAATGAGCTCAGTGTATAGAGGAACTCAACAAAGGCCATTGTGGCTGGAGCTCCTAAGCAGATGTGTGTCGTGGGGGGAGGGGGAGACCAGCCACATCATGGTCTTTGGGGCCATGGAAAGGACTTTAGGTTTTACTCTGCTCGAGCCAGGGAACCCTTAGAGGAGTTTGAGCAGGGAAGTCACAGGCTCTGATTGTTAAAAGCTCCCCTGGCCTCAACAAGGAGACGAAGGGGCTCTCCCCTCCCTGCCTCTGGGGTTGGCGAGGCGCCGGCAGCCTCCAAGGAGCTCCTTTCAACCCATGGGGACCGAGTTGAGCCTGGCCAGCCTGTGAACTGACTGGAGGAGTGGCCCGGCTTTTTAAACCCACTCCCCGGCTTTTAAGCAGTTCTTGTCTGCCCTAACTGGTCCCCACCCAGAGCCCCTGACCCCCTGGTTTCCAACAAATGAGCGCCTCTGCACGGAGCTTCCTGGGGTTCCGAGTTTAGCAGCATTTTTTTCTCAGAATTACAGCCGGATAGGAATCCTCCACCCCGGCACGGGCAGCCAAGGATGCAATTTGCATTTAAATGATTGCTTTTATTTACTGGGTTGGAGCTGCTTTGCATACTCATGACTCACGGAGCTTCTGTTCTTTTGACCCTATTGACTAACCTATGAGGGATTTTTCATTTGAGAGCCCCTGAATAGGCTGGTGGTCTGGTCAGCCTGGGAAGTGAAGGTTATGAGATCTGTAACTTGGAAAAGATATCAGAGGGTGAGATTGCGGATCTGGGAAAGAGTTTAACGTCAGGAAACCTTCTAACAGTTTAATCCCGCCCTGCAGGAAATGCTCCAATGCTATAACAGGAGTGGGCTGGGACAGAGTGTAACGCTGGATTGCGTGGGGACAGGGGCTCCTCAGCCCCATTCTGGGCCTCTGCCAGAAATGAGGGATGGGGGGCATCATACTGAGGGTGCAATAGAAAGGCGTTGGAGTTGGGAACAGAGAGGAACGGGTCCTGGTCCCTGCTTTGCCTGTAAATTCGTTTGTCTCTGGCCAGGTTGCCTGACCTCTGCCTTCATTTTTCTAACCAGACAATGGGAGTTGTCTCTTTAAGAAGCAGGTGCTGAGTACTTTTTGTGTAGTATTTTGTTTTTAGTCACACCAGCCTTGTGAGGTCTGCACTGTCATTTTCCCCATTTTACAGACGAAGAGACAGGTTCAGAGAGGTTAAGCAACTTGTCCAAGGTTACATAGCTACGTAACTAAGTTCTGACTGAGTCCTCTACTCTGGGGTCCTTCTCACTATGATCTTACTCTCTCAACCCAGACCCAGTGCCGTAGAGTCGATTCCGACTCATAGCAACCCTATAGAACAGAGTACAAGGAGGCTGATGTATATACCCTGTGCCGGGTGTTCATCTGGGTATGTTGTTGTTGTGTGCCATCCAGTTGATTCCGACTCATAGCGATCCTATAGGACAGAGTAGAACTGCCCCATAGTGTTTCCAAGGAGCAGCTAGTGGATTCGAACTGCCGACGTTTTGGTTAGCAACCTGAGCTCTTAGGGTTAAATATACCCAGAGCTATGAAAAGGCCCGCCCACCTGCTCATTTTTACTTTCCCTTTCACTTTCTAGCATCCTCTCGCCTCCTTGGAGAAGGTGGGTTTAACATGCCTCTGATCTGCTGAGCTGGGAGGGGACGCCAGCGCTAGGGATGACTAGGTGGCCATCTTGGATCCCTGCTGGTAGCAGGCCAAGCTAGGCTGGTCAGAGTGGTGTGTTCCAAAGCGGTTCCATACATTTTGTATCTACTTTCACGTGGGTGGGTGGGACACTGGGGACACTGGTTCCCAAATGCATGGCTGGCGTCTGGCTCTCACTCCACAAAAGACCTCAGTTTCAGGGCACTAAGGCTGGCCTCGAACCCTCGGCCCAGGCCCCCACCAGAAAGCCACCTTCACAGCAAGGCTCCCACGTGGACCACCTGCTGCTGCAAACAGCATAGCTTGGGGGGTTGCCAAGGCAGCCCCCCAAAGGCATCTACCCTTCACACCACCTCAGGTACCTGTTTCCTCAGTGTGTGATGCGGGAGGTTACAAACCAGTCATGGACAAACACCTGGGTGCGCAGCCTTACAGCACCATCTCCATGGCAACCGCCCCTCCTGGAAAGCGGAGGCACAAGACAGGAGTGAGATCAGAAAAGTTCATGACCCAGATGAGGGAGCATTTGCCAACCTTTTTTATTTATTAAACAGACACTTTACGTAAGTGGTTACCGCGTATCAACTACTATCCTAAATGCTGTTGGTGTCATTAGTTGCTGTCGCGTGGATTCCTACTCATGGCATCCCCGTTCGTGCAGAGAACTGTGCTTCCTAGGGTTTTCAAGGCTGTGACCTTTCAGAAGCAGATCACCAGGCCTTTCTTCTGAGGCACATCTGGGTGGGTGAGCCTCCAACTTTTTGGCTGGTAGCCAAGCACTTAACCATTTATGCACCCAGGGACTCCGTTCCTAAATTTTAATTTATTTTAATCCTCACAGCAATCCCTTGAGGCGGGTACTGTTATCACCCCCATTTGCCAGATAAGGAAACTGAAGCAGGACGAGTGCCGGCTGCCCAAGGTCACCAGGTGCCAGCAAGTGACAGAGGCGAGGCGGGATTTAAACCTGGGAGGTCTGACTCCGAAGTTCAGGCTCTTCACAGGGCACTGTGGAGAGGAATAGGCTGGGGGAACAGACTGCACAGGTGGTCTCCACGCAGGCAGCCCGTCCTTCTCACACGAGGAGTCCTGCCTGCATTCTTTCCAGCCTCAGCAGGCCCCAGCTTGTGGAGAAAGGGAGCCTGCTTCTTCAC
This sequence comes from Loxodonta africana, assembly GCF_030014295.1. NCBI lineage: Eukaryota > Metazoa > Chordata > Mammalia > Proboscidea > Elephantidae > Loxodonta > Loxodonta africana. The sequence goes on along the minus strand of NC_087353.1, from coordinate 75,868,177 downwards.
CACCTGCCAGCGGCATTTGGCCCCTCCGCGGAGGGGGTGGTGTGTGATTCAATGCAGTGTATCTAAGAGCAGCTCAGTGAGTCACATTTCCACGAGCCTGGCTGGCAGCAAAGGTAATTAGTATGTGAGGCGAGTCTTGCGCGTTCGTTCACATTTATTCATTACTCCTTTTGAGGAGCCGCACGCCTGCATCCCACGGGTTTGTAGCCATATATTCATCTCGTCCCAATCGGCCCTGTCTTGCGCTGGCTTGAAACCTCTAATCTGGTATTATTTGGTGTGGGGTCCTGGAGAGCTGCCAGCCCTGGGTGGTGGGAGGCACCAGGTGGCTGATGTAGCAGGATGGGGCCTACTTGGCAGTGGGCACAGGGGTGGGAGGGGAAGCTGCCCGGGCCAGGGGCCAGGCTCCCCCTGTTGCATATCTCATTGCTTCTCCATCTTGGGGTACTTAAGAACCTCACCTGCAGGCTTGTTGAAACACAGATGGCTGGACTCACCCTGAGGGTCTGTACTTCTAACAAGGTCCCAGGCATCAAACTTCTACTTAAACCTCTCAGACCCTCAGTTCCCTCATCTGTAAAATGGGAACACCACAAATGTCGGGGTGACCTGAGGATTAGAGACTGAGTTCATCAATTCATCCAGCAACTGGGTCATGACCCTTCCTATGGAGCAGGCACTGGGGAACCAGCAGAGAACAAGACAGACCCGGGCCTGGGGATGGGCGAAGCAAACCAAAATAGGAATAACATAATTGAAAAGTGTGGCACAGGCTACAAAGACAACAATCAAAAGTACTGAAATGGAGAGTAACGGGGGCAGGGGAACCCGATTTAGATAGACTGGCCAGCAAAGGGCTTGTCAAGTGACATTTCTAGAGCCCTGGTCTGTACTGAGAACTGAGTGACAGTAGTAGGATTGTTTGCCTCTTGCTCCCCCACTTTCTAGCTCTGTGACCTTGAACAAGCCGGCTGAACTTGCTGTACCACAGTGTCATCTCCTATAAAACGGAGCTAGTAATAGTACTCACCTCACAGGTTTGCACAGATTATAAGATGTTGCTACGCATGAAGTGCAGAGAAAGGTGTCTGGAATATGCAAGAACAGTAAGAGTTAATGATTATTATTGTTGTCGGAGTCCCTGGGTGGTACAAATGGGTAACTCACTCAGAAATGTAAATGACTGGCTAACTGAAAGGGCGCAAGTTCAGATACACCCAGAGGTGCCTCGGAAGAAAGGCCTGGTGATCTGCTTTCAAAAATCAGCCATTGAACACCCTATGTAGTGCAGTTCTACTCTGATGCATGAGATTGCCATGAGTTGGGGCTGACTCAATGGCAACTGGTTTTTTTTGTTTTTTGTTGTTGTTGTCACTCTGGCAGTAATAGATGACCCTGCAGGGCAATTCTGAATCTCCCAGAAGCCCTAGATATAAGCCAGACTCAGCTTCATTCTGTGAGGCAGTGTGTAACCCCTAGCCCCACCATCTGGGAGACTGTCCTATGCAGTGGGGTGGCTGTCACCTTATGGGAATCCTTAGCATGCTAATTACCCCCTCTTAAGATAACCAAACCCCTTAAAAGGCCCCTAGCAGCCATCAGTTGCATCTACATGCCTAAATATTGGCATTGGGTAGGGAGGACTTTCTGGAAGAAGGGGTCCACATGACTTGGGAGGAGTATTAGGACTTCTTTATTGACAGTGACAGATACTCAGCTCAAACTGGCTTAAGGCAAAAAAGGAAAATGAATTGGGTGCTGTAACCGCAAAGACCAGGGTATCTGGCGTCAGGCATGGCTGAATCCAGGCATTCAGTGGGAATTGGGACTCTGCTCCATCACGTAGCTGTTTCCTCTGGGTGAGCTTTACTCTTAGCCTTACTTCCTGTGGTGGCAAATATGTCCTTCTCCAGCTCCGGGTCTATATCCTTCTAGCTTATCAACCCCAGCAGGAAGAGAAGACCTCTTCCTAGTTAATTCTAGCAAGAAATCCTAGGGATGATTCTTATTGGTCTGGTTCAGGCCATGTGCCTGTCCATGTGCTAATCACTGTGGCAAAAAGTGAGATAAATGCTCTGATTGGCCAGACCTGAGTCAAGTGCCCATGCTTGGAGTTAGGGCTCCAAGTTGCTCTCCAAAGAAAAATCAGGAGCTCTTTCCAAAATGGGAGGGGAGAAGCGGATGCTGGGCAGCAAAAATAGCAGCTGTTCCAGAAAGACTAGTGGGTTCTGCCTTCAGGAATGAAAGCAGAAAGCAAAAGTGTGTCCATTTCCCGTGTCAGGAAGGAGGAGGGAGCGAGAGACCTGGGCCAGGGCTATAAAAACTCTGCACAATTTCAGAAGCTTGGTCGCCATTCTGGTGTTTTCATCATCCCCATCAGTTTCTTGCTATGGTTGGAAGGCCAACCAGGAAGGGGTGGGAGTGGGGAAATAGAGTCCCCATTTGCAGCTAGGCTTGGAGAGAGGAGATCCCTCCATGAAAGTGAGTGGAGGCAGCTACTGATGAAGTAAAAAGGCTGAATTCTTGCAAGGAAGGAACATGGAGGCAGGCCTGGGGCTCAAGGCCCAGCTGGTTTCCTGACATCTTTCCCATCAACACTGTCTTTCAGTGTCTAGACCAGCCCTTCTCAACCTCAGGGTGTTGACATTTTGGAATGGATCATTTGTTGGTGTTGGGGGCCGTCCTTTGCATTATAGGATGTTTAGCACCATCTCTGGTCTCCACCCTCTAGATGCCAGTAGTAATTGTGACAACCAAAAAGTCTCTTAAAAAAAACCCAGATCTAAACCAGTTCCTATTTTGATTCCAACTCATGGTGACCTCATGTGTTGCAAAGTAGAACTGTTCCATAGGGTTTTCAAGGCTAAGACCTTTTGGAAGCAGATCACCAGGCCTATCTTCTGAGGCATCTCTGGGTGGGTATGACCCACTAACTTTTGGGTTAGTAGTTGAGAATTTAACTGTTGCCAAATGTCCCTTGGGCGTCAAAATCACCCCTGGTTGAGAACCGGTGGCCTAGGGGTACGTGCAAGGATTGATGAGGCTAAGATTTCAGAAACACATTCCTACCTGTCATTCGCCCAGCCACCCTCAAGACCTGTGTGACCTAGAGGGGGGATATGGGGGGTGTTTCTTGTGTTACTTGCGTTTGCCATTGATGAGATGTCTGAGGGAAATCCATTCCAGAGTCCCTCTAGTGTGTCTGTGGGCTGATGGCATTTTGTTCAGACACACCCAGTTCTTCAGTTTTGATTCCCAGTGTGCTTACAGGACCTGGTAAGGAGCACCTCTGTCTGGGACAGTGTTTTTCCAGAGGGTGGTACCCACATCCCAATGAGTATGCAATATGAGTTATGGCAGGGAGCAATTTAAACATTTTAGGAGATAAGTACATTAATGTGCTAATTTTTTTTCTAAGTGAGTCGATTTAAAGGACTCAGTGAGCCAGTTAAGTAAATAACTACATAGATGTGTGTCTACAGGGCATAAGATACTACCATGGCAGGCCGTGACGGCGGAGCAGTGTCATGTTAGTGATTAGTGACTGGACCTTGGGCCAATTACCAAGGTCTGGGGTGAGTCCTCATCCTTAATTTGCTTGAGCAGGATGCTGGGATGCTTGTATAGGGGCACCTCTTGGCTTCACCATCTAGTCCAAGTCTGCTGAGTTGAGAAGTCAAAATCCTAGCTCTTAAACCAAACTGTAAGGACCAACTGCAACTTCAAATCAGTGTATTATCAACTTTGTTCCTCTCTGCTCCACTTCTGTTCTGTCACCAGCTTCACAGGCAGCACCTCTTCCTCTGACCCTAAGCACCTGGAGCGAGGTCAGAGCTCTCAAGTTAAAAGGCACAGTCCTCCAGACTGCCAAGTCTGCCCAAGACCAAAGATGTCAGCTGCAAGCTTGGGAGTTCCCAAAGCACCCCCACTTCTGACCTGCTGGTTACAAATTAAAGGGCTCCCTCTACCCCCTGCAAGATACCAGCTGTAAACTCAGGGGTCCCCAGCCCCCCTCCCACTGCTGACCTTCTGGCTCCCACTTTTCCCTCAAGCTCAATAACTTGCTAGAATGACTCACAAAACTCTCGGAAAATGGTATACTTAGGATTACAGTTTTATTACCGCAAAAAGGATATAAATGAAGAGATGCACAGGGTGAGGTCTGAGAGGGTCCTCAACATGGAACTTCCATGTCCCCAAAAGGGATGTGCTGCTCTCCCACATGCACCGATGTCTATCACTAACCAGGAAGCCCATGGAGCTTCTATGTCCACAGCTTCTATTGGGAGTCTCATTATATAATTCAAACACCAGTCCTTTCCCTGAGGTCCTTCTGATATCACAAGGTGATCACAAGATTGATATTACTTGGTGGGTCTTTCTGGCCTGGCCAGCCCCCACCTGAGTCACCTCATCAGCATAACCTCTTAGGCTAGGTGTGGTCTGGAGCCCTCATCAAAGACACTTATGATTACTGGGAAAATTCCAAGGTTTTAGAGGTTATCTCTCAGGAACCAAGGATAAAGATCAAATTCTTTGGGTCAAGTTAATTTTAAACCCCACACTTGCCTTCTCTCATCTACCAGCAAAGGATACAGTCTCTACAATATCAGGCCACTTCTCCTTCGGCAGCATCAATGATTTATCCCTGTCGATGGCCTCACGGCCAAGGCAGGATGAGAGATGCTCACAGGCTCCTTGTAAAGGAGCAAAGAGGGAGGTGGTCAATACTGCATTTACTTACGGAAGCCCCAGGGACGCTGAAAGCTGCTGAAGCTGCCGGCAGGGTGGTGATAGGCAGTAGGCTGGGGTGAGATGGAAAGGAAGTAAGCATCTGAGTAGGGGCCAGGCTCTCTTCCAAAGAAAGGAGTTGGTGGCATTGCGGTAGGGGGAGAGCCTGATGAATAAGTCTTTCGTTCATTCAGTACTTGCTTTGTGCTGACACCGTGTGCTAATACTTGAGTCCATACCAGTGGTTCTCAACCCAGGGGGATTTTGCTCCCCGCCCCTCGCCCCCACCCTCCCCACACACATATACTAGGGGACATTTGGCAATGTCTGAAGACATTTTTTGTTGTCATAACTGGGGGAGGGGTCCTACCAGCATCTAGCAGGTGGAGACCAGGGATGTTGCTAAACATCCTTCAATGCATAGAACTGCCCTCACAGCAAAGAATGATCCAGCCCCAAATGTCAGCAGTGCTGAGGCTGAGAAACCCAGGTCTACACTGATGAGCAAGGCGATGCCCCTGCTCTTCTGCATCTGACAGTGTAGAGACAGGAGGGGAGGGGAGAGGAAGACCAAAGCAAACAGGCAAAAAACTACAGATCCCATTAGAGCTAAGAAATCGACAAGGGGCTCAGGTAGACAGTAACGGGGTGTGACCTTGGCCAAGGTCTGAGCTGATGACATTAGCACCCAGACCAGCGAGGGGAGGAGCAGTCTTCCATGCAAGGAGGGAAAGGGGGTGTTCTAGGCAGAGGGAGCAGGAAGGGATGAGAGGAGACTTGGGTTAAGCCATTGTTGTGGCTGCTGTCTGGAGACCCACTTCAGCAGGGGCAGGAGTGAGGGTGGCCAGGACGTTCCTGTATTTGGGACCCACAGTCGATTCTCCTTATTTGCAGTAGTTATGGTCTATATATAAGCCCCACGACCACTGAATTAGTGAATATTGGACCAGCCTTGTGCATCGGTTGGCTCTGATTTTTCACTGCTTTGTGTATATGCCCTTGTCTGCAAATGACCGCAAAACCACCTCGATTATTGATTTTGAGGTTACAAATACATTTTAGCAAGTCAATGAATTCACAAATTTGGAATCTCCGAATAATGGGGGTGAGTTGCACTAAGTTTGAAATGCCTTTGAGGCCTCTAAGAGGGGGTGTTGGTTTGCTTCTAGGAGTTGGGTCATGTGGCCTTGGGCAAGTGACGTGCCCTCCTGGAGACCCTGTTTGCCATCTGTAAGTTGGAGATCACGGTAGGGCCTCATAGGATGGATGTGAGAACCAGAGGTGTTGATTCCTGTCAAGTTCCTGGCTTAGAGTAAGCTGGGGGTAAATGTTTGTGGTTATTACTGAAAGGATGAAACGTTACTCCCTTTTTTTTTTTTTGAAGGTGTCAAAGATAGCACATAGTATATAAAAAAGGGTGTACAGAGAAACTGAGTCTCCCTCCTACCCTGTCCTCCAGCCACCTGGGGATGATTCCTGGTCGCTAATGAGGCTACCGTGTGGGCAAAGGGGACTGCTGGGCCAACATCCCACCTGACAGCTGGAGGCCCTGCCTCTCGCCCCCACAGAGTTGTGGCTGCCCCTTTAGATGGGAATGCCCTTTCTGTTTGCCACACTCCCCACCATTCCCTATTGCTCCCAGACCCAGTCACTGTAACATAAATACCCTGGCTCCTTGGAGGTGTTTGAGTTTGTAACTCGTGTACTAGATGGATGCAGAGGACTATGACGTGCAGTGTCTTTTCTTGCAGTTGTTGGGGTTCACTGCTCCAGCCAAGGGTGCAGATAGGAGCTAAAGTGGACCTCCCCCACTCTGTGAGGGGCTGCACTGCCTGGAGTAAGGGGTGCCTTTTCCTAATGCGTCCACAGGTGCTACGTGGGCTAAAAGACCCATTGTCGTGGAGTTGCTTCCAACTCATAGAGACCCTATAGGACAGAATAGAACTGTCCAGTAGAACCGGAAATAGGATTTGCAAGCCTGTAAATCTTTATGAAAGCAGACTGGCACATCTTTCTCCCACAGAGTGGCTGGCAGGTTTCAGCCACTGACCTTTTGGTTAGCAGCCGAGCAGAGCACTTAACCACTGCACCACCAGGGCTGCTCCAGGTGGGCTAGCAGGTTTGAAATAAGGTGGGTCTTCTAAAAAGTCTGGAAGGTGGGAGACTCACGATGAATTGGTCTTTCTCTCTTTTCCCTGTGCCCTCTTCCCGGCGGCTTTCCTGGACTTTTAGTGAAATCAGAGAGAAAGATGAGGACCCACCATGCCCTGGCCTTCCTCCTGTTCTTCATGATTGCCTCCGGGGCCTCCGAAAATGCCAGCACATCCAGGGGCTGCGGGCTGGACCTCCTCCCTCAGTACGTGTCCCTGTGCGACCTGGACACCATCTGGGGTATCGTGGTGGAGGCGGTGGCCGGGGCAGGTGCCCTGATCACACTGCTGCTGATGCTAATCCTCCTGGTACGGCTGCCATTCATCAAGGACAAGGAGAAGAGGGACCCCGTGGGCCTCCACTTCCTCTTCCTCCTGGGGACCCTGGGCCTCTTCGGGCTGACGTTTGCCTTCATCATCCGGGAGGACGAGACCATCTGCTCAGTGCGCCGTTTCCTCTGGGGCGTCCTCTTCGCGCTGTGCTTCTCCTGCCTGCTGAGCCAGGCGTGGCGCGTGCGGAGGCTGGTGCGCCATGGCAAGAGCCCGTCAGGCTGGCAGCTGGTGGGCATGGCGCTGTGTCTGATGCTGGTGCAGGTCATCATTGCCATCGAGTGGCTCGTGCTGACGGTGCTGCGCGACGCAAAGCCAGCCTGCGCCTACGAGCCCATGGATTTCGTGATGGCCCTCACCTACGACATGGTGCTGCTGGTGGCCACCCTGGGGCTGGCCGTCTGCACACTGTGCGGCAAGTTCAAGAAGTGGAAGCAGAACGGGGCCTGCATCCTGGTCACAGCCTTCCTCTCTGTGCTCATCTGGGTGGCCTGGATGACCATGTACCTGTTTGGCAATGCTGAGCTGCAGCAGGGAGAGGCCTGGAGGGACCCCACCTTGGCCATCACCCTGGTGGCCAGTGGCTGGGTCTTCGTCATCTTCCATGCCATCCCTGAGATCCACTGCGCCATTCTTTCAGCCCCGCAAGAGAACACACCCAACTACTTTGACACGTCACAGCCAAGGATGCGGGAGACGGCCTTCGAGGAGGACGTGCAGCTGCCGCGCACATACATGGAAAACAAGGCCTTCTCTATGGACGAGCACAATGCAGGTAAAGTGGATGCCACCACTGGGTTAGGCTCTGGGGCCCTTCGTCCCAAAAGGACTCTCTTCTTTCTCTCCAGCGGGGACACGTGATCCTCGGGTACAGTCCTAAGCAGACCAGGGTCCACAAATAATGACCCCGAGATGAACTTTTATTTAGTTTTTTTTTTTTAACCAATTGCCAACTAATTTAATAGAAAATTCCAGATTTCTGACTTTTATAAAGTCAGATATGGCAATGCTGGGCCAACATGACTTGGCAGCAATTGCCTGGAGGCCCTGCCTCTCACTGCTCACAGAGTTGTGGCTGCCCCTTTGGGTGGGAATGCCCTTTCTGTTTGTCACACTCCCCACCATTCCCTTTTGCTCCCTGGCCCAGCCACAGTAACATATTCATATTCATTCCTTGGTTCCCTGAAAGCATTTGAGTTTGCAACTTGTGTGCCAGGTGGATGCAGGGGACCATAAGGGGCAATGCTCTTTTCCCTTTTCCCCCACCTCAGTCACCATGAATGTAAGAATTTGGACCCTGGAGTCAGATGTCTGGGTTCAATCTTGGTTTGCCCATTCCTAGATACATGGCTTTAAACAAATTCTTTTACTTCTCTGAGCCTCAGTTTTCTTTATCTGTAAAATAGAATCTTCCTTATAAGTTTTGTGAGAAGCAATATAGTGAGTGTAAAGCCCCTACAGTACCTGGCAGGTAGTATTTGAGTCTTGGTGTGGTTCCCTGAAAGTGGAGCCTGAGACAAGGGCTTGGATGCAGGTAGTTTACCTGGGAGGTGATCCCTCTGCAAGGGAGAGGGCAGAGAGAATGAGGCCGGGGAGGCAGAAGCACCGGAGTGGTACATGAATGAGCTGGGAACCACCACAGGCAGCTGGGGCTCAGTCCTGCCAGGAACCCTCTGAGGATTCATGTGGAATTAGTCTTAGTGTTGACCCCCAAAGGACAGGGGCTGGGGCATTTATCCACCAACTCCTGGCTCCCACTGTCATTAATATCCCCAATAATTCTGGTGAATGGGCTGGATAAGTACCCTTGGCTTTGAGGTGGATACTGTGTGGATACACAGGACTGGTCACTGCTGCAGGAAGATTCTAGATGAGCCGAAGGGACGCAGTAAAGGCACCCATAGCACCTGCTATAGGCGATTACAAAGCCATCTCTTGGAATCATTACTAAAGAGTATAGACTAGCATCCCAGTACTGGAGCTAAATAAAGTGCCTTTTCTGTTACCTGAAGCCTTATCAGGGACTACAATAAGAGCATTAAGAATAATAATAGTACTTATTATCAGGAGTAGTATAAAACTCAAACCAAACCACTGCGTTGGAGTCGATTCCGACACATGGCAGCCCTGTGTGTTACATAGTAGAACTGAGCTCCATAGGGGTTTCCTGGCTATGATCTTTACAGAAACAGACTGCCAGGCCTTTCTTCTGCAATGCCACTGGGTAGGTTTGAACCACCAATCTTTAGGCTGGTAGTTCAGCGCAAACCATTTGTATCAGCCAGGGACCTTTCAGGAGTAGTGTGTAGTTGTTGTGTGCTGTTGAGGTGATTCCAACTCATAGCGACCTGACAGGACAGAGTAGAACTGCCCCATAGAGTTTCTAAGGCTGTGATTTTACAGAAGCAGACTGCCACATCCTTCTCCTGCAGAGTGGCTAGTGGGTTCGAACCGCTGATCTTTGGTTATCAGCTGAGCATTTAACCACTGTGCCACCAGAGCTCCTCAGAGTAATATTTTAAAGAAAACCAAGCCTATTGCTGTCAAGCCAACTCTGACTCATAGTGACCCTATAGGACAGAGTAGAACTGCCCTACGGGGTTTCCAGGGAGCAGCTGGTGGATTCCAGCCACCGCCCTTTTGGTTAGCAGCCCAGCTCCAAACTCTCTGGTCCCCGGGGTCACCATTATTGAGCACTGTGTGGCAGGCACTGTTCTAAGGGCTTAACCTACATTGTCTCATTAGTCCTCACAACCACTCAGTGAGACAGGTACCATTCATTATTACCCCAATTTTATAGATGAGTAAGTGGAGACTCGAAGATGTTAAATCCCTTGCCTGAGGACATACAGCCAGGAGGTGGCCCATTCCACACCGTCAGGATTCCTTGTTTAGTGCCGCTCACCCAGGTGCCTGATGCGTGGGCAGTGCTCAGCAGCTGGTCATAAGATGAAGTCAACCCTTCTGTGTAGAGTGGCCAGACCTGGAGAGCCGTGGGCCACACACTATAGGCGGTGGGGAGCATGTCGAGCCTTCAGCTCCTCCAGGCCCCCAACATCCCTCCTTCCCACCGGGGGGGTACCTAGCTTCCTCTGCACCCTGCCTCCTGGCCAGACCCACAGGAGGGAATCCCAGTGGCTCCGCTCCTGGCTAGGGCCGGGGCTCCTGGTGTAGCCTTTTTCAGAGCTGCTTCCTTCTGACCAGAAAGCCTCAGGCCAGCAAGCCCGTGTTCGGTGGGAGATTTGGCAGGGCTGTCAGCATCAGCCCAGCCGGTTGGGCTAGCACCCTGGGTTGCCAGGAGAAGAGGGTGGGGGTCAGGATGGGGATCATCCCCAGGAGTCCAAGGGCCCTGCAGAGGATGTGCTGAGCAGAGACCAGGGGTCTAGCTCGTCCCTGGGGTCCTGGTGGAGCCGCCTCTTCCCCGGCTCTGGAGCAGGATCCTTGTAATCTGAGACTCATGGACTCCTCTTAGGCCTCAAAAGTTCCGGGAACTCCTGAAATAAATTGTCATACATTCGTTGTTTTCCCGGGGAACTGGCCTATCGCTTTGTCAGATTTTCGAAGCCAACTGTGACCCCAGAAAGGTTAAGAAGCAGTGTTGTTGAAGCATGATAGTCTGATTTCCTTGGCAGTGAAGCTAGGTGGGGTGCCAGACTACCCAAATACTAGGATCCGAAAGCAAGGAGAGCATCTCTACTAAGTGTTGACTGTGCCAGGGACCATTCTGAGACTTTTAGGTGGCCAATCTCATTGAATTCCTACAATAACCCGAACAGGTAGGTTTAGGCACATTGAGCCCTGGTGGCACAGTGGTTAAGAGCTCACCTGCTAACCAAAAGGTCAACAGGTCGAATCCATCAGCAGGTCCTTGGAAATCCTATGGGGCAGGTCTACTCTGTCCTATTGGGTTGCCGTGAGTCAGAATCAACTTGACGGCAACAGGGTTGGTTTTTGGTTTATTATCCCCATATTGCAGAAAGGAAACTGAAGCACGGAGAGGCTAAGTGACTTGTCCAGGAGGCAGAGCCAGGCTCTGAACCCCAGGGGACTGGCTCTAGAGCCTGTAGGCTTAACTACTCTGCCACGGAATTACCCTCCTCTTCTTACAGCAGTTCGAGTCCGCCATCTCACCTGAGTGTCAAGACAGCTTTGTGCCTCCAGAAAGACAGAGATTGTTAGACCCAGTAGACAGAGAAACGACACTGAAGCCCTAGATGTCAGGCACCCTGTTCACAGTCATGCTACCAGTACACAGAGGCCAGAGAGGGAAGAGTGCCTTTCAGAATCTCACTGTATGCATCCTGTCTTGGAGCAATGCAACCAGTATTTATGTGTTCCCATAAGATCCAGGAATCAAAGGGATCTGGGACCTCAGGTCGGTACAGCAGTATTGGGGCTAGCAAAGGGGAGTGATAGGGGCTGGAGGAGCTGAGAGGGGCCTGCACCCCCATTTGTTTCATATTCGGGCACATTCCAAAGCCAAGTACGTAATTTTTCCACCCCCCTCTTGGTTTTCCAAAACAAAAATTGCATTATTTTTCCTTTCTGATAAAAGATCGATAATAATCATGTAGAAGGTTCAAGCAAGTAAAAATAATAAAAATGGCACCAAATGCCATTGCCCAGAGGCAGCTACTGCTAAGGGTTTGCTCCAGTCTTACCAGACATCTCAATGTGCGTGTGCACATGTGCACGCACACACACACACACACACACACACACACACACACACACACACACACAGCTGCAGATTAGGGTTACCTGGGCAGCTTAAAGAACTTCACAATGCCTCCCTGCCTCTCGTTTCCTAAGTGTGACCTTCGGCCTAGATATTTTTTTAAGCTCTCCGCATGATCCTAAAATGAGGCCAGGTGGAAACCACTGGTTTAGGTGATGCTCTGCACTGTGCTTGCTTAAATCAACATTATACCACAGAGACCTTTCCCTGCCCGTGACTGCAAAGCTGCGCTCTCCTTTTAATGATGGACAGCTTTCCACTATGCACTGTAATTTATTTTTCCAGTCTTCAGTTGGAGAGTTGTGAAGTACCGTCAAGTCAATCCCGACTCACAGGGACCCCATGTGGGAGAGTAGAACTGCTCCATAGGGTTTTCTGGGCTATAATCCTTACAAGAGCAGATTGCCAGGTCTTTCTCCTGCAGACCCACTAGGTATTCCACTTACTTCTGGCTTTCTGCTGTTACAAACAAGGAGCCCTGGTGGTACGACAGTTAAGTGCTTAACTGCTAACTGAAAGGTTGGCTGTTCAAACCCACCCAGCAACTCTGTGGGAGAAAAATCTGGTGCTCTCCTTCAGTAAAGATTACAGCCTAGAAACCCTATGGGGCTGTTCTGTTCTGTCATGTGGGGTCAGTATGAGTCAGAATCGACTCAAGGGCACCCAAAAACAGCAAAAACAATGATTATAAACTCTGCAGTGAATGTTCTTGTGCATTAAATCAATTATCTCCTTGCAAAAACTTCCTAGGTATAGGTCAGAGTCTGCACATTACATCCTGAGACAGACTGTCCCCCAGAAAAATGAACTATTTTACCATCCCCCTTTAACAATTGCATGAGAGCCCTGTTTCCCCACCTCTTCACCAACCTTGGAGCCCCAGGGTGATGCGAACAGTTAACACACTCCATTGCTAACCAAAAGGCTGGTGGTTCAAGTCCACCCAGAGGTACCTTGGAAGAAAGGCCTGGCAAACTTCCAGAAAACCAACCATTGAAAACCCCATGGAGCACAGTTCTACTCTGACATATATGGGGTCTCCATGAGTTGGGGTTGACTCAACGGCAGTTGGTTTACTGGTCCCCAACTTTGGGTGTTGTCAGGCTTTTTTTTTTTTTTCCAGTAGCCCTGTTTTGGATCCTCCCAAGTATATCTCTACTTCTCCATTTTGGAAATAAAAAAGATAGCTGAATCACTCCAGAACCAAAATTCACATGGGGCCAGGAAGGGTGGGCCTCAGGCAAGGCTAGTTGTTAAGGCTCACACATAAGGGCTAGATTGGAGTTCTGGCTAGCACTTGCTTTGTCCAAGACACCCTTGTTTTGCTGGCTGGGGAACCTCCGGGCACATTCCCTTGCCACTGTGAGAACAGCTGTTGGCATCTTTGGTGCTTACCTCAGCAAGCTTGTATTTTAGGGAAGCAGGCCCCAAGAAGGAAGGGCCTTACCCTGGAGCTCTTGGGTCTCAGAATAGTCAGTGCTCAGGAGCTATGGTTGGACCTCTTTCTCTTGGAATTTTCACCTTCCTGCCAGCCTCTCCGGCTCTGTCTCCTTGAGAGTATCCCCACATCCTCATGAGAGGGAAAGGGCCTTCTGTGGGCTGACATGTGCTCTACCAAGCCCCAGCAGCCTCTGCTCCCTTATTTCCTTCCCCCAAGTGAGACCCACAGGGATAGAGGACCTCACCAGCCTACTGCTTATTACTAAGCATCAACAAGGCATGAGGTATGTGATAAAAGATTAAAATACACTGAGAGATATAGCACCTCGGATCACATCTTGGAAAGCGTTAACAAGGCACATTAAATGTTCACCTTTCAAAGGAGCAAGAGAGAAAAGTGTTCTTTCCCTCTCCTAGGATTTGGGCTGTAAGATCTCATTGGGGCCAAGGGCTGTTTAAACACTGGCCCTCTGCTTCCTGGAGGAAGGCTCTGAATTGGTGTCTGGGGCAGAGCCAACCTAGCCATACAGGAGAATGCTAGCATTTGACTTACGAACTTTGATTCCTGTAGGGATACCCTTATGAGTAAGCCCTGTTTAGCTTTTCAGAACTGATCCAGGTCATGGTGGGGTGTACTTAGTCAGTCTGGCTTCTTGCAAGTAATATAAAATCCAATTTGAATTGTCTCAAGCAAAAAAAGGAATGTTTTGAGGTAACAGTTTCAGGAATGGTTCGATCCAGAAGGCTCAAGCAATGACAGTCCATCTCTTGACTCTGTTGGTATCACGGCAACCCATAGCTCTAAGCTTGCATTGAGTCCCAATAGAAAAGAGGTCCACGTTCCAGGATGCTCAAGCAAAAATCCCAGGGCTACCTCTGATTGGATCCGATTGCCCTTCCCTGAACGAGTCACTGTGCCCAGGAAAATGTAATCTCCCCATTGGCCAGGCCTAAGTGATGTGTCCTCCCACCCCGAGGCCAGGAAAGCAGGCAGTTCTAGCCAAAGCGCAGGGGCCTAGAACTGGGGAAGGGTGTCCACCAGAAAAAAGTTACAAATAGCCACTACAGAGAGGAACCCTCTAGCTGGTCTCTCCACAGGTGGGCAGGAGAACCAGCTTTTGTCTCTTCGAAGAGAAAGTGTTTGGAACAAGATTCTCCCACCCCAGCAGGCTCGGTCTCTGGTGTGTTTTTGGTCTTCCCTCTCTTAAGCGGGTCTAGGCTAGGAATTGAGAAGAAGTCAGAGTCCATGGATTGTCTCCAGCCCATCCTGATGCTGCTCCCCAGCTCTACTTCTCTGTGCCCCTGGACGCGTACCTCCATGCTCACTATAGTGTGTAATGAGCTGCTTGAAGACTTGGAGATGCCAAGGCATAAAAGGTTTTCCTAAGTATGCCTTGGAATATGTGTTCCCCATCCTGCCCCAACCGCTTCGGTCCAGCCCTACCAGTTGCTGTTGAGTCAGTTCTGACTCACGGTGACCCCACATGCATCGGAGCAGCACTGTGCTCTATAGGGTTTTTGTTTCTAAAAAATATTTTATTGTGTTTTCGGTGAAGGTTTGCACAGCAGTTTAGGTTCCCATTCAACAATTTTATAGGGTTTCCAGTGGCTTTTTTTTTTTTTTTTGGAAGTAGGTCATCTGGCCTTTCTTCCAAGGCACCTCTCCAGGGGACTCAAGCCTCCCAATATTTTGGTTAGCAGCCGAGCATGTTAACCATTTGCTCTACCCAGGGACTCTGAGCTGTCCCTAATGTCACTTAAACTCAAGTTCCTTCTAAGTAGGTAAGTGTGATGGTAAAAAGCATAGTATCAGCAGTAGATATAGTGTGATGGTTAAGAGCACGGATTCTCCGCCAGGGTTCAAATGCTGGTTCTGACACAAGCTGTGTGACCTTGGGCAAATTACTTCACTTCTCTGTGCCCCATGTAAAAGGGGACTACTAAAACTAACCTATCATGAGTTTTTTTGTTTTTTTTTTTAAATCATATTATGAAAATTCAGTGAATTACTGTATATAAAGTACTGTTCACAGTGCCTGGCCTCTGGATGGTACTCTATGAAGGTTACCCAGAGCATCAGGAATTATGGCCCCTGCCTCAGGTAATTTGTAAAAAAAAAAACAAAAAACTCATGTTCTCTTCTTCTTGGCCAGAAAAGTGACTTCCTTCAGGGAAGACTTTAAGTGAGGCTTTTCTCAGCAAAGTAAGATGAGTGCTTCACTGAGAATGAAGATGGTGACAGTGCCATCCCACAGCTGAGTGAGGCTTGTGTTTCGATTTGGCTTTTCTTTATGAAAAAGGAAATTTAAATCCCTAGAAGTATAGCAAATGAGAAACCACTGTGTAGCCACCTCCAAGAGGTAGAACTCGCTAACAGATTTTGCCATCTCTGCTTCAGTTCTCTGTTTATTCTTATTTAGAGAAAAACCTCCATGTGTGGGGAAGTCCCTCTGTCCCTGCCCTTTCACTTTGTGACCAGGACAACGCTATCATGCCCCTGATGCCCCTGTTCTTAGGATTTTACACCTCTGTGTGTCTCTAGAAACAGCATCCAGTGTGAAAGGGCATGGTGTTGCAGTTTGCTAGGATGGCGTCTGTACATGAGTTTGTCACAGGAGGCCTTCTGAGGGATGCCGCGGTGTGTCCTTATCCGTGGCCTGCGGGGGCTGCGTGGGGAAGAGAGCCCAGGGTGGCAGCTCAGCCCTGGGCCTCCTTTCCTCCAGAGCAGCCTGATCCCTGAACTCCACAAACTTCCCAGCCCCACAGAGAGCCCGAGAACAAAGCCCCTTTGTGACTTTTGTTTTGAATCAGGCTTGTGACAAAGGGGAGGAACGAATTGGGGGTGGGTGACTGGAGAGTGGCGTTGATGCAGGCAAAGAAAACAGAGGAGAAAAATTGTGTCTCTTTTTTGATGTTGTGTTGCCACCCCTCCCTGTCCCTCCTTCAGCTCTCCGAACAGCGGGATTTCGCAACGGCAGCTTAGGAAACAGACCCAGCGCTCCGTTCAGAAGCAACGTGTATCAGCCAACCGAGATGGCCGTTGTGCTCAATGGTGGGACTGTAAGTATCAAGATGTGATGTTTTGGCAGGAAGCCTAAGAGTGTACAGTGTTGGGGAGCAGCTTCGTCGGGGACAGACTGCTCTAGAAGGCTGCGATGTGGCCTGCAAGACAGCGGCTCCAGTCAACACCCCTTGCAGCTAGAATGCATGCCACGCTTAACATATTTCTTCTTTCCCTCTCCGCCCCCTTTCTGCACGCATGTAAAAATCCACCTCTACTTAGCTTAGCTCGTGGAGATTCATTTCAGAGAGCCCGTGTTTCTTGAGGGCTCTTGCAGCCAGTGTCAGTTATCTAGGTTTCACTCTACATTTCCCCTACTGTCACCCTGGGAGGTGACTTTTAGGGAAAGCCCAGAATTAGGCAGCCCTGGCAGATTTTGCTGACGTCCAATCTTGTTTAGGTCCCCTTCCCTGTACCCCCCCGAATCTGTGTGCGCAGCTGGGTACAGAGCTCCGTACCCTTCACCATCCCCACTCCTAGGAGGCGTCTTAAGAAATTGAAACTGTTGCCATTTCTCTACCAGGCACACCAAAAAAAAAGGGGGGGGCTTACTATCTGATGCCAAACAGACCTTCAGAATAATCGCCATCGTTTCTGTTTTGTCTCCGTGGAATGACATCGTTTTGTTCCTCCAACAATCCAGAAACGCACTCTCATTCCCACATTTACTTTCCCCACGTAGCTACATGCTTCTTTCAGAAATGACGCATGAGCCAGTTTACCTGTGTAAACTGGGCTTCCATTCTTTCTATCATGTGCCAATTCCATAACTCAACCCAAGCATTTTCTCCTGATGTAAGTCAGGGATGGTCTTGGACCTCTAGAGGGAAATCCTGATTTATTTGGGAACTGAGATTTTCGGGGCCCTTGGAATGGCATGCTAGACATGGGTTTGGAAAGGGCTAAAAGACAGACTCACAGATTTGCATTCTTGAGACTTCCTGCTATCCACGGGGCTGGTTTATGGTCAGGTGCCAAGAAAAGTAGAGCCCCTGACTCAAGCATTTGGCCTGTGTGTCATCATAAACACGGTTAGGAAAGTGCCCATCAATCACTTCTAAGCCCTCCTGGTCCCTTTTAGGACCCTGTGCCTGAAATCACCACAGACTTAGAGAAGTGAGTTTCTGGGTCAGGAAACTTACTTTCATTAGGGTTGGAGGATTCTAGAAGAAGGGAGATGACCTTCAGGAAAACAAGAGGGGCATCACACACAATGGCTGCTGGTTTTCTTGGGGGCTTCTTATTCATCCTGTCTAGGTAAAAGCAAGTTAACTTATCTCTGCCACTGTTAATGAATCAGTTTCTATGTTGACTTTGCCAAGGACAGAGTTCTTAGTGTGTTATCCTTGTTTCCAGATCCCAACTGCTCCGCCAAGTTACACTGGAAGACACCTCTGGTGAAAGACTTTAAGTTCCAGAGAATAAGAATCTCTCTTACCGATTTTATTCCCTGGCCATGTCTTTCTGGAGGGAGAAATCAGTTAACAGTAGCCGCACAAGGCCGCCTCACAGCCAGGAGATTTGGAAATCCTAGCTAAGGGGATTTCTTGTAAATGTGAACACTGCTGAACCGAAAAGCTAACACCAACTGCCCTCCCCCCACCCGCCACACACACACACACAAACACATAATACCAAATCAACCTCGGTCCCCGCAAACTAAAGCAAAGCTAATTGCAAATAGTATTAGGCTCACTCGAAAATGTGGCTGGGAAGATGATTTCATCCTCTGGGGGTTGAACAGAACCAAATTCACAGCCGGTGGGCTAGGCTGGTGTTGGTAGAATGTCAGGGTCCCCCAACCTCTCAGTAAGTGCTCCATCTACGTGGCCTCTGGGAGATGACCCTTTCGTTGAGGAGTGCTGGTGGGCGCTTTCCCACCAGCTTGCCTGTGGTTTGCACATTTCGGGGGGTCAGGAGCAGTTAAGGCGGGTATGGGTTAAGTCCAAGACCAGGCCCAACTGAATCATGGGGTAAGCTTTACAACCAGTGCTGGTGGAAGGACCCGGGCATGTGCCAAAGAAGAGAAGGTTATGCGGGCGTTTCATATGACCATCACATTTAGAAAATGGCGGCCAGCCACTGTTCCTTCAGTGGGCCTCTTCCCTAGTGCCTATGGCAAGCAAGCAAGCCCCGCCCCTCCCTGGTAGAGCTGCGGAAATACTCTGGCGTGGAGCAGCAGGCTGAAGACGGCTCCACATCTTCATTTCTTCTCTCCATCATCTCTCCCACTTCCTGCACTCACTGGTGTTTCTCCAGGCCCTTTCCCAATTTTATTTCCATGTTCATTTCAAAAGCTCAAATGGGGCCACCAGCTTGAAGACCCCTGGGGAGGCAAGATGGCCGTGGTGGGCTTTCCCAGGGTGCATCTCGGAAGCCTGCCATGCCGTGAGTTCTCGGGTCTTCCCGTGGACCGATGAGGTGGAAGCTCCGGGGTGGAGTGGATCATTCGGGGGTTTTGCTGCTTTTGGAGGGTGTGTGGGACATTTCAATCTTGTTTTTCTGCAGTTTCCATGAAAATGGTTCTCAAAGCCCATTGTTTCTGTCATGGTTTTCATCTGTCCTGAGCCAATCATTCCTTCGTTATGTGGCATTTCCAACATCTTGGCCATTAAAAGCCCCACGTTCTCTGCACTGTTTGGCCAGCATAATCGCTAGTGAGTAGTTAAAGCAAAGGGCTTTAAGCTGACGGCATGGAATGTATAAATGACGGTGGTCCTTTTGCATATACTCTAATCACTATATTGCTTTTTTCTATAAAACAACCCATAAGCCTTTAACCTTTAAAGAAAACGAGAAAGGTTAGTGTTTGGGGGGGGAATGGTCTCTTCATAAGCCAATACGTCTGAGCTATGTTTTAATAAACCTGATTTTTCTCGAGGCCTAGTCTCTGCTGTGTCCCCTCCCCTCCTCCCAGCCCCCATCCTTGTAGGGTGCTGGGGAAACCGAGGCCAGTCTCGCCATCCCTGCTATGGCTCTCCTGCCAGTGTTCCTTCCAGCTAGAGCATTTCCTTGTACGCCCATGCATGAAGAAGAGAAAGCATGGCCCCAGAATGCCACCCCTACCTGACTTCCAGAAGCACCACCGCCCCTGCCCAGAGCATGTGCTTGCTTCTAGAAAATCAGATTTCAGTCCTCTGTGCAGAGCGACATTGGGTGGATTGAAAACTTGCAGTATTGGGGAAGGGGTGGGAGGGCAAGATGCTAAGACCTGGGCTGGGGGTGGAGGGCGGGGGTGGTTGCATGCAGACCCAGTATTCTGGCGAGTAAGAGATCTCCGAACACCTCAGTCCAATCCAGTGCAAAACGACAGCCTTACACATTCTCGTGCCAGGAAATGGTTGCTCACCCCCGCTCCCTGGAGTCCTTTGGAGCTCTATGATCCTGCCAGTGACTTGGTCTACAGGCCTCCCCCCTTGCAGAGGGAGCCGTTCACATGGTCGCTTTGTCTCTCAGTTCTTTGTTGTCCAAAGGTACAAGGTGAGCACGGCCTAAGTGGTGATAAGTGGGAAGTAACCTTTCACCACCAGAAAAGTGGAGCCATCTTTAAGCCACGGGAAACTCACTTAATGAGACCCTTCCTACCCCCCACTTTTTAATCTCTGGTGTGTTGTTATGCTTCTGGGTTTTGTTTTTTGTTGGTCTTAAGACCGAGAGTGAGCTCAGTGGCCTCACAGTTGGGGCGGAAGCGGGGCGTGATGGGAGAAGGGAGAGAACGTATTTTTCTAGTGACTTCACCTGATGAGTACAAAGAGCCATCTTTGCCAAAAGACTGTGGCTGCTAGCTGCCCCCACGGAGCAGAGTTTAAATACAGGATTAAATGGCACCTCTGTTCAAGATCTGTTTATGTAAACAAGACTTGTTTGCGGAAAATGATTGGAAGAAGAGCATCTGTGATCAAAATACCTAATTGTAAGCACAACTCTTTCTGTGTCTGTTTATTAAAATCACTTGGGGACTATAACAGCCACTCTGTCCTCCCTTTTCATGGAAAACTGTCATTCCATCCTGGAGTTCTCCGCTGCAGATGGAGGGCGGGTGGGGAGTGAGGGAATCAGTTCTGAAAACTTACAAACTGGAAAGTTCTACGTGTCTCATTCAAGTGTGTCTAGGTTTTAAGATCCGGTGGTTGAAAGCTGGAGATCCAGTGCTTTCATCACAGACTCCGGCAGGGCTGCCTGAACAAGGGTGAAATTGGCATGGTCTTCAGTCAACAGCTTCTTGGTTAGCCAAGGCTGAGTGGAATGACTCAGGCTGAACCCCAGTGAAACGGAGCATTGTGGCTTTTATAATCCAATGATGCGATGAGTATACCAGCTTACAGGAGTTCTCGGCAGGTGCTTTTTATTAATTGATAAAGAGCTAAGGCTCGTTTTTGATAGATAATATATATTTATTAAATATATTAATGTGTGTTTTATAATGTTTCTCCTCCCCTGGCTGACTGTTGCATACTTATAAAAAAATCGTTAAAGAGGTTTCAAGACAATCAATGTGTACCATAAATGACTATATATAAATATTACAAATTTAAAAGGTTGTAAAGCATAGGCAGATAGGTTTTATTTTCAAAATGCTGTTCTTAACACAAATAAAGGCTTTACTATTTACTTAAGACGTGTGGTAGCTTGTCGAAACAACCCAACCCACCCCAACTCAGGGCTTTTGAATCTGCCCTGGGGCGAGTCTGGCATTTTTGAATGGGAGAATTCTGATTAACAGCAAACTACAGAACAAATGAGGGCAATAAGTTAACTTTACCCATAAAATGAGGAAATTTCTATAATAATTGTGGGGCCCAGACAACAAAGACCTCTCACTGTTGTTATCTGGGCTTAAGTGTCATATCTTGTTGGGTTTGCAGTAAAAGTTAAGAGCCTGCCTCCTTTGGGAATGGTCACAGGCAATGATGTCTTTTTTTAATGAAGATAGTAGTCACCAGGTAAACTGAAAACCCAATTTAGAGATCTGGGAGTTTAATTGCAAAGGCAGCTGGGAAACTGGTAACAAGAGCACTTCAATGTTTCTTGGAACTACCGTTAACTGTACATTTTAGTGGTGGTTGGTATAGAAGGAGCCTCCAGAAGCGCTAAGGAGATTAACTCGATGAAAGAATGAAATTTTTGGATGTTTTGCATAAAGTTTAGACTTTGGTACTTTCTTCTGATAAACTATACTAAAAGTATGTTTGCAATGAATCCTCCCAATCTGGGTGGAAGAGATTCCGCTTTCTCATGTACTGGGTCTTATCATTAAAGAAATCACAAATGGAGGAAACGTAATTTGGACATTCTACTTGCACAGGGTACCTGGAGCTCAGACTGGAAAAGACATCGACAGTGGTTAAGGTGGTGGGATCTTAGCTGCAGCCACCTCATCGTCCTCCATTTTGCATTTCACTGCAAAGAAATGAGAGCAGAAAGTCAGGAGTGATTTAAGGTTTTTAGTACATATCCAGATAGACTTGTCTTTTGGAAACAAGAAACTTCTGTGTGTGGAGACCAGTGTGCCAAGCACACACTGTGGTTCTGGCCCTATGGATCCACCAGAGAAGAATACAGGGCGATTGTCCCCTAGGGAAACACCTGAAGTTTCAAAGGCACTTCAAGTCACGTTCATGTCCTTTCTTGGTTCAGAAAAAGGTCAAAAGTGTGCTTTGCATGTTGGGGGGACTGAAGGGAGGAATTTTACTAAAAGATGATGACAGATTCCAGGCTCTTGACTCAACCCAACCTGTCACCACTCACCCTGCTCTCCCCCCCTCCTCCCCAGAAATTAAAAACTCGGTATATCACTGGGGTCAGTGACAATGTCAGAGAGAATCTTTTCTAGTCTGTCACTGTTTGGGCAAGAATGTGATCCAGGTAATTTCCTGAGTCTGCCAAACAGGAAAGTCTGCTGAACACAAAGTACGGTGCTATTTGTGAGAGAAATCAATCCCGAACAGATTAAAGGCCTTTCCAAATAGATCTTGAGAACGCCACTCCTTTGAGTATGTGTGTGTGTGTTGCAGAGGGTGGGGGTTCTTTAGGACCCTCTGTTTTTTAATGTTTTCCTGCTAGCTAGTGTTCATCTGCTTGCCTCCTGTGTTAATGCCCGAAAGTTTATTCTTCGTGAGGTCACCAACTCCGATTATTAACAGAGAGGATGTTTAGGGCTGTTACCACACGCAGCAGAGGACTCAGTCAAGCCTGTCTCCTGACCTCTCAGCGACTAGTGACACACTAGCCAGAGCCGGAACTCAGCAGCACTGCCTTGCTTTTCCAGGTCTCACAAGTTTTCTGCCTTTGACAGGGTGCAGTCTTACCGCTTTTCTGTCCCTTGTTTTAGTGAAAGATATTTGAGTTTTCCTTCTCTGTCAGGTTTCCACCTTACACAGGTTCCAGCTTTCCCAGGTTTTACTGTATATCCTGCTGCAAACGGCTGAATGTGTTCAGCAGCATAGGTGAGCCCAGTAGTCTTCAAACCGTGGGTACGCCCACCACTGGGGGTACACACAGACATTCCAAGGGGTCGCGGTCATGGGTCATTCCAGGAAAAGCAATTTCCAGGTCTTCATCTTCCACACGTCCTTGGAATTGCATGGTTTATACCAGTCCTCCTTTCCTACCTCTCCTTTCACGGTATAAAGCCAGGCAGACCTTGCCCCATCCTGGCCATGCCCAGTGTGTAAAAAACCCCAGGTGCCAGAGAAGGAAATCGTTTGAAAGGAGGCCCCTGGAGCCTCTTACCTTTTATGGGAATAACTATCAAATCATGATGTATTCATTTGGTTTTGTGACTGCTTTTTGATAAGTCAAACCAGAAGGAATATTTTTTAACACTTGGAGCCTCTGGTTGAGGAAAGTTTTTTAAAAAATGTTTTTAGTGAAAATTGTTCCACAATACAGCAGAACCTGTGTAAGGTGGAAACCTTGCAAGACCTTTCAGAGAAGGAAAACTCAAATATCTCCACTGAAACAAATGATAGAAAAGTGGTAAGACTGCACCCTGACAAAGGCAGAAAACCTGCGAGACCCGGAAAACCAAGGCAGGCAGTTCCATCAAGTTCCAGCTGGCACAGGTTTCACTGAATACGGAAATTCTTCAGGTAACCACAGTGAAGACCCTATATGTATCGAGACCCTAACTGTTATTTTTTTTATTGTACTTCAGATGGTTTACAGAACTAGATTCTCATTAAACAATTAGTACATATATTGTTTTGTGGCATTGGTTACCAACTCCATGACATGTCAACACTTGCCCTTCTTGTCCTCGGGTTCCCTATTGCCAGCTTTCCTGTCTCCTCCTGCCTTCTAATCCTTGCCCCTGGGCTGGTGTGCCCCTTCAGTCTCATTTTGTTTTACCGGCCTGCCTCATCTTTGGCTGAAGGGTGAACCTCAGGAGTGACTTCATTACTGAACTAAAAGGGTATCCGGGGGCCATACTCTCAGGGTTTCTCCAGTTTCTGTCAGGCCAGTAAGCCTGGTCTTTTTTTGTGAGTTAGAATTTTGTTCTACATTTTTCTCCAGCTCTATCCGGGACCCTCTATTGTTATCCCAGTCAGTGGTGGTAGCTAAGCACCATCTAATTATGCTGGACACAGTCTGGTGGAGGCTGTGGTAGTTATGGTCCATTAGTCCTTTGGACTAATCTTTCCTTGTGTCTTTGCTTTTCTTCATTCTCCCTTGCTCCCAGTGGGGTGAGACCAATGGAGTATCTTAGATGGTCGCTCACAGGCTTTTAAGACTACACTGAAGTAGAATGTAGAACATTTTCATTATAAACTGTTATGCCAATTGAGCTAGATGTTCCCCAAGACCATGGTCCCCACAGCCCTCAGCCCAGTAACTCGGTCCCTTAGGGGGTTTGGATGTGTCTGCGGAGCCTCCATGACCTTGCCTTGGACAAGTCGTGTTGGCTTCCCCAGTATTGCCTACTGTTGAGACCCTGATTATAATGACAGTTAACGACCCTTCACAAATGAAGATACACCACATCTTGCTAAGTGCTCTCACATATCCCACTGGGTCTGTGATATGCTCATAAGTGTTGAACAACCGTTGGGCGGGGGGTGAGGGTGTCCTGATTTGTAGCATTTGCCAGAAGCTACCAGCCTGATGACAGGATGTGGAGTTGGGAAGAGATGTGCACATTTTCACAGAGCTGGCTCCAGCACGCCATTAGGTACATTCGAGAACTTGTGTCAGGCTTAAATTTAAACCTCTAAGTGTGGTTGGGGGACAGTTCCCTGGGTGGCACAAATGGTTTGTGTTCGACTACTCACCTAAAGGCTGGCAGTTTGAACCCAGCCAGTGGTGCTGCGGGAGAAAGGCCTGGTGATCTGCTTCCATAAAGATTACCGGGAAAACCCGTGGGCCTCAGTTCTACTCTGTAACAAGGCCTCCAGATGATTTTTTTTTTTTTTAATGATTCTTTACTGTGTTTTAGGTGAAAGCTTACATAGCAAATTAAGTTCCCATTTAACAATTTTTATACAAATTGTTCCATGACATTGCTAACAATTTGCACAGTGTGTCAGCATTCTCATTATTTCCGTTCTGTTCTGTTTCCATTGATCTAGCTTCTCTTCCTCTCCTTGCCTTCTCATCTTTGCTATTGGGTAAAGGTTGACCATTTGGTCTCATATAGTTGATTGTTTAAGGAAGCGCATTACTCACAGGTAATATTGTTTATTTATAACCCAATCTATTATTTGGCTGAAAGGTGACATCTAGAAATAGCTTCAGTTCCAAGTTCAAAGGATATCTTAGGGCGATAGTCTCGAGATTCCTCTGGTCTCTATTGGTCCAGTAGGAATTTGGACCTTTTTTAGGAATTTGAATTTTGTTCTATATTTTTCTCCCATTCTAACCAGGACCTTCTATTATGTCCTCGTCAAAACTGTCGGTGGTGGTAGCCGGGCACCATCCAGTTCTTCTGGCCTGAGGTTAGAAGAAACCATGGTTCGTGTGAGCTGTCTGTGGACTAGTTTTGTCTTTGAGCCTTTAATTTCCTTCATTCTCTTTGAGACCAATTGTATCTTAGAGGCCTCCAGGTGATTCTGACGCATGCAAGCTAAACGTTAAGACCCACAGACCACTGGTTCTCTTCCCTGGCTGCGTCCAAGAATCACCTGGAGAGCTCTGAAACTTAACGGTGCTTGGGTCTTGCACCAGAAATTCTGATGTCGTTGGACTAGAGACTGGTTGTCTGTGTGATACAAAGAGACCATTCTGGGTTCAAATCCTGGCTTAGCTGCTTGTAGCTGTGTGCTCTCAGCTTCTCTGAGCTAGCTGCTGTATTCCTCATGTACAACAAGAGGAAGAAACACATTGCAGTGTGGTTGTGTGGATTCATTGTAACTTTTGAAAGTGGCTGCCCTGTGGTCTGTCACCCTTCTCCCTCCTTGGGTAAAGTAAACCAAACCATTGCTGCCGAGTCGGTTCTTACTCATGGTGACCCCACGTGTTACGCAGTAGAACTGCTCCGTATAGTTTTCTTGGCTGTCATCGTTAGAGAAGCAGATCGCCAGGCCTTTCTTCCATGGCACCACTGGGTGGGTTTGAACCACCAACCTTTAGGTTAGTATGGCTTTTAACATCACTTGAGCCTTAATGGTCACTGGCTACAAGAGAAATCAGTAGGGTGACTTGAAAACAGCCAGAGGTCTGATACTATGTGTGAGAAGGGGAAACTGACTCACTGTCCGTGGAAGTGCTGGCAGGTAGAGACTTGAAGAAACTTTAGGAGTCCTGGTGGTACAGAAGATTAACACACTACACTACTAACCAAAAGGTTAGAGGTTCTAGTCTACTCAGGCACCCTGGAAGAAAGGCCTGGCAACTTATTTCTAGAAAATTAGCCATTGAAAACAGCGTGAAGCACAGTTCTACTCTGACACACATAGTGTCACCATGAGTCAGGGCTGACTCGATGGAACTTTAAGTCCCTTTAAGGAAACTAGACCCTTAATCCTCAGTGCAGTTCAGAGGAGTCTAGAATTCCCCTCAACTTCTGAGGCATCATGGTGGCTGCCTGTGAGTCTCAAAATTTAAGCCAGCTGAAATAGGCCTTTCTGTCTGGCCCACAACTAGCAGACAGATCCTAGTGGCTACTAGGGTGGGACTGGTTTCCGGGAGAAATTCTCAGCCCTTGGGTTTTCTTGGTTCCTCGCCTCTGCCTGAAGGAAGAATCCCTCTGTGTGCCTGTGTGGGGTGTTTAAATGAGTTCCTGTCAGTTCTTTGATAACCTCTCTTATCCATCCCCTCTTCTCTGGCCTCACCTGGGAAAGGGCGCTTACCATTTCTTTCAGATCATTACACAAAAATCTGGAGGGGAGGAGAGCCAGAAGGGATGTTAGGGACTCTCCTTCAAAATGGCAAGTCAAGACTGGAAGTAGATGGAATGAGTCTCACGGTAGAATCACCTGGGGAGCTTCTAACAGCCCCGTGCAGGGGGACCCTAGATGATGAAGTCAGAACCTCTGGATATGGGGACTGTCAATTGCTGCTGCTGCTGCCATGGAAGACTGTTTGGCCTTATCAAGTGAAACTGAAGATGCACAGGCGTACCGTGCAGGGTATCCTGCAGCCCCTGGAGAAACTCGTGTACGTGTACTGGGAGACGAAGTTGTTGTTAGGTGCCCTCAAGTTGGTTACAACTCATAGCGACCCCATGTACAACAGAACCAAACACTGCCCAGTCCTGCACCATTCTCACAATCGTTGTTATGCATAAGCCCATTGTTGCAGACACTGTGTCAATTCATCTGGTTGAGGGTCTTCCTCTCTTTCACTGTCCCTCTCCTTTACCAAGCACGATGTCCATCTCCAGGGACTGGTCCCTCCTGATAACATGTCCAAAGTATGTGGGACGTAGTCTCGCCATCCTTGCTTCTAAGGAGCATTCTGGCCTACTTCTTCCAAGACACAAATTACGATGCTCATAGTAGCAGAAAACCAGAAACAACCCAAATGTCCATCAACAGCAGGCTGGATAAATTGTGTCTATTTGAACAGTGATATGTGGCAGTGAACACAAATGAAACATAGTCACCGGTTTCAACTTGGATTAGTTTAACAATGTTGAAGGAAAGATGCAAGTCACAGAATAATACAGATAATGTGATTCTATTATCTGGATGTCAAGGGATGTGTACAAAGAACTAAAGAAAAGCAAGAGAATGATTACCACAAAAGCTAGGGAAAATGGCTTCATGGAGAGGAGGAAGGGGCTTCAAACATGTGGACAGTGTTTGATTTCTTAGCCTGGGTGGTGGTTACGTGGGTGTTTGCTTTATACCTACGTGTTTTATAGTCACTGTTGGATGTACAGAGCCCTGGTAGAGCAGTGGTTAACAGCTCTGCTGCTAACCAAAAGGTCAGCAGTTTGAATCCACAAGCCACTCCTTCGAAACCCTATGAGGCAGTTTACTCTGTCCTATAGGGTCGCTATGAGTTGGAATCCACTTGATGGCAGTGAGTTTGTTGGATTTATATTTCACCCAGAAAAGTGAAAAGATACAAAGATGCTAGGATATTACTTAAAGTAAAATCCATTTGGATCCACAATCAACGCCCATGGAAGCAGTAGTCAAGAAAGCAAATGATGTATTCCACTGGGCAAATCTGCTGCAAAAGACCTCTTTAAAGTGTTAAAAAGGAAAGATGTCACTTTGATGACCGAAGGTACACCTGACCAAGCCATGGTATTTTCAATCGCCTCACATGCATGCAAAAGCTGGACTATGAATTAGGAGGACTGAAGAACTGATATATTTGAACTATGGTGTTGGCAAAGAATACTGAATAGACCACAGACTGCCAGAAGAATGAACAAATCTCTCTTGGAGGAAGTACAGCCAGAATGCTCCTTACAATCAAGGATGGTGAGACTTCGTCTCATGTACTTTGGACATGTCATCAGGAGGGACCAGTCCCTAGAGAAGGATATCATGCCTGCTGGAGTAGAGGGTCAACGAAAAAGAGGAAAACCCTCAACAAGATAGACTGACACAGCGTCTACAACATGGGCTCAAACATAGCAACAACTGTGAGGATGGCGCAGGACTGGGTAGCATTTCATTCCGTTATACATAGGGTCATTATGAGTCGCAACCAACTCTATGGCACCTAACAACAACAACTGCATATTACTTACAAAGTCAACCAGTCAAGGAGCAGCACGGAGTGATGTAATTGTGTTGGGAGGGTGGGGTGGGATGTAAGTGAGGTAACCCTCATCTTTTGCAGCAGGAAATCAGTAGACAATGTTTCCAATTGATGGAACAAGCTTGTTAGAGATAGGACATGACACAGGGGCTGATGATTTTCCACATCCTTATATATTGTAGTATATATCTTTTCAACCATGAGAATCACGTGAAGGGTTACTTTGTGAAAAATTAGGAAGCAAGGTCTCTCCCTAGTGGTCATCCTCCTGGTCTTGGCAGAGCAGAGCCTTGCACAGATAGGTACTCAATAGGTGGGCAAGAAGGTGAGAGGGAGGGAGCAGGCAGGAGAGAAGGAGGTCACCTTAGTTTAGAGACATTATCAGGACTGGCTTTCAACACCAGTAGACAGATGCCTCGCTGCCCCTGTGCCGTCCTTGTCCCCCTTGGCAAGCTGGTCCCCAGCCAGTTCCGGAAGGAATGGGAGAGTGGAAAATCCCAGAGAGATGTGCCAGCCCTTCAGCTTCAATTAACGGCAATGTGACAAGAAAAGCCATGCATACTAATGAGACCTTCGTCCATCTCCTCCTTGTGGTCACCCTCACCCTCTCAATCCCAGTCAGCGATGAGGTTGGGACTCCTATGGCCCAGAGAAAAACCTCCCAGCAAGAAGTGGTATGACAGGGTTGTTCAGCCTGGGGCACTGGATAAAAATACAGATTCTAGGGCCCCACCCTAGACATTCTAAATCAGAATTTGCAGGAGTGGGTCCTGGGAATCAGTATCCCACACCCCTGTGCCACCCACACCCCATCCCTCAGGTGATCCTTTGGACCTAGCAGGTTGGAGAAGGAATGCTTCATCATTCAGCCACTACTCAGCGCCTGCTCTCTGCAGGCCCACGTCAGCTGTGGCCCAGCTTTACAGACGGCCCTGCCTGCTGAGGGTGCTGGGAGGAGCAAACAGGACGAGGGATGTCAGGTGCTGAGCACTGAGTCCGATCCATAGTTTTGGGTTTTTTCCCCAGTTGCTGCTGAGTTGATTTCAACTTATGATGACCCGTGTGTGTTGGAGTAGAACCGTGCTCCAAAGGGTTTTCGATGGCTGATTTTTTAGAAGTAGAGGGCCAGGCCTTTCTTCTGAGGCACCTCTGAATGGACCTGAACCTCCAGGAAAAAAACCCATTAACCATTTGCACCACCCAGGGACTGAGTTAAGCACTCAATAAATATTAGTTATTATTATTTTTACAGCCTTGTCTTTGCCCTTAAGGAGCTCACAGTCTAGAGGGGGAGGTAGAAAAATAAATAGGGAATTATAAGATTCAAGACACTGCAGAGAGAATGCTCACCAGTCACGTGGCTGTGGGCCTGCAACAGTGCTGGGTCTTGAGATGACAAAGACGAGGCTGGTTCACACTCGCAGTTTTGCAGTGTATATAACCAGTTGCCTTTGAATCAATTCTGACTCATAGAGACCTTTTAGGACAGAGTAGAGCTGCCCCACAGGGTTTCCAAGGCTGAAATCTTTACAGAAGCAGACCGCCACATCTTTCTCCCACTGACTGCCTGGTGGGTTAAAATACTATTTGTTTGACACGTTTAGCACCTGATTTCTAGGATTCCAGGTAAATAATTAAACACTTCTGTGGTATCTACCGAGCCCTTTGTCTACATTAGTAGTGAGGAAAAGTACTGTTATTTACCCCAGCTTTACAGATGAGGAAACTGAGGCACAGACAGGTTACGTAACTTGCCTGAGGTCACAGCATGGGCTGTCTGGCTCCCACGCACATGCTCTTAGCCTCTACGGTATCACGATTTTGACAATCACCTCTCACCGGGCAGGCAAACGTTTCTGTTCTCAAAGATATGACAACACTGTCCTGACATAATCTTTAAACCTTAAACCAAAAATATCCCCTGAAGTCTTCTTAAAGCCAAACAAGAGTTTAGCTAAACTAGTAAAAAATGTCTCCCTTGAGTATTATGCTCTTTTAAGAACTATCTACACAGGATCGACATGACGACAGCAACTAGAAAGATTAGATAGGAACCTTAGGGGGCAGTGAGTTTATGTGAATGGGGGAGGAAAAGCTCAGAAACGGAGAGTGAGAATGGTTGCACAACCCAAAGAATGTAGTCAATATCACCGAATTGTACCTCGATAAACGGCTGAATTGATGTGTGTTTTGCTATGTATATTCTCAACAACAACAACATAAATTAAAAAAGATACGACAGTGTGCGCAGATGAAGGTGTTTACCACAGCATCATTTATCACATAAACAAGCTGAAAACAAATGCCCAACAATTAGGAAATGATTAAGTATCTGACAATATATAAATCCCATGAAATATTATAAAGCCATTAAAACAGGATGTTTTTGCAAAGTCTGAAGGAACAGGGTGAAATGTTAAGGGGAAAATACAGTGAGGCTGCATTTCATGTAAATTTTCATGATGCAGATTTGAAATTGCTCAATACCAAAAGTTAACAATGTCTGCCAAGGAGTATGTAATTGTTAATTTCATGGGTCAGGTTGGCTAGGCTTTGATTCTCCGTGGTTTGGCCAAACATTAGCCCAGTTGCTGTCATGGAGTCATGAAATCAGTTAGCCTTGGGTAGAGCAGATTATCTTCCATAATGTAACATAATGCAATGTAATTACTTTCCAAAATGCAATCTAATGAAATACAACAATCAGTTGAGGTAATACCAATGTAGGATGAATCCTAAGCTTAATCACTTCTGAATTGTAAAAAGAACCAGAATAGACACCAAAACACACACATAGGGGAAGATAGGCACCATGCCTATGTGAAGACTAACAAAGAAACACCAAGGATTGCTAAAAGACACCAGAAACTAGGAGAGAGGCTCACAGAAGGAACTGACATAGCTGAGACCCTGATTTAGACTTTTAGCCTCCAGAAGTGTGAGAAAATGAATTTCTGTTCTTTAAAGCCACCCACTTGTGATATCTCTGTTACAGCAGTGCTAGCAAGCTAAGAGTACAAGGATGGTCCAAGGGCACTGAGGCATCTGTTGGTGTTGGAAGTAACCATGATATCTCCACACCTAAGGTGGAAATGGGGTTCTTTCACTCACTCACCCCTGCCTGTCTTCTTCCCTTCTGTCTCTCTGGGAAAAAAAAAATATATATATATATATATATACATATATATATATATTTATGTATGTATTTTAGAACAAGTGACTCCTATTTTACATTCATTCCTGTGTAAGGTCTTCAAAGTGGATCCCTTAAATGTGACTGTCCTATACAAAGTTACACTCATTACTTCCAAAAATACATTCATTACCTCAACTATGCTATAACCTAGTATCTCAACAGTATTCAAACAGACAAAGGCTACAGCTGCTAACCAAAAGGGTCAGCAGTTCAAATCCACCAAGCGCTCCGTGGAAACCCTATGGGGCAGTTCTACTCTATCCTATAGGGTCGCTATGAAGTTGGAATCAAATCAACAGCAATGGGTTTGGTTTGTTTGTTTTAACTAAACATAGATAAAATAATTGAAAGGAAATATACTAAAACAAGTAAATATACAATTGGGAAAAAATTTTCTAATTAAACCTCAGAAATGAGGCATGTTTGCCAGGCAAATATATCAGGAGAACCAACACCTACACAGCATTACTAAAATCAGTCAGAACCCAAACCTGGGGGAAAGGTGGGAAGGATGACAGAAGAAATTTGGGGTCAGGTGGCCAATCAGAAGCTGCAGGTAGGTACTGCAGAAGCTGAACCTCCAGTATTGTCAGATCTAATGCTGGGAGACCCTGGAGACCCATCTATGGTTGGAAAAACACTCCAAATGTGAAGTTGCCTTAATAGAGGTGACCGTTAAAATACTAATGGGAAATGTTTGCTAGGAAAAGTTTCTGTTTGGAGAATTGCTAGAGAAATAATGTTTTCCTCTCAATTTGACTGTTAATGGAAAGGTGGGCTTTGGGGACAATCAGATTAGTATTCAAATCCTGGTTCTGGCCCAGCTACCATTACTGAACGATTTGATCAAAGATTCTATAGAAGAATCCTGACCAAAAGGGGGAATACTATGGAACAGAACTTAATTAAAGTTCTGCCCCTCTCAAGGATCCCAGACTGGCTGGAGCCTTTGAGGCTAGATGACCCCCTGGAACTACTGCTTCAAGGAAATGCTTAAACCTTAAACCAAAACTATCCCCTGAAATCATCTTCACACTAAACAATTAAAAAAAAAAAGTTTAACTTAATTAGAAAAGAATATCTAACTTCAACATTGTATTCTTTTAAAGAATTATTTATATGAGATCAATTTGACCCCAACAACTCAAAAGGTTAGATGAGATGCTTAGGGTCAGTGAGTTTGTGTTGATGATGGTATGATGGCAAAACAATTCAGAAAAGGATATTGAGAAAGGTGGCACAATTTGAACATAACCAATATCACTGAATTGTACATATAGAAATTACTGAATTGAAAAAAAAAAA
Organism: Loxodonta africana; assembly: GCF_030014295.1. Lineage (NCBI taxonomy): Eukaryota > Metazoa > Chordata > Mammalia > Proboscidea > Elephantidae > Loxodonta > Loxodonta africana. The sequence goes on along the minus strand of NC_087353.1, from coordinate 75,835,070 downwards.
AATCCTGGTGTCATTGATTGAATTGTGCCCCCAAAAATGTGTGTTAACTTGACTAGGCCATGATTCCCAGGACTGTGTGATCAACCATCATTTTGTCATCTAATGTGATTTTCCTATGTGTTGTAAATCCCACCTTTATGATGTTAATGAGGCAGGACTGAATCTCTATGATTAGGTTGTATCTTGAGTCAATCTCTTTTGAGAAATAAGAGAAGCGAACAGAGAAACAAGGGAACCTCATACCACCAAGAAAGCAGTGCTGGGAGCAGAGTGCATCATTTGGACCTGCGGTTCCTGCGCAGAGAAGCTCCTAGTCCCAGGGAAGATTGATGACAAGGACCTTCCTCCAGAGCCGACAGAGAGAAAAAGCCTTCCCCTGGAGCTGGTGCTCTGAATTTGGAATTCTAGTCTACTAGACTGTAAGAGAATAAACTTCTGTTTGTTAAAGCCATCCACTTGTATTTCTGTTATAGCAGCACTAGATTACTAAGACACTGGCTTTGCCACTTAATAACTGGGTGACCCCTCCAAGCTTCAATATCCTTATCTGAATGACAGGCACAATAATGTTGACCTTACAGAGGCCTTTTCAGGATTAAAGATGATGATGTATTTAAAGTGCCTGACACAGTGATGGACACATAGTAGATATAAATGTGACTATCTTTCCCCCTAAGTAGACTGTAGAAATATATAAGCTGAAGTGCTGCTAAAGAGTTCACCTAGAATCTTAAAATCTGTAACATGTCAATTCATCTGAAAGTTATTTATCTTGCAAGCCTGACTATCACACACCGCAATCTTGAAAGCAAGCAGAAAAAGCCAATACAGATGTTCTGAAAAATTGCCCTAAATCTCCGGTGTTTGAGTCATAGGAGAGCCTTTCAGGCCCTCTCTCAGAGCGTGTGTGCTCATTCTTGAAACATTATTCCAGCGAGTTTAGCTATCTGATATCCCAACAACATCACTGAGATTAGAAATGAAATGGAGTCCCCATGGCTGAAAAGCACATAAAGAGATAGGCAACATCATTCATCATCAAGGAAATTAAAGCTACAATGAGGTATCTGGTACATACCCATCAGGATGGTTAAAATGAAAAGCGTTCGCCCTCCTAAGTGTTGGCAAAGATGAAGAGAGTAGCTGGAACGTTCATGCACTGCTGACAGAAATGTAACACAATGCATGGAAAAATGACTTGGCAGTATCTGCTAAAATTAAACGTATGTCTACCTGCTGACCCAGCAATTCCACTCTTGGGTAATATACAACCAAACTGAGTATTAACATCCACCAGAAAACAGCACAAGAACATTCATAATAGCATTTTTCATAATAGCCCAAAGCTGGATATAATCTAAGTGTCCATTGATAAGTGAATAGATACATGAATTGTGATAATATTCATACAAGGGAATACTACACAGCAATGAAAAAGAGCAAACTACTGCTACCTGGAACAATTTGGTTGATAGCTCCCAGACATAATGTTGAGCAAAAGCTCCCAGACATAAAAGAGTTCATACTATGTTTTCCATTCATATAAAGTTTGAGAATAGGCAAAACTACTCTATGGTGATAGAAATCAGAATAGAGTTTACCAAGGGAGCCACACTGGGTGCTGAGCGTGTTCTTTAGCTTGACCTGGGTGGTAGTTAGATGGTGTCTGCTTATATAGAAGTTCAGTGAGCTGTGGACTTATAACAGTGCCCTCTACTTAAAAAAAAAAATAAATCTAAAAATGGGGAGAAAGATAACAAGCACAAAAATCTGAGGCCCTTTTCATTTCTATCTAGAGCAAACTGTCTTACATGCCTCAGCAGTCCCTGAGGGCACCATGCTTGCAACAGAATATTAATGGTATCACATGATTAATCAGGAAATTTTGATTCACCAGGTCCTGGACACTATGCGCAGGGCTTTACATACATGTAAAGATGAGGTGAATGTTGTCATCATTTCCATTTTACTAATGAGGAAATATGAGTCCTGATGGTGCAGAGGTTAAGAGCTCAGCTGCTAACTGAAAGGCTGGCAGGTCAAATCCACCAGCTGCTCCTGGGAAACTCTACAGGGCAGTTCTACTCTGCCCTATAGGGTCACTATGAGTCAGAATCGACTCAATGGCAACGGGTTTAATGAGGAAATTGAGGCTCAGAGAGGTTAAGTAACTTGCTAAGGTCACAGAGCTAAGTAAATGGGCATGCCAAGATTCTACCCAGGGCTATCTAATTCAGAACCCTTGGTCTTAACAACCACATCATACTATCACAGAATAAGAATTGGGGCCCTGAATTTGACCCAGAATCCTCAAAAAAAAAAGAGAGCTTAAAATGATGTTTTACACTTTCCTGTTAGGAAGGCAGGGAGGTATACAATATATGTGTATTACCAAGATTTTCTTTCCTTTCTGTTTTAATGAACTGAATTTTTAAAATAAGATTATTTGTCCCTTATAAAAGTGATACATGGTCATCATAGAAAATTCAAAGAATACAGGAAAGAAAAAAAAAGGCGGTGGGGTCGGGGGGAACCCACAAAAGCTCCACTTCCCTCTACTGGAAGAACAACTCATAGAAGATTCACTCTCTAAAAAGAAACAAATGTTGACATTCAAGCGGTAAATGTCAGTAGTCTGGTAAATTTACCTCCATTTCTTGACAGTACCAGATGTTGTGTTGGATTATTTTTAGGGAAGTTGGGCCGACATGGAAGCCACAAGGCATTCAGGGCAAATTTGACAGTCTTGAGTGTGCAATAATTGTGGCTTTCTGTTGTTGATGTCTAAACAATGTTACTAAAGTAAACTCAGAGCAAAGCCTCCTTCAAGGCAGTATTTTAAATGGGAACATTTGGTACTAGAAGTGGCAACATTAGTTACACTGAGATAAAATCACAGGATTGTCAAGTTTTAATCCTGGAAAAAAAATCTTGAATCCTGGAAAGGATGACATTTAATAGTAGGTGAGGTAACTGAGGCCCAGACAGGGAAAGGAAGCCACAGAAGCCAAGTCAGCAGCAGGGCCATCCCAGCAAGCTTAGGAACCAAAGAGATCTGGGTTTGAATCCCACCATGGTTTACCAACTGGGTAGCCTGAGCAAGTCTCTTATCCTCTTGGTAGCCTCAGTTCCCTCATCCATAAAATGAGGATAGTAAGATACACCTTCTGTTCATATGTGTTTATATATCAGTATTGTCTTTCTACATTTTGATTTACAAGGTTAGCTCCATTGCACATTAGTTGAATTGCTAATAACCATCTTCTAGTAGGTTGACCCTTGAAGTTCTGTGTCTTCAAAAGCCTAGTGTGTCATGGACGTGAATGAACACAGGCAAACCCCATCAGCCATGTCTTATGACTTTTTTTTATTTATCTCTGCATGCTCAGCTGCTGCTGCCAAGATGGATCCTTTAGAAATATCTCAGGCATTTTGAATGAGCTTGGGTTATAAACAGTTCTCATCCAGTTCAGACTGGCAGAAGCTCTGTATATCAATGTTGCCTTCAAGAGGGATAGAAACAAATCCTTCTTTTATTTTTAAACAGCTTCTCTACACGTGTAACAAGTTGATAAATAATTTCAATCTGTATTTCGTTATTCAGGGACAGTATTCAACTCATTACTTGGGTAGCTGACAGTGCTCATGTCAAAAACCTCCAGGGACTAAGAATCTAAATTTATCAAACAATAAAAGAAAGAGGTGGGAATTAATATCCCAAATGTTTCAACCACAGCATTCTTTCTAACAGGAAATCCCCTGGTACACTGTAAGAAAGCCATTGCTCTGGCGAGGAGCACATTCTTCTGTAAATAAAATCATATTTTCAGAAAGGTAAACTCATCTTACCTACGTCACCTTTACCTCTAAATGTCTACTGTTCTGTCCATTCCCATTGCCACCAGGTCATCCAATCCATCCCCAAACTGAAGCCAATCTTGTCCTCCTAGAAAGCCCGTCTGATGCTGCCATTCCCCATCTAAACCTCCCGGGATCAAATCCAAAGTCCTCAACACGGCCTACAAGGCCACTGCTCTCTCTGGTGTCATCACATTGGCCTTCTTTCATCCCCCCTTCCAGGCCCAGGTCCTTTGCCCAAGTCATTCCCGCATCCTGGAAAGTCCTCCCTGCCACTCACATCTCCTGAACTGTTAGTACACTTCAGATCTCAATCTCAGGAACTTAGGTCAAGTCCTCCCTGTTAAAGTTTAAAGTTTTTCCTAGCACCCTGAACTTCCTTGAAGCACTCATCACAGTTAGTAATCAGGTATTGTGTAGCACTTGTATAATTATTTGAATAGGGTCTGGCTTCCCCACTAGACTTGGAACTACCAACAAAGCAAGAGGCTGGCTTATGTTCTCCGTTGCAGCCCCAGCACCTGGCATGAACCAGTCTCTGGCCCAGAGAAGATGCTCGGGGGGAGAGGGAGGTCTTTATTGAACCACTGAGCACAATCCTACTCTAGTTTCCTTTGAAAACCCTAGAGCCCCCTCTCATCTCCAGGCTATACTTCCTTGAGGAAGGACTCACACCCTTACCAGCAGTGTACAGGGTGCTTCAGCTCAGTGGGAACGCCCAGACTCTAGTGTCAGAGAGGCAAGTGTTTACATCGGGTTTAGCCCTTAGTGCCTGCATGCCCTTGGCCTAATCACTAATCCTCTCAAGGCTTGTTTCCTCGACTATAAAATTGGGTTTCTAAGGGAGCTTACTGCACAGGATAATAAACCAAAACCAAACCCATTGCCATTGAGTTGGTTCCGACTCACAGTGACCCTACAGGACAGAGCAGAACTGCTCCATAGGGTTTCCAAGGAGCAGCTGGTGGATTTGAACTGCCAACCCTTTGGTTAGCTGCCATAGCCCTTAACCACTGTGGTGATATTTAAATACACTAACTAAAATCTCATATGTCAATCCACCATAAGCATGCCCAGCACACTACAGGTGCTTACTAAATGATGCTTCTTGTTGTGATTTGGGTCTTAGTTTGCCTGACTTCATGAGCTAAGTCCCTTAAGCCCCTACTACTGCTACAAGGTAGCCAACAGCAACAAAACACAACATTTGGCCTGGGGGCCTGGCCCTTTCCTTCTTTCCTTTGTCAGCACCTACTGTGTGTTTGTTAGGTGCTGGACCTAAATGGTGAACAAATCAGACAGAGCCTTTGCTCTCTTGGAGCTAATCTATATTTGAGTTAAAATATAATTGGTTTTCCCCAGACACTCTGTACTGTACTCTGTCCTAAAGTCACTCCTGAGGTTCACCTTCAGCCAAAGATTAGACAAGCTCATAAAACAAACAATAATACATGTAGCTCAGCCATGTATATAAGACTAAATGGGCACACCAGCCCAGGGGCAAGGACAAGAAGGCAGCAGGCAGCAGGAGAGCTGGATAAATGAAAATGGGGAACCCAAGGTTGAGAAGCAGAAAGTGTTGACATATCACAAAGCTGGTAACCATTGTCACAAAACAACATGTGTATTAATTGTTCAACGAGAAACTAAATTTGCTCTGTAAACCTTCATCTAAAGCACAATAAAAATATATGTATAATTGGTTTTGTGTTGAAGCATTTTAATGGGGGAAAGAAGAGTTTTTTCAACCAATGGTGCTGGGCAACTGGACCTACACATGCAAAAGAATGAAGTTGGATCCCTACCTCACACCATATATGAGAATTCACTCAAAATGAAACAAAGACCTAAATTTAAGACCTAAAACTATAAAACTCTTAAAAGAAAACTTAGGTGTAGCTCTCCATAACCTTGGGTTGGGCAACAATTTCTTAGATATAACATCAAAAGCACAAGCAACAAAAGAGAAAATATATAAACTGAAGACGTCACCAAAATTAAAGAATTCTGTACTTCAAAGGATACTACCAGGAAAGTAAAAAGACAACCCACAAAAAGGAGAATTTTTTTTTTTGTAAATAATATATCTGATAAATGACTTGTATCCAGACTATATAAAGAACAATTACAACTCAATAATAAAAAGAAAAATAGCCAAATTTTAAAGATGGGCAAAGAATCTCAACAGATATTTCTCCAAAGAAGGTATACAAATGGACAACAAGCACATGAAAAGATGCTCAATCACGGAACTGCAAATTAAAAGCATAATGTTATACCATTTCAAATCCACTGAGAGGGTTATGGAGCCCTGGTGACACAGTGGTTAAGAGCTTGGCTGCTAACCAAAAGGTCAGCAGTTTGAATTCACCAGCTGCTCCCTGGAAACCCTATGGGGCAGTTCTACTCTGTCCTATAGGGTTGCTATGAGTCAGAATTGACTGGACAGCAATGGGCTTGTTTTTGGCTTTTTTTTGAGGAGGGCTATATCAAAAAGATGGACAATAACAAGTGTTGGTGAGGATGTGCAGAAATTGGAATCCTCAAACACTGCTGGGTAGGAATATAAAATGGTGCAGACACTCCACAAGCTAGTCCGGGAGTTCCACAAACTGTTAAACATAGAGTTACCATATGATCTAGCAATTCCACTCCCAAGAGAAACGAAAACATATGCCCACACAAAAACTTCTACACAAATGTTCACAGCAGCATTATTCACAATAGGCAAAATGGGGAAACAACTCAAATGTCCATCAATCAATGAATTTGAATAAACAAAATGTGGTATATTCATACAGTGGAATATTATTCAGCAATAAAAAAGAACGAAGTTACTGATCCATACTACAATATGGATGAATCCTGAAAATATTATGGTAAATTAAAGAAGCCAGTCTCAGAGAACCACAGGTTCTATGATCCCATTTGAGATGTCCAGACGAAGCAAATCTACAGGGGCAGAAATTAGGTTAATGGTTACTTAGGGCTAAAGCAGAAACCCTGGTGGAGTAGTGGTTAAGAACTACATCTGCTAACCAAAAGGTCGGCAGTTCAAATCCACCAGGTGCTCCTTGGAAACTCTATGGGGCAGTTCTACTCTGTCCAATAGGGTTGCCATAAGTCGGAATCGACTCGACAGCAATGGGTTTTTGGGGCTAGAGCAGATGGGGAGATTTTGGAGAGTGATGGTCAAGGGGTACAGGGTTTCTTTTTAGGGCAATGAAAATGTTCTAAAATTGACTGTGGTGATGGTTGCACAACTCTGTGAAGATACTAAAAGCCATTGGATCGTACACTTTAAAGGGTGAACTGTACGGTATGTGAATTAATCTCAATAGAGCTGTTAAAAAAAAAAAAAGACAACAACATTTTAATAGTAAATGTCTCTGGGTAGTGAGACTTAAAATTATCTACATTTTTGCTCCAAAGTTTCTACAGATGGAAAGTATTACTTTTAAAATCAGTTAGGAAAATGTTTTTTTAAAAAAACTTGTTAAAGTAATTGCCAGCAGTATTCGCCTTCTCTACGAAGTTGATAAAACTCACACCTTGGCAAGAGTCAGATAGACCCTAATGACAACTCCCCCAGGCCAGGCTTCTTGGTTTTGAGTGTTCTTACATACGCATTATCTCATCTGAGATTCACAACCTGTCTGTGTGGTACACAAGGCAAATACCTGTTTTCTCCTGAATGTATTTACATCCTGCTTCCTCCCAAAAAGGACGTGAAATAATTTACAACAAAAGAGGGTTAATACAAATAGAAAAAGAAAACCAAGGCTGAGGAGAAAATGGAGAATTTAAATGTTACCCATAAGAGTCAGTATGTTGCTATAAATGACCTTTAAATTAAACACTGAGCTTACTGGCAGACAAGGCAAAAAGGGAAAGTCAGGGAAGTAGCAAACCATTTCCTCAAGAGAAGCAACATTTTTTTCCTGGCACCATTTACTGGATGGCATTTCTTATATGGGGATTGATTTTTCTAAAAGAATTTAATAGAGTTTTACCCAAACAACTTTTTACAGAAGATGCAGAAATACATGTAATATGGTAATTTACTATAGCTACCTTGACTTTTTAACTCAAAGACACACTACCTTGGCAGACTTAGGTGAAATCTAAGATCATGGCATCCAAGTTTGTGATCCAATATAATCTAGTGGTTTTCGTTTTTTAAACCTCCCATGATAAGAAACACATTTCACAGCACACACACACACACAGCTGAAACAACAGTTTCACCAAACATTTCCCTACTATAAGCGATGCATGTTGATATTTTGTCTCTGTTCTATTTAAATTTTTAAAATGCTGTGGCAACCCGCTAATTGATTTCACCATCCATGGATGGAAAAACTTTGCTCTAACATGGTCCAGAAAATGGTCTGATTTCCCATAGCCACCTATTGTGTGCGAGGCACTGGATTAAGTGTGCTACATGCATTGTTTCATCGGAGTCTCCCTAGGATTCAGTGAGGGGGGTCCTTTTATGATTTCCATTGTACGGATGAGGAAACTGAAGCTCAGAGGGTTAAGTAGCTTGCCCGAGGTCACACAGCCAGTAAGAGTAGGTGACTACCAGGCTGCAGTCTGTTTAACTCCAATAATCTTGTCTCTCAGTTGGACTTTTAAGGGGGTATTAGTTTTATTTTACATTAGAAGATGGAGGATCCGGAAGGTTAAGCGCCTTGCCCAAAGACACACAGCTAGGAAGCTTAAAGCTAGGATTCGAACGAACGTCTTAGGACTCTAAGCCCAGGACTCCTGCTGCCATTATCAGCTGCTCATCCTTGATAGCTTCATATGTCACTTTGAAACCTCTTAAATAACAAGGAGTTAAAATGCTAGAGAGGGATCTGTTGGTGTTTGGTAACCCCAACACATATGGCAACAGCAGAAGGTACGCAAAAGGCTTTTTAGGCTCCACTACTTCCTTCCTACTCCGAGTGTGGCAAAAGAAAACATTTTTGAAAATGGCTTCCTATACAACAAAATGTTACCAGTGACAGTGTGGTGGGTAAACGTTTTTTGGTCTCTTGATCCTTTTCTGTATTTTTCATTATGAGGACTTACTGCTTTGTTAAGTGGTCAATTTTAAAATTATTTTAAGAGGAATTAGTCTGTCCTTTTTAACATCTAGCCTCCATAGCTCTATACTTTTAACATCTTCCATGTCCTAGACTAATGCGAGTTGAATCTGAAAATTGGCAAGACGCTTCAGATGCTCAGATCCTAAATTTAGATCCTGAGCTTGAATACCATGCGGCCAGAGTGTTGGATGGGTGCTCAGAGAGAAAACAAGGCAATTATCCGGGCCGGATCACTGCCCTTTAAGCCAGGCTCACAGGCGTGAAGGAACACGTGCCTTCTGCCCTCAGCAATGTCATCAGAGGCTGGGTCCTGATGGGCTTGGAATGAAACCAAACACCAGCAGATTCCTTCCCAGCATTTTAATTCCATAAATAATATCTGTGCATTGCAGCACAGTGAAGTGGCTAAGAGGGAGGACTCTGGAGTCAAGCTGTCTGGCTCTGCTACTTTCTTGCTGTGTGACCCTGAGTACATTGTTCAACTTCTCTGTGGCTCAGTTTCCTCATTTAGAAAAGGGAGACCATAGTAGTACCTACTTCAAAGAGTTGTTGGGAAGATTAATCAACTGAAGTACTTGGAAGACAGCTTGCCTCCTAGTAAGCACACAGTAAATATGAATGGTCCTTGTTATTTAGAAAATATGGATAATCAAAAAAGAAAAACAATCTCCTTCATTTCTATTTTAGACAAAAGCAGGCAAAAATCAATCAATTCATCAATCATCTGCATTACCATCACTTAAGAGATAATCATTAGCACTTTGGGGTTCTATTGCAACAGAGTTTTTTCTTTGTCCATTTATGTATTATATACAATGCATATATTTTCCCATTGTCTATTTTTAAACAGTTCTGTTTAATTCGCAGGACCCCTGGTGGTGCAGTAGTTAAGCACTTGGCTGCTAACCAAAATGTCGGTGGTTCAAACCCACTTTCTCTGAGGTAGAAAGATGTGGCAGTCTGCTCCCATAAATATTTCCGGCCTTGGAAACCCTATGAGGCAGTTCTACTCTGTCCTACAGGGTTGTGATGAGTAGGAATTGACTCAATGGCAATGGGTTTTTTTGTTTTGTTTTGTTTAATTTGGACTGACCTTGTGCAGAGAGTATTTACCAAGCTGGATGATTCATGAAGGGAGTTGTGTAACTCAGGTTCATTCAGTCAACCAACAAAGAGTAACAGTTCTTGAATATCTACCACGTGCTAGGCACTGTTCTAGGTGCTGTTATAAAGCAGTGAACAAAACAAACACAAAATCCTTGCTGTCATAGAACTTATATTCAAATGAGATCAAACAGACAACAAGCAAAATAATACATTAAAGCCTGGGTGATTCCAAAGAATTAAACACTTAAAATTATTAATCATTAATTGATAATTGTATTAATAATCATGATATTAAAAATTAATTATTAAAGTGACTAGATTAAATATATCACACAGTCAAAGCCAATTTATAAAGGACCTAATACAGTTAATTCTACCATGGAAAGGATGCTTGTCATGAAGCCCACGATGACATGGTGCCCAACCATCCTGGAGTCTCTTCATCCCAGACCCTAGTGAGCATCCGTGGCTGAATGGCAGCCATGACACGTTTCTTTACCTCCACAAGGCTGTGAAGAAGAGGTGGCCCACACACCAAGTTCCTGGTCTCCTCCCACCCGAAGTAGCACATTGTAATGAAAGCTTTGAGGTGCACCTTTGGCATCACCCTGTAGACAACATGTGGTCGGGGGCGGGGGGGCCTAGTGAGAAGGCAACCTTGAGCAGAGCCTGATGGAGGAGAGGCAGTGAGCCATGGAGATATCCGGGGTCTGTGACCTCCATTTTAATTTTTTATAACAGCTTTAATTGCGAGATAATTCACGTACTATATATTTAACCCATTTAAAGTATACAATTCAATGGTTTTTAGTATATTCACTGAATTGTACAACCATCACCACAATAAATTTTAGAACACTTTCATCACCCAAAAAAGAAATACCATACCCTTAGCAATCAATTTCCAATCCCCTTGTTTTTTTTTTGCCCACCCCTCCGCAACCCTAACCCATTGCCACTGAGTAGATTCCCGTTCACGGCAACCCTAAAGGACAGAGTAGAATTGCCCTACAGGGTTTCCAAGGCTGTCATCTTTATGGATGCAGGCTGCCACATCCTTCTTCTGCAGAGTGGCTAGTGGGTTTGAACTGCTGACCTTTTGGTTAATAGCAGAGCATTTAATCACTGCATCACCAGGGCTCCTTCCTCCAACTCTAAGCAACCAGTAATCTACTTTCTGTCTCTATAATTTGCCTTTTCTGGGCATTTCATATAAATGGAATCATATAGTATGTGATTCTTTGTGTCTGGCTTCTTTCACTTGGCACGATTTCCAGGTTCCTCCACGTTGTAGCATGTATCAGTCCTTCATTCCTTTTTATGGTGGCCTTCATTTCTGTGCAGCCCTGGTTGCACAGTGGTTAAGAGATCAGCTGCTAACCAAAAGGTCAGCAGTTCAAATAGCCGCTCCTTGGAAACCCTATAGGGCAGTTCTACTTTGTCCTATAGGGCCGCTATGAGTTGGAATTGACTGGATGGCAAAAGGTTTGTTTTTTTTTGTTTCATTTCTGCATTGAACTCTTGTTGAACTTTAGAGAACATAAATTCCAGACTTTTCCCTCAGCCTACCTATCCATGGATTGTGAGAATAGCGAGGCAGAACATGATGTTGTGGAAGGTTCTACATTTCCTCAACTTGGCCATTTGGCAGCTATGTAACCCTAAGGCAAATTCCTTCACCTCTGAGATACAGTTTCTTCTGAAAGAAGGGGATAATAAGTTTCTACTCCTTCAGTTTGCTGTGAAAATTAGAAATAGTACTTGCAAAATGCTCAGTACACAATGGTGTTTTTAGGTGCCATCAAGTCGATTTCAACTCATAACGATCCCATGTGAGAGTAGAGCTGCCTCGTATGATTTTCTAGGCTGTAATTTTTTAATCTTTACAGGAGCAGATCACCAGGTCTTTCTCCCGCAGGGCTGCTGGGTGGGTTCAAACTGCCAACCTTTCAGTTAGCAGCCAAGTGCTTAATCGTTGTGCCACTAGGGCTCCCAGTACATGCAATAAATTAGACGTATTATGAGGATCATGTATCTTGGCGGATTCCCAGGGTTTGGCAGCTAAGTGCGTAGGCAGCGCTATTACTCTCCTTCTATTAGTGCCAGCTTTTTTTTATTTTTATTTAGAAGGAGTCACCCGTGGGTGTGACAGGCCCAAATGTGGTGACAGGAAAGGCCCTCATTCCAGAACATATGCTTCCCACCCTCCCAAGGCATGACATGCCAAAAGAGGCAATGCCATCCACAGGCAAGGACAGAAAGCATGGCGACCTCTGGTGGAAATGTAATTCAATTTGTCTGCTTTGGAAATTTTCAGCCTCAGAACCCTTGGGTCCAGCCTATCAGTTTTTTGTTTTTTTTTAATTACCTGAACAGAGGAGGGGGCTTGGGCAAAGCTGCAGTATGACCTACACATGAGCCACAGCCATACAGCATTTATTTGGAAAGACATCGAGATGTCTGTATACCCACAAAGTGAAGTAAATTCTCAGCTGCCTCTGAGGGCACGTTAATAATGTGATCGCCATCACAGGTTGTCAAAAGGTGTGTGACCAGGAGTCCCAGTTTACCCTGGACAGTCTTGGTTGATGGCTGTTGTCCTGGCTTAATTTTTGTTAGGGCCCTATTCACTCTCACACGTGTCTTGGTTTGAAATATATAAGCCAAAAATAACCCAGAAGTGAGTGGTTTCCCAGGAGCAGTATCTTTTTTCACCTTGGGATCACCTTGACGCAGGATTTAGAACTTGGACACATCCTCAAACTGATCAAATTTCACAACACATTAATGAGAAACGGACATTTGACTGAAGATTTCTGGGAGGCAGTAAGGAACTATTACGTCATATATACATGGTCAAACTTAAAAAAACAAAAAAACCTTCAATCATCCCTATTCTCCCCCTCCCCAAATGTCCAAACGTCTCATAAATTTTTGCTTTCAATCTTGTGACCAAACTCCGAAAACCCACAACTACCACCATGACAACAGCAGCAGGTTTTTAAGGCTTGGATTTACCCAACCAGTAGGTCTCTTCCCTAGGGGCAAGAGATTCTACAAAAAACACAAATCCAAGTAGGAGAGGTCTACTGAAGCACCCCCTCCATTTCTCAGAGGAGAAAACAGGGCCCTCACAGCACGCCTAACTGGCCCACACAGCTGGTTGTCGTAGAGTTGGACGAGAACAGAGATCCTCTAAGCTCTAATCCAAATGAAACTGCACTAGTGACAAGCGCCTCAAAATGGAAGACTTGGAAGCCAAAGCAATTCCTGGGACCTTGCAGCTAATCCATAGTATTAGGGCTTTGCTGATGCAGTTAGGACACATTCTCTGCGAAGAAGAAACCCGTGTAATCACTGTCTCTGGCCTCTAGCCTGACACATCCTTGTAAATATCCCCCCAGGGGATTCCAATCTGCAGCCAGAGTCCAGAATCACTGCTGTAGGTCATTAACTGGAATGAAAATTTTGCTTATTTTTGTGGACAGCTTTTAAAACCCACCATGCACTTTGTGCCACAGATCTGTGTAATACCATACATGGCTATCTTATTTAATCCTCACAAAAGCCCTCTGTGACAGGGCCTATAATTGTGCCCATAATAAAGGGGAGAACACCGAGTCTCAAGAGGCTGGGCAACTTGCCCATGATCACACTGACAGAAAGAGGTAGGGCCTATGACAAGGCCCTGGTTCTGTCAGACCCGAAAGCCAACATTATTCATAACAACAATAAGAATGACCATATATTGAACACTTTTTTAATAATAATAATAATTAAAAAGCCCAAACCAAACCTGCTGCTGTCAAGCCGATTCTGACTCATAGGGACCCTATAGGACAGAACAGAACTGCCCCATAGGGTGTCCAAGGCTATAATCTTTATGCAAGCAGACTGCCATATCTTCCTCCCGCAGAGCCACTGGTGGGTTCAAATCACCGACCTTTCAGTTAGCAGCTGAGTGCTTCAATCACTGCGCCACCAGGCTTCTTCGTAATAATAATAGTTAACCATTTTATTGATCACTTATTACGAGTCAGGCACTATTCTAGTTCATTTACTCCTCACAACAATTCTATAGTTACTAAGATTGGTCTTCCCATTTTATTGCTATGGAAACCAAGTCACAGAGAGGTTGAGCAACCTGCCCATGGTCACAAAGTTGATAAGTGGGAAATTTAGACCAGTCTGGCACCCTGAGCCTTTGTAGATTTATCTAGAGCCCACAAAAGCATTCTGCATCTACATAACCACAAAGAAGAGTGCTAAACAATCAATCAGATGAAGGAACGAAGCTAACGAGGTTGGAAGTGCCCTGTTGCATAAGATTAAATTTGGGATCTTGAACTTAGGGCAAACCATTCGAAAGGGAATCATCTTTTACTTTACTTTTTAGTCTCGGCAGAATAGTTGGCATGTCCTAGCTGTGCAGACTTTGGCAAATTTTAAATGAAAAGACGTAAGTGTGAAAATTGATATCATCCAAACATCCCCACCCACTGTCGAGTCTTAAAATTAGAATTGATGAAAGTAATATCAAGGTATCAAGTCAGTAGATTTCTTTTAATCAAACTTTTATTCCTTCCGCAGGTTAAGATGGAGAAGGAACTATAATTTGAGGACAGACCAGAGAGAAAAAGTTAGAATGAAATGACACCTTAGACTTACAGATGGAATTTTTCTTAAAGAGCCATGGTGTTATCAAAGCAATGCCCTCATTTAGAATTACTACTGAGGCATAATTATCCACATTTTACAAGTGGGGATGATGCAGCACAAAGCTTACCTCGCCCATTAAAAGTCTCACAATGGGTTGGTGGCATTAAGTATAAATGGATGCAACATATTTTTAGATAATACGGTGATCACTGTCTAAAGTTAACATATGCATGTCCTTTGGCCCAGCAATTCCACTTCTAGGAATTTATTTTATAGTAATAATTCTACAAGTAAGGAAAGATATACCTATAAAGACGTTTTTGGAAGCCATGTTCATAATACAGGTCAAATATCCATTTATAAGGGGTTGATTTTAAAAAATATGGTACAAATTTATCATGTTTATGGAGCCACTAAAAGCAATGAGATAGCACTATATGTATTGACCATGAAAAGATGTCAGTGATAAACTGATTGGAAGTAAAGGAAAAAGCAAGTGACAGTAAATCT
The DNA here is from genome assembly GCF_030014295.1 of Loxodonta africana. Classification (NCBI taxonomy): domain Eukaryota; kingdom Metazoa; phylum Chordata; class Mammalia; order Proboscidea; family Elephantidae; genus Loxodonta; species Loxodonta africana. The sequence goes on along the minus strand of NC_087353.1, from coordinate 75,819,840 downwards.
ATATAATATGGTTCCATGTTTATAAATATATACATATATATATATTTGTATATGGAGCAAATGGTTTGCACTCAACTACTAACCCAAAGGTTGGCAGTTTGAACCCCCCCAGTGGCACCACAGAAAAAAGATCTGATGATCTGCTTCCATAAAGATTACAGCCAAGAAAACCCTAAGGAGTTCTGCTCTGTAACACGTGGGGTCAATATGAGTCGGAATTGATTCAATGGCACCAGATTTTTTTTTTACTTATATGGATGGATGAAGAAACAGGGGCTGACACATTCAACAGCTGTCTCTGCAAAAGGACTCACTGAAGATCGTGACCTTTTGTTATGTGTGCGTCGTTTTCATTTTTTAAATAATTTGTAACCAGTATGAAATGATAGGTTATGTTTGTTAGTCACAAAGGGGCACAGCTAATGCCAGAACCCACCTCCTGGCCCACAGCCTAGAGCGTTCCTTGCACCTGGGTTGCCATTTTGGTGGCAAAGGTCGCCTCTGCTCCTCTGAGAAGATGGACAGGAGCTTCGGAGAGAGGGAGAGAAGAACATTCTCATCCTCATCCACTTAACCCTGCCTCTGTAGATCCTGCAGCCTTTGGACTAGGGCCTCACCCTCCCGACCCCAGAGCCTCCTCTATTCCAGCAGTCTGTGGTCATTACTGTGGTAGTTTGCAGGGTAGGAGGCACAGACAGAGCTGCCCACTGCCCAGTGGGGGGCCCTGGGACTCTGCCAGGAAGCTTAGTACTGGGCCAACATGCCCTATTGGGCATGTGTCCAGGTTGCTGGGCAACATGGCATGAGATGGCCCCAGCCTCCTTGGCATCAGACAGATTTAAGTTCAAATCCCGCTCTCTGGCCCTAGTGATTGTGTGATCTTGTGCATGTCATGTATCCCCAGTTTCCTTGTCGGTGCCATGGAGATGATATCACCTTTCTGAGAGGGCAGATGTGAGGACTACATGGAAACCCAGGTGCTTGGTATAGTTCCTGGCACATGGCTTATGGTCGATAAATTATAGCTACTCCAAAGTTCTAGACATCCTCTTCTGTTCACCGTGACATATCCCGCAACACAAGGGCGGAACGAAATACTAAGTTCCAGAGACATCCTAAGGTCATAACCATATGGTACAGCCAAGATGTGGTGCTTTTTTAAAGGACAACCTTTAAACCACAGGGAAATCCTAATACTGGTAGGATTTGAGTTAGGATTTGCCATTACAGTCCACACTTAAGATACCAAATCAAATCCAACCTGCTGCCGTTGAGTAATTTTTCTGTTTTCCAACCCCTACTCCCACCCCAGGCTTTCACTTTTCCCTCTAGAAGCAAATGGTGCTCTAAGAAACTCATTATTATATGCAGGGAGAGGATGGTGTTCACCACATCACACAGCATCCTCTTTATGCGGAAAAAAGATCTCTGTTCCAAGAATAAGTGTGTTTCCAAGAAAATGGTTTTAATCCTGAGGATACAATAAACCATGTAAGAATTCTATTATTCCCTTTATTGTTGTGGCTTCTAGAAAGCTCAGAGCCATATTTCTATTTACTGTAGGAGGAACATTTTTGAGGCTATTATGCACGTTGCATAATGTAAGAAGGAAGGGCTCAGTGTTTCCTGAACAACTGGCTTGTCTTTTTTCTTACAGATGCAGTGAATTTTATAACAGATCCTATTTCCCTCTTTGCCTCGAAGAAATCTCTAGCAAGTATAGGCCTGAAGCAAGCAAGGCATGAAGTCAGTAGATTTCTTCTAATCGAATTTTTATTTCTTTTGCAGGTTAAAATTGAGAAAGAACTATGGTTTAATTTTTCCTTAACCCAATGACCATATTTCTTTAAAAATATTATATTGTATGTGTTTCTACAAGCTACTTAAAATCACTTTTGGAGTAAACAGTAAGCAACAAAAAATAAACAATCCATTGCCTTCGATAGGTCAATACTCACTACCTACCCCCTCTTTCTTCAAAACATCAAGAAATGATAAAGTCATTTAATTAAAGAGTATGTGTGTGTATATATATTCATTTAAAAAGAATACATATACACATATGTATGAGAAATGCAAGCTGATGTTATGAGATCAATTCCTATGGTTTCTTTCTCCCTGCCCATACTAGATTATCAAGTAAAATACGGATATTCAATTACAAAGCACATTTGAAAACAATTACTGACTATATGAAGTTAAAAATGTGCTATTAATCAAGAAGGGCTTTTTTTTACTACCTCTCAGAACTGACTTTGGCGGCTTCCTTTGGATTACATTGGCTGCAATTCTTACTGTACACATTTGAAAATAATTCATGCACTGTCCCAAAGAATAGAGACTCAAGGATGACTTCACACGGTTTTGGTCCTAGAAGAAAATACTGTTTGGGACAGGCTCTGACTCAGTGTCACATGAGACAGGCTACATATGACCACCATTCTACCCCAACAGCTGACGTTATTTTCTTCAGCCCTCCTGTCTGCACCGAGGCTGCTCCAAGAAATGAACTTGGCAACGTTTATTCATACTTTAAATACCGGCAAACGATATGCACAAAATGGCATCTCCTTAGAAAATATGTTTGTTTGCACATGGGTGAGTTTGTTTTAATGAAGCTGAAAAATATTTTCACTTGCAACACTACTATTTTTTTATTCCAAGTCTAAAGGAGCAGTAGCATGTGTCTACGATCCTTTTTCAAATTTCTCCTTCAGAGGTCTTTGGGGTCTAATTACAGTGTCACCTTGGTTGGGGCGGGGGGGATTCATTCTAAACCTCCACACTACCCACATTCATAAAGTTTAAAATAGGAAGTAACCCTATAGGGCACGAACTTTACAAAATGGTTTAGCTCAGTGACAACTTGAGGAGAATAAAAGTTCTATTCCACTGGGTGGGCAGCAAGTTGCACTTTTGAGTCCCTGGGTGGTGCAAATGGTGAACATGTTCAGCTGTTAACTGAAAAGCTGGAGGTTCAAGTCTACCCAGAGGCACCTCAGAAGAAAGGTCTGGTGATCTACCACTCAAAACCCTATGGAGCATAGTTCTACCCTGACACACATGGGGTCACCATGAGTCAGAATTGCCTTGACAGCACATTTTTTTTTTAAACCTAGAAGCTTCAGTCAACACAAACAGCAAGAAGTCAGAGCCCAGATAATGAGGAAACACACAAGTTGTATATCATATTCAGGGGATTCCTGAGAGGTTTGAGTCTGATGGTAGTATCCAAAAGAACGTCTGGTCTCCCTGTCTCTCTTCAGGTATGTGGTTAGAGCACTAGATGAAGAGAACACCTGGATTTCAGCTCCAGACTGTGTGGTCTCGGGCAAGTCTCTCAACCTTCCTGGGCCCCTATTTCTTCCTGTATAAAATGAAGCCCAGTTTCATCTACCAAATATTTACAGACGGTCTGCTCTGTACCAGGCTCTGTTCTGGGTATGGGGGTAACATGATGAGTAAGACAAACACAAAACCCCATGGAGCTCAGAGTTTAGTGGAGGAAATCAATACAAAATTACTTAAAAGTCAGAGACTCTCCCGAACAGTATTATAATCACACTGAGCTGACTACGGGCCAGGACTTATTCTAAATATCTCTTTTGAAATCCTTTAACAACCATATAAGACAGGTACTGTTAATCCCATTTTAGAAATGGGAAAACTGAGGCTTGATGAAGTTAACTAGATCAGGGTCACACTGATAGAAGTAGTAGAGTTAGGACTTCTGGGGCAGGTCTGGCCAACTCCAAAACCCAGTGTTTTAGCCACTACACGGTAATGACTTCCTTCTTAACTGACCTCTAATCTGGGGCCAGTTTTCAGAATTGACTTCTCTCCTTTTCTGCCTGAAAACCTCCAACAGCATCAGAGCATATGGATATTTAGCCATTGCTTCACATTCGAACATTAACTGAAGACCCATCTCATCTGGAAAGTGCTGTGTCTTCTGGATCTGAGGTCAGGAGGGAAAGGAGGAAAGCAGCAAGTGGCTGAGATGAGAATGCTCTCATCCTGCTCCCCCACCCTCCCACACTGGCTGGTTGAGTGGTCCTGCACATTAAGTCCTGTCTACTCTCCCTGTGGAAACCCTGGTGGTGTAGTAGTTAAGAGCTACGGCTGCGAACCAAAAGGCTGGCTGTTCAAATCCACCAGGCACTCCTTGGGAGCTCCATGGGGCAGCTCTATTCTGTCCTATCTGGTTGCTATGAGTCGGAATTGACTAGACGGCAACGGGTTTTTTACTCTCCCTGCTACACAACAAGCCAAACCAATGAATCAAACGACAGCAAATCAGCTAAAAAGAATAAGTAAAAACAGAAATAAAGAGGCACGCTGTACTCTCCTTGACCTTTAAGCTGATTAGAGCCGTGACTGTCTTCTAATATTGAAGTGAAATGAAACAGCACTTGTGCATGGAAGAGAGGTCTGTGCTGGACCAACAAGACAATAACAGCTCAAGCTGCTTCTTAGTAAGAGATGCCAGTACTTATTGCCCTGAGGTAGTCTTTAAACCTTAAACCAGAAGTATCCCCTAAAGTCTTCTTAAAATCAAACAATAGGTTAGGTTAGCTAATAAAAATGGTCTGCCTTGAACATTATGCTCTTTTAAGAACTATCTATATGTGATCAAACTGACCACAGCAACTCGAAGGATTAGATAGGACCTTAGGGGTCAGTGGGTTTATGTTAATGGGGGAGGAACAACTCAGAAAAGGAGGGTGAGAATGGTTGCACAACTCAATGTAATCAATGTAACTGAATCATACGTGCAGAAACTGTTGAACTGGTATATGTTTTGCTGTGTATATTCTCAACAACCAACAAAATAAATAAAATTTAAAAAAAGAATGATGTGGAAGGAGAAAAACAAAAGAATTAACAATGATTATACCCAGGAGAGGGATTAAAAGGGAGGCATATCATAATCACACTTGCTAAAACAAAAGACAAAGAATCCTGAGAGGAGCTCAAGAAAAAATAAAAGTCACATACAGAGGGGAAACAATAAGACTCAACTCTGATTACTGGGCAGAAACCATGCAGGCAAGAAGGCAATGGGATGACATATATAAAACTTCAAGGAAAAAAACTGCCAACCAAGAATAATATATCCTGCAAAACTCTTGTTCAAATATGATGGTGAAATCAAGACATTTCCAGACAAACAGAAATTAAGGGAGTATGTGAAAACCAAACAAATTTACAAGAATTATCAAAGGGAGTTTTAGTTTGAGAACAAACAATATCAGACAACAGCCTGAATCTAGGAAACAAGACTGTACCAGCCAGATACCAACCTAGGAAATGGACTCTCAAGGATTTAGCAAAACTAAAAAATTTAAACAGGGAGAATCTATAAATGACAACATCAGAACAATAAAAGAGGATTCCCTCTTTTATTGGTTTAGCGCTTTCTAATGGAGAGGAAGCCAAGGTGATACCAAGTAGTAATAGACTGGTTCAAACTTAGGAAGATAAGGGTAAATTTCAAAGTAACCACAAAAAAAGTTAAGAAACCTACTCACCAAAATAAAGAAGAAAAACAAAGTCTCAGAAAAAACAAAATCTACAAAAACAAAAGAAATGAAAAAAAATTCACAAACAAAAGGAATTCAGCACAGGAGAATAAGAGAAACAAAGAAAACGTCAGCACTACAAAAAAAAAAAAAGCACTACAAAATGAGAGCAATAAACTCATACCTATTAATAATTACACTGAACGTAAAATTTTTTTTTTTTTAAATAGCATAAGGCACCCACAAGGAGACACAGAGTGACAGAATGGATTAAAAAAGAACAGGATCCATCAATGTGCTGTCTACAAGAGACACACCTTAGAAACAAAGCCGTAATTTATTAAAAATCAAAGGATGGAAAAAATACACCAAGCAAACAGCTACCAAAAAAGAGCAGGAGTGATAATATTAATCTCAGATAAAACAGACATTAAAACAAAATCCACCATAAAAGACAAAGAAGGGCAGTATATAATGATTAAAGGGACGATCCATCATGAAGACATAACCATAATAAACATCTACACACCCAATGACAGAGCTCCAAAGTACATAAACCCTAACAGCACTGAAAAGAGAAATTGAGAGTTTCACAGTAACAGTAGGAGATTTCAACACACCACTCTCAGTAAAGGACAAAACAGCTAGAAAGAAACTCAACGAAGATACAAAAGATCTGAAGGACACGATCAGCCAACTTGTCCTCAGGGGCATGTATAAAACAATCCACCCAACAGCTGCAAAGTACACATTCTTTCCCAACACACATGGAACGTTCTCCAGAATAGACCACATCTTAGGCCACAAAGCAACCCTCAACAAAATCTAAAACACTGAGATAATACAAAGTATCTTCTCTGATCACAACACCATCAAAATAGAAATTAACAACAGGAAGAGCAAGGGAAAAAAACCAATTACATGGAAACTGAATAAAACCCTGCTTAAAAACCACTGGGTAATACAAGAAATCAAAGATGGAATAAAAAAATTCCTAGAATCAAATAAGGATGAAAATACGTCCTACCAAAACCTTGGGACACAGCAAAAGCAGTGCTCAAAGGTCAATTTATAGCAATAGATGAACATATCAAAAAAGAAGGGACAAAATCAAAACATTAGCTACACAACTCGAACAAACAGAAAAAGAAGCCCACAGCCACCAAAAGAAAGGAAATAATAAAGATCAGAGTGGAAATAAATGAAATAGTGTATAGAAAATCAACAAAACCAAAAGTTGGTTCTTTGAAAGGATCAACAAAATTGACAAACCACTGGCCAAACTGACAAAAGAAAAACAGGACAGGATGCCAATAACCCAAATAAGAAATGAAATGGGGGACATTACAACACACCCAACTAAAATAAAAAGGATCATAACAGAGTACTATGAAAAACTACGCTCCAACAAATGTGAAAATGTAGAGGAAATGGACAAATTTCTAGAAACACACCATCTACCTAAACTAACACAAAACGATGTTGAAAACCTGAACAGACCCATAACAAGAGAAAAGACTGAAAAGGTAATAAAAAAAAACTCCCAATGAAAAAAAATCCCTGGGCCAGATGGCTTCACTGGAGAATCCTACCAAATATTCAGAGAAGAGCTTTCAACAGTACTACTCAAACTATTTCTGAACATAGAAAAGGAAGAAAAAAAAAAGAAAGAAAGAAAAGGAAGAGATACTTCCAAATTCATTCTATGAAGCCAGCATAAACCTGATACCAAAACCAGGCAAAGACACCACAAAAAAGGAAAATTAGAGACCAATATCACTCAAAAATTCTCCAGAAAATTCTAGCCAAGAGAATTCTGCATCATATCAAAAAAATCATACACCATAACCAAGTGGGATTCCTACCAGGGATGCAAGTATGGTTCAACATCGGAAAATCAATTAGCGTAATCCACCACATTAAAAAAAAAAAAAAACCACATGATCATCTCAATCGACACAGAAAAGGAATCCAACAAAGTCCAACACCCATTCCTGATTAAAAACTCTCAATAAAATAGGTATAGAAGGGAAATTCTTCAACATAATAAAGGGCATTTATACGAAACCAACAGCCAACATCATTCTTAACAGAGAGAGGCTGAAAACATTTGCCTCAAGAACAGGAACAAGACAAGGACGCTCTTTATCACCACTCATGCTTAACATTGTGCTGGAAGTCCTAGTTAGTGCAATAAGACAAGAAAAAGAAATAAAGGGTATCCAAACTCATAATGAAGAAGCAAAACTGTCCCTATTTGTGGGCAATATGATACTATACACAGAAAACGCAAAACACTCCATAAGAAAACTACTGGAACTAATAGATTCAGCCGAGTAGCAGAATACAAGTTAAGCATACAAAAATTAGTGGATTCCTATATACCAATAAAGAGAACAATGAAATTAGGAAAACAGTACTATTTACAATAAACAAAAAAAATTGTCCCTAAAAAAATAAAAACTACTTAGGAATAAATCTAACCAGGGATGTAAAAGGCCTATACAAAGAAAACTACAAAACATTACTGCAAGAAACCAAAAGAGATCTACATAAATGGAAAAGCATACCATGCTCATGGATAGGTAGACTCAACATTGTGGACATGACAATTGTGCCCAAAGCAATCTACAAATATGATGCAATCTCGATCCAAATACCAAGAACATTCTTTAAAGAGATGGAAACACATTAACTTTATATGGAAAAGGAAGAGGCCCCAGATAAGTAAAGCACTATTGAAGAAGAAATAAAATATAGTAGGAGAACTCGCACTACCTGACCTCAGAGCCCACTATACAGCTATGGTAGTCAAAACAGCCTGCTACTGGTACAACGACAGATACATTGACCAATGAAACAGAATTGAGAACGCAGATGTAAATTCATCTACCTACAGTCACCTGATCTTCAACAAGGGCCCTAAGTCCATCAAATAGGGAAAAGAGAGTCTTTTTAACAAATGGTACTGGGAAACCTGGATGTCCATCTGCAAAAAAATGAAACAGGACCCATATCTCACACCATACACAAAAACTAATTCAAAATGGATCAAAGGCCTAAATATAAAACCCAAAACTATAAAGATCATATAAGAAAAAATAGGATCAACGTTAAAGGCCCTAACACATTGCATTAACAGGATATAAACCATAACTAACAACACACAAACTCCAGAAGATAAGATAGGTAACTGGGATCTTCTAAAAATTAAACACTTATGCTCATCAAAAGACTTCACCAAAAGAGTAAAGAGAGAACCTACAGACTGGGACAAAATTTTGGGCTATGACAAATCCAACAAAGGTCTAATCTCTAAAATCTACAGGAAAATCCAACACCTCTACAACAAAAAGACAAATAATTCAATTAAAAACTGGGCAAAGGATATGAACAGACACTATACCAAAGCAGACATTCAAGCGGCTAACAGGCACATGAGGAAATGCCTGCAATTACTAGCCATTAGAGAAATGCAAATCAAAACCACAATGAGATGCCATCTTACCCCAGCATTACTGGCGTGAATCCCAAAAACAGAAAATAACAAATGTTGGAGAGGCTGTAGGGAGATTGGAACTCTTAGGCAGTGCTGGTGGGAATGCAAAATTATACAACCATTTTGGAAAACAATATGGCACTTCCTTAGAAAGCTAGAAATAGAAATACCATATGACCCAGCAATCCCACCCCTAAGAATAGATCCTAGAGAAATAAGAGCCGTCACACAAATAGACATATGCACATCCATGTTCCCTGCAGCATTGTCCACAATAGCAAGAAGAGGGAAACAACCTAGATGCCCATTGACAGATGAATGGATACACAAACTGTGGCACATACACACAGTGGAGTACTACGTAACGATAATGAACAATGATGAATCTGTGAAGCATCTCACAGCATGAATGAATCTGGAGGGTATTACGCTGTGTGAAATAAGTCAATTACAAAAAGATGAATACTGTATGAGACCACTACTATAAAAACTCATGAAAAGCTTTACACACAAAAACAATTTTTGGCGGTTACGAGGGAGGGGTAGGGATGGAAAAACACTAAACGGATGATAGCTAAGTGGTAACTTTGGTGAAGGGTAAGACAGTGCACAATACTGGGGAAACCAGCATAAATATCCACAGCAAGGTCATGGAAGCCCCATAGACACATCCAAACTCCCTGAGGGACCAAATTGCTGGGCTGAGGGCTGTGGGAACCATCGTCTTGGGGAACATCTAGCTCAACTGGCATAACATAGTTTATAAAGAAAATGTTCTATATTCTACTTTGGTGAGTAGCATCTGGGGTCTTAAAAGCTTGTGAGCAGCCATCTAAGGTACTCCACTGGTGACTGAAAGAAACTAAAGACACAAGAGAAAGATCAGTCCAAAAGACTAATGGACCATGACCACCACAGCATCCACCAGACTGAGTCCAGTACAACTAGATGGTGCCTGGCTACCACCACTGACTGCTCTGACAGGGATAACAATAGAGGGTCCCAGACAGAACTGGAGAAAAATGTAGAACAAAATCCCAACTCACAAAAAAAGACCAGGCTTACTGGCCTGGCAGAGACTGGAGAAACCCCAACAGTATGGCCCCTGGACACCCTTTTAGCTCAGAAACAAAGTCACTCCTGAGGTTCACCCTTCATCCAAAGATTAGACAGGCCCATAAAACATAAAGAGACGTGCCAGATCAGAGGCAGGAGGGGACAGGAAAACTAGTAATAGGGAACCCAAGGTCCAGAACGGAGAGCGCTGACATGTCCTGGGTGTGGCAACCAACGTCACAAAACAATATATGTACGGTTTAATGAGAAGCTAGTTTGTTCTGTAAACTTTCATATAAAGTACGATAATAATTAAAAAAAAAAATCATAACACCAGTCCAGTGGTTGACCGGAATGACATTCATGGTAGTTTAAGGGAAAAGGTGGATTATATAATAGAATGTAAAGATAACCCCATTTTTAATAATATATGAATATATATCTGTTTGCATCTTTTAGTACTGGAAAAAGTACAGCAGGATATTGTTATGGATTAAATTGTTCCCCCCAAAAGATATGTTGAAGTCCTAGCGCCCATACCTTTGAAAATAGTTTTTCTTTGAAGATGTTTTTGGTTAAATTAATGAGGCTATAAAAAAAAAAAAAACCCACTACCATCGAGTTGATTCCGACTCATAGGCTATAGCAGAATAAAAAAAACCTATTGCCGTCGAGTCAATTCTGACTCATGGTAACCGTATAGGACAGAGTAGAGCTGCCGCATAGAGTTTCCAAGGAGCACCTGGTGGGTTTGAACTACCAACTTTTTGGTTAGCAACTGTAGCTTTTAACCACTATGCCACCAGCGTAGAGTGGCCCTAATTCCTTCCGAGTGGTGTCTCATAAAAAAAGGAGAACAGATATGGAGACCATCACACAGGGAGAAGACACACACCATGTGAAGATGCAGCTGATAGTCAAGGAATGCCAAGAAACACCGGGGGTAGGCTACCAGAAGGTGGAAGAGATAAGGACAGGCCTTCCTGTAGAGCTGATATAGTCTGGCCATTGTCCTGAATTTGGACTTAGAACCTCCAGAACTGTAAGACAATAAATTTCTGTCCTTTAAAGCCACCTACTTTGTGGTATTTTGTCATGGTAGCCTTAGGAAACTAAGGCAAATATATGCCAAAATATTAACAGTGGTAGAATTTCTGGGTGTTTTTTTTTCCCCCTTTCTAATTTTCTTACTGTGAATACATAGTAATTTAAAGTTTAAAAATTAAAAAGGATGAAAGCAAATGGGACAAAATGGTGATACTTGCTTATGATTAAAAAAAAAACAAAACACCAAACCCTTTGCTGTAGAGTTGATTCTGACTGACAGCAACCCTACAGGACAGAGTAGAGCTGCCCCATAGGGTTTCCAAGGAGTGGCTGGTAGATCCAAACTGCTGACCTTTTGGTTAGCTTGGTTAGCAGCCGAGCTCTTAACCCCTATGCCACCGGTGGGCTCCTCGATAGGTGATGGGTATTTGTTATATTATTCTTTGTACTTTAATGTGTGTGTATATTTTAATTTCTAAAAAAAAAGGCGGTGTGGCGGAGGACAAGCAAAAAGCACAGTTTAAGTTCTGACACACAATCGACAACTTAGAAGAATAAACGACCCATCATGTTGATGTTGTTGGTGCAGTCAAGTCGATTTCGACTCACAGTGACTCGATCTGACAGAGTAGAGCTGCCCCATGGGGTTTTCCAAGCTGTAATCTTTACGGAAGCAGATCACCTTGTCTTTCTCCTATGGAGCCACTGGGTAGGTTTGAACTGCCAACTTTTCAGTTAACAGCCAAGTGCTTAACCACTGTGCCAGCAGGGCTCCTAACACATTGATAAACACCATGTTTCCAAAAAGAAGGGTTATTTTTAATGCGTTGCAAATTTAAAAAAGAGGCCTGCAGACAGAGGTTGACAGTGAATTTGTCCCTGAGTGAGGGAAATGTCCATGTGAATTGTACCACATCACCTCTGTTGTTCCAGAGCTGAATTCTGACATTCAGCTGCTTCTACAATACCTTACCATAGACAAATGGAATTCCATGTACTCACGAGGACCTGTAAAACCTCAGAGGGCTTCTTTCTTGAGCCTCGGATAAGAATTGGACTTTTCCTGAATCAACTAGGGACTGTGAATCCAGCAACTGACCTTTTCGTTCTTGTTTGGCCCAGAAAATTTTGACTCGCTGGCGAATGTGTTTCTCCTCATGCAGTTTCTTCTGCCACTGACGCAATTCTTGAATCTCAGGATCACAGCGAGCCTGGAAAATGTCCGCAAAGCTTCAGTTCCTTTTCTACATACTTACTGCTCAATAGCCCACTAACCCTGCATGGAACATCCTTCAAAGACCAATTTAACTTTTGATCCTACACGAATCATTGTTCTACATGAGTCACCCACACCCCTAGAGCCCACGTAATATCTGAGTGTTAATGAGGTTGCGGGAAGATTTGCTATATTAATGGTAGGTCAAGAACATTCTAGATCTGTGCTACCTGCTAGTCCCATATGTGATTTTAAATTTCCTTGCAGTCTCATTGAAAAAAGTCAAAAGAAACAGGTGGAATCATTTTTAAGAATATATTTCATTTTACCTAACATATCCAAAATATGATCATTTCAACATGTACTCAATATAAAAAATTATTAATGCGATATTTTACTTTCTTTTTTTCCATCCTCAGTCATGGAAGTCTGGTGTGTAGTTTACACTGACTGCACATCCCAGTTTGGACTCGTTGCATCTGAGTGCTCGAGAGTCACATGCAGCTGGTGGCTACAGTCTACAGTCAGCACAGTTCTAGGTCACTCACAGCTAAGGGATTAGCCACAGTTCGGTTTAACACCTATTGCCCGAGTGTATACTGCATACTGGGTTTAGGAGTAGAGAGACAATTACTAATAATTTTAATAATTATTATTGTCACTCACATTTATGGAGTATACTTACGATGTTTCCAGGCATTGTTTAAGTGTATTATAAGTTTTAATCCTTAAAACAACCCAATAAGGCAGGAATTGTTGTTCCCATCTTACTGATGAGCAAACAGAGAGCTTAGGTAACTTGTCAAGTCACACAGCTAGGAAACAGCAGACCTGGGATTCAAACTTAGGCAGACTGGTCCCAGCTGCCTTTGTGGGACCTAGAGCCTAGTAGGACACATGAGTGAGGGTATCGGAATCCAGGTGTTACGGAAACACAGAGGGGGCATCTAACTGAGCCTGGAGTGGTCAGAAAATACTTCATAGAGGAAATGACTCCTGGGTGGGATTTGAAGGATGAACTAGAGTTAGCTATGGGAGAAGGGGGCGGAGGGTAATGGTGTTCCAGGGAGAGGCATCAGCCTGTGCAAAGGTGTGCAGGTGTTAAACAGTCCTGGGTGATCCGGCACAGAAAAACTCCCCACTCTCACTCTTCCCTTTCCTGCTTTATCCTTCCACTTTCCAGTTGCTGGAGGCATTGCTCTGACAAAATGGGTTCTGAGGCAGGAAGTTACTTGATGCCTGTGGATGCGTGTCAGTGTTATTCTGAAAAATAGTTCAAAGTCCCAAAAGAAAGCTGCGAGACATCCTGACAAACAAAAGACCACATTTTCCAAAGAAGTTCCAGTGATAATGCCTTCCTGACTGGGCTCTTTAGATGCACCATTAAACATGGCTTCTTTGGAGTGTTCCTTATTTAATTTGCTCCGTTCATCTAAAATGTGGTAGCGGCTTTATATTCTGGGGAATATACCATAATAAGCATGTGTAAGTGGGGATATTATATACCCCCATGCCCAGACCAGTGTCCCCTTCTAGGCAGTAGCCCCTTCCCCTCTACGCAGGGATCCTGGGTGCCCAGAGAGAAGAGCTGCCTGCTTGTTTGTTTCTCTCCTGCTGATCTGACAGTCAGAACTGCTGCCTCAGCTGCTGGGAGGGATGCAGGAGAAACTGAAGCAGAAATGGAAAGCTCACGTACCTGCAGCCCCAGCATCTAAGGAGAATGAGTCAAGGGAGCCAAGGGTCGCGGCAGACTAGAGAGCACAGACTCATCTCAAGGGGCCAGTTACTCCTCAGGTCCGTGACTGTGGTGATGCTGAGAAGCCAGGGCTACATCTCCTGGTCTCCCAGACCATCACTGGGTCTTGTGACTTCCTATCTTGGCACTCGGACCTTGGTTTCCTACTGTGGTCAGTGCAGTCCTTTGAGGGAGTCTAAGCTAGGTTCTCAAGTTTCAACTTTTAAAGTCACCCACATATCTACCTCTCCAGGACTCAAATACAGTCCCCAGAAAGGCGAGGTGGAGTCGAGTTTCACCTTTAGCTACCTCACAGCCCCAGCACTACCATCCCCTTTTGTTTCTCCCCTGTCAGTAGAGGGGCCACCTCTTCCTCCATTCTTAGTCATTTTACTGTGGGGGTCTTTTTGCCCTTCCATCCTTCAGGGTAACCAGTAACCCCGACGGGTTCCTATAACTAGGAATCTTGAGATTGCGGTTGGGGTGATCTCAATCTCTTCCCTCCCAGAAAGTTCTGGATCATATTGTTTGGGATGTTTACGATGAATGTATATTGTTTTAGGAATACAACAGGGGTTTAAATTTTAAGTAACAGGCTGCTGAGAGGCAAACAAGAGTTCTTTAATTTAAAAATAACTGATGAATTTTCCCCATAATCCCTTGGCTCTCAACCACTTAAATATTCAATGAACAGAAACACCCATTTCCCCAACAGTCTGGAAGCTTGCACTTGTTCACAGTGCAGGGTGCTCATCAGAGGATGATCTTCCTCTGTTTGGCCAGAGCACCCTTCATCTTTTCCTATAAGCCCTTCACTTCCAAATGAGGATGGCTACCTACCCACGCAGAATACAGCAGCCTTGTTAGTTAGGCTTGTTTGCTAGCTTCTCGTTACCAGGAAAGCCTGGATCCCTAGAGAAGGCTTTTGTTAGTCCTGGGGAAAGCATGGACCCATTGCGCCGGGCTAATCCCAGGTATTATTATCACGATTAGGGAATCCATTTAAATGGCAGTGGTCATGTCAATCAGCAAATTCCACAGACTGCAGGGTAATGTCAACACGTAACACAAAACAAGGGCTCCCTTAGCATGGGCTTCTTATTTTTACTTCTATAAATTACTGTATGGGTCCATCTGGTCTTCCAAAATAGGCACACTGGGTATTATATATTTTATTGTGTACTTGACTTTGGAGTAAGGTCAGAAAGAAAAGTTCTTCACGGATATGAATTTTTTGTAAATGCCCATGAAACCATCAAATTCAAATATAATTACATAAACATAATTATATGCTACTCTTAACCAATATAGGCTACCATATTGGTTAAGATAGTCAATTTGTGATCAGACAGTCTGAGGTTGAATCTCAGCTCTGCAAATTACGAGCTGAGGAACCTTGAGCAAGCTACTTAAACTCTCTGAGCTTCAATTTCCTCATCTGTAAGATGGGATAATATAAATATCTCCTTCATTAGGTTGGTGTGAAAACAAACCGAGATAATACATGTAAAGTGTGAAAACAGTGTCTGACACACAGCAAGGTCTCACCACACTGGAAATTTCTTAAATAAATTAAAAAATGAATCCAAATAATCTGTCTTCATGAGATTTGAATACCATAAATCTGTTAATACATGGAACCAAGTGGCTGAGGAGCCAAAGATTGATAAAATTGAAAATGGGGCCTCTTCCCACGGGTTTACAAAGTACAGCAAAACCTGTGAAAACTGGGACCTGTGTAAGACGGAGACCTGTCAGAGAAGGAAAACTCAAATATTCTCCACTAAAACGAGCGCTAGCAAGTGCTAAGACCGCACCCTGTCAAAGGGAGAGCACTTGCGAGATGTGGAAAAACAAGGCAATCCCAACGAGTTCCAGCTCTTGAAGGTTTCACTGTATCACATACATCAATGACTTTATAATTTTATAACTTTGGGCACTGGTCTGCTGGTTGAGAGGTATTGGGGCTGTGGGGTGGTGGATGCAGGGAGGGAGTGAGAGAGGCATTTCCCTTCATAGAGCTATGCTTCTGAATTCCTCTTAGCTCAGTTGTTTTTCCTGCTTCTTGGCAAAACAGATGAAAACATAGCAACAGTTACCCTCTCTGGATGATTCCCTGGAGTTTTTCTAATTGTTCTGTGGGAAAATACTTAGTGTATTATAGGTGCTGGCAAGCTGCTGGAGAAGTAACAGGATGGACAGCCCTTCAATAATGCTCGCAAGAGTGAATGAACCTCTGACTTGGCACGAGGTGCCTCACGGAAGTTTCTTAGTACATTTTTGACGTGACCTGACACACTAATGGTTATACTAGATGGTTTTATACTTAAGAAAAGCAGATTTCAACATAAAGGCAATATGTGTTTGCCAACTCTCTTTTAATTACCTAATAAAATATTCAGAATTCCCAACTTTTTCATGAATTCAATTCTTCTCTTTGTAAGGAAGCTTCATGACTTCTCAGGTCTTTGGCAAAACAAAACAGAAGTTGGTTTCTCATCTGGTAGTTACTACTGTTCCTTATTATTTTTAATAAACTAAAAAAAAAACTTGTAGATATTATATGGAGCCCTGGTGGCTCAGTGGTTAAGAGCTTGGCTGCTAACCAGAATGTTGGCAGTTTGAATCCATCAGCCGCTCCTTGGAAACCCTGTGGGGCAGTTCTCCTCTGTCCTGTAGGGTTCCTGTGAGTCAGAATGGACTTAACAGCAATGGGTTTTGGTTTTAGATATTACATATTTCCTCACATTGTAGAGATGTTACATGATATTTAACTGCAGTACAACATACTGCCACTTAGAGGTTAGCTGGGACTTTCAAATGGTGGGTTTTGGCTCATTGTTGTTGTTATCTGCCATTGAGTTGGCCCCAACTCATGAAAATCCCATGCACAACAGAACGAAATGCTACCCAGTCCTGCACCGTTCCCGTGATTGGTTGCAGATCAGACTGCTGTGATCCAGAGTTTTCATTGGCAGATTTTTCAGAAGTAGACCAACCAGGCCTTTCTTCCTAGTCCATCTTAGTCTGGACGCTCCACTGAAATCTGTTCAGCATCACAGGAGCGCCATGCAAGCCTCCACTGACAGACGGGTGTCGGCTGTAAATGAAGTGCACTGGTCAGGGACTGCACCTGGGTCTCCTGCATGGAAGGCAAGAATTCTATCACTGAACCACCAATGCCCATTGTTGTTGTTGGGAGGTGCTGAAGAGTTGATTTTCAACTTATGGCAACCCAATGTGATAGGGCAGGACTACCCCATAGGGTTTTCTAGGCTGTAATGAAACCCTGGTGGTGTAGTGGTTAAGAGCTATGGCTGCTAACCAAAAGGTCGGCTGTTCAAATCCACCAGGTACTCCTTGCAAACCACATGAGGCAGTTCCACTCTGTCCTACAGGGTTGCTATAAGTCGGAATTGACTCAACGGCAATGTTTTTTTTTTTTTTTCTTTTTTTTAATCTTTACAGAAGTAGATCCCAAGGACTTTTTTCTTATGGAGCCACTAGATGAATTCAAACCGTCAACCTTTTGGTTAGTAGATTTTTTTAAAACCATTTTGTCACCAAGGCTCCTTTAATACATCATTAGTAAGTAGTAAATTCAGTATAGTGGGTAGTGAATAGCATTTAAAAAAAAAAAATCTAAGCAAATAAAAAATAAGTCATTCTTTCATCATTAAGTAAAGGATCTTCTCTGTCCCTGGTAATGTTTTTTGCTTTGAAGTCTATTTTATCTGATATTAATAATTCTATGCCTTTCTTTTGGCTAATATCTGTGTGGTATATATTTTTCCATCCCTTTATTTTCAACCATTCCAGGTCATTTTGTGTTGCCTGTACCTCTACCATAAACCAAAAAACCAAACGCATTGCCACCGAGTCGATTCTAACTCATAGCGACCCTACAAGGAGCATCTGGTGGATTCGTACTGCTGACGTTTTGGTTAGCAGCCAAATGCTTAAACACTGCACCACCAGGGAGGTGTATTTCTTCTTAATCCAATCTGAAAAACAGACAAGTACTTAGTCTGTTTACTTAGCCTATTTATTGTGACTAATATTTGTGTTTATTTCTCTCATCTTATTATTTGTTTATCATGCTTTTTCTTTCTTCCTGTTTTTCTTGCATGTTTTCGATTACATTGAATTTTTTATTCCACTTCTACTTATTTGTTACTTCACATTCTATTTTCATTCTTTAATAAGTTGTACATGTAACAATCAACTTAAAGCAAAAATCTAGCCCATCTAGCCTCCTCCCAAACAATACCAAGACTTTAGAATGTTTTAACTCCAGTCTTCCCACGCTCAACCTTCATTGCCTATTGTCTAGTATTTTAGCTTCACCTCATTTATTTTCCATTGGTCCTATTTTTTTTTTTAAGAGTCAATGCCTGTTTATATCTATCACCTTCCTCATTTCATCATTGTATCTTGCATCCTACTCTTTTCTTATGGGTCCAGTTTCCTCCTAACTGAAGTATATCATTTAGCAGTTCAGTGAGAGATGCAAGTGTCTAAAAATGTCTTTCTTTAGCCCTTGCTCTCGAATGATAATTTACTGGGTATACAACTCTAGGTTGAGTGTCACTTTCCTCAGGATTACCCATAACCCATTGCTGTCGAGTCTATTCCGACTCATAGCCACCCTCGATTAGAAGATATTATTTCGCTGTCTTTCTGGCACGTACCACTGCTCATTAGATGTTCATAGTCATTCTCACTGTTTTTGTAGGTAACGTTCCTTTTAAGATTGCTTTTGAGGCTTCTCCTTGGCATTTCACATTTTAACCCTGTTGCATTTTGGTGAGGTTTTGTCCTTATTTATCTAGTTCAAGATTCATGTTTCTTCAACTTTGGTATTGACTCACTCATATCTCTTTGAATATTGCCTCTCCCCCATTTATTCTATTGTCTACTTCTGGAATTCCTATTGACTTATGTTGGAACTTCACATTCTGTCCACCTCATCTCTTAACTGCTTTTTCACACTTCACATCTCTTTCTGCTGCATTCTGGTGGCTTTCCCAGATCTGTCTTCTAGCTTACTAATTACTCCTTCAGCTGTATGTATCTACTACTTAAAGCATAAGCAAAGTATGGTCCATGGATTAGCGGTATCAGCATCACCTTGGAGCTTCTTATAAATGGAACACCATGGACTCTACCTGAGACCTATTAAATCAGAATTTAATAGGGGGTGAGCCCAGGAATGTGTTTTAACAAACCCTACAGGTGATCGTGATGCTTACTGAAGTTTGAGAAGCATTGCTTTAGCCCTTTCATTAAATTGTTTTCATTTCTAGAAGTGGTATTTAGTTATTTTTCAAATCTGTTCCCCCCCCCCTTTTTATACTACCCTGCTCTTTCAGCAAGGTTTACCTTCTTTTTGTGTGTGGGAAATCTGTATAATCATTTTAAACACACTTATTTCATAGTCTCAGACTGTACTATTCTGATATTCTTGGGGGGCCAGGTTCTTCAGTTGGTTGTATTTACTAACTCCTCCTTCCCTTCCTTGTTGGTTTATTTTTTTTTATTGTGAGTTCATAAGCACTGAGGATCTTAATTCCAAGTTTGCCCAGGTCTGAAGTCATGTCTCTTATTCAAAGATCAGTAAATTATATTTTGTAAAGGGCCGGATAGTAAATATTTTTGGTTTTGCAGACTATATGACCTGTCAGGATGACTCAATTCTGCCATTGTAGTGTAAAAGCAGCCATAAATGATACCTAAGCCAATGGACATGGATGTATTCAATAAAACTTTATTTATAAAAACAGGCAGTAGGCCAGATTTGGCCCATGGGCGATAGAGTGTTGACTCGTCCTGCTGTTATCCTGTAGCCTCCAGCTTCTTTATTGCCTCTCCCATCCCTCTCTCTCTCTATATATACTGCAAAAACATTGTTAAGACTATTTCCCAACCTTACCCAACGATAGTGAGATCACTTAGGCCACTTGTTAAAAACAGAATCCCGAGCCCTTGACCCACAGATTCTGATTCAGTACATGTGCAGTAGAGCCAAGGCTTCAGATTGTTTAACAAGAACCCAGGTGATTCTAATGGTCTGACAAGTTCAGGAAACCCTGCTGTAATGGAAGAGAATGCTAAGAATAAACTGAAGGTTTAAAGCTGACAAAGCAACCACCCTAACATCTGTGTGACTTTTCATTTCAGTTCTTACTCACAAAATGCCATGTTGGTTATTGCAAATCCTTAAAATCTGAGTCACGCAGGACCACTCAAGCCATTAGTGTGCGGTCAGGAAGCATGATCTGTGGGGCTTGTGAACAGCAGCTGCTTTTTGGTAGGGTGGACTTTTTTCAGTGCAGAACCTAGAAAAGCCTCCCAGGAAGCCACACCTATTTTCTGTTAAAGTCCCTTTAATAATAAGGCCTTATCACAGTACATTCTTGAAAGAAAACTGCATTTCCCTCAACAGCTCAGTGACGGCAGTTCAGATAAAGTTCATCCAGCTTTTCTTAGCACTTGTTTACCCAGATCATCAGGGAATGAATAAGCTGCAAAAGCCGTTAAGGTATCCGATAAAAATTTCCAATGATTTATAGGGTTAAATTACAGGAAAATCATTGTGCGTATTATTGCACAAAGCTTTTGATTGCTTCTTTACCATCGGTACTCAGGGCTGACATTTATGTCGTGTTTCCCGTGCTCCAGCACTGTGTAGGTGCTTTATACATATTATCTCTTAGTCCTCAGAACAGGGATTGCCATCCCCATTTTCAATGAGAAAACTGAGGCACAGAGAGCCGAAATAACTTGCCTAAGCTTGTAAGAGGTGTAGCTAGTACTTGAACTTGAGTAGTCTGAGTCTAAAATAGTGGTTCTCTACTGACTGCACGTTGGAATCACTCGGTTGAGCGTTAAAAAAAATACTGGTACCTGAGTCCGGCCACCACAGGTTCTGATTTAACCGGGCTGGATTTTTCCAGTTGCTCAGGTGTTTCTACTGTGCAGCCAGGGTTGGAACCACTGCTGTTAAGTGTGGACACTTAACACTATCACCATGGTTGAGACTCTCATCTGTGTGGCCCTCAGACTAGCAGTCTCAGCAACCTCCAGGAATGTGTTAGAAATGCAAATTCTTAGGCCCCATGCCAAATCTACTGACTCAGACTCTCTGGGGTTGGGGCCCAGGAATCTGTTTTAACAGACCCTGCAAATGGAAACCCTCGTGGCAGAGTGGTTAAGTGCTATGGCTGCTAACCAAAAGGTGAGCAGTTCAAATCCACCAGATGCTCCTTGGAAACTCCATGGGGCAGTTCTACTCTGTCCTATAGGGTTGCTATGAGTCACAGTCGACTCGACGGTAGTGGGTTTGGTTTTGGTTTTGGTTTGCAGATAGTTCTGATGCAGGCTAACATCTGAGAATCACCATGCTGTGCCCCTGGTTAATCCTGTCTCCCCGTATCCCTGGCCCTTTGAAAGCTTGGCCACATCTCTCATTAAGTGGTGCCATCCATCCTCTGCCCCCTTGAATCTAGATGGCCCTTGTGACTTGCTTTGACCAACAGAATGTAACTGAAGTGATGATGTGCAAGTTCCAGAATCAAGGCTTCAAGGCTGAAGCTTCTGGGTTTTACCTTCTTGGAGTGTTTCTGCCATAATGTAAGGAAGCTGGTCTGGTCTACTGGAGGATGAAAGGTCACTTGGAGGTGAACCAAAGTGCCTCTGCCAACAGCCAGCACCAACTGCCAGACACATGAGTGAGGTCAGCTCAGACCCTCCAGCCCAGCCCAGTCACAGCTGAATGCAGGTGTGAGTGAGCCCAGGAGAAACCAGCAGAGGAACTGCCCAGCCAAGCTACAGGCAGCATGAAAAAGCATACTGTTGCTTTAAGTCATTGTGTTTTAAAAAAAAAAAATTTTTTTTTTTTTTTTTTTTTTATTGCTCAGCAAAAGGGACCTTATATAAGGAGTTATGCAATTTACCCCTGACATTTTTTTTTTTTTTGCCTTGAAGGGAAACTGGCTGGTCTTTTAAAGAAAAGGGCTCTAGGAAATTTGGGAATTTGGCTGATACTGCTTACCAGGCAAGGAGGCCTGGTGGTGCAACGGTTAAGCACTCAGTTAAGGTTGGCAATTCAAACTCACCCAGAAGCTCTATGAGAGAAAGACCTGGCGATGTGCTCCAATAAAGATTACAGCCTAGGAACCCCTATGGGGTAGTTCTACTCTGTCACATGGGGTCACTATGAGTTGAAATTGACTCAGCAGCACTTACCAACAACACCACTTGCCAGGCAGGAGTCCTTGGGTGGCACAAATGGTTAAGCACTCAACTACCAGCTGAAAGGTAGACATTTTGAATCTACCCAGAGGACCCTAAGAAGACAGGCCTGGAGATCTGCTTCCCAAATGTCAGAGTCAAGAAAGCCCTATGGAGCAGTTCTACTCTGCACACATGGGGTTTCCATGAGTCAGAAATGACTCAGCAGCAACTAACAACAACTTACAAGACAGAGCACTAAGTGCTTTTTATGTGACTTTATGGGGATGTGACCTGAGTAGTCGTACAAGGCCCCAGGCTTAAAATGGCCCATATTTGGTTTAATGCTCTGCAGTTGGTGGTGGTGGTGGTGGTGTTGTTAGGTGCCGTTGAGTCAGTTCCAACTCATAGTGACCCTACTACGTACAACAGAACAAATACTACCCGGTCCTGTGCCATCCTCACAATTGTTGTTATGCTTTAGCCCGTTGTTGCAGCCACTGTGACAATCCAACTTGTTGAGGGTCTTCCTCTTTTTCGCTGACCCCCTACTCTACCAAGCACAATGTGTTTCTCCGGGGACCGATCCCTTCTGATAACATGTCCATAGTATGTGAGAAAAAGTCTCACCATCCTTGCTTCTAAGGAGCATTCTGGCTGTACTTCCTCCAATACAGATTTGTTTGTTCTTCTGGCAGTCCATGGTATATTCAGTATTCTTCACCAACACCACAATTCAAAGGTGTCAACTCCTCTTCGGTCTTCCTTATTCAAATATTGTCCAGCTCTCACATGCATATGAGGCGATTGAAAACACCATGGCTTGGATCAGTCACACCTTAGTCCTTAAAAGTGACATCTTTGTTTTTTAACACTTTAAAGAGATCTTTTGCAGTACATTTGCCCAATGCAATGCATCTTTTGATTTCTTGACCGCTGCTTCCATGGATATTGATTGTGGATCCAAGTAAAATGAAATCCTTGACGGCTTCAATCTTTTCTCCGTTTATCATGATGTGGCTTATTGGTCCACTTGTGAGGATTTTTGTTTTTTCATGTTGAGGTGTAATTCATCCTGAAGGCTGTGGTCTTTAATCTTCATCAGTAAGTGCTTCAAGTCCTCTTCACTTTCAGCAAGGAAGGCTGTGTCATTTGCATATTGCAGCTTGTTAATGAGTCTTCCTTCAAGACTTCAAGTTACTACCTAGAAATTCTTAGTAATTTTGAACAAAGGGCCCTTCATTGTCATTTTGCACTGGGTCCTGCAAATTATGTAGCAGTCCTACTAACCCATAGTTTTCTTATTTAGTCCTTACAGCAACCCGAGGAACTAGTCGTTGTTGTTAGCTGCCATCGAATCAATCCCGACTCATGGCAACCCCATGTGCTACAGGATTGGACCATTGTGGTCACTGGATTTTCACTGGCTGATTTTCAGAAGTAGATTGCCAGGCCTTTCTCCCTAGTCTGTCTTCATTTGGAAGTTTTGCTGAAATCTGTTCAGCCTCACAGCAACACGTAAGCCTCCACTGACAGAAGAATGGAGGCTGTGCTTGAAGTGCCTCGGCTGGGAATTGAACCCAGGTCTCTTGTATGGAAGGCAAGAATTCTACCACTGAGCCATCGCTGCCCTCCTAGGAACGAGAGTTCATTATTATTATCAGCCCACATTTTACAGATAAGGAAAATGAGGCTTGGAGAAGTTAAATACTAATCCAAGGTCACATGGCAAGGGAGGTAGGATGGTACTCAGGTGTCTCAAACTCCTGAGTCCCGACACCAACGCACTGTGGTGAACCCTGTGACTCAGTGAGCTAAACCCTGAGCTTGTTTATCAGTCTTTGTTACATACTTGGGACAGGCTGTGACTGAGCTACTAAAAAGGGGGTGGTTCAGCTGAAAGTCTGACAAGCTGGTAAGGCATTTCCCGAGCATACTAAGGAAAATCAATTTGCAGATATAACCCAGAGTATATTTAAACAACGACAGGACCAGGCCGGGGGGGGGGGGGGGAAGGGGGGAAGGGCTTGGCCTGGGAAGCTGGGTCCAAAGCAGCCCAAACTCACTATTTATAGGCTGTGGCCTATTTTGGCCTGCCGGTTGGCAAATGGAAGTTGCCCTGAGAACGGGGCCTGGAAACTGACAATGGAAACCAGGCGCCTTCATTTCGAGGTATGGCTGGACTCATGCTGGGCACAGACAAAGGTTTTTCTGATGAGCTGAAGGACATTTTGCAAAACAGGACTTTCCAAAAAGTCTTTGACAGGGAATACAAAAAAAAAAAAAAATTAAGAAAAACCATCAGCAAACAATCGGGAACATATTCTTATGGAAGTAAATACATGGATCAGATCACATCCAAAGAGAGCTAGCATTTATTGATGTCTGAACCATGGGCCAAGCACGGGGTGGATTAACCAGTAAACAAGTTACACACGGGTAAGTAATAAGTAAACACAAGCAAGCCCGTGCTTACCTTGCTTATTGGGTAATCCACCCTGGCCAGGCACTGTGCTAAGCACTTGATGTGCACCATTTCATTTATAACCTCACATATAACCTTTTATCCCCATTTTACAGGAAAGGAAACTGAGGCTAGGAAAATTAAGTAGTTTACTGAACATCACAGGGCTGGTAAGCCATGATCCAAACCTGCATCATGGCACCCCATCCCTCCAGGCTGTCACCTATGACACTGCTTCTCCACCTTTAACGTGCACAGGCCTGGGGGTCTCGTTAACATGCAGATTCTGATTCAGGAGGTGGCGGGGGTCGGGGGGGAGGCCTGGAATTCTGCATTTCTAACCAGTTTCCAAGTGATAGTACTGGTCCATGAACCACAATTTGAGTAGCGAGGATGTAGGCTGTTACAGTAGTTTTCCTGCATCTGCATTTATCCTCCTACAACCCGTTCTCTTCATGGCAGCCTGAGTTACTGTTCAGTTGTTATCCACTGCTGAATAACAACCCCTGAACTTAGCAGATTAAAACAACAACATTGTTATCTCACACAGTTTCTGCTGGTCAGGAATCCAGTAGTCACTTGGCTGAAAGGTTCTGCCTTTGATTTCTCATGAGACTGCAGTCAGGATATGGGCTGGAACTGCAGTCATCTGAAGACTTGCCTGGGCTAGAAGATCCCCTTCCAAGATGGCTCATTCACAAGGCTGATGGCAAGAGGCCTCCGTTTCTTCTCATGTAGGCATCTCTGTAGGGCTGCTCATGACATGGCAGCTGGCTTCCCCCAGCAAAAATGATCCGAAAAAAGAGAGAGACCAAGACTGCAGTGTCCTTTATAACCTAATCTTGGAAGTGGCACATGATTGTTGTTAGCTGCTGCTCAGTCAGGCTCGACTCATGGCAGCCCCATGGACAATAGTATCAGACTGTTGTGACCCATAGGGTTTTCAGTTGCTGATTTTGGGGAGCAGATCATCAGGCCTTCCTTCTTACTCCATCTTAGCCTGGAAGCTCTGCTGGAACCTGCTCAGCATCAGAGCAACATGCAAGCCTCCACCAAAAGATGGGTGTCGACTCTGCTTGACATGCATTGGCTGGGAATTGAACCCAGGTCTCTCCCATGAAACGTGAGAAGTCTACCACTAAATCAATACTGCCTTTGGCACACCATTAAACCCATTGTCCTCAAGTGGATTCCGACTCCTGGCAACCCTATAGGACAGAGTAGAGCTGCCCCATATGGTTTCCAAGGAGTGGCTGGTGGATTCAAACTGCCAACATTTTGGTTAGCAGCCGAGCTCTTAACCACTGCACCACCAGGGCTCCTGGCACACCCTTACTTCTGCCAAATTCTATTGGTCACACATATCAACCCTGGTACAATGTGGGAAGGGATTTCCCAGGAGGGGTTCATCGTGGATCTGGCTACCACAGTTACCCCGATGAAAAGTCAGTTGGATCACATCACTTCCCTGCTCCAGGCCCTATCATTACTTCTAATCAGAGTCAGAATAAAATCCAAAACTCCAAGGTCCTGATGAGAACTCACATTGGGCCCACATTGGGTTCTCCTCCTCTCCTCCGCAACCCCAGCTCACTGTAATCCAACCACATCGGCCTTCTTATTGTTCCTCAAAGGCACCGAGCACCCTCCCACCCCTGGAACCTTTGCAGTCCCTTTTCCCTCTGCCTAGAATGAACTTCATCAGGGCTCTACTCAGCACTTCCCAGAGAGGCCTCCCCTAATAACACGCCATCTAAAACAACAGCCTCTGCCATTCTCTAGCCTTTTAGGGTGCTTTATTTTGTTTCATGGTGTGTATCGCTTTTTGTAGATTGTTGTTAGTTGCTGTGGAGTTGATTCCGACTCATGGCAACCCCACGTATGTAGAGCAGAACTGCTACAAAAGGTTTGCAAGGCTCTGACCTTTCAGAAGTAGATCGCCAGGTCTAGGTGGGTTCAAACCACCAGCCTTTCGGCTAGTAGTTGAGTGCTGAACAACTTGTACTGCCCAGGGACTCCATTTGTAGATTATTGTACAACAAATGCTCATTCCTTTTCCCTGCCACACGCTTCCATAGGAGAAGGGTACTTCCTTTCTATAAGGTCTCTGGGAATCGGAATCGACTCGACGGTAATGGGTATCGATGTTACGCTTGGTCATGTTACCTGCTTTGGCCAATGAAATGTGTGTGGAAGTGAGGTGTGCTAATGCCCAGCCTGTGCCTTAAGACACACCATGTGCGTTTGCTCACCCCTCTCAGAACTTCTGACCGCTGCCATGAAAAGAACATGTCCTCGGTAGCCTGCAGGTTCATGACAGACCCTAGAACAGACCTGAATACAGCCCACAGACTAGAGCCAAGTGTCACAGAGCCCAGCCTGGCTGATCTGCAGACCTGTGAGCGTGATGTAAATGTATGTTGTAATCACCGACTTACAGCCAGTGGGTGGTTTGTCATGCAGCATTATTGTGACAATAGCTAACTGATACACTTCCTGACACTGTATTACATATTTATTTATGTTTATAGGCTATCACAAGAATGCACGCTTCATGAGGGCAGGGATTTTGTCTTACTCACCATAGTACCCCAGCATCTAGTACAATGTCTGCCTGCCTGTCTGCCTACCGAATAGCAAGCATTCCATAAATACTAGTGAACGGATCTTAGCAAATAAATTGATCTAACCTTAGAACAGAGCTCCGGTGGTGCAATGGTTAAGAGCTCAGCTGCTTACCAAAAGGTCAGCAGTTCTCACCAGCCATTCCTTGGAAACCCTGTGGGGTAGTTCTGCTCTGTCCTATAGGGTGGCTATGAGTTGGAATCAACTCGAAAGCAATGGGTAGTGGGTAACCTTAGAGCCTGCTTGGTTAACCATTTTGCTACACTGCCTTCAACTTTGCCCAAAACACTGAAAAGTATTAAAAAATAATTGTCTTGAACAGTTTAGGCAACAGACCTTTAGCAAGGAAAATGGGACTCCTACCAAGCTGTTTGCTTTCTGTGCCAGACACGTTGCTCTTCACCTGGGCTTTATCAGAAGTTATCCAAAAAATACAGCTAATCCTGCCTGAGAACGGAAGTGCTGCTTTAAGCAACACTGGCTCACCTGGGTGGGCGACTATCCCTGGAGCAAAGCCAGAGAGATGGCTAGTGAGTGTACATAAACAGAGGAAACCAGTTACACACCTCCACATCCCACCTGGAGTAGCTGTGCCAGGAGACGCCCTCTCTGAAAAGGAGGAAGAGGGAGCTGGGAAACCTGTAAAGCACCCAACAATACAGGGAAGCCAAACACTCCAGAGAAAGCAGAAGGAATAAAGAATCTGGACGTCAAACCACTTATTCTTGGGACTTTCTGAGGAAATAGAAATTGACACTAACTCCCAAAGGTCTCCTCAGCCCTGCCGGCTCACGCTTGGGAGTATTTTGAATGCGAAAACTTTTGGCCAAATTCCTACCTATTGGCTGCATTGGTAGTATGTTTTCCTTTGAATACAAACGTTCAGAATTATCTGTGTGTGCTGGTATGGAACGTTATGTTAAATGCTAAATGAAGAGGCCAGCTGCAAAATGGCTGTATGAGCCGTATTTATAGAAAAAAAAAAACCCATATCTATAAAAAACACACAATGCGATAAATATACATAAATGTTCATATATACAAAGCAAAAACACTGAAAAGACACACACCAAACTGTTAACATGGTCACATCTGGGAAGCAGGTTTAGGGTCAGGCAGGAATGGAGACTTTCAGAGTTTACTTTAAATAACTTCTATACATATATATATATATATATTTTTTTTTAATGAGTTATCTGCTCTTTTACAATAAAAACATTAATTAATAGATTTTCATGCCAGGATGGCCATTTTTTTCTAAGCCCAAGGTCACACACTGCTCCCCGTGATCCTTTCAGAGGTGGTCCGCCGCTGTCACGCAATGACATCTCATCTCACATGATGTCTTCCAGTGACAGGGGGCCTTTCTCTTGCTCGCTCCGATGAAGTGACCGGCTCATGAGCTGTTCTGTAATTGTATCCTTGGCGCCAAGCCTCTGCTCGCCTTGTCTTTCTAGTTACATCAGTGTTTACTTTCTGCAAACGAACTGACTTAACCCATCCTGCCAAAGAATCATGGTCATGGCAGGGCCAGGTTTTGCCAACACCACCATGGTCTCTGACGGGGCTTGAATTTATCCTGTTGCACTGCTCCACCTGCTTCTTGGCACCACGCTTATTCTTTCACACATTAAACAACCTTCTAATAAAAAAAAAAAAAACATTGCCATCAAGTCAATTCCAACTCATAGCACCCCTACAGGACAGAGTAGAACTTCCAAGGAGCGGCTGGTGGATTCGAACTGCCGACTTTTTGGTTAGTAGCCATAGCTCTTAACCACTCCACCAATAGCACATATAAAATTGACTGGGAAAGAATGCTCTTTTCCTTGGTCTTTAAAACCTCTCTTGTTTGTTTAGGAAACAGGGCCTCTGGTACTCTTCAAATATGAAAGATGCTGGTGTATAATTACAACCACACTGGTACCATTTATTTCTGCATCTACAGTTTCCAAAACACTTTCTCATGTATTGCCATCCTTAAAGGCATTCTGAGCCTAATGATAACCCGGCAAGCTAGATTTGGCAGCTATTATTATTCCCAATTCAAAGCGAGAGAAATTGAAATTTGGAGTTTAGAGATTTGTCCTAAATTATCCAACTGGTAGAGAGCAAAGTCAATTCCAGTACATCAGTGGGTCTCAATCCTGGCTACATGCTGGAATCACTCGAGAGCTTTAAAGAATACCTGTCCTGATCTCACCATGGCCAGGTGAAGGAAACTCTCAGAGGAGTGACATTCTGGGTATAAGAATTTAAAAATAAAACCTTTCCACAGGTTGACTTAGATAGATTGTAAGGTTTGGGACCATTCCAACGCGTCGGCACAAATAAGTAGTCTCAATACAATTCAAATGCGATTCTCCATCACCAGGGTTAAGGAACTTCTCCTCAATGCCTCTACAGATTGAACTGCATCCCCCAAAATGTGTGTCAACTTGGCTAGGCCATGATTCCCAGGGTTGTGTGACTGTCCGCCATTTTGTCATCCGATGTGATTTTCTTCTGTGTTGTAAATTCTACGTCGATGTTAACGAGGCAGGATTAGAGGCAGTTATGTTAATGAAGCAGGACTCAATCTACAAGATTAGGTTGTACCTTCAGTCAATCTCTTTTGAGATATTAAAGAGAGAAGGGAGCAGAGAGACATGGGGGACCTCATACCACCAAGAAAGCAGTACCAGGAGCAGAGCATCTCCTTTGGACCCAGGGTCTCTGTTCTTAGAAGCTCCTAAACCAGGGGAAGATTGATGATAAAGATCTTCCTCCAGAGCAGACAGAGAGAAAAAGCCTTTCCTAGGAGCTGGCACCCTGAATTAGGTCTTTTAGCCCACTAGATTGTGAGAAAATAAACTTCGGTTTGTTAAAGCCATCCACTTGTGGAATTTCTGTTATAGTAGCACTAGATGACTAAGACAATGCCTCTTTTCTTGTTGAGGTTCTACAATGGAATACTCCTCAGTAATAACAAGGAACAAACTGCTTATACACACAGCCACATGGAAGAAATCCAAATGCATTAGGCTGAGTGACGAAAGCCAGACTCAAAGTCTATATAGTGTGTGAATCCATTTATCTGACATTCTGGAAAAGGCAAAACTATAGAGGCAGAAAACAGATCAGTGGTTTCCAGTGACTAGGGGCAGGAGCAGAGGCTGACTACAAATGGGCAATATGAGGGAATTTTGGGAGGTATAAATGATTACCATGGTGGTTAGATGACCACATGCATTTGTCAAAAATCGGAGAACTGTACATTAAAAAGGATGAATTTTACTGCACTTAATGTATACTTTAATAAATCTAATTAAAACACACATACACAGACACACCCACAAGGAGATACTACTACACACCCACTATAATGGCTAAAATTAAAAAGGCTGATCATACCAACTGTTGATGAAGACAGGGAGCAACTGGAACCCTCATAACATTTTTGGTAGGAATACAAAATGGTTTAAAAGAAAGAATCAGAATGAGAAGAGACTGACAGAAAGAGACAGAGACAGAGAGAAAGACAGAGAGAACGCTATGGTCCTGAGGAGAGTCAGACCCAGCCTTGAACTCTGCCTCTGCCACTTATCGCTGTGATATTGAGCAAGTCACTTAAAGTTCCTAGGCCTTGGTTTGTTTCTCTATACATGAGATAATAGTAAGTACATACCAGCCTACTTCATAGGGTAGTCATGAAGCATAAAGAAAAAAATGCTTGTAAAATGCTAGGCACAGTTCCTGGCACATAGCAAGTGCTCAAAACAGTAGAATTCTCTATTATTATCATTCTTCTTGTTATAGGTCCTCTAGGGACCGATGAGCTCTATTTCTGCAGCACCCAGGACATGTAGGTAGAAGACTTGATTTCAAGTTTGTCACATAAAAGAGTGACCAAATGAAGTCACATGTCAAAAATCACAAAAGTAGATGTACCAAAAACCAAACCCACTGCTGTCGAGTCGATTTTGACTCATAGCAACACTACAGGACAGAGTAGAACTCTCCTATAGAGTTTCCAAGGAGTGCCTGGCAGATTTGAACTGCCAACCTCTTGGTTAGCAGCCATAGCACTTAACCACTATGCCACCAGGGTTTCCAAGAGCATATATAAAAGGCCTCTATTTGAGTGGAAACCCTGGTGGCGTAGTGGTTAAGTGCTACAGCTGCTAACCATAAGGTCAGCAGTTCATATCCACCAGGCGCCCCTTGGAAACTCGATGGAGCAGTTCTACTCTGACCTATAGGGTCCCTGTGAGTCGGAATTGACTCGACGCAACAGGTTTATTTGAGTGGAACGGTAGAAGGGCTGGCAAAAGCCATTCTTGTAAGCATTCCACTTAGAAAGTAAAGATCTAACATCTGAATCCTCTGCATAAAAGCAGGGCCTTGAAAAGTTTAGTTATTTTATTCCATGTGCTTAGTGGGATTTGGATAGGGGGCCTTAACCTCCCTAACAGTTTATAAACATTTCCCACACGTTACAAAATGTTCAAAATGGATTCCAAATTGGTGGCCTTGAGCAACATAGTTACAAGCTAAGTTTCACAAATACATCTGAGATGGCCTAAAGAAAAGCCCTTGTCCAGGTTGAATTTTCTGGTTTGGAAGCTAATTTGGTAGTGAAAATGGGCTGAAAGTGCATTCTTGAGCCAGCAAATGACAACAGGATTCCACAGAGAAGATAAATCCTTCCAGATGGAGTTCCTGCTCCACAGTCCTGGGCAGAGACTGCTCGTCACGTCAAAGTGAACCACAGGCCCTCTGGGTTCCCAGAGAGATGGATGCGCACCACCGACAGGGGACCCTGCTGGTAATCTGATCCAGTGCCCCACTGTTCGCATTCCTTTTGCACAATACAATGTCTGACTTGTGCTGGCAAAGTCTACCCACCTGCCAGCAGATATCAGCCACAGAAAGAAACATTCCCAATGAAGAAAACCCTTCCCATTTCATACTCAGATGAACTAAATATGCCCCGGTGAGCCTTTACTTCTCGTCAGCTGGAACTCTCCTTTCAATCCCACTTGGGGGAATCATAATTTCCAACAGCACACTTCATTTCTCACCATGATAAGGCTTGGTTAAGAGGTGGTTGACAAAAGCCAACAGTAAAGCTAATATACTTTTCTCAAGTGTCATTGCTTGGGGGATTAACAAGCACAGCTGTTGAATTCAAGGACCCTGGTACATAAGCAGCTCCCCACAAAACTCCACGTTTAAGCTCCTACATAAGTCCCAGAGAAAGACTTATAAAACAGAACAATACAGTTTGCTCTTAGTATGCTCTCAAAAACCCTCATTACAGAGATCATTTAAGCGATTCAGTCATTCATTCAAATATTTATTGAGGGCCACTAGGTTTCAATAGATAAATGAGTGAGTATCTATCTGACTCATAGCAACCCTTTAGGACAGAGTAGAACTGCTGCATGGAGTTTCCAAGGAGCATCTGATGGATTCAAACTGCCAACCTTTTGGTTAGCAGCCATAGCTCTTAACCACTACACTGCCAGGGCTTCTGGAATATCTAATATAATGTCAGATAGTTGATAAGTGACAGGAAGAAAATAAAGCAGAGTAAGAGGGAGAGTGATGAGGGGATGCTATTTTTAAAAGGGTGACCAGGAGTGACATCCAAGAAAAGCCCTGAATGAAGCAAGGGAAGACACTGTTATTGACAGTCATAGCCGAGAGAACAAAGAACAAGTGCAAAGCCCCTGAGACAGGAGCATGCTTGGTGTCCTTGAGGAAATGCAAGGAGGCTTCTAGGCTGGCTTTTTTTAAAATGCCATATTAAAGAAAATAGAGATTATAACAATAATGATGATAATAATAAAAACCCTGTTGCCATCAAGGCAATTCCTACTCGTGGTGATTCATGTGTTAGAGAGTAGAACTGAGCTCCGCAGGGTTTTCTTGGCTGTAATCTTTATGGAAGCAGATCGCCAGGCCTTTCTTCCATGGCACCAGTGGATGGGTTCTAATCTTTCAGTTAGTAACCGAGTCAAACCATTTGTGTCACCCAGAGACCTCATGATGATAAGAGCTAACATTTCCTGTGGATTTACTATGTGCCAGGCACTGTGCTAAGCCCCTTTTGTAGACTAACCATCTGATTCAATCTTCATAGGCAGGAAGTATTATTATTCCCATTTTGCAAACAGGAGATTGTGGCTCAGAAGTTAAATAACCTACCAGAGGTTATAGTAACTGGACATACCAGGATTCAAACAGGTCTGTCTGTCGTCAGAACCCAAGTTATGAACAAGTTTGCTATAAGGCATGTTTTACACAGGAAGAGTAAAACCTGTCTTTCCATTCAGCCATAGCTTTTACGAACAATACAGTTAAGGCTAGTATTGGAACTTCAAGTAAATTTTCAAAAAAAAAAAATTGCCATGCCTGCTGCCCAAAGTGGAGACATTTTTCTCTTCTTCAATGCAGAGACTCAAGACGGAACTTCCGCTTTCGGTAAAAAAAAATATGGGAGGAACTACAAAACCTTTTCCTTGTATTCTTTGAAGAGCCCTTTTGTAGTTACTTGGTTTTTATCCAGGGCTGTTTTTGTCATCCATTTTCTACTTAACTATATAAACCAAAAACCAAACCAGTTGCCGTTGAGTCGATTGCAACTCCTGGTGACTCCATGTGTGTCAGAGTAGAACTGTGCCCCACAGAGTTTTCAATGGTTGTGATCAGGAAGGAGATCACCAGGTCTTTCTCCCAAGGCACCTCTGGGTAGACTCAAACCACCAACCTTTTGGTTAGTAGCCAAGCACATTAACCATTTCCACCTCCGAAAAAAAAAAAAAAATTTTTTTTTTTTTGCCTCCGAGGTTACCTCTAAATAGAAAGGAGGGGTTTTTCAGGGGAAAAAATTAAGTTATATCGAATCAAAACACATTTAAATACCTACTACTTTTTATTAAGTCCTCAGAATGCTCTGAGGAAAGACATGCCAATATTTCACCCCCACCATTTAGACGGTCAACCGATCAAACAGGTTTTCCTGAAAGATGTCTAACACACGTGGTGTGAAAAGGTGCTTTCTCTGTTCGTGAAATCAAATTATTGTCCAGCTGACTTGTGGTCTGTTATGTCTCACCAGTTAAGACTATAACAGGAGATCCATAGGCAAAATAGTCAAACTTCCTCGCAATTAAAAATATCACACACACACAGCTGAAACCAAACTATTACGAAGACAATAGAACAGAAAACAATAGGATTTTGAAATTTCAGAATGAACTGAGTATGAGTATTTTTATTTTAAAAATTGGATTAAAATAAAGAACATTTTCTGAATTTTATTATTGTTTCAGAAACTTTTGCATGCTTAGACACACACATGCACACAGTTCTAAAAAGTTTCAGGAAAAAAATAGTTGAATGATACCATATTTTAACTAAAGAAGGAAGGGTGGAAAATTATTATGGTTGAATTAGTATTGCTTTCTAAATCTTTTAAAAGAGTTGTCCTTCCTTTGTAAAAACAACATATATATTCTTTGTAGATAATTTGAAAAATAGAGAAAAGTATAAAAAGGGAGTAAAAACATTACCACTTATCCTACCTCCAAACAACCAAGATTATGTTTTTATATATTACTTTCTAGCCTATTTTCTACATGAGTCCTTATTTTTCATAATTATAACCTGTCTGCATATAAAACGTTTTACTTTGTTTTCACTTAGTATATTATGGAACGTTTCCATCTTGTTATCACTCCCTATGTTTATTATTTTTAGCGTCTGCGTAATATTCCATTGAGTAAATATACCAATATTCATTCTATAATTACTATATTATTGCATACTAATTATTTCCATTTTTAAAATCTAATCTGAAAGGTGCTGCACGATTTCAGGAATAAAACTCTCAGGCTCTAGATTAAAAGAGTGGTGCTTCTGGGTTGTGCCACAGATACAATCTCCACTATCTCATCCAGCCAACTGTTAGGAGGGTTATACCACCTATAGGCTAGGAAGGAGTTCCCCAGGCAGTAAGATTAAATATAATAAGTGGTCACTGAACCACCATTTCCCACGCTTCTGGAAACCCCATGGGTCTGATGAACATGACCGTGAATGGTGGCCCCCAGAGTTATGTAGTGCACAACCCATACAACTGAACATAATGGCCCTACCTCCTCATTCTGTCAAGTGCAGTGCCCACACAACTCCACCCTCCCTAGACACGCTTCATGCTCCCAACTGCTTTCTTTTTCCTCTCTTCACTCCCCTACCAAAACCTACTCCTAAGGCCCACATACATACATTGCTGGTGGGCATGTAAATTGGTCTAGAGGCTAGATTCTAGCCTCTCTAAAAGGTAATTTAGCGATAACTGTCAAAACTCTGAAAAAAACATGCTTACTCTAAGCCATCAATTCCACTTCTAGTAATTGCTATATTATTCTAGTAGTGTGTCTTATAATCAAACAGATGTGCAAAGATATATGAACAGTGATATCTTCCATAATATAGTTTATAACAAGAGAGAAAACTAGAATGTTCAACCAACTATGGTTAAAGAAGTTATGATTCAGTGCAATCATCAAAAGAAATATCATAGAGCCATTCAGATTTTTGAGGTAGGTCTTCGTGTACTGACAAAGGAAGATATTCTCAATATATTATTAAAGGAAGAGCGCAGGTAAAAAAAAATTAAAATAAATGTGTTTAACATCATAAATTTGTGCTAATCTATTTAATTATAACAATATGAATAGGAGAATGTTCTAGAAGGATAAACACTACCATATAATTTTAAAAACTTATATGCATTATCTGTTTTTTCCACAATTGATATTATTTCAATAATAAAAAGCAACAGATATTGTATGAGAAAAATGTGCTCCTTGGGACAGGCTTTTCTCCAGCCTGGTATGGAAGGAGGTTCATGTGTGTGGGGGAGGAGGGTGACACCATGAGTCACCACACTGGGGAACACAAACCTAGTGACACCACTGACCGGGATTAATTCAGGAAGGGGCATAGGACCCAAATCAGGCCAGTCAGATCCAGTGAGACCCAGCCTCCAGCTGATGCAGGCCACAGCCCTTCTCGGGGACAAGCTGAGATCACTGCTCTGCACAAGTGGATCCAGGTGTTCATTTTGTGCCAATATCTTCCTTTATGTGCTGATAAGCAAGAGTATAGAAATTTCTATATTGAAATTTTGATTGTCAAGACTCTTGGTTTTAAGTGACAGAAATCCATCTAGATTCACTGGTATAGCTGAACCCAGGTGCTCAAGCAATGTCATCAGGGTCCAGCCTCTCTGCTCTGCTTGCCTCTGCCTTCACTTCACTTCTCATGCGGGGGCAAGATGGCTGCCAGAAGCCCCAGACTGACTGCCTGGCCTCTCAGCAGCCCCAATGCAAAGAGAGCTTCTTTTTCCCAACAACTCCAAAGCGAACCCAGAACTGGGTCTCACTGGATCTGACTGGCCTGATTTAGGTCCCATGCCCATTCCTGAATTAATCCCGGTCAGTGGCGTCACTAGGGTTTTGTGTCACCCAGTGCAGTAACTCACAGTGTCACCCTCCTCCCCCACACACATGGACCTCCTCCCATACCAGACCATACAGAATCCTTAGCAATGTTTTTTGTACTAAATGTTACCCATAAATTGTAATTCCCATATATCACTCCTTCTTTTCCTTTAGTTACTACTTCATTCTCAAAAAAGTTATTGATATAGGTTCACAAATACTAATTACCACAATATTGTAGCTAGAACACCAGAAAATTTGGCACAATCAACAGCAATGAAAACAACAGTGCATGCTTGTAGCGCATGCAGATAAAACCACGTGATTCGAAGTGTCATTGTAATTGAGTAATAATGACAACTCTGACTGGAGCGCATCAGAAAGTTCAAAACATAAATTCACATAGAGTTTTAGCCTTTGGGTATATATATTATTTTTTATTGTGCTTTAAGTGAAAGTTTACAATTTCAGTCAGTTTCTCATACAAAAACTTACACACACATTGTTATGTGACCCTACTTGCTCTCCCCACAATGTGACAGCACACTCCTCTCCACCCTGTATTTTCCGTGTCCATTCAGCTAGCTCCTGTCCCCTTCTGCCTTCTCATTTTGCCTCCGGACAGGAGCTGTCCACTTAGTCTCATGTAGATTAAAAAAAAAAAAAAATTTTTTTTTTTTTTATCTACTTGAGCCAAGAAGCACACTCTTCACCAGTATCATTTTATGTCTTATTCTCCAGTGTAATCTTTGTCTGAAGACTTGGCTTCAAGAATGGTTTTACTTCTAGGCTAACAGAGAGTATGAGGGCTATGTCTTCTGGGGTCTCTCCACACTCAGTCAGACCATCAAGTCTGGTCTTTTTGCTAGAATTTGAGTTCTGCCCCATACTTTTCTCCTGCTCCATCAGGGACACTCTGTTGTGTTCCCTGTCTAGGGCAGTCATTGGTGGTAGCTGAACACTATCTAGATCTTCGGGTCTTGGGCTGATGGAGTCTCTGGTTTATGTGGCCCTTTCTGTCTCTTGGGCTCATATTTTCCTTATGTCTTTGGTGTTCTTCATTCTCTTTGCTCCAGGTGGGCTGGGACCAATTGATGCATCTTAGATGGCTAGTTGCTAGCTTTCAAGACCCAGATACCACTCACCGAAGTGGGATGCAGAGCATTTGGTTAATACACTTTGTTATACCAGTTGACCTAGATGTTCTCTGAAACCATGGTCCCCAGACCCCTGCCCCTGCTACTCTGTCCCCTTAAAGAGTTTGGTTGTATTCAGGAAACTTCCTAGCTTTTCGTTTAGTCCAGTTGTGCTGACGTCCCCCGTACTGTGTGTTGTCCTTTCCTTCACCTAAAATAATTTTTTACTACCTAGTCAGAGAAAACCCCTCTCCCTCCCTCCCCACTGTCCTAACCATCAAAGAATGTTTTCTTCTGTGTTTAAACCTTTTCTTGAGTTCTTATAATAGTGGTCTCATACACTATTTCTCCTTTTGCCACTGACTAATTTCACTCAGCATAATGCTTTAATGCTTTCTGGATTCATCCACATTATGAGATGTTTCACAGATTCATCACTGTTCTTTATCATTGTGTAGTATTCCATTGGGTAAATATACCACAATTTGCTTATCCATTCATCTGTTGATGGGCACCTTGGTTGTTTCCATCCTTTTGCTATTGTGAACAGTGCTGCAATGAACATGGGTGTGTATATATCTATTTGTGTGATGGCTATTATTTCTGTAGGATATATTCCAGAGAGTGGGATTGCTGGATCCTATGGTAGTTCTATTTCCAGCTTTTTAAGGAAGCACCAAATTGATTTCCAAAGTGGTTGTACCATTTTACATTCCCACCAATAGTGTATAAGTGTTCCAGTCTCTCCACACCCCCTCCAACATTTATTATTTTGTGTGTTTTGGATTAATGCTAGCCTTGTTGGGGTGAGATAGTATCTCATCGTAGTTTTGATTTGCATTTCTCTAATGGCAAATGATAGTGAGCATTTTCTTATTTGTTAGCCCCCCGATTGTCTTCTTTGGTGAAGCAGCTATTCATAACCTTTGCCCATTTTTTAATTGGGTTATTTTCTTTTTGTTGTTGAGGTTTTGCAGTATCTTCTATATTTTAGAGATTAGACGCTGATCAGATTTGTCGTAGCCAAAAATTTTTTCCCTGTCTGTAGGTTGTCTCTGTACTCTTTTTGTGAAGTCTTTGGATAAGGATAAGTGTTTGATTTTTAGGAGTTTCCAGTTATCTAGTTTCTCTTCTGGTGTTTGTGCATTGTTAATAATGTTTTCTATTCTGTTTACGCCACGTATTAGGGCTACTAGCATTGTCCCTATTTTTTCTTTCATGATCTTTATCGTTTTAGATTTTATATTTAGGTCTTTGATCCATTTTGAGTTAGTTTTTGTGCATGGTGTCAGGTATGGGTCTTGTTTCCTTTTTTTGGCAGATGGATATCCAGTTATGCCAGCACCGTTTGTTACAGAAACTGTCTTTTCCCCAGTTAACAGACTTTGGGCCTTTGTCAAATATCAGCTGCTCGTAGGTGGATGATTTTACGCCTGGATTCTCAATTCTCTTCCATTGGTCTATGTATCTGTTGTTGTACCAGTACCAGGCTGTTTTGACTACTGTGATGGTATAATAGGTTCTAAAATCAGGTAGTGTGAGGCCTCCCATTTTGTTCTTCTTCTTCAGTAATACTTTACTTATCTAGGGCCTCTTCCCTTTCTATATAAAGTTGATTTTCTCCATCTCATTAAAAAATGCCATTGGAATCTGGATCTGGATTGCATTGTATCTATAGATCACTTTGGGTAGAATAGACATTTTCACAATGTTGAGTCTTCCTATTCGTGAGCAAGGTTATGTTTTTCCACTTAGGTAGGTCTCTTTTGGTTTCTTACAGTAGTGTCTCGTAATTTTCTTTGCGTAGGTCTTTTA
Source organism: Loxodonta africana (assembly GCF_030014295.1). Classification (NCBI taxonomy): domain Eukaryota; kingdom Metazoa; phylum Chordata; class Mammalia; order Proboscidea; family Elephantidae; genus Loxodonta; species Loxodonta africana. Next base: position 75,779,999 of record NC_087353.1, on the reverse strand, counting down.
CATCTCTGGTTAGATTTATTCCTAAGTATTTTATCTTCTTGGGAGCTACTGTAAATGGTATTGAGTTGGTGATTTCCTCTTCGATGTTCTTTTTGTCAGTGTAGAGGAATCCAACTTATTTTTGTATGTTTATCTTGTATCCTGATACTTTGCTGAACTCTTCTATTAGTTCTAGTAGTTTTCTTATGGATTTTTTTAGGGTTTTCTGTGTATAAGATCATATCATCTGCAAATACAGATACTTTTATTTCTTCCTTACCAATCTATATGCACTTAATTTTTCTAGCCTAATTGCTCTGGCTAGGACCTCCAGCGCAATGATGAATAAGAGTGGTGATAAAGGGCATCCTTGTCTGGTTCCCATTCTCAAGTGTAATGCTTTCAGGTACTCTCCAATTAGGATGATGCTGGCTGTTGGCTTTTTATAAATGCCCTTTATTATGTTGAGGAATTTTCCTTCTATTCCTATCTTGCTGAGAGTTTTTATCATGAATGGGATTTGAACTTTGTCAAATGCCTTTTCTGCGTCAATTGATAAGATCATGTGGTTCTTGCCCTTTTGTTTTGTTTATATGATAGATTACATTGATTGTTTTTCTAATGTTGAACCATCCCTGCATACCTGGTATGAATCCCACTTGGTCATGGTGAGTTATTATTATTATTTTTTTTTTGATATGTTGTTGAATTCTATTGCCTAGAACTTCATTGAGGATTTTTGCATCTAAGTTCATGAGGGATATTGGTCTGTGATTTTCTTTTTTTTGTGTGTGTGGTGTCTTTACCTGGTTTTGGTATCAGGAATATGCTGGCTTTATAGAATGAGTTTGGGAGTATTCCATCCTTTTCTATGCTCTGAAATTCTTTAGTAGTAGTGGTATTAACTCTTCTCTGCAAGTTGGGTAGAATTCTCCAGTGAAGCCATCAGGGCCACGGCTTTTTTTTTGTTGTTGTTGGGAGTTTTTTTAATTACCTTTTCAATCTCTTCTTTTGTTACAGGTGTTTTTAGCTGTTCTACCTCTGTGTTAGTTTAGGTAGGCAGTGTGCTTCTAAAAATTTGTCCATTTCTGTTAGGTTTTCAAATTCGTTAGAGTACAATTTTTCATAGTAATTCTGTTATGATTCTTTTAATTTCAATTGGGTCTGTTGTGATTATCCACCATTTCATTTCTTTTTATTTACTTTTAATTTTTATTGTGTTTTAAGTGAAAGTTGACAAATCAAGTCAGTCTCTTATACAAAAATTTATATGCACCTTGGTATATACTCCTAGTTGCTCTCCCTCTAGTGAGACAGCATACTCCTTTCTTGCACTCTCTACTTTCGTGTCCATTAGGCCAGCTTCTGACCACCTCTGCCCTCTCATCTCCCCTCCAGACAGGAGCTGCCCACACAATCTCATGTGTCTACTTGATCCATGAAGCTCACTCTTCACCAGTATCATTTTCTATCCCATAGTCCGGTCCAACCCCTGTCTGAAGAGTTGGCTTTGGGAATGGTTCCTGTGTTGGGCTAACAGAAGGTCTGGGGACCATGACCTCCAGGGTCCTTCTAGTCTCAGTCAGACCATTAAGTCTGATCTTTTTACCAGAATTTGAGGTCTGTATCCCACTGCCCTCCTACTCCCTCAGGGGTTCTCTGTTGTGTTCCCTGTCAGGGCAGTCATCGGTTGTAGCCAGGGACCATCTAGTTCTTCTGGTCTCAGGTTGATGGAGTCTCTGGTTTATGTGGCCCTTTCCGTCTCTTGGGCTTATAATTACCTTGTGTCTTTGGTGTTCTTCATTCTCCTTTGATCCAGGTGGGTTGAGACCAATTGATGCATCTTATATGGTCGCTTGCTAGCGTTTAAGGCCCCAGATGCCACTGTCCAAAGTGGGAAGCAGAATGTTTTCTTAACAGATTTTATTATACCAATTGACTTAGATGTCTCCTGAAACCACGGTGAGCACTGCTTTGGCTGTGTCCCAAAGGTTCTGGTAGGATGTATTTTCATTCTCATTTGATTCTGTGAATTTTTTTTTATCTGTCCTTAATTTCTTCAGTAACTCAGTAATTTTTTAGCAAAGTGTTGTTCAGTTTCCAGGTGTTTGATTTTTTTTTTGCCTGCTTTTTCTGTTATTGATTTCTACTTTTATGGCTTTATGGTCCGAAAAGATGCTTTGTAATATTTTGATGCTTTGGATTCTATTAAGGCTTGTTTTATGGCCTAATATGTAGTCTATTCTGGAGAATTTTCCATGTGTGTTGGAATAGTATACTTGGCTGCTGTTGGGTGATATGTTCTGCATATGTCTATGAGGTCAGGTTGGTTGATTGTGACATTTAGATCTTCCATGTCTTTATTGAGCTTCTTTCTAGATGCTCTGTGCTTCACCAAAAGTGGTGCGTTGAAGTCTCCTACTGTTATTGTGGAGCTGTCTATCTCTCCTTTCAATGTTGTTAGAGTTTGTTTTATGTATTTAGGAGCCCTGTCATTGGGTGCATAAATATTTAATATGGCTATGTCCTCCTGGTGTACTGACCCTTTAATCATTATATAGTGTCCTTCCTTATCCTTTGTGGTGAATTTTACTTTAAAGTCTATTTTGTCAGAAATTAATATTGCCACTTCTCCTCTTTTCTGATTGTTGTTCGCTTGATATGTTTTTTTCCATCCTTTGAGTTTTAGTTTGTTTTTGTCTTTATGTCTAAGGTCTGTCTCTTGTAGGCAGCATATAGATGGATCATGTTTTTTTTTTATCCATTCTGCCACTTTCTCTCTTTGGTGCATTTAGTCCATTTACATTCAGCATAATTATTAATATGAGTTTGGTGCTGTCATTTTGATGTCTTTTTTTGTGTGTTGTTGACAGTTTCTTTGTTCCACTTAATTTTCTGTGCTGAGTCATTTTTCTATATGTATTTTCTTTTCATCTCTTTCATTGTTCTTGATTTTGTATTTGCTGAGTCTTTATGTTTTTCTTGTTTATTTTAATGTATATGATTGTTAGTTTTCTTTCTTGTTACACCTTTAGGTATTTTGATACATGTAAGCTGGCTTATAAAAAATGTTTTCCTTGTTATAACTAACTACAGGGATATTTTTATAGACAGTCATTTTGGTGTCACCCCCTCTGACAGTGTTACCTGGTGAGGTCTGTATTCCCCATATCCCGCTAGTGATGTCCCTGATCCCGGTAGCCAGGGGGATACAATATTCAAATGTCCAAACTGGCACAGGTCGGCCCTTACAGCCAGAGTGGGGCCTGCCCAACTTTAAAACTCCTAGTCTTAGCTTACACCATGCTATTTATCCCTGGGTCACCTCATTCACCCCAAGTCAGTTAGCTGTAGACAAAGGTATGAATAAGTAAGGAAAAACTGCACACAGTCTTATTGTTCTCTGCAGGTAGAGATCAGGATCTTCCATCTTTTTTCTGTTTGTTTTTAATTTTGCAGGTCCAAACAGGAGCTGCTGAGGCAGCCTTGCTCTGTGTCTTTGACCATCACATGACAGGTATGACTGATGGCCTTTGTGATTATCAGCTGTCACAATGTCTGGAAGGAGAGCCAATGTTGGGAGGAGGGGGGATCACCGAACTCAACAAATAGGTGTCAACATGGAGTTAGACTAAAATTAAACAAAGAGACAGAAGGCCTCAAGCACCACAAGCCTTTTTTGGGCAGAATAAAAATTCAGCAGCTTTCTCTGGTCTCTGCCTCCCAAACCATTAAAGACATTTCCATCCATTATGGCCCATGAGAACTTCACAAAAGAGCAGAATTTTCTCCATTGCACCCAGCATTTCATAAACAGAAGCTCACACTTGATGCAGTAGACTGTGACTTTTTTACAAATCACAATTCACAAAAGAGTGTTCAGAGGACCAGATTTCACTCACAATATCCAAATAGATTAAAAAAATACAACACTCAGTTTTGTATGTTGGAACAATCTGGCTTTCCAGCCGCTAGATTAGTGTGTTGATAGAATAAACAAGAGAATGTCTACTTCTACACAAGTACTCAATGCCTAGTAATAAATATCAGCAACCTATTTTCGAAGCTAATTATAAACTCGCAGCAACAAGCTAGAGTTCATGCAAACAGCTTTTCACATCACGAGGCATTTCTGTTAATTTGGCCAGTTAAATACATATATATGTTTTATAAGGTGTTCAGCTAGTTTTGTGCTAGATAAGTGAGGATGTTGGATTTCTGTGTTTCAAAATTATACGGTGAGCAGAGTAGAAACTACATGGGAGTGGGTAAGAAGAGGGAGAGCCTGTGTGAGTACGTGCTATAAGAGTACTTCCAGGGTACATTTCGTGAATCCCTGAAAATTTCTTTGGCTAGTCATAGGAGGATGTTTAATTTTCACTGCCCAAACCAGGCCAAATATCAAGAACTTCTAGCAGAAAACCATATGGTCAAAAGGAATAAAATGATGGCACATCTTATATTACTATTTTTCTAAAATGTTTATTTATTTGCTTTGTTTTGTTCAGGTATAATTCATATACCATCCAAAGATGGAAATCAAGAGGCTTGTGAAAGTCAGAAGTCATTAGTCTTGGTTGGACATCACTGGATTTAAACTAACATGCTGATGTTCAATTATGAAGGAAAAAGACCACATTTATAAAATATGTATGAAGTGCTGAAAACCTATGGCATCAAAGATTGTATCTAAATTGCAAGCTGTAACAGAAGGTTTTATAACAGGATTTTAAGTCTCTGGGAACACCAGACTGCTCTTTATAATGTGCAAGCCTTTTTTTTTTTTTTTTTTTTTTATTTAACTTTCACGCTTGACCTCCAGGACTGAGGCCAGTACAAAAGGAGTGGAGTGACTGGGCACTCTTGCCTCAGTAAGTTCCTGTGATTAGGAATAGCCCATATGTTCCACTTAATGGTCATATAACAAGTATTGATTGATTGATCGATTATAGCTCATTAGTATTAACCTTACTTCTTGATGGATAATTAACTTCTTGCTGGTGCTGTCACTTCAGTTTATTTCTCCTGCACGAGCTCTGAGAAGTGCATCAGTATGGAGATCTCTGTCCTACATGTAAATCCACTGGGGCCTTTTCCTGTGTAAAGTTTGCCACCACTGATCTCAAATCTAAGCTCATGTCACTGATGTCTGACACTCAGACTTGGGTGGGGCTGTATGGCCGATCAGAATGGGAGGGTCCTGTTTGCTTGGCAGCTTGGTAACACTGATACTCTAATTGTCAAATTGGAAAGGTTATATACCCATTTTAGCATGAGATCCATATGCCACTCTCCTACGTGGTGAGAATGGAAACAGGCACATTCTTCCTGAGGGGCCACACGGCAACATGGATTAGGACTCGGAAGCTTTATAAAGGGAACTCACCAAAATTCAGTCCTGATACGTGCTACGCACAGGGGAATCTTGAAAATATTACACTGAATGAAATACATCAGACACAAAAGGACAAATATCATATGATCCCAGTTAGAAGCAATATCTATAATAGGCAAATGTATAGAGACCAAAGTAGATGAGTGGTTACTAGGGGTTGGAGGAAGAAAGCAATGAGAAGTTATTACCGAATGGGGTACTGAGTTCCTGTTTAGGGCGATGGAAAAATCTTTGGAAAGAAGTGGTGATGGCTGCACAATATGGTGGAGGTAACGAATGTCACTGAACTGTACACTTAAAATGGTTAAAATAGCAAATTTTTGTTACACATATATTACCACAAAAAAAATTTTTTAAAAAGGATCTCACCCTTTTGACCCAGAAATTCCACTTCTAGGAATTCTTCCCACATAAACCACCAGACAAATGTACAAAGATAGCTGCACAATCCTGTGTTTTGCAGCATTTGTTACAATAGTGAAAGACTGGAAATAATCTCAAAGTCCCAAATAGGAAAATGTTTGCAAGAGACAAGTTATAAAAGAGGTTATTTTCTATATGTTAAATATTCACATGTTATCTATGTATAAAGATTTTCAAGGTTTGGTAAGTTTTACACCAAAACATTAATGATAATTATCTTTGGGCGACAGAGTTATCAGTGTCTCAAAAATTTTATTTGCGTCATTTGAATTTCCTATTTTTTCCTAAAATTAATATGTATTGTTGTTGTCATCAGGTGCCATTGAGTCGATTTTGACTCATAGCGGTGATCTCAGGTGACAGAATAGAATTGCCCTATACGACTTCCTAGCCTGTCATCTTTATTGGAGCAGATCGCCAGGTTTTTTCTCCCATGGAGCCCCCGGGTGGGTTCTAACTGCCAACCTTTCAGTTAGCAGCCAAATGCTTAACTGTTGCACTACCAGGGCTCCTTGAATATATATTATTCCCCATATATGTTTTTTGGCAATACAGACCAGTTAACCCAACCTTAAAAGGCTGAAAGTTACTTTCGGTGATAATTGCAAAATAAATGTTGGTAAAAATTCTAAATCACTGTTTAAGACCTGTTTTTCAGAGACTCCTAGTTCTGGATGTTAGAATATCCTGTGTTTCAAATTCACCTAAGGGTTTTCCTGTGGGCCTGCCCAATGCTGTAATTGCAAATACACATGACTCTTACCAGATAGCCTCTCCAGAAGGACTGAATGAAGAGCGCTGCTTCCTCTTCTGTCAGCAGAAGGGAGAGGGGGATTGGCGGCCGGGGACTGAAAAGCAATAAAACAGTCAAATGCTCATAAGAATCCGTGCTTCAGCCTTGGCAACGCCTTTGACCACGTCACATTCTCTCTGATTAAGTGCCTTGTCCATCCCCATTCTTAGACAACAACAATATCAGTTTTGATAGAAAAGCTTATATGCTCGAGTTAGCATTATTTATGTTAAAATCCAAGATGGTTTTTTTTTTTTTTTTAACCACCATAATCTTAAATCACTGGTTAGCCTGCTCTTCCTCGGGCAGGCTCAGGTTGCTAAATTGTGTGTTATTCCTGAAGTTGCAACATACATGTTATTGCAATAAGACTATGTAACACAATTTAAGAGACACAGGATATTACATTATAATTGAGGCACAATAAAAGGCTCTACTTCCGATTTTCTACTGAAGGGAAATTAAGTAGTCCATCTCTTTTCTGAAAGAACTTGGAATTTATCTCAGATAATGTGGTTTAAATTCACTCATGTTTCAGTTCCGCTACTACATCTTAATAAGCAATAAACTATCTCAAACACTAGGTTCAGTTTACAGTGTCTGCCTTTGTGAGATTTTTCAGTTTATGAAGGAATTTTTGGTCATAGATACCACATGTAAAAATCATGGTTAAATTTTTTTTTTTCTACACATTTTATATGAGCACTAATTACTGACAAGGTCTTGCAATTCTGACTTAATTCTGTGTCTTTATGTTTCCCCAAAGCAGAGCTACTTCTGAAAAGCAAGGGCCAAGACTTTTCAGATACAGTACAAAAATACAGACCTCTGAAAGGGTGTGGATCCCATGGAGGCCACCTCCAGGACAGGCGCCCCAGAAATGACTTTGCAAGTGAAGGCTTCCCAAGTGCTCAGGCCTCACAGCCCTCCCTAATGACAGCCATCACTGAGCTTATAGTCATTCTCATTGTGTAGAGAGGAGTCCCTGGTTGCGCAAATGGCTAAGCGCTCGACAACTACCTGAAAGGTTGGCAGTTCAAACCCACCCAGAGGTGCCTCGTAAGACAGGCCTGGCGATCTGCTTCCAAAAGGTTCATTTCCTCCGAAAGCCCTATGGAGCACAGTTCTGCTCTGCACACATGGGGTCAACATGAGTTGGAATCAACTTGATGGCAACAAGAGAGGGTGGCTAACCTGCCAAGGCCACCCAGCTTGTAGATGGCCTAGTCAGGATCTGGGCCTAGACCCAACCAACCCCAAAGCCCAGGCTCCAGTCTCAATGCTGTGCTGACATACCACACCTCAACTGGGCAAACACTCGCAGATGCCCAGCCTGGCTGGCACAGACTGCAAAGCTAAGTACCAACAATGCATGATTCTCCAGGACCTGGGGTTTTGTTTCCCTCTGAACTTTGACTAAAGAAACACACACACACAAAAATCTTTGATACAGTATATTTGTCTGAATGAATGAATGCTCTTTTGAATCATTCCAGAATCAAAGAAATCAAAGTCAGGAATAGCCCTGGAGTTATCGAGACCGTTCTGAGCTAGTACAGCGTTGTTGCCAGTCTCTGGCTCCCTGATGGGGCAGGCCCTTCCTAAAAGACCTAGGAAAGGAGAGGCTTCCACTTCTTTGGAGAGATAATTACACACTCATGAGAGTATCATTGTTAGAAACCTTGCCCTAATGTTCGGTTTCCATTTTTATTTGCATAATGTGGTGGCTTTTTTTGGTTTGGTTTTTTGTTCTGTTTTCGTTTTCACCCCTTCTTGCCTCTCTTGGCTGTAAGAGAGCATTTCCGTTTGCTGGAGACTGGCCACAGGAGGCAGGTGGGCTCCCTGCGTCCACATTCAGTGTCTCTCCCCCACTACTGTCCTTAGTCTCTAAATTTCAACCATGTAACACCAATGAATCATACTCCTTAAATCATTTCCCTTCACTAGTTGAAAATCAGCAATTCCTAAAAAGGTCTAGATGTTTCTAAGGAGACCTTGGTGTTTTGGAAGTGAATTTTTGAGAATAATGCTATAGTGCATTAGCCCCAGCTGATATTTACTGAGAGATCCTTGGACACCTGTTCCACCAGTTCTGCTCCTTGTGCTCCAGCCATGCTGGCCCTCTCACTTCCTCAAATGTGCACACTCCCTCCCACCTCATGGCCTCTGCAGAGGCGCTTTCTTCTGCTCCAGCAACCCCTACTCCCAACCAGGGCCGCCAAGTAGAGTTGTACAGGTAGTTCTCTGCTCAAGGGCACCCAGCAGATGGACCAGAGGCCACTGAAACTTAGCCCACGCTCACCTTGCTCAGCTATGCTACTGCCCAGAGCTTCGAATCAGTTTGTTCCAGTTTGAATCCCTGCTTAAAATTTGCATTTCTAACAAGTTCCCAAGAGCTGTTAATGCTAGTGCTTAGAGACCAATTCTGAGAGCTACTACTAGTAGAACACTGGTTCTCAAAATTTATTATACATAAGAATCACCTGGGGGTCTTGTTAAACTGTAGATTCTGATTCAGTATATCTGGGGTAGAAATGTAAATTCTCACCAGGGCTTCGAACGAACTGGTTTGAAGCCCTGCGTTCTGCCCTAAGGAAGGGGCAACTTTCCCTAATTTGCTCAAAGGCGCCACAAGCGCTGGTGAGGGCCTAACACCTTTCACCTGGTCCATTCACTCTTACTCCTTCCAACTCCATGCAAACTTTATTGAAAGATGTCCTTTGATGAGATCAGGGCCCAATGCTGCTCTGTCACTGTCCTTCCTAGTCCTTGACCCAATTTGGAGATGTAAGATGTAAATAGATAATCTGTGTAATTATCTAATTATTGCCTGAAACCTGGACTGGATTGAAAGCGCCATGAGGGCAGGGGCTGGGCTTGTGTGCTTGCTCCTCTTGGTACTCCCAGCTCTTACTACAATGTCTAGCACATAGTAGGCATTCACTAAATATTTGCGGAATGAGCAGTTGGTTCTGTACCTGTAAATTCTGTACCTGGCAGTGTGCTAAGCACTTCCCACACATTATTTCATTAAATCCTCTCAATAATAATAATAAGCTACTTCTATCCTTCTTTTAGAGCTGAGTAAACTGAGGCTTAGAGGGTAAAGTAACTCATTTAAGGTCACTGGTCATACCCTGCTGAGAGAGTACACTGCCTGAGAAACGCAGGGGTGATCCAGAGAGGAAAAGAGGGTCAGCTCACATGGTCACCAACAAGGAAGTCAGGATTCTAGCAGCTCTAAGTGTTAAAGAGAAGAAAACGCAGTCTTTTGCTTAGAAGAATAAAAGAAAAATCAGGGCAAAAAAGCCATAATCATAGAAAATGCCTTCTTCATTAAATCTTACAGTAATAACTTGGCAGATACTCATTTGTATGAACCTCCACAGGGAAATCATGTCAGGACAACTCAACGAAGTGGAATTTGTCACTTGTATCTGAGATTTGATGGTGCCCTTAAATTGGGCAGCTACAGAGGAAAAAAAAAAAAATTTTTTTTTTTTTCCTCTGTAGCTGCCCAATTTTCTAGCTTTAAATATGTTTTTTTCTATTTATGTCATGAAATCCTCAAAGTAACAGGATTCCTGTTTTGCAATAGCAATGGGAAAAGAGAACTGCAAATCTTAGGATACAAGGGGCTGGCTTGGCCCAACAAAGGGCTTAAGCCACTAATGAAACCCCAAACTGCTTTGCATCACAATGACATCTCCAGAAAGCAAAATGAGATTTCTAATAGACCTTTACGCAGTAATATGAGGCCACCTTTAGTGACATCCCTGCTTTCATGGCTAAATAATGGGGCGCTGTCTAGTACCTGAAAAAAAAAAATAATAATGTGAGAAAGCCAGTGTAAATCAAACCAAATGAAAAGGACTGAATCTTCAGATAGTAGTCCCTGGAAATTATCAATCATTTCAGCAGGCCAGCTAGAAGAGATGGAAGCCACGCCAGGCCGGATCTCTCTCTTTTGGAATCAGTGCAACTGGCTTCAGGTCAAATAAAAATAGGCAGTGAGCAGAGGCGATCGCTCATTAAAGGGTGGGGGGTTGGGAATGCACACATCAATCACAGAAGGCGGCAGCTAAGCTTCCTCAAGTACATTAGACATCCCCAGGGCAGACATTTTTGCATGTTCAAACAGGCACAGCAGCACTGCTAAGTATGTTTCCAAAAGAATTGTTTGTTAACGCTCATTTGTCATGCCCTTCTTTTTTCTCAAATGTGAATTAAATATACTTTAACCAGGAGAATCCATGCTGTACTTGTGAGAAAGAATACGAATTTATTTTTCTGATTGCGTGTATGTGTGTGCATGTGTGTGTGCATGTACCTACACAATTCTTTCCCCTTTTATTGGACACAAAGTAAAACATTTGCAGAACATAAAGAAGATATGCTATAGAATGGGGCCCTGGTGGCACAGTGGTTAACAGTTCGGCTACTAACCAAAAGGTCAGCAGTTCGAATCCACCAGCCACTCCTTGGAAATCCTATGGGGCAGTTCTACTCTGTCCTATAGGGTTGCTATGAGTTGGAATTGACTCGACAGCAATGGGATATACTATAGAATAATCATAAAATACATACTAAGAGGATCTGAACAGTTAGTCTATCAATTTCTCTATACAGCTCTAACACAAGAGGTACCATCTAAAATTGCATTTAAGCAGAAAAAAGTAGGAAGGAGTAAAGCTTGCTTTACACTGAAAATTTAATCTCAAAGTTTTTCTCCACTTTTCATTACGTAAGGTATTAAGTTGCTTTCGTGGACCATGAAAGCACAATCCAGATGTAAAGCCATTTACAAAGACGGTTGTTGAGCACCGTCGAGTTGATACTGACTCTTAGCAACCCTATATTACAGAGCAGAACTCCTCCTTAGAGTTTCCTAAACTGTAATCTTTACAGGAGCAGGTTACCAGGTGTTCCTCCCAAAGAGTTGCCTGTGGGTTTGAACCGGAGATCTTTTGATTAACAGCCAAGCACTTAACCATTGTGCCATAGTGCAGACTCTAGTCAACCATCATTCATAAAGACTTGCATTGGCCCAGTATTTGATAATGTCCACCCATAATATTCAGCAAAAGAGATGTTATCCAGATCTTGCCCTCACCTTTAACTGGTTTCCCAAACACTCTATGTTGGAGGGATCATACTCTTGAGTTATAAGCTTAAAATATCTGGAAGAGGTACAACAGAGGTATTTGCAGACATACTGTCACTAGCCATTAGGATGCAACCTCATGGGACTCTCAATTCCAGCCTTCTGTGATGTGAGGAACAGCTCCAAAAACCCGTGAGGAAGAGGTTGGCTATATTTCTCCCTGGCAGCCTTGAAGCACATTTAGAAATCATGGCTACTAGGATGTGATCTTGCTTCCGCCCCCTCACTAATCTCCACCCTGGGAGACCAACAAGCACCCATTACCCCAGCTTCAGGCTGACTCATTCCCCTAGTTAAACACAGAGTTGAGTCCCATTTTACCAACCCTATCATTGGAAGCAGTGTCTGTGCCCAGATAACAGTGTTCATGAAACAGTGCACTCCAAGGCCACGTGCTCAGCCCTGTGGGTTTCAGGTATAACAGTCTGAAAAAAGAAGGCTGCAATACTTGCTATTTTTTCATAAAATATGCCCAGATTGCTATGCTATTTAGCCTCTTTGTAACTGGTTACTTCATGTTTTCCTCTAACGTGACTTATGGAAAACATGAGTGGGGTATTAATTTTCTGTTTCAAGATATTTCAATAAAGAAAGTATGGCAAGGTTCCTTTGAGAAATACTGTGAGGGTTTCTTGATGTAAGTAGACCAATAATTCATTAACCTGCAATAATCTCTAGAGCGCAGATGTTTGGAAACACAAAAGATGTAAGGAACGTCTATGTTATTAGCTGACCATGATCCATTCCCCCTTTTTCTGGTAAGCTCCCCAAATTTTTTGCCATTCTGCTCATATCCACGAATGACCTCGAAAGAATCGTGAATTTTGCTTTGGGAATACACATAAAGTTTAGCATGGAACAAATACAGAGTCTGTGAAAAATAGATTGACTATACATAGGATTATAAAGCAAATAATTATATTGAAATGTGGTTATCAAAATATTAAAATACATTTGGTGATACAGTAATATATGAGCTTCTAAATTATGCAGCAAATAACAAGAGCTAGTGGCAGGTCAGTTAACTACTGTACTTCCAACAGGGCGATGAATGTAAAAAATGATATTTTAAAATATCAGCGCAAATGTAATGTGATAGGAAAATATCTGTGATTTCTGTTCGTGACAATGTCACAGGTACTGCAGTTGCTACTTAGGTTTGTTGCCCACAATCATAATTAAAAGAGAGGCTAAATTTCAGTTAGAGACTAGTGAAAATAAAGAAGTGATCTTCCCTCTTCTAAGTTCGAGGACTCCTGAATCATAGGCAGCTGTGGCTGGAGCTCGGGGCAAGGGGGGAAGATGAGCTTTCCATCTGGTATGAGACTGAAGACCAAGGATTTAAAAATGGACAGGGTGAATCCTAATAGTGAAATAAAAAAAAAAATGAGATCATTTAAAAACAAAGAGCAACCTGGAAGTTATGGAATTTGCCAAAGAGTTATCAGTGGGATGCTTCTCGATAGGCAAAGGGATTCAACATAGTACAGTGGGCAGTTACCGGGGGGTGGGAGGGAGACAAAAAAAAAAAAACTTTCCATGTTTTTATTACCAATTAGTTGTGATTCTTCAGTAAACCCATTACAGTTTCAAAACAGAACTCTTACTTCCCCCAACCTGACTCCATTTTAGTCAATGGCTGCCCATTCAGCTAGTCGCTCAGGCCGAACCTTGGAGTCATGCTTGACCTCTCTTGTTCTCTCACCCATGTCTAATCCATCAACAAGTCTTCTTGGTTCCAACCTCAAAATATATCCCAATGCAACCGCTTACCTTCTCTCCTCCAAGCTGCATCATTTCCTGCCTGGGGGTGCCTCCTCACTTGCCTCCCTGCTTGCCCGATGGCAGGGAGCCAGCTTCAGTCAAGTCCCCCCACCACCAGAGTGATCTTTTCAAAAGATAAATCAGATTACAACACTCTTCTGCTCAAAACCCTCCTATAGTTTCTGATCACACTTAGTAGATGAAAAAAAAAAAATCCAAACTCTTTAACATAGTACCCAGCGCCCTACCCAAGCTGGTCCCAGCCTACCTAGCCCTCTCTGACTTCATTTCCTACCACTGTCTTGGTATCCCTCTTCTCCTCTTGCCTCACTGGCCAAGCTTGCTCCCCTCTCAGGCCCTTTGCATTGGCTGTTCCCTCTGTCTGGAATAATCTTCCTTCAGATCTCTCTGTGGTTGGCTCTCTGTGCTTGTCATTCAGGTCCCTACGCAAGCATCATCTCCTTAGAGAAATGGACCTTCCCTGACTTCTCCATCTAAACCTCTACCACATCTCTCCACAGCCCTGTGACTATCTGCTAACACTGATCTATTTCATTTAAAGCACCTGGGACTTTGACTTAGGTATCTAGTGCTGCTACAACAGAAATACCACAAGTGGATGGCTTTAACAAACAAACTTATTTTCTCACAGTTTAGAAGGCTGGAAGCCCAAACCCAGGGCACCAGCTCCAGGGGAAGAGCTCTCTTTCTTTGTCGGGTCTGGGAGAAGGTCCTTGTCTCTTCTGAGCACCTGCTCCTAGGCAAGCTTTATGTGGCTTGGCATCTCTCTTCCACCATCTCTGCTTGCTCACTTGCTTGTTTAATCTCTTTTATATCTCAAAAGAGATTGACTCAGGATACACTCTACACTAATCCTGCCTCATTAACATAGCAAAGACAACCCATTCCCAAACAGGATTATAACCACAGGCATAGAGGTTAGGATTGACAACACATACTTTGGGGGGACGTAATTCAATCCATTATAGGCTTCTCGACTTTACACAATGTTTACTTGTTTGTCTGGTTATTGTCTGCTTTCCCATGACTATGTAAACTGTATGGGGACGAAGAATTTTTCTCTCTCTTGTTCTCTACTCTATTCATAGCACCTAGAAAAGTGCCTGGCACATGGTAGACATTCAATAAATATTTCTGAAAGAATATTATTATAGATAAGGAAATGGAGAACTTTCTTAATTTCAGAATTTATCCATGGCAGAGCTGAGGTTAAAGGCAGATTATTCTGTCCTTCACCTGCTTATTCTTTCTGCTACCCCATATTTCACAGTGCTAACCGTTGTTCTCTAAGGATACAATAAAAGCTATCATTCTTTGAAGAAGCCCTGCTGGTGCAATGGTGACATGCTTGGTGGCTAACCAAAAGGTCAGCTGTTTGAACCCACCCAGTGGCCCTCCGGGAGAAAAGACCAGCCATCTGCTCCCATAAAGATGACAGCCTAGGAAGCCCTATGGAGTAGTTCTACATGGAGTTGCTACAAGTTGGAATCTATTCGACATCCACAACTTTGTTCTGTGAGCACCCACTCTTAGCCCTCTGCAATGAATATCTTTAGCTTTCATCCGCCCACGATACCCTCCCCTCTTCTTGGGTACTGTCCTCAGATTTTGCTTTGGCAGCCTCCCTCCCTGTGTTGGGGAGACTGTGCGTCACAGCACCTTGTCCCTTCCTTGGCCAAGGAGTGCACCTGAGACCCTAGCTTAGGCAAGCTTTCTTCCTGGAGCGAGACTCCTGAGTGGTCCGACAGAGACCAAGAGGACTCATCCAGGCAAACTGACTTGAAAAGCCAGGTCATTAGCTTGTGCTACTGGATCCCCAGATCTGCTCAGGTTCCTGTATTACCCAAGGCCAGGTCCTTACCTTTTCCTTCATGTTTCTGAGTTATCGTAGTACTCTCTTAAATGGCTCTTAAATTTCTGTTGCTTGCAACAAAGAGCTCTAACTAATACCATCTATAACCCTCAAAACAATCCTACATGGTAGATATTATTACCATCTCCATCTTACGGAAGGGGTGAGGCTCAGAGATATGAAGGGGCTACTTTCAGGTTGCCTAGCTGTGGCAGGCTAGATAATGGCCCCCCAAGATACCCACGTGCTAATCCCCTGGCCCTGTGAATATGTTCCTTAACATGGCAAAAGGGACTCTGCTGTTATGATTAAATAAAGGGTCTTGCAATGAGATTAGCCTGGATTATCCAGGTGGGCCCAATGATGTAATCACAAGTATCCTTATAAGAGGGAGGCGGAAGGAGATGCTACTGCAGATACAACAACAGACGCAAGAGGTGGGAGTGATGCAAAGAAAGGACTGTGAGCCAAGGAATGCAGGTGGCCTCCAGAAGCCAGAAAAGGCAAGGAATCGGATTCTCCCCAAGAGCCTCTAGAAGGAACCAGTCCTGCTGACACTACAACTTTAGCCCAGTGAAACTGACTTTGGACTCCTGACCCCCCAAATTATAAGAGAATAAATCTATATTGTTTTAACCCACCAAGCTTTTTCTAATTTGTTATAGCAGCAGTAGGAAACTAATATACCAACTAATACACGGCAGAGCTAAAATTGGAACCCATATGTGTCTGCCATGCTGCCTCGCCCAGGCTCTCTAGGCTTGTTCCCAGATAGTCACATCCAGAAACAGCAGGAAGAGGGGAAGGAAGTAGCCTTGTGTGCACTAGAGAAAAGCCCACCCACATGTCAAACCTCCAGCGAGGGGGAGGCACTCGGAGGACTTATACATCTCAGCATGTCCTGCACTCAGGAAACAGCTCCCCTTCCTTCCTGTTTGAAGATGAATGCTAATACAAAGAACAAAGATGACTTAACTATTCTCACGAGACTCTCTGGGCTCTGAAACTACTGAGACAGAAACTACCCTTCTACCGGATAAAATTAAAAGGATTTTTTTGTTCTTCTATCAACAGGGCGTAACAAAATTCTCTGCTGTGCCACCTTTTAATTACCATCTAAAAAGTGCATGCAGCTTTCTATACCATTTTACAGGCATAAGCATTTTGGCCCCACAGTTAACCTCAGTACAAACAGATTGTCACAAGGCTTGTGTTTGTCCTCAAATGGCATGGTGACACTTTTGTTTTCACCTCAATTTTTGGTCATAAGATACTTTTTATCAACATGAAAGTATCGTGGATTTTTTTTTTTTTTTGCAAGAGTAGAACTTAGCTGAAAAGACATTTCACCCAAAGTGTCCTTTTTCTCCTCTAAAACACAACCTTTGTTTCATTGACGGTCTCAGCTTTAATGATGCCTTTCATGGGCCACCTCTCCTGGGAACGGCCACCAGGAGGGCAGCAGCCCACTTTTGTTCCTTGTGCTTTAGTCATTTATTTTTGCAAATGAATCTGACCAATTCTCAGGGCAATCCTTTTAGGTCAAAATGAAAATCTAAACTTCTGAATGTGATAGCAAATAATTTCATTGCTTCTGATTGGTTAGTTTAGTCAGGACTATATGCTATGAAAAGGTACTGGGTTTATAAATAGGAGTAAAGCCATCAGGAGGCGTGACGTAATCCACCACTATTTAAAGGTGGGAGAAAAACACCCTCATCAAGTTTTGATTCAAGCATGTCGTAGATCGTGCTCTTGTTCCCAGTTATTTGCTCCCTTCCCTATAAGAAAGGTTCCTAGGTAGCAGGGTTTGCACTTGGCTAGTAACTGAAAGGTTGACAGGTCGAACCAACCCAGCAGCACCACGGAAGAAAAGGCCTGGTGATCTGTTTCTGTAAAGATTACAGCCAAGAAATTCCTATGGAGCAGTTCTACTCCGTAACACTTGGGGTTGCCATGATTTTGAATTGACAGCACACAACAATAACAACCCTGTAAGAGGATTGTGCATCACTGCTCTTTGCCATGTGCCTTGCAGTTCTTCTCTGTGAAAGTCAAGCTTCCCTACACTACTGATATTGAACTTGGCCATACAACTTGCATTGGCCAGTGAAATGTGAGCAGAAGTGAAGTTTGCCATTGTACTGTACAGCCATTGTTCTTCTCCCTCTGCCAGAGACTGAGGTAGAGCTTCTCCTTCATCCTGGGCCCCAAAATAAAAAGGATTATGGAGCAGAACAAAAGCCAAATGTAGCCAATATGGAACAAGGATGAAGGATGAGCCTGTGTTGTTATAAGACACTGAGATGTGGGAGTGGTTTGTTACAGCAGCAGGACCTAGAGAATGCTGACTAATACAGAGGACTGGAGGGTAGTTGGGGCAATACCATGTAGGAGAACCTATCAGTCAGGGATCTTTCATTTGCAAGTATCAGAAATTTAACTCAAACTGGTTTAACTGTGTTGTTGTTATGTGCCATCCAGTCTATTCTAACTCATAGTGACCCCATGTGACAGAGTAGAAGTGCCCTATAGGGTTTTTTTTTAACCTTAACAGGAACAGATTGCCAGGTCTTTCTCCCATGGAGCTGCTGGGTGGGATAGTAGCTGAGTGCTTAACTGTTGCACCATCAGGGCTCCTTGACTTAAGTGAGTCAAGGTATTTTTTGGCTCACTTCACTAAAAAGAGATAGAATTGGCTTTAGGCATGGTCAGGAAAGGAGTCTCCAAACAAGGCCAGGCAGACTGTTTCTCTCCACCTCTCAGTGCTGCTGTTATCCCAGGAGCAATCTTTCCAGGTGGTTGCCCCCAGCAGCTTGAGGCTTATAACCACAAATCTCCAAGTCTAGTGGAAAAGAATTTTTTTTTTTTTTAATTCATGTTCCTGCCATTTGGAGTGAAACGCCCTTTTGAAAGATATTTTAACTCTAGAGTTATTTAATTCCGTGATGATCCTTGATTTTAAACATTCTCATTTCACTGCTTAGTTTATTTAACAACTATGTATTTTTTACACATGATAAATTTTAGTTATTTTTATGTCTAAGTGCTGTTCCTGGCTATATAAAAACGTAGCTATAAAAAAAAATCACGGAAGAGAAAGGAGAGACTGAGACGGGGTGGACAGGGTGAGGAGTATGCTAAATTATGGCAGCACCTGTGGGAGAAGGACCCATCATTTATGTGATAAGCAATCGGCAGCCACCCGTGACAAATTATCCCAACCTACCAGCTGTGAACTGACATTATAACGACATCAAGCATCGAAGGCAGCTGGGCTTGGTAGAATCTGTTTTACCAAGAACATTAAAATAAGACCCAAACTCACATTTTAGATGGTTTCCAAGGCTGGTAAATGGGATTATTTGAGGCAATAAATGCTAGCACAAGTGTAACATACAGTGGAGTTACACTTTACCCAAAGGTATAGTCCAAAGTCATGGTATAAGATGAAAATCACATTTAATCAACATTTCCCCTTAATATTCCTTAAGTTACCCATATAAGACATAGTATCAATGAATAAGGAAGACTGAAGTAGAATTTATGCCTTTGAATTGTGGTGTTGGCAAAGAATATTGAATATACCACGGACTGCCAAAAGAGCGAACAAATCTGTCTCGGAGGAAGTACACCCAGAATGCTCCTTAGAAGCAAAGGTGGCAAGACTATGTCTCACATACTTTAGACATGCCATCAGGATGGACCAGTCCCTGGAGAAGGACATCACACTTGGTAAAGTAGACAGTCAGTGAAAAAGAGGAAGACCCTCAATGAGATGGACTGACACAGTGGCTGCAACAATGGGCTCAAGCATAACAATGACTGAGACGATGGGGCAGGATCAGGCAGTTTCATTCTATTCTACACAGGGTCGCTATGAGTCAGAACCAACTCAATGGCACCTAAAAACAACCACATCTTTCCATCAGTCTGACACAGCCAGTTTTCTCTCAACCTTCATACTTATCACTTTAAGTGCCAGATGATGTAACAGGGAGTAGAGACCACAGTAGTTCACCATGCTTTTAGTAGCATGGACTCTGGAGCCAGGCTGCCTGGGTTCAAATCCTGCCTTTGCTATTATTAGCTTGTGACCTTGTACAAATAATTTCTCTGGGCCTCAGTTATTTCTTGGAAATATGGCTCTGGCCAGGTCAGTAAACACTCACTGAACATCCATGGGCTCCCTGGCATATCCCAGCCTCCCTTGCAGTTGGTTTGGGGTCTTGCTCTGTGAGGAGAGGTGAGCAGGTTAAGAATTTCCTGGGCTAAGAAGGTTAAAAACTGAGATGCATCCTCCGTTCTGTTCTTCCTTTGTTTCCGGGACCTCAAAGATCACATGTTCCAGATAGTATAACTATAATTCGGAAGAGGGCTGTCCAACCTACATCAGTCTTTGTATGAGCAATAAATACTATTATTGGGTTAAGCCACTGGTATTTTGTTATTGTTCATAACTACAACCCCTATACCTGTGGTTATAGTCCCAATTGGGAATGGGTTTTCTTTGTTATGTTAATGAGGCAGTATTAGCGTAGGGTGTATCTTAAAATCAATCTCTTTTGAGATATAAAAGCACAGACTGAGCAAGTAGCAAAAAAAGAGAACAGATGGGGGAAGACAGATGCCATGCCACTTGAGATTTTCAAGGAACCAGGAAACAGAACCTGAAAAGAGACCAGGACCTTCCTCCAGAGCCGAGAGAGAGACAGCCTTCCCCTAGAGCTAGTGCTCTGAATTCGGACTTCTAGTCTCCTAAACTGTGAGAATGTAAATGTGTTTGTTAAAGCCACCCACTTGTGGTATTTCTGTTACACAGCACTAGATAACTAAGACAGGGGCTATGGTAATTTACAAGAAAAATGTAAGATATATTTAGAAAAGTTAACAATGGATCCCCTGGTTCAAGTCTAGACCTTTTACTCTATTCACTTCACCAGGGTTGCAGAGGGTGGCTGGAGACAATCACTAAGCAAGTTGTTTATATGCACCACAAATTCAGGCCATCAGCTGAGCCATCCCGACTCATCGCTAGCTGGTTCCCTGGTGGTTTCACCACAGCAGGTATTGTAGCCCCCCTCCCTCGGCCCTTAAATTCCAGAACCTGCCTTGGCCTCCCTCTCATTAAATGCCATCACACCTACATAACTGAGCAGAATCACAGTACTCACCATTAACTTTCTCAATTTTTCTTCCCTCTGCCTCAAATTTTCTCTCAGTCTTAGGTCTGCCTCATAGAAATAAATATACATTTTCTTCTATAAAAAAAAAAAATTTTTTTTTTTTTTTATATGTGTGTATATATGCATAGGGAAGTATCTGAAAAGAAGTTCACTAAAATGTTGACAATGGTTCTATCTGGGAGACAAGCTCTTAGGCGATTTAAGCCTTTTTCTTTTTTCCGTATGGTTTAAATTTTTTCAGTGAGCATGCATCATTTTTACAAAGCCCAAAATGCCATTTTAAAACGTAGGGGATCCCTAGGAGGGGGACTTCAGTCTGACCATAGTCTCCATCACACCGTCTCCCCACCAGCCATGGCAAATCAACAGAGAATCAAAGTTGAAACATTGGCTCGCTTTGCAAACTTAAATGCAAGACCAGCTGTGGTCACCACTGTTGACCACATAACTTTGAATAAGTGCCTCCTTCATAGAATTTCTGGAGCCAACTCTGGGGTGCCCCAAAGCTAGCCCTTGCTCTCTTGGCTCAATCCACACATTTGACATGGGGATCTCAAGATTCCCCCAAAAATGTCTTTCTCCAGACTCCATTTCTAAGCTGCAGGCCCAGACAGGAATAGGCGTCCTTAAACCTGGTTTTCCAGCTAGGTCCCTCTCTTCCATTATGGGCCTCCCATTTGCTCAGTAGAAAATCTTACCCTCTCAGGCATACCTCTCCTTACTCCTAAACTCATCTAGTGTCCTTTGTCCACTAGTTCAGATACCTTTCTTTAGGACTGTTACCATCACCTCAGTACCAGTATCCTGACCCCAGGATCTCCCCAAGCTCATACATATATCCCCTACACTGCCCCAGGAGTTATCTTGCTAAAACACAGTCTGATCACCTTACGACTCTGCTCAAAAGCCTTGGAAAACTCTCTCTTGATAATGGAATAACGCTCCAGCATCATGCTTTTTCTGAAAACCATAGTCCACTCCTTAACTTCCTTCCAGCCTTCTCTGCCATCCTATCCCTATATAACCACAGGCTCCATAAGCCAGCCACAGGCTCTATAAGCCAGCTACACTGGTTTTCTTGCTGTGCTTGGACCATGCCCTGACTTCTCCTACCTTTGTGCCTTTGGCCTGGAATGCCCTTTTCTGCTGGATATCTCTCTTCCTAAGACCACTTCAATGACAATAGCCATTATTCACGATTTATTTAATTCTTACTAGGTGTTGGGCCTATTCATGATCCCATTTGTAGGTTCATCATTTCACTGCATCTTCCTAACAAACCCATTTGACTAATGAGGAAACAGGCTTAGAGACTGAAATGCTGTGATGCTTCTAAAACTTGTCCACTAATTCTTTGGTACTCCTCCCTTCAGGGAGTCCCTGGGCGGTGCAAATGGCTAAGGCGCTAGGCTGCTACCTGAACATTAGAAGTCTGAGTCCCCCCAGAGGTACGCCAAAGGAAAGTTCTGGTGACCTACTTCTGAAACAGCAGCTGCTGAAAACCCTATAGAGCACAGTTCTGCTCGGATACACATGACGTCACCATAAACTGGAGTCAACTCCATGGCAACTGTTTTTTTTTTCCCTCCCTTCAAAAGGTGGAGTCTCCCTCTGAATGTGGTAACCCAGTGCCATCGAGTTGATTCTGACTCAGCGACCCTGTGGTAACTGGGCTATACTTAGTGGCTTGCTTCTAACTAACAGAACGTGGTGGAAGTGGAGGTGTCTGACTTCTAAGACTGGGTCATGAAAGGCATTGTGGCTTCCTCCCTGCACTCTCTCAAGTCTCTCATTCTGACAGAGGCCGGTCACCATGTCATGTGGGTATTCAAGCAGTCCATGGAAAGGCGCCCCCAAAAACCAAAACCAAACCCGTTGTTCTTGAGTCGATTCCGACTCATAGCAACCCTACAGGACAGAGTAGAACTGCCCCATAGGGTTTCCAAGGAGTGCCTGGTAGATTCGAACTGCCAACCTTTTGGTTAGCAGCCATAGCGCTTAACTACTACGCCACCAGGGTTTCCTGGAAAGGCCCAGATATGGAAAAACTGCCATCTCCAGGCCCAGATGAGGAAAAACTGAGGTCTCCAGGCCCAGGTGGGAAGAAACTGAGGTCTCTGGGCCCAGATGGGGAAAAACTGAGGTCTCCAGGCATAGACAGGGAAAAACATAGGTCTCCAGGCCTACGCGGGGAAAAACAACCAGCAGTGTGAGAGCGAGCCATCTTGGAAGGAGATTTTCCAGCCTCAGTCAAGCCTTCAGATGACTGTGGCCCTGGCTGACATGTCGATGACAACTTCATGACAGACCCCGAATCAGAACCACCAAACTAAGCTGCTACCAAATTCCTGACCCACTGAAATTGTGAGATAATAAATATTGTTTTAAGCTACTAAGTTTTGAAGCAATTTGTTATATGGCAATAGATAACTAAGACATTTGCCCAAGGCCATATGGCAAGTAAGTTGTGGAGATTTGAAAACTGTCCCCAAAGCACAAGCTCTTAACCACAAGCCAATACCGCTTAAAGTATTAGTTTATATTTTACTTTCTTTAAAGAACCTTGACAGAGTCTCTCCCTAACATCCTATCTTCCTCCAACTTGCACCTTTAAGTCCTGCTCAAAATGCCCACTTCCAGGCTCTTGCCCCCAACTGTCACCATATTTGCCTAAGACCAGCCTCACTTGGTTATTACAAGTGGGAAACCAATGCTTCATTTTCAAGGCAAAGCAGCAACTTGGAAAATGACACCAATATATACAAATCTTTCATTTATTAGTCATTTATGGTCTATAAATTGTGGGGCCTTCTGTTTCATGGTAGGCAAAAATTAGGTATAGGTTTAGCAGCTCGATAAAATACAAGGTTTTCCAATGTCCTTCTCCTTTTAATGTGTAGTTACTCTCGGATTGGCGGAAAAAAAAAAAAAAAAAAAAAAACCTAGTAATATCTGGGGGGTTTTAGTTCTCAAAATTGTGAAAGCTAGCCAAGAGTTTATTCAACTCTGCATTCTCAAAAAGGGCAGATTTAAGCAAAACATGTGGCGTTTCAGTCCCAAGGTCTCCACTCTGTTTAATATGTGGTTTTGAAATCCTCACCCAATTTCCTGGTGCCTCAGTTTCCTGACATTGTTCTTGCAAAGGGCTGGCACGGAAACATTTTCAAAGCAATGGGCTAATTATGTACTATTTTCTCTAAATTAAGTTACCTTTTCTTCCACTATGGCTTAAAATAGTGGAGCACTGCTTGAAAGTCACCTTCTAGTGAGGTCTTTCTTGACAATCTATATAAAATTGAATTCCCCCTATACTCTGCATTCCCCTCCACCCGCTTTATTTCTCCCTATTTAAAAAAAAAACAAAAAATGAAAATTAAAGTGTTGGCGTTGAGTCAATTCCGACTCATAGTGATCTCTATAGGACAGAATAGATCTGCCCCATAGGGTTTCCGAGGCTGTTATCTTTACGGAAGACCACCACATCTTTTTCCCATGATGCAGCAGGTGGGTTCAAACCACTGACCTGCCGGTTAGCAGCTGAGCACTTAAACCTGTGCCACCAGGAATCCTTCATTTTTCCCTACAGCACTTACTTATTTGCTTACTATGTCTCATCCCCACAAGAATATAAGCTCCATGAAGGCAGGGTGATCTGGCTACTTTGTTCACTGCTCTATCTTCAGCACATAGAACGATGTTTGTACATAATAGGTACTTAATAATTCTTTTTCTTGGGCAAATAAATCATGCATATCTAGAAATGAGACACGCTACAAAGCTATCAAAAGGCATAAATTAGATAGAGTCAAATCAACATGACTAGATCTCAAAAGCATGTATTTAACCACAATAAAAGCAAGTCACACAATGCTACACTGAGTTCCTCTCCTGCAGAATGGAGCTGTCGTAGCATCATTAAAAAAAGCTCATTCATGTTAAATGCACAGACACTCAATAAATGATACAGGTACTCAATAAACATTAGCTGCTATCATCATTACCACTGCTACATCAGATGAAAAATAGCTCACATAAAGCAATACTACTAATTTTATATGGATATAAACTAATTTTACATGGTTAGTTAACTAATTTTAAGAGATCTAGAAGGATATTCTCCGTACCGAGCTGATTACCTCTGTGAGGGGAGGTGATCCAGGGCAGAATGATGGTCAAATATTTTAAATGGAGAACTGATGTGTGAATTACTCATATAGCTAAAGATGAGTATTTAGAAAGATAGTAGTATTCCCTGAGACATAATGACCTCCAAAGAGAGAGAGAAAGGCACAGAGAGAGGGGGAGAGAAGGAGAAAGAGACATAGAGGAGGTAAGTTACTTAGGATAGAAATGTTCAAAAGCTTTTATTTCTGAAGTCCTTCCGGAATAATCATTGCAGAGATAGAATGTATTCTCCTTAGACTGCAAATCACCACAGAGACAAGAAACACAAATATAACTGACCTGGGGTCCTAAGTGGGTTGCATGAATTAGTTCTCTTGGATTGGAGAAAGCTATCATTAAACCAATCTTAAAATTAGGAGTAAATTATTTGAAGCTTGGTGTCGGTACTTACTGATGCTTCAGCCACTCGGCCACAAATGGAATGGAGAAGAATTCTGTGAATGGCTCGTCTATCCTCTTTGGATTATGACTGATCACAATGCCATATGTTCGAGCGACAAGAAAACAATAAGCAAGAATCCAAGTTACTTGTTGCCATTCTGCTTGCAAATTAACATGACTGAGTCCTGAGGGTCACTAAATATTCAAAGACATGAACAACTTACTTGTATAACCACTCGGTGAGAAAATCACAGGCAATGAACTTCGTTCTTTTCCTCTAAAGAAAGCAGAGAGATTTAAATTACACACTTACCGTGCCCACGTCTGAGTAGGACAAAGGATGAGAGGTTAGCTGACTGCTTGTGTTAGATGAAATACGCATGAGTCCGTTTTGAGGTTTATAAGCACACCAACAAACAAAGTAAAGAATTTTGAAGACATTTCTCCAGCCATCTTTATGTAAGCATATTTTCTGGGAGCAAGTACTAATATAAGAACTGGTGTACACAGTAGAAGGTTATTACATGTTTATGGAACTGTCTCTAAAGGATTTCATTATTTAAATCTAGACCCAATTTCTCTTTTCTGAGTAACTATATTTAAGGGTTTCCCCTAGTCCATGTAAGCCTCAGAACATGGTGCCACCTTCAAACGTGAAAGCCAAGGACACGGATTCCACTGGTCCATGACTCTGCTAGTTTTCTACCCAATATCTACTCCCCACTTTATCCTTATTAACAGAAACCTGATTGCTTCCAAATGACAATCATCCCAGCCAAACAAGTACATTTCCCAGCCTCCCATGCAGTAAGAGCAGCCATGTGACATGTCCATTTCTATTTCACAGCAGAAGAGACACAGTTCTGCCACATGAGAAATGGACATGTCCTAGGGATTTCTGAGAAAGTTCTGTTTTCCTGATGTAGGTGCTGCCCCTTCTTCCTTGACAGTTCTTTCTACTTCTTTCAGTCTGGAACACAAACATGAGCCTGGAAGTGGAGCAGCACCTTTCAGCCACAAGGCCAAAGCCACATGCTAAGGATAGGGGAGCAGATGGTTGGAAGGAGCCTGGGCCTCTGATAAGTCACTGTGCCAACTTGGGCCTGCCCTACTCTGAACACCTTGATATATACGGAGAAATGAACTTCACTGGCTTATTACCACTATTCTTGAGTTTTCATTACATGAATTAAATACAGTCCCTAGGTGACAGATAACCAGAAAGCTGAAAGGGAAAAAAGCCACAGGATAATGGGGAGAAGGCTGTTGAGAACAGGAATAGAATGGAGTACCAGGTATCCTGTCACCAATTTCCATGTAAAGATTCTTTTTGTGACCTAGAACCAGTCAACACCTTTCAGAGTTGCTAAGGAAACAGGGAAATAGAGGGTCCTTGTCTCTCCTTTTAAGATTGCAGGGGCTAAGAACCAAGTAAGACTAGAGGTCCTGGTGGCCATGTGGAGAGATCCTTCCCAAGGCTGAATGCAATACACAGTGTGCTGGAAATTCACCCTTCTCTATTCTGTTCTGTGCCTCAAGAGGTTGATTTTATGGTTATCATTAGTCAGACTCCTTCGCCCTCTAGTTGAGTCCAGGCAATGGGTGGCTCCAGCAGGAGATCAGAGGAGGAGAAAAAGGAAAGGGCAGGGTATATATTCCCTTGGCTTCTTCCCTGTTGGGTTGTGGATTGGCAGTAGCTGTGTTCCTCTACCAAAGGCCACCACTCCTCTCCTACAGCTATGGCTCTCACCTAGTCTGGTAAAGTCAAATCTTACCTTGTCCCTTCAGGTCAAGGACAGGAAAGGGGTTCCAGATGTTGTAAGTCCTGGGTGCTTCATCATCTTTTGCTGCTTTCCCTTAACCCTGCCCATGCCTTTGTAAAAAGTCCCATCATTAAACTCCCTTCAATCAGCCCTTCTGAGCAGGTCTTCTATTTCCTACTTGGAACCCTGACCAATACTCAGAGAAAACCAAAGCTGAGAAATAGAGAGTAAGATAATGTTCTAATGCCTCTGGGTCCATCCAGGTGCCAGTGTGCTGCACAGCTGGATCGCCCAGTTACACAGCCAATAAATTTCCTTTATTGGTTCAGTTTTATAACAACAATAACAATAATAATAAATAACTAGCAAATTCTTCTTAGTCCAATGCCAGCTAGATTCTAACTCTACTATTAAGCCTTATGCCACTAAGCCAGGTGCTTCCATTACATTCTCTCATTGAATCTTCATAACAACAACTTTATAGGGTGTGCCCAGATGAGAAAAACAGGCTTAGAGAGGTCAAGTGCTTTGTCCAGGTAGGTGGTGGAAGAGTCAGACTGTGAACCCAGGTCTTCAAACTCCAAGTCCTTTTTCTACTTGGCCATACCACTACAATTCTATGCTTTATACTCTGTAAAGGAAATATGTTGTGATAATGTAGCAGAATATTATGCTCACCACATAACTCTACAAAGAACAGACAGATACAGTACTGCAAAAATTAAAATGGTTGTACTAAGGGTGAAATGCATATAATAAAAATAGTCACTCCTAACCTCCTTTTCAGTAAGGTCAACACCCCCACCATTCTGGCAAAATTGTAATCCCTAGAGGCAGAATTATGTTTACCACTAGTAAAACGGAATGTAGAATTTAATTGGAGAAATTGGAAGCAATTTTGTATATTTCCCTATTGGGTGTCTTAATGCATTTCATGCATAGTGTCAAAGGGTTGTCAAACAGTCCTTCTTTAGTATTAATGTAATTTTGATAACCTATTTTACACAACTTGAAGAGGAATGGTGTTGCATTCATTGTCAAAAAGAACATTTCAAGATCTATCCTGAAGTACAACACTGTCAGTGATAGGATAATATCCATATGCCTACAAGGAATACCAGTTAATACGACTATTATTCAAATTTACGCACCAACCACTAAGGCCAAAGATGAAGAAACAGAAGATTTTTATCACCTCCTGCAGTCTGAAATGGATCGAACATGCAATCAAGATGCATTGATAATTACTGGCGATTGGAATTCGAAAGTTGGAAACAAAAAAGAAGGATCCGTAGTTGGAAAATATGGCCTTGGTGATAGAAACAATGCCGGAGATCGAATGATAGAATTTTGTAAGACCAACGACTTCTTCATTGCAAATACCTTCTTTCACCAACATAAACGGCGACTATACACATGGACCTCATCAGATAGAACGCACAGGAATCAAATTGACTACATCTGTGGAAAGAGACGATGGAAAAGCTCAATATCATCAGTCAGAACAAGGCCAGGAGTCGACCGTGGAACAGACCATCAACTGCTCATATCCAAGTTCCAGCTGAAACTGAAGAAAATCAGAGCCAAGTCCACGAAAGCCAAAATATGACCTTGAGTATATCCCACCTGAGTTTAGAGACCATCTCAAGAACAGATCTGACACATTGAACACTAGTGACCGAAGACCAGACGATTTGTGGAATGGCATCAAGGATATCATCCATGAAGAAAGCAAGAGGTCACTGAAAAGACAGGAAAGAAAGAAAAGACCAAAATGGATGTCAGAGGAGACTCTGAAACTTGTTCAGGAATGTCAAGCAGCTAAAGCAAAAGGAAGACAAGATGAAGTAAAAGAACTGAACAGAATATTTCAAAGGGCAGCTTGAAAAGACAAAGTATTATAATGACATATGCAAAGGGCTGGAGAGAGAAAAGGAAAGAACACGCTCAGTGTTTCTTAAGCTGAAAGAACTGAAGAAAAATTTCAAGCCTCGAGTTGCAATAGTGAAGGATTCTATGGGGGAAATATTAAATGATGACAGAAACATCAAAAGAAGATGGAAGGAATACAGAGGGCCATTATACCAAAAAGAATTAGTCGACGTTCAACCATTTCAAGAGGTGGCATATGATCGGGAACTGACAGTACTGAAAGAAGAAGTCCAAGCTGCTCGGAAGGCATTGGCAAAAAACATGCCTCCAGAAATTGACAGAATCAATTGAGATGTTTCAACAAACAGATGCAGCGCTTGAGGTGCTCACTCGTCTATGCCAAGAAATATGGAGGACAGCTTCCTGGCCAACTGACTGCAAGAGATTCATATGTGTTCCAATTCCCAAGAAAGGTGATCCAACTGAATGCGGAAATTATAGAACAATATCATTATATCATGCACAAGCAAAATTTTGCTGAAGATAATTCAAACACAGCTGGAGCAGTGTATCGGCAGGGAACTGCTGGAAATTCAAGCTGGTTTCAGAAGAGGACGTGGAACCAGAGATATCACTGCTGATGTCAGATATACCCTGGCTGAAAGCAGAGAATACCAGGGGGACGTTTACCTGTGTTTTATTGCCTATGCAAAGGCATTCGACTGTGTGGATCATAACAAACTATGGATAACACTGTGATAAATGGAAATTCTGGAACATTTAATTGTCCTCATGAGGAACCTTTACATAGATCAAGAGGCAGAAGTTCGGACAGAACAAAGGGATACTAATTGGTTTAAAGTCAGGAAAGGTGTGCATCAGGGTTGTATCCTTTCACTACACCTATTCAATCTTTATGCTGAGCAAATAACCCAAAAAGCTGGACTATATGAAGAAGAATGAGGCATCAGGATTGGAGGAAGTCTCATTAACAGCCTGCGTTATGCAGATGACACAACCTTGCTTGCTGAAAGTGAAGAGGGCTTGAAGCACTTACTAATGAAGATCAGAGACCACAGCCTTCCATACGGATTGCACCTCGACATAAAGAAAACAAAAATCCTCACAACTGACCCAAAAAGCAACATCATGATAAATGGAGAAAATACTGAAGTTGTCAAGGATTTCATTTATTTGGATCCACGATCAACATCCATGGAAGCAGCAGTCAAGTAATCAAATGACGCATTGCATAGGGTAAATCTGCTGCAAAAGACCTCTTTAAAGTGTTGAAAAGCAAAGATGTCACCTTGAAGGCTAAGGTGTGCCTGACCCAAGCCGTGGTATTTTCAATTGCATCATATGCATGTGAAAGCTGGACAATGAATAAGGAAGACTGAAGAAGAACTGACGCCTTTGAATTGTGTTGGCGAAGAATACTGAATATACCATGGACTACCAAAAGAATGAACAAATCTGTCTTAGGAGAAGTGCAACCAGAATGTTCCTTAGAAGCAAGGACGGCAACACTATATCTCACATTCTTTGGACATGTTGTCAGGAGGGTTCAGTCCCTGGAGAAGGACATCATGCTTGGCAGAGTACAGGGTCAGCAGGAAAGAGGAAGACCCTCAACAAGGTGGATTGACACAGTGGCTGCAACAATGAGCTCAAGCATACAATTGTAAGGATGGTGCAGGACTGGGCAGTGTTTCGTTCCGTCGTGCATAGGGTCGCTATGAGTCAGAACTGGCTGGACAACACCTAACAACAATTTTACACACACTCCATATTTGACTTTAATCAATGGTAACTGTAGCTGCCATACTCCAAGATGGCCCTGAATGATTCTTGCCTTCTGATGTTCATGCCCTTCTGTAGTCCCTGCCCGCAGTGAATTGGGCTAGCCTGTATAACCAATAGGATATGGCAGAAATGACAGAGTGTAGCTACTGGGTCACCTTCTTGGTTCACCTGCCAGAGGATACTTGAATAGCTCTGTGGAGAGGAGACCTGTACGAACTGAGGCTGCCGACCTCCAGCCATATGAGTGGGCCACCTTGGGGGCAGATACTTCAGTCCCAGTCAAGCCTTCAGATGACTACAGCCCCTTGTGACATCTGGCTACAACCTTTAGAGAGATCCCAAGCTATTATCACCTAGCTAAGCCTCTCCCAAAATCCTGACCCATAGAAACTGTGTGAGAAATAAATGTTAGTTGTTTTAAGCAGTTAAGTTTTAGGGCAGTTTATTTGACAGAAACAGCTAACTAATCAGCAACTTAGAAGAATTTTATACATTAAAAAAATTAAACCCTGTATTTTAAAATCAGGTGCACATACAAGCAAAAAAATCTATAACAGAAGTAGAGAGTGCTTAAATATCCTCAAGGCTTACATATTTAGTTCTGATATGTCATAAAAAAAAATAAAAATTTTATTTATTTTTTGACATATATTTACTTAAAATCCTTCAATGCCTCCCTCTTGCTATCATTCTACAATCCCACCCCCGATCTCATCTTCCACCATTTCCTAACCAAACTCCCCTGCCGAACCAAACACACCAGCCTTGACCTAGATATACAGACTCTCTCCTTAGACCTTTGCCCGTCCTGTTCCACCTATCTGAAATACCCTTACCTCCAGCAGTGGGCATTGGTTGCTTTTTTCTGTCCAGTCTACTGCTTATGAAAACAAAACACATCTCTTCCTTTTGAGGAAACAGCCTCTGCCATCCTCTGTCCATGTGGCTTAGACAGGACTGACAACGTGCTCTCTCCAGCGGTGAACCTGTCTCAGGCCTGGCCAATCAGAGTCCCCTGGCTACAGTGACTTTTCCAAGGATGAACTCATGGTCCAAGCTGGATCAATTAGAGGGCAACTCAGGGATTTTTGTGAAGCTATCAGGAAACAAGTTGTCTTTCGCCACCAGGGTCACCAAGGTATACAGTGGAGCTGTTAGTGAGTACTTTGCCACTGAATGGGAAGAATCTACCTGATACCGAAACCAACACAAAAGAAGACAGAGCTGAGAGTTCTGAGAGATGGAGGTAGTATCAGTAACGATGCTTTAGGGATTTTTGTTTCTTTGTTAACTTTATTCAACAACTTTTACTGAGCAGTAAGAGTGTAGGGACCCGATTCTGTACTCAGTGCTCTATTGGGCAGAGATATTATCAGATTTAATTGTTAGAGGAAAGTTTTTGTTGCAAATATGAAAGGGGCAGAACCCAAAAGCTTTTTTTTTTTTAATTTATATTATTACATACAGAAACACTGGATGTACTCGCGTTCTTAAACAGAGTTTAACCAAGACTATAACCAAATGGTAGTGGTTTTTATTCTCAGTTTAAGATGGAAACACCACAATAATAGTGGCCAAAGCATTAGAAATGAAAAAAAAAAAAAATCCATGGCAGCCCACGTGAAATTTTTTACTGTATCTGAGGTCTCATGTAAATGCAAAGCAAACCTGTAGACAACAACTAAAATTTTAAATGGCTTAAACAATAAGGGCATTTATTATCTCAAGTAAGAGAACTCTGGAAGTAGGGTGATTCCAAGGCTGGTTAGTTCAGTAGCTCACTGATGCCATCAAGGACCAGGCTCCTTCCATCTTTCTACCCTGTTGGCTGTTCCTTTTAGGCTACTTCTCCTCATGGTCTTAAAATGGTTGCCACAGTTCTGGGTATCCCATGCAGAAGGCAATACCCAGAGGCACAGAATGCTTCATCTCTGCCCTGGGACCTTTTTTAAAAACAAGAAAAACTTTCCCAGAAGTTCCCCAGCTGACTTCTCCTCATGGCTCACTGGCCCAAAATGCAGAACGTTTCCATGCCCAAGCCACTCACGTGGCAACGGGAAGGAGACTACCATAGTTGGATTAGATCAATTATGGACCACCCCCGTTGGGGCAGGAAAAGAGTCCAGCTACCCCTAAGGACACAGAAGATCCAATGAAAGTGAACAAATGTAGAGTTCTTTTAGCAAAGAAGATGGAGATGGCTGTTGAGTAGATTCCTGATGGCAGATTCCTGACACCATGGTACTAGACCCCGGACCCAGCTATGACTGAACACAAAATCCTCTGAACCTTTAAGGTTCATGAGCCAATATGTTCCCTTTTCCCTTAAGCCAGTTTGAGTTGGGTTGTTCATCACTTACAACACAAAGTTTTAACTACTCTTCTTCTTTGACCAGTAACTTCTTCCATTTGTCCTTTAAAACATTTCCTTATTAAGCATTCTTACCATATTCAGTTTAGGGTAGGCTCCTTCCCTATGTCGTAGCACCTCAGACTGTTAAATAACTGCCTACCCATGAGTCTATCTCCCCTACTGAGCTACAAACTCTGAGGACAGGGCATATACCTTCTACGTCTTTATATTCCCAGTGCTTAACTGTGGGGCTTATACGAGGTAGGTGATCAATAAACATTGAGCAAACGAATGAATGAATTTACTGTTCAACTCTCAAGCATCAAAGCAAAAAAGAGCTTGTGCACGAGAACTCTGACATTTGAGCTTGGGAACTGTTAATAACATTTGGGACAATTTCCCTCCCAATATTTTAATATTTAATATAATTTTTTTCCTTCAATTTTTCCCCCTTCCCTTTGAAATAGCCAACTCAGCTTTATAATCTTAGATAAGGTGAAAAGATTGTAGTGAAACTGATGCTCACCAAAAAAGAAAGTGTTAAGATTTTTCACTGAAAGTTTTACCAACCTGTTAACAAATACAATACAGTGGTGGCTGAGTAGCTGGAGAGTATTTGTAGGTTTTTACCTCATGCTGATAGCTTCTTATTTAAAAAAATGAAACACTGCTGGCCAGGGTAATAAAATAATATGTACTGAATTTAGCAAAGTTGCAAGGTACAAGGGCAACAAACAAAAATCAGTTGGGTTTCTCTACACTAGCAAAGAGAAATCTGAAAGGGAAATTAAGGAAACAATTCCATTTACAATAGCATCTAAGAAAATAAAATACCTAGGAATAAATCTAACCAGGGACGCGAAGGGCCTATACAATGAAAACTATAAAACACTGCTGAAAGAGATTAAAGAGGGCTTAAATAAATGGAAAGATGTTCCATGTTTATGGCTTGGAAGACTTAATATTGTGAAGATGTCACTACTACCCAAAGTGATCTACAGATTCAATGCCATCTCGATTAAAATTTCAACAGCCTTCTTCACGGAAATAGAAAAACTAATCCTCAACATTATATGCAATGGCAAGAGGCCCCAAAAAGCTAAAAAAAAGTTGAAAGAGAAGAACAAAGTAGGAGGACTTACACTTCCTGATTTTAAAATATACTATACAGTTACAGTGATCAGAACACCCTGGTACTGGCCTAACAACAGACCAATGGAACAGAATTCAGAGTCCAGAAATAAACTCATACATCTATTGTCAACTGATTTTTGACAAGGGTGCTAAGTCGATGGGGAAAGAAGAATCTTTTCAATAAACTGTGCTGGGAAAATTGGATTTCCACATGTAGAAAAATGAAACAGGATCCAAGCCCCACAGCACACACAAAAACAAATTCAGAAGGGATTAAGTTCTTAAATGTGCAAACTAAAACCATAAAATGCTTAGAAGAACAAGCAGGAGCAATGCTGTCAAGCCTAGCTTACAACAATGGATTATCAAATATAATAACAAAAGCACAAACAATAAAAGACAAAATAAATAAATGGGACTCATAAAAATTAAAAGCTTCTGTTCATTAAAAGACTTAACCAAAAAAGTGAAAAGACAAGCTACTGACTGGGAGAATAACTTTGGAAACCATATATCCAACAAGACTCTAATAACCAAAACATACATACAACTTCGACAACTTAACAATAAAAAGATAAATAACCACATCATAAAATGGGCAAAGGACTTGAACAGACATTTTACCAGAGGACATTCAAATGGCCACCAAACACACGAAAAAATGTTCAAGTCATTAGCCATCAGAGAGATGGAAATCAAAACCACAATGAGATGCCATTTCACTCCCATTGGGATGACTAAGACTAAAAAAAAAAAAAACACAGAAAATAACAAATGTTGGCAAGGATGTAGGGAAATTGGACCCCTTATCCATTGCTGGTGGGAATGCAAAATGGTACATCTGTTATGGAAAACAGTGTGGCAGTTCCTCAAAAAACTAAAAATAGAACTACCCTACCAGAACTACCCTATGACCCAGCAATTCCACTCCTGGGTATATATTCAAAAGACTTGAAAGCAGAGACTCAAATAGATGCTTGGACACCAATGTTCACTGCAGCACTATTCACAATAGTCAAAAGGTGGAAACAACCTAAATGACCATCAACAGATAAATGGATAAACAAAATGTGGTACACACTTAAAATGGAATAGTACTCAGCCAGTAGGAGAAATGCAGTTCTGATACATGCTGCAACATGGATAGAGCTGGAAGAGACTATGCTGAGTGAAATAAGTCAATCGCAAAAAGACAAATATTGTGAACTTACTTTATACAAAAAGACAAGAAAAGGCAAATGTGTAGAGAACAAAGTTTATTAGTGGTTAGCAGGGATGGGGAGGGTTTAAGAGTCAAGTTGAATTGGCAAAAGTTGTGCGGTATATTTACAAAAATGA
Organism: Loxodonta africana; assembly: GCF_030014295.1. Lineage (NCBI taxonomy): Eukaryota > Metazoa > Chordata > Mammalia > Proboscidea > Elephantidae > Loxodonta > Loxodonta africana. The sequence goes on along the minus strand of NC_087353.1, from coordinate 75,744,590 downwards.
CAAAAAAAAAATGTAGCTGCTGAGGCTGCTTATGTACAACCAAAAACATCATGGGATTTGGTTTCTTGGTTTGGAGTCTAAGGGTCATGGTTTCACAGGACATCCCAGTAACTGGCCCAATAACATGTCAGGAATAGGAGGAGGATATGCAATGTGTGGCTAATTGCCTCCATGAAGAAATGCCTCCTCGGCCACGAAACGAGAAGAATTGGATGGTGCCTGGCTACCATTACTAAACATTTTGATCAAAGATTTCATAGAAGAATCCTAACCAAAAAGAAGGAAAATGCAGACCAGAATTTCAAATTCTCCTGGGCTCCAGACTTCCTGGAGCCATGAAGATTGGATGAACCCCTGAAACAACTGCCCTGAGACAATCTTTAAAACTTAAATGAAAAATAGCCCCTGAAGTCCTCTTAAAACCAAACAACAGTTTAACTAGTAAAAAATGTCTGCCTTGAGCATTATGCTCTTTTAAGAACGATCTATATGGGATCAAATTGACAACAGCAACTGGAAATATTAGATAACAACCTTAGAGGGCAGTGAATTTATGTTAATGGGGGAGAAATAACTTAGAAAAGGAGGGCGATAATGGTTACAGAACTTGAATAATGTAATCAATGCCACTAAATGCTACATGTAGAAACTGTTGAATTAGTGTTTGTTTTGCCGTGTATATTCTCCACAACAACAAAATAAATAAAATTATATATTAAAAAAAAGAGAGACTGGGTGTAGGGTATATGGGAACTAGCTTCACAATTTTTCTGTAGGTCTAAAACTGGCCTAAAATAAAATTGTATTTAAAAAAATATTTAATAAGGTCTTCTTTTTTTCTAACTCTGCATTGCAAGATCAAGACTTCTTTCAAAAGTCATCTGTAACCAAAATAAGAAAATACTTGTACAACAATGTAAATGTGTAACTAGCCTGAATTGCCTTATAATAATTTAAATAACCCAGCAATTGTAGGAGGGCAGTGTTTCTTTCTGATCCTACAAAAGATGCATTGTTCCCTTGGCATTTACTGTACCATTTGGTGGTAAAGATTCCTTTTACAAAGGGAATGCAGCTTGATTTACTCTATTACATAGACTTCAAAAATAGCCAAATGGTCTGATGTATGAAGGTCATACAGACTGATTTAATCACTTTTGATGTAAAGAAACAAAATGCAAGAAATTGTGTTTCCTTTCTGTTCTGGGCAAGCGTGGACGTGCCGTGCATACTCAGACACGCAGAACAGTGGGGATATTGTTCAGCTGTTGTTTAGTTTAAAAATCATCTGCTGGGGAGCTGAAAGAGTGAAGAGAAAGCAAATGAAAAGTTGTGGGGAGTGAAGAGATAAGAGAGGAAGTAATAGAAAAATTAAAGAGCGAGATTAAGAGAGTGTGGATACCCAAGGACTAAGAAATGTGGACAAGTTCACTGAGTGCAGGCTTGTTAACAGGTGAAAATGCAAGTTTGGGTGAGCAAAGGAGACGGTAAAGGCAACCTTAAACAAGGTAAAAAAGAAAAAAAAATCGAATCTAGAATTAAAAGGAAAAAGACTAAATGTCAAAGTATGTCATTAAGCTATCATGTGTCTGCAACTTACTTTGAAATGCATCCAAAAAATAAGAAGGATGGATTGGTGGCTAGATAAGCCATGAAGCAAATAAAGCAAAATGTTAATTGTAGAATCTAGGCAGTGGATATGTGAGTATTCACTGCAAAATTCTTTCAAATCTTCTATATGTTTGAATTTTTTAATAACAAAATTGGAGGGGAGGAGCAAACATCGTTATGAAAGACTCAAACCTCAAAGAGAGAAAAGGCAGAAATTAATAAGGGGTTCAATCCAAACTTAACAATTTTTATGTTTGAGATACATATAGGAGACAGACTGGAGGACTGAAGACTGGAAAGGGAAACAGCTAACACTGCAAAGTAATTGAATTTGTATCAGCTGACTAATATAATTCCACAACAGAAAAAACGTCGGAAGCAGATGCTGTACAGTTTAATGGATTGGAGTGTGGCCGGCTATGCGATTGTATTAGTTGAGACTCTTTGAGTTTGCAAGCACCAGAAATACACTCAGGTTACCTTGGTTACTGGGGGTGTACAGGTCAGGTTGAGGATACTGTTGCTCCAGTAGTAGAATTCTCTCACCTTCCATGTGGGAGACTTGGTTTCAATTCCTGACCAATGTACCTCAAGCGTAGCCACTGCTCATCTGTCAGTGGAGGTTTGCATGTTGCTGTGATACTCAACAGGTTCTTCCGAACTAAGACACACTAGGAAGAAAGGCCTAGTGACCTATTTCTGAAAATTAGCCAATGAAAACCCTATGGAACACAATGGTCCAATCCCATTTTACGTGGGGTCCCCATGAGTTGGGAGCTGATACAATAGCAGCTAACAACAGCATAAACCAGGTTAGGCTAGACTTTGCTGCAACAACAAACAACCCCAAAATCTCAGTAGGTTATATCATCAATGGTTTACTTTTCACTCATCTTACATGAATATTTCAATTGGCTGTGGCTCTGCTCCATGTTTTTTCTACTCTGGGACCCAGGCTGACAGAGCAGCCTCTCTATCTAAAATATGGCAGAGGGGAAAAAAATACGGTAAACTGTACTTTGACTCTTAAAGCATATGTTTCGAAATGACATAGGTCACATCCATTCATTCCATTTACCAAAGCAGCCACATGTTCAGGCTTCGCCCAGGGAGAAGATAAAAATACTGTTGAACAACGTCTCAGTTATCTAGTACTCCTGTAACAGAAATACCACAAGTAGATAGCTTCAACAAACAAGTTTATTCCCTCATACTCTAGTAGGCTAGAAGTTCAATTCAGGGTGTCAGCTCCAAGCGGAAGGCTTTCTCTCCTGTTGGCTCTGGAGGAAGGTCCTTGTCATCAATCTTTCCCTAGTCTAGGAGCTTCTCGGCACAGGGACCCCAGACCCAAAGGACATGCTCTGCTCCTGGCACTACTTTCTCGATGGCATGAAGTCCCCTTGTCTCTCTGCTCACTTCTCTCTTTTATATCTCTAAAGAGATTGACTTAAGATACAATTTAATCTTGTAGATTGAATACTGACTCATTAACATAACTGCCTCTAATTCTGTCTCATTAACTTCATAGAGGTAGGATTTACAACACATAGGAAAATCATATCAGATGACAAAATGGTGGACAGTCACACAATACTAGGAATCATGCACTAGCCAAGTTGACAGATATTTTGGGGGGATGCAATTCAATCCATAACAGGGGGTTACTGTAAAGGTAGATGGGATGGTAAGAAGAACAAAAATCCTTCCCACCTGTGTCTCAGAAAGAGCCAGACCAGTGTTCACAGCTCCTAGGGCATAGGAGAGGCTCCAGGCATCCACCAGCCTCTGGTGACTCAACAATAGTTCTAGTTCTAGTCCTATGTGGGACTCAGCTCGCTTCCTGGGGCTTCTTTCTCTAGTTGCTGCTTCTTTATCTGCTGCTTCCTCCTCATGGTTCTTGCTCGTTCTCTTTTTCAAGGCTTCTGCTAACCCATGGCTTTTATTTCTCCTTATCTCTGGGTGTCTCTCCCCTTAAGCCCACCCTACTGTCTGCCTATTCTCTCTGTATGTCCGACATCCCAGCTCCTTGAAAGGGAGAATGTGGCTGGGCTGGTTAGATGCTAACCAGGATAGACCACCCCTGTTGGGCAGAGCAATTGTACCAGGCCATTTCATCACTGCTCGCCATCCTAAAGTGGCTGCCCAGAGAGCCTGGCACTTATTCCTGGTTGAATCACTTGTGCCAGGGTGATGGAGACATGGATAAGACATGCACGGGCTGTGGCTTAGAACTTAGAATACCATAGACTTCTTTCCAACATACTCTCCACAATAAACTTCGAGAAATCTGAGAATACCTAGACATGACAAAACTGATAAATAATTATGACCTTAGAAATGATCAAACACTTGGACCATAACCAGATGCCAAAATACTCATCACAGCAAATTTCAAAATTCCACGTTTTTTTCATTGTGTTAGGGTTTCACCAGAGAAAAAGAATAATTCTCAAAAGATGTTCACAATATGCACTAATAACACAAAATATTGACTAAGACTTCCATGCTGCAGACAGACACAGTCATTTCTAAAAGTGATCTTGATTAAAAGGAGTAACACTAAAATAATTCCACCATGCCTTTCCTCCCAGAATCTATTTTTTCCCACTCCTTAGAATATTGTTTTCAAACAAGAGTTGATGGCATCTCTAATTTCCCTTATTGGTCAAGGCCCGGGAAGGGAGTTTCTTCTGTCACTGACCAGGGTCCTTGCCCTTTTTAACTGATATTTAGGCATTTGATTTAAAAAACACCAACTCTAATAAATAACTATTAGTTGGGCAAGGAATGTACAAAGAAAAGTAAACAAGGCTTTGGTTTACTGAATTATTCATAGTAGCAAATTTTAGTGTCATGAGATCATCAAAGAACTTGTCAGGAGTTAGAAATAGTTTCCTGATACCAACTATTGTTTACAATACTCTTCACTGTAATGGAATTTGATGAGTAACCAAAAGCAGAAAGGGAAAATTTTATGTTGCATGGGTTGGGATAGGAAAAAAGGTGGAAAGTCTTATCGCCTCATCCAGACTCCACATTGAAAGCTGAGATAGGACTTATTTTCGGCAATCATTTTACTCATGCATAAAACTCCTGATTTTTTTTTTTTAATTAAGCAAAGTACACCATTCCAGTTTGATCCTGTTAGAAAGTATTTACTGAAGACCTACCATACTATGTGCCAAGCCCTGTGCTAAACACTAGAGATAAAGACATGCTAAAACATGGCCCCACTGTGCTTATCATTTCAATGTGCAGCAGCCATGCCCTCAAAACCTTGAGTTGGATAGTAGCTTCCATGGGTGGAGATGATTAACCCCATTTCCAGCTGCAGGTATGAGCTCTGATAAGCCACTGGGATAATTCTAGCTCCCCTGCCACCTCTACCTAAGCCCCTCTGATCTACATTTATCCTGGCCAAAAGGTCTGATTAACTGGGGAAAGGGTGCATGGCCCCTATCATTATGATATGATGTGAGAGGAGGTGTGCCAGGGTTCTGGGAAATAATTTTACTTGTTTTTCTGGAAGAGCTCGCCCATCCCCTCTTCCTAATTGATGCAGCGGGAAGAGGCAAAGCCTAGGCCAGGGGTAGTAGCTGTTTTGCTACTCCAAAGCAAGTCAGCCTTAGAATAAAGTTGACCCTGCAAGAGGCCAAGCAGAGAGGCAGAAGAGAACCAGGTCCTCAGTCGTATCACAAAGCCCCTGAATCAAACCAATCCTGGGGCCTTCACTCTCTACCTTAGAACTTTCTATAGATTTCTGAGCCAATAAATCTCTTTTACCAGTTAAGCCAGTTTTCTGCTACCCAGCATCCCTTCTGCCTTCTTTTGGTAACAGCACCCTGAGTTCCTTTGGGGGATTCTCCTTTGACTCTTTAGCTGTGTGCTTTGGGTGGGGCTCCTTCCCTTTGCATGAATTCTCCTACCCCCAAGGATTGATTCAAAAGTGGGTCACCACCTGAGTTGGTTCAATTAGAGCAAAACTCTGGAGAGAGACTTTCTCTCTTTCTGCTATACTTGAGCCTTAGAGGACACAGCCTGGTGTCACAAGGAGAGGGCCTATTTGGCGGATGGAGCGTACTCATAAGAAACATAAATTAGGCCATGAAGACATCATCTCAGCCCCCAGAGCAAGCTGCACTGGAAGATCTTCCCATGGGCCTCTTGTCTACATAAAAAAAAAATACACCAAAAAAAAAAAAAATCCCTTTTCTACTTAAGTCAGTTTGAGTGGGATTTTCTGTCAGTTGTAGGGCCTGCCCTCCAGGAGTTAACGCAACCAAATATAGGAATGTTAGTGTTGCACACTTAACACTATCCAGCTGATACAAACTTATTTGAGTTTTTACTATTTTTTACCCCTTATCGTATAAGCTTTTCAACAAAAATTGCTTACAGTCAAAATCATTAGCTTCACTCTGAGTGCCCGAAATGTTTTCAGAGATGCATCAGAAAGAAGAATTTCCAAGGGAAGTTTACAGTGTAGCCACTAAGCTAGCTCTGTTTGATATGGCCATTCAATTAAGTTCTAATTAAGTTCTGATCTCTTGTGTTCCAATTAAGCTAATACAAAGGCATGGCTGGGCGTCTCAGGGGATTACGTAAGAACACCAGCCCAACTGAAATGCTTAATCTTTGTGAGGATATTTACACGTCTCAAACTTAATTTGCTCCTGTGGAATACAACGCAGTTCTTGGTAGAACAGGAATGGTTATCATGGCCTTTTAATCAGCCTGCAGTCTAAGGAGAAAGCTGAAGGTGCAGCTTAACAATTGTATGGTTGATTTCCTACCTTAAAACCTTTTACTCTTCCAACTTACATAGGCCCTGGCCAGCGCAGGGGCACCAGGGAAGCCGTAACTATATTACAATAGAAGGCCCAGGAAGCGTCAATGTCAATGCCAATCAGTAAGGAGCAGCCAAGTCTTCTTCGTGAAAACTCTACTCCCACAAAAACCCCTTTCTCAGTACTGAAATGATCTGCAAACCTAGCTTACCAGTCTACCTCCAAGAGAACATGGGATCTGGAGCATTCCCTTCACGGCCCGCCCTCCGCTCAGAGAAGGCACGGCAGGGCCTTTGTAAAAGGAAGCTTCTGGTGGCGGCTCTGATGATGTGTCTGTCCTGAACCATCTCACTGTTCCTGCTTGAATTATTATGTCTCTGATTGCTGACCTGTACCCATCTCTCCTCCCTCTGGCCTTTCACTTGCTGACACTTGCCTCTTTCCTCCTTCAAGCACAATTCTTAGTAACAATGGCTACTACTTACTGAGCACCCACTATGCGCTAGGTGCTCACTGTATTAAATGCTTTACATACCCCATCTCAGTCAATTCTTGCAACTGTCCCATGAGGTGGGTACTATGATTGCCACTCTCCCCATTTAACAGATGAGAAAACTGAGGAAACAGGACCTCTCTATACTATTTTTGCAACTTCTTATGAATATATAATCATTTCAAAATAAAAAGTTAAAAAAAAAACCCACTATAACACCATGAAGGTAAAGAAAAACATACACATACATTTGTGGGCCTTAGATTTGTATCCCTGGTCTATAGTGTGTGCCGTGTGTGTGTGTGTGTGTATCTGTGTGTACTGTTTAAAATAATGTCTTAATAAAAATGTATTGATGATAAAAAGAAAGCTAATACTAATATGATTGGATACACTTTTCAAGGCAGTTGAAAAGAAGACAGTAGAGTTGGAACCAGGACTTTGAACCGGCTCATTCCGGTTTGAACCTCTGCTGAGAATTTGCATTTCCACCCCAGGTATTGTGAATCACAGTCTACTGCTTAACGAGATCACCAGGTGATTCTTGTGTATAGTAAAATTTGAAAACCACTGCTCTACCAGTCGTTCTCAGGATTGGTCCAAATAAGCAGCATTAGCATCGTCCAGGAACTTGTTAGAAATGCAAATTCTCAACAGGGTTCCAACCCAAAGGGGCCAGTTTGAAGCCCTGGTTGGAACCAATACCACCAGCAGCTTAAGTTCTCTCAGGCTCGGTTTTCTTGTCTGTTAAATGGAAAGGGTGAGCTATTAAAGGTGTGATAATGAATTGAGATAGTATATCCATACAGGTTCCCTGGAGAGTGCCACTCTGAACTTGAATCAAGTGACTTACAAGCAGCCGCTGGAATCCTTACATGTTCATAAGCAAAAGAGGCTTCTGTTCAGCTACAGGTTGTACGATATGTTAGTTTTCTATTTGTGCTCAAAAGAACTATAAGCACCAAGGAAGATGACCTCGTGTGATGGGCTACAATTTTTTAAGCTCCTTTTAAGCTTGTAAGACACTCCTTCCTCTATTATGCTCATTTTCAGTCTTCCATTTCAGGTCCAAGGAATTTTTTCCAATTTTATTTTATTGATACACTTCACAGTGACTACGCCAGCCACCGAGCTAAGTGTTTTAAAGGCATTATCTCGTTTAATCCTCACAAACACCTTTATGAAGCAATTATTTCTATTTTACAGACAGACGAGAAAACTGAGATTTAGGAAGATTAAGGTTACAAGGACACAAAGCTAGCAAGGTCCAAGGTCACACATCCAAAAGGGGGTAGAACTGGGCCCTAAAATCAGGTCAGCAAGGCTCCAAATTCTATGCGTAACTATTAAGTTTCCCTCATACTGCTTCCTATATAACAACAACAAAAACAAAAATATGGACATTTCCAGGACTTCAGAACAGAATTCTGTATACTTTTTCTTAAAGGGCCAGATAGAAAGATTTTAGGCCTATGAACCACACAGTCTCTGTCACAACTACTCAATTCTGCCCTTAGAGTGCAACAGCAGCCATGTTGTTGTTGTTGTTGTAAGGTGCTGTCAAGTTGGTTCTGACTCATAGCGACCCTATGTACAAAAGAACAAAACACTGCCCAGTCCCGCGTCATCCTCACTTGAGCTCATTGTTGCAGCTACTGTGTCAGTCCATCTCATTGAGGACCGTCCTCTTTTTCTCTGACCCTCTACTTTACCAAGCATGATGTTCTTCTCCAGGGATTGGTCCCTCCTGACAACATGTCCAAAGCATGTGAGACGAAGTCTCACCATCCTCACTTCCAAGGAGCATTCTGGCTGTACTTCTTTCAAGACAGACTTGTTCATTCTTCTGGCAGTCCATGGTATATTCGATATCCTTCACGAACACCACATTTCAAAGGTGTCAATTCTTCTTCAGTCTTCCTTATTCATTGTCCAGTTTTCCAAGCACATAAGGTGACTGAAAACACCACTGCTTGGGTCAGGTGCACCTAGTCTTCAAGGTGGTATCTTTGCTTTTCAGTGCTTTAAAGAGGTCTTTTGCAGCAGATCTGCTCAATGTAATACATTGTTTGATTTCTTAACTGTTGTTTCCATGAGCGTTGATTATGGATCCAAGTAAAATGAAATCCTTGACAACTTCAATATTTTCTCCATTTATCATGACATTGCTTATTGGTCCAGTTATGAGGATTTTTGCTTTCTTTATGTTGAAGCATAATCCATAAGTGCTTCAAGTCTTCTTCACTTTCAGCAAGCATGGTTGTGTCATCTGCATGTCACAGGTTGTTTACGAGTCTTCCTCCAATCCTGATGTCACGTAATTCTTCACATAGTCCATCTTCTCAGATTATCTGCCCGGCATACAGACTAATTAAGCATGGTCAAAGGGTACAACCCTGATGCACATTTTTCTTCATTTTAAACCATGCAGGATCCCCTTATCCTGTTTGAATGAGTGCCTCTTGGTCTATGCACAGGTTTTGCATGAGCACAATTAAGTGTTCTGGGATTCCCATTCTTCACAATGTTATCCATAATTTGTTATGATCCACACAGCTGAATGCCTTTGCATAGTCAACAAAACACAGGTAAACATCTTTGTGGTACTCTCTGCTTTCAGCCAAGATCCATCTAACATCAGCAATGTTATCCCAGGTTCCATGTCCTCTTCGGAATCCCACTTGAATTTCTGGCAGTTCCCTGTTGATGTACCGCTGCAACCATTTTCGACTTATCTTCAGGAAAATTTTGCTTGTGTGTGATGTTAATGATATTGTTCAATAATTTCAGCATTCTGTTGGGCTACCTTAAACATGTGATGGGCAGCCATAAACAATATGTAAAAAGTATGGGCATGGCTATGTTCCAATTAAACTTTATTTACAAAATCAAGTGGTCTTTATGGGCCATAGTTTGCTGGCCTCTGCTTCAGGACAATATCAGTAACTGATGGAGGATACTTCATGTGGAAGCATGGAAAAATCCATAGTACTTGACTTCTGAAAAAGAGGTTTGTTTTAAGAAAATTCTATTTCACCTCTCTTCTCTATTTTCTGGATAACCCTTTATTATTCTAAGGGGTTAACGGTTTAAGCATCTTTTGGATCTGGGACTAGTTTGTGAATTGTGTTTTTCCTGTCCCTAAAAAGCAGCAAAAGAAAAACATAATTCTCTAAACAATAAGAAGATCAATATGATTTATTTTAAGATATGTTCTTTTTAAAAAGGAATCAATTGAGCTTCATTTTAATTCCTTTTAAAAAATATATCTTCCATTCTTTAGACATAAATTCTCAAGAGAGGTCTGGAATATTTGCAACCTGTGTGTGTGTGTGTGTGTGTGTGTGTGTGTGTGTGTGTGTCACAAGCTGTGATTCTGGCAGCTCCTTGAACCTTGTAGGTGTCTTCATGTTGCATTCTCAGGTCCTGAGCTCAATATTATTTCTAAAAGTTATGATTAGATTTCTACAAATATGTGTCATTTTTTGAAGGTGCTAGTGTTTTCAGACTGATGAAGAAAGTCCATTTTATGCTATCTATATTTTTTTTTTTATAGTATCTAGCAAGTCATAACAGGGATACCATCCTTCATTCATTTATGGAATGACTGGTCACCTGGAAGGGGTCATGGAGAAATAACATCCCTTACCTAATTTCCAAGCACAATGGTAATAGTGTTAATAATTATTGCATGTAAACTATGTCCCAGGTACTCTTTTAGGTTTCCCGTAACTTATTTATCCTCAAAACAACTACATATTATTATTAGGTACTACGTATTATTATTATTACCATTTTTCAGTTTAGGAAACAGAGACACAGAGAGGCTAAATACCTTGCCTCAAATCACTAACTACTAAATGAAAGAGTAAGAAGTTGAACTCTAACAGTCTGGCCCCAGAGCTGGCCCCTGCACATATTACCTTGTTTATCCTCTCAGTCCTCCCAATTATGGAGGAGGGAGAAGAGAGAAGGAAGTTGTAGATCACTTAAGTAACTTCCTTGAAGTTGCCAGGCTAGAGTCAGAAGTCAAACCTGCCATCTGCTGCCAAAATCCATATTACCTCCAACACAGTATGTAAAATAAACGGCAAAAATGCCACCACTCTCCAGTCCCCTTGAATTCATGCCCTTTGCAACATGACTTTATAGCTCTTCCCACTAATAGGTAGTCTCTATTTCTTCACTCCTTGAATCTGGGCTGGCCTTGTAACTTGCTTTGGCCAATATGATATGGCAGAAATAACCTTATGCCAGTCGCAAACCTAAGATTCAAGAGCCGTGAGGGCTACTACTTGAACGCTTAGAATTCTGCGCAGCTGCCATGTGAACAAGGCCAGGTTATTCTGATGGAGGATGAGAGGCCATGTGAAACAGATGATCGTTCCAGCTAAGGGCATCCTAGACCAGCCAGCACCTGGCCTACCTGACAGCTGACCATCGATGATGAGTGAACCCAGTGGAAGACAGAAGAACACCTCAGCTGAGCCCAGCCCAAATTGCAGAATCATGAGCTAAAAAAATGGTTGTTGTTTTAAGCCATTAACTTTTGAGGTGGTATGCTATGTAGCAAAAGTTAATGGATGCAATGTACAGCAACTAAAATACAATATATGGTCAAATGACAATAAGCTTCCCACTTAGCGGACAGTCAAGGCTGCTACCCCAGCCATCTGGCACAAAGCTATGGCCCTGAAAGCAGAGGACAAAGCTTCAGGCCAGTGAAGGAAAATCCTGCCACAAAGCCACTGCCCTTTATTTTGTCAGAGAACCACAGGGTCACCCTCAGGTCAGAGCCTGTTGACTTTCCTTTTAAAGCCTTGTCCTTTGAGGATGACTTTGATTTTTAGAAACAAAAGCAACTCCTAGCCAAGTCTGTGGAATGAAGTGATCAATGGTGCTTTTGTTAAAAAGAAAAAGGAAAAAAGCATGACTATAACGTTATAATAAGATTTTCTTGCACCACTTACAAATTGGATCTGACAGCAATTTCAAGAGTTACAAAGGGAAAAGTATTTTCAGCACTAACAGCCTCATTGTCATGTGACATAGTAGGAATGACTGCCAGAAATGAGTAATCATTTGACCTTGGGTACTTCTCTGGGCCTCACTTTCCTCATCCACAAAACGGGAAGGATAAAATCACCTGCTCACAGGGTTGTTGTGATGATTTGTAATTGTTGATAGTTGCTGTTGAGTTCATTCTAACTCATGGTACCCCACATGTGTCACAGTAGAACTGTGCTCCGTAGGGTTTCCGACGGCTAATTTTTTGGAAGGAGATCGCCAGGCCTTTCTTCAGAAGCACCTCTGGGTGGACTGGAACCTCCAATCTGTCAGTTAGTGGCCAAGCGTGTTAACGGTTTGCACCACCCAGCAACACTGGCCTCCTTTTCGCTCCTGGAATAGGTCAACGGATTTGGCAATACTGGGTCATTAAGTAAACTTGAAAAGAGTTGTACTTGAAGATTTAGGTGCCAGATTGCTACATACTAAGGAAAGATTGGTGGGAAAACAAAAAAAAGGAGGTGAGGTGATTTACTCTCTGTGTCAGTGAAAAAAAAGGGAGAAAAAGACAAAATAACCTAGATGGGGAGCAGCGTCAAGTACATGGGCTTTAAAATGTTACTTATTTGCAAATTCTATTTTTTCTGGTTACAAAAATAATTCACGTTTATTTTAAACCATTAAATATTACCAGAATACTGGAATACAACAGAAGAGCCAAGGCCCCAGACCTCTTATCTCTCCCCCAACATTACACGAGAATTTTTGTTTATTGGCTGCAAACTGATACACTATTCTTTACAATTGTTTACCTTTGGTATGGCCTACACACGCTACATAAATCAGTATATACACAGTATATACACTGTACAATATCTGTTGTTCACCCACAGATGTACTGCCACCAGCTATTTGTACCAAGCCATAATTTTCTATTCTTTATCTTTCACAAGGTATATTTGTTTAACACAATATAAAATACTGTTAGCACCCAGCTAATTTCACTTCAAAACTAAAAGGCACAGTGACTTTATTTATAGATTGTCAGTTTTAGATGCCATTTAAATCTTCTCTATGACCTTTTCACAGAGGGTTGAAAATAATTATCTGGGAAAGGGTTAAATAAATCTGTATCACGTGCTAAATTCATATCATGAGATATGTAGGGTTTTAATCTAAATTCTAAGGCTGAGATAATTCATGGAAATCATGTGCTTATAGCTTATTCCCCCAACTATAATATTCTCTAAAAATTAAGGAATAGAGAAATACGAGCTTATTAAATAAGCCGAAGTTTTATTCTGAGCATTTAAAATATTTAAATATCTAATGATTGACAAACTATTTGACTAGGATCTTTATTAAATTCACTGGGGTTTAATTAATAATATTTCAAATGACAAAATTAAAGAGCAGTATTATTAACGAATCAAAGTAAAAATAGCCAAGCTTGCAGATTGTCAGGGGCAGAATCGGGTAGGAAAAAAAGTCTGTCTGATTCTAGAGGCCTGATTCTGAACCACCGGACCATGCACCACATACCACGTTATTCCCGTGTGTGTGTTTAATGGGCCACGTGCTCTGAAGGCAATGAATACTAATTAGACACGACCTCTACACTTTATTCCCTCTGGTCTTCCTTGGGGTTTCGTGGTACTCACAGAACAGCCTTAATAAAGGGCTCTGTCCCATGCAGTCTGAATAAGTGCGTGTCCAGAGTGGCCACTCCAGACCCCTACAGAGCTTCTCTGTCCTCTTCTTGACAACCTCCAGACTCATCTTTCACGTCAGAATCTGGCCCCCGTGCCTGGCAAGCTGTTAGACCAACCAGCAGTATGGTCTGATGGCTAAACTCCTACGCTCAGAAACCTGAGACCTTGGTTTGAGTCTTGGTTCCCCTACTTACTGGTTGTGTACATGAAATTGTTATTTAACTTCAATGCTGCACAGACTGCATCTGTAAAATAGCAATAAGAGTACCCACCTCATAGGAGTGTTGGGAGGATTAAATGCATTACTGAGGGTAAAAGCGCTTTGAATGCTGACTGGCACAAAGTAAGGACTCCAGTAGTTCATGCAACTACTGTTCTTGAACTCCAGCTTCTTGTCCAACCCTCTGGGTCTCCTCTGGCTAGGTGGTCCCTTCATTTTTGGGAATTTGATCCTTGCCCAGCTCTAACACCAGTGAACCCAACAGGCTGGGGCAGCCTCACCCCATCTACCTCCCTCCAGGGCCAGGAGATTCGGAAGTTAAGTGGATCCAGACACCTGTGGTGTATCCAGTCACAGCAGGTGCAGTTAATAAGTTACCTCTTGCACGTAATATCTGCAGCAAAATGACAAAAAGGTCCCAACCTCCACAGAGTGCTTCTGTAACCTAATTGACATCTTAAAAGTAGGCCCTGATTTTGAGGAAGCATATTCATTCTTTCATCCAATAAATACTTATTGAGTCCCTGCCATGTCCCAGGCCATATCAGAGAACAAAACAGAATACAACGAAAGCAAGGAAAGAAAGCAAGAAGGCAGCATTTTAAGGCCAAAATGAAAATCAGCTATTACTCTTGAGCCACCTAATGCTGCTTCAAGATATAATTTGAATGGCTTCAATAAACAATAAATTATGGTACTGTTCAGGAGCTGTTTAGATGCAAGTTAGGTTGCGGTTGACAGATACGAGTGCACCAGTTATGTAATTTTGGCTGGAGGCCGGTTATCACTCAGTTTAAGCATCTATTTCCAAAGACAGGAGGTGAAGAACAGCTGAATCGAGAAAATGCAAATCTGTTGTGCAGATCTGGTTAACGGTACCATCGCGTGTGCCCAGCAAATGTTGAGACAGCAATAATGCAATTTTTTAAACCTTCCAAAATAACCCACAAAAGACTACATGACTAGGGAAAAAAAACTGAAAGAATCAGATTTAGTTAAGGAATTCCAACAAATTCATAAAAGGCAAGGATAAAATTGTTACAGGGCACATGAAATACAAGGATGTAATTAGTGATAACAACAACAAAAGGAGGAGAGAGGAATGGTACAGATATAGAAGTTTTTATACGTTTCTGAGGTTAGCTAGGTACTAACATGCCCTAGAATGTTATAAATACGAGCTCTTAGGTGTAATATTCATGGTAACCACTGCGAAAATATACAAAAAACATACACAAAAGGAAAGAAGGGAACCAAAAAGGCTCACTACAATAAACCAATAAAACATAAAAGCAAGGAGTACTAAAAGACAAAGAAGGCTTAAGACACACAAAAAATGAGAAAATGGCAGAAATAAGTCATTTCTTATCAGTAATTGCAATGAATGTAAATGGACTAAACGCTGCCGTCAAAAGGCAGAGAGTTGCAGAATGTATAAAAAAATATGATCCAACTATATGCTGTTTACAAGAGATACACTTTAAACCCAAGGACACAAATGGGTTGAATGTGAAAGGAAGGAAAAAAAAAAATTCCATGCAAAAAATAACCAAAGGAGAGCCAGGGTGGCAATCTTAATATTAGATAAAGTAGACTTTAAGCGAAAATCCATCAGAAGAGATAAAGATGACATTATATATTGATAAAAGGGTCAGTTCATCAAGAAGATTTAACAATCATAAATACATATGCACTCAACATTGGGGCACCTAAATATATAAAGCAAACACTGATAGAAATGAAGGAAACAACAGTACTACAATAATAGTTGGAGACTTCAGTACACTACTATCAATATTAGACAGAACATCTAGAAAGCAGAAAAAGGAAACAAAGGACCTGAGTCACACTATAAACCAACTAGACTTAACAGGCATATATAGAACACGCCATCCAAGAACAGCACTATATACATTCTACTCCGGTGCACATACATCATTCTCCAGGACAGGCTACATTTTAGGTCATAAAGTGAGCCTTGATAAATTTAAAAAGATTGAAATCCTACAAAGTATTTTCTCTGATGATAATGGAGTGAAGCTAGAACTCAATAATAGAAAAAAAAACCTGGAAAATACACAAATATATGGCAATTAAACAACACATTATTAAATTACCAATGGGTCAAGGAAGAAATCAAAAGAAAAATCATAAATTTCTTACAGTCAAATGAAAATGAAAACATAGCATACCAAAGTTTATGGGATACAGCAAAGGCAGTACTCAGAGGGAAACTTATAGTAATAAATGACTACATAAAAACAGAAGAAAGATCTCAAATTAGCAGCCTGACTCAGAAACTCCAGGAATTAGAAAGAGTAGAACAAAATAAGCCTAAACCTACCAGAAGAAAAGAAATAACAAAGATCAGAGCAGAAATAAATAAAATAAAAACCAGAAAGGCAATAGAGAGAATCAATAAAACCAGAAGTTGGTTCTTTGAAAAGATCAATAAAACTGAAAAACCTTAAACTCGTCTGCCAAAAAAAAAGATTCAAAAAACCAAAATAAAAAATGAAAGATGGAACACTACAACTGACTCAATAGAAATAAAGAGAATTATGACAGAATATTATGAACAACTGTATGGTAACAAAGTTTAGTTATTATGAACAACTGTATGGTAACAAAGTGGATAACCTAGATGAAATGGATAAATTCTTAGAAGCACACAGCCTACCCAAACTGACTCGAGAGGAAATAGAAAGTCTCAACAGACCCATAACAAGCGAAGAGGTCAAATCAGTGATCAAAAACCTCCCAACAACAACAAAAAAGTCCTTGACTAGATGGCTTCGCTGGGAAATTCCACCAAACACTTAGAGAAGAATTGATACCGATACTGTTTAAACTCTTTCAAAAGACAGAGAAGGAAGGAATACTCCCCAATTCATTCTATGATGCAAATATTACCCTTATACCCAAACCAGACAAACACACCACAAGAAAACTACAGGCCAATATCTCTTACAAATATCCTCATGCAAAAATTCTCCACAAAATACTAGCCAATACTGACCAAGTGAGTTTTATTTCAGGAATGCAGGGACAGTTCAACATTAGAAAAGCAATCATATCCACATCAATAGAACAAAGGAAGAGAAATATATGATCACCTCTATGGATGCAGAAAAAGCATTTGATAAAATCCAACACCATTTCTTAATGAAAACCCTAAAGAAGATTAAAATAGAAGGAAAATTCTTCAGTATGATTGAGGGCATATATGAACAGCCAATAGCTAACACTGCACTGAGTGGAGTAAGATTGAGAGCTTTCCACTTAAAATCGGATCAAGACAAGTGTGTCTTCTCTCACTGCTTCTATTCAATATTGTATTAGAAGTCCTAGCCAGAGAAATAAGACAAGAAAAAGAAATAAAAGGTATCCAGATTGGAAATGAAGCAGTAAAATTATTTTTATTCACAGATTAAAAAAACAACCAAACCCACTGCCATTGAGTTGATTCTGATCACAGTGACCCTATGGGACAGAGTAGAACTGCCCCATAGAGTTTCCAAGGAGCACCTGGTGGATTTGAACTACCTACCCTTTGTTTAGCAGCCATAACATTTAACCACTACACTACTAGGGTTTCCATTCATGGATTATATGATCCTATATACAGAAAATCCCCAAAGAGTCCACAAGAAAGCTTCTAGAGCTAATTAAGAATTTAGAAAAGCTGCAGGGTACAAGGACAACAAACAAAAATCGCTTCAGTTTCTATACACAAGCAATGAGAAATCTGAAAGGGAAATTATAGAAACAATTCCATTTACAATGACATCTAAGAAAATAAAATACCTAGGAATAAATCTAACCAGGGACAAGAAGGACTTACACAATGAAAACTATAAAACATTGCTGAAAGGGATCAAAGAAGACTTAAACAAATGGAAAGATGTTCCATGTTCATGGATTATTGTGAAGATGTCAATACTACCCAAAGCAATCTATAGATTCAACATAATCCTTACCAAAATTCCAACAGTCTTCTTTACAGAAATAGAAAAACCAATTCTCAACTTTATATGGAATGGCAAGAGGCCCCAAATAACAAAAACAATGTTCAAAGAGAAGAATAAAGTAGGAAGACTCACACTTCCTGATTTTAAAACATATTATACAGCTATAATAATCAAAACAGCCTGGTAGTGCTATAACAATAGACACATAGACCAAAGGAATAGAATTGAGAGTCCAGAAATAAACTCACACATCTATAGTCAAATGATTTTTGACAATGGTGCTAAGTCCATTTGATGGGGAAAGAAAAGTCTCTTCAACAAATTGTGCTGAGAAAACTGGATTTCCACATGCATAAAAATCAAACAGGATCCACGCTTCACACCATACACAAAAACAAATTCAAAATGGATTAAGGACCTAAACATGCAAATTAAAACCATAAAATTCTTAGAAGAACAAGCAAAGGCAACACGGTCAGGCCTAGCTTTGAACAATGGATTATCTAATATAATAACAAAAGCACAAACAGCAAAAACAAAATAGATAAATGTGACCTCATAAAAATTATCTAGATGAAAGTGCATTCCTGGAATTACCAGATGCAGAATACAAAAGTTTAACATACAGAACCCTTCAAGACATCAAGAAGGAAATGAGGCAACACGCAGAACAACCCAAGGAACGCACAGATAAAGCAACCGAAGAAATTAGAAACATTATCCAGGAACATAATGAAAAGTTTAATAAGCTGGAAAAATCCATAGACAGATAGCAATCAGCAATTCAGAAGAGGAACAATAAAATTACAGAATTAGATAACTCAATAGAAAGTCAGAGGAGCAGAATTGAGCAAGTAGAAGCTAGAATTTCTGAACTGGAAGATAAATCACTTGGCACTAATATATTTGCAGAAAAAACAGATAAAAGAATTTTAAAAAATGAAGAAAACTTAAGAATCATGTGGGACTCTATCAAGAGAAATAACCTACAAGTGATTGGAATGCCAGAACAGGGAGGGATAACAGAAAATACAGAGAAAATCGTTGAAGATTTGTTGGCAGAAAACTTTCCTGATATTGTGAAAGATGAGAAGATATCTAGCCAAGATGTTCATCGAACTCCACATAAGGTAGATCTTAAAAGAAAGTCACCGAGATATCCTAATCAAGCTTACCAACACCAAAGATAAAGAGACAATTATAAGAGCAGCGAGGGATAAAAGAAAAGTCACCTACAAAGGACAGCCAATAAGAAAAAATTCAGACTACTCGGCAGAAAACCATGCAGGCAAGAAGGCAATGGGATGACATTTAAAAAATTGAAGGAAAAAAATTGCCTGCCAAGAATCATATATCCATCAAAACTGTCTCTTAAATATGAAGGTGAAATTAAGACATTTCCAGATAAACACAAGTTGAGGGAATTTGTAAAAACCAAACCAAAACTATAAGAAATACTAAGGGAGTTCTTTGGTTAGACAATGGACAATATCAGGTATCAACCCAAGACTAGAACACTGGGCAGAGCAACCAGAAGTCAACCCAGATAGGGAAATCCAAAAAAACAAAGCAATGTTAAAAAAAAAAAAAAAAAGCCCAACACAGGGTAACAGCGATGTTACTATGTGAAAGAAGATAACATTAAAATAATAGAGGGCAACTAAGAAATGTAATCACACACCTTCCATATGGAGAGGAAGATACGGCAATACAAAGAAATAAAAGTCAGTTTTAAATTTAGAAAAATAGGGGTAAATAATAAGGTAACCACAAAGGAGACAAACTATCCTACTCATCAAAATAAAATACAAGGGAAAAATACAGACTCAGCAGAAACAAAATCAACAACAACAAATATGAGGAGAGGACAATACATAAAGAAAATCTACTCAGCACATAAAATCAAACAGGAAAAAGAAACTGTCAACAACACACAAAAAAAGACATCAAAATGATAGCACTAAATTCATACCTATCCATAATTACCCTGAATGTAAACGGACTAAATGCACCAGTAAAGAGACAGAGAGTGGCAGAATGGACTAAAAAAACAACATCCATCCATATGCTGCCTACAAAAGACACACGTTCGACTTAGAGACACAAACAAACTAAAACTTAAAGGATGGAAAAAATATATCAAGCAAACAACAATCAAAAAAGACCAGGAGTGGCAATATTAATTTCTGACAAAATAGACTTTAAAGTTAAATCCATCATAAAGGATAAGGAAGGACACTATATAATGATTAAAGGGACAATACACCAAGAAGATATAACCATATTAAATATTTATGCACCCAATGACAGGGCTGCAAGATACATAAAACAAACTCCAACAGCATTGAAAAGTGAGATAGACAGCTCCACAATAATAGTAGGAGACTTCAACACACCACTTTCGGTGAAGGACAGGACATTCAGAAAGAAGTTCAATAAAGACATGGAGGATCTAAATGCCACAATCAACCAACTTGACCTCGTAGACATATACAGAACACTCTACCCAACAGCAACCACCTATATTTTCTCTTCTAGTGCACATGGAACATTCTCTAGAATAGACCACATATTAGGTCATAATGCAAGCCTTAGCAGAATCCAAAACATTGAAATATTACAAAGCATCTTCTCTGACCATAAGGCCATAAAAGTAGAAATCAATAACAGGAAAAGCAGGGAAAAGAAATCGAACACTTGGAAACTGAACAATACCCTGCTCAAAAAAGACTGGATTATAGAAGACATTAAGGATGGAATAAAGAAATTCATAGAATCCAATGAGAATGAAAACACTTCCTATCGGAACCTTTGGGACACAGCAAAAGCGGTGCTTAGAGGCCAATTTATATCAATAAATGCACACATACAAAACGAAGAAAGGGCCAAAATCAAAGAATTATCCCTACAACTTGAACAAATAGAAAGAGAGCAACAAAAGAAACCACAGGCACCAGAAGAAAACAAATAACAAAAATGAGAGCTGAACTAAATGAAATAGAAAACAGGAAAAAAATTGAAAGAATTAACAAGACCAAAAGCTGGTTTTTTGAAAAAATCAACAAAATTGATAAACCACTGGCCAAACCGACAAAAGAAAAACAGGAGAGGACGCAAATAACCCGAATACGAAATGACAAGGGCGATATTACAACAGACCCAACACTTCTGAAATTAAAGGAATCATATCAGATTACTATGAAAAACTATACTCAAACAAATTTGAAAACCTAGAAGAAATGGATGAATTCCTACAAACACGCTACCTACCTAAACTAACACAAACAGAGGTAGAACAACTAAATAGACCCATAACAGAAGAAGAGATTGAAAAGGTAATCAAAAACTCCCAACAAAAAAAAACCCTGGTCCTGACGGCTTCACTGCAGAGTTCTACCAAACTTTCAGAGAAGAGTTAACACCACTACTACTAAAAGGTATTTCAGAGCATAGAAAAGGATGGAATACTACCAAATTCATTCTATGAAGCCACCATATCCCTGATACCAAAACCAGGTAAAGACACCACAAGAAAAGAAAATTATAGACCTATATCCCTCATGAATGTAGATGCAAAAATCCTCAACAAAATTCTAGCCAATAGAATTCAACAACATATCAAAAAAATAATTCACCATGACCAAGTGGGATTTATACCACGTATGCAGGGATGGTTCAACATTAGAAAAACAATTAATGTAATCCACCACATAAATAAAACAAAAGACAAGAATCACATGATTTTATTAATTGATGCAGAAAAGGCATTTGACAAAGTTCAACACTCATTCATGATAAAAACTCTCAGCAAAATAGGAACAGAAGG
Source organism: Loxodonta africana (assembly GCF_030014295.1). NCBI lineage: Eukaryota > Metazoa > Chordata > Mammalia > Proboscidea > Elephantidae > Loxodonta > Loxodonta africana. The sequence goes on along the minus strand of NC_087353.1, from coordinate 75,722,963 downwards.
AAAATTTCTCAACATAATAAAGGGCATCTATACAAAGCTTTTTTTTTTTTTTTTATACAAAGCTAACAGCCAACATCACCCTAAATGGAGAGAGCCTGAAAACATTCCCACTGAGATCGGGAACCAGACAAGGACGCCCTTTATCACCACTCTTAATTAACATTGCGTTAGAAGTCCTAGCCAGAGCAATTAGGCTAGATACAGAAATAAAGGGCATCCAGATTGGCAAGGAAGAAGTCAAAGTATCTCTATTTGCAGATGACATGATCTTATACACAGAAAACCCTAAGGAATCCTCCAGAAAACTAGTGAAACTAATAGAAGAGTTCAGCAGAGTATCGGGATACAAGATAAACGTACAAAAATCAGTTGGATTCCTCTACACCAACAAAAAGAACATCGAAGAGGAAATCACCAAATCCATGCCATTTACAGTAGCCCCCAAGAAGATAAAATACTTAGGAATAAATCTTACCAGAGATGTAAAAGACTTATACAAAGAAAACTACAGTACACTTCTGCAAGAAACCAAAAGAGACTTAAATAAGTGGAAGAACATACCTTGCTCATGGATAGGAAGACTTAACATTATAAAAACGTCTATTCTACCAAAAGCGATTTATACATTTAACGCAATTCCGATCCAAATCCCAAGGACATTCTTTAATGAGATGGAGAAACAAATCACCTACTTCATACGGAAGGGAAAGAGGCCCCGGATAAATAAGGCATTACTGAAAAAGAAGAACAAAGTGGGAGGCCTTACTGTACCTGATTTTAGAACCTATTATACCGCCATAGTAGTCAAAACAGCCTGGTACTGGTACAACAACAGATACATGGACCAATGGAACAGAATTGAGAATCCACACATAAATCCATCCACATATGAGCAGCTGGTATTTGACAAAGTCCTCAAAACAGTCAAATGGGGAAAAGACGGTCTTTTTAACAAATGGTGCTGGCATAACTGGATATCCATCTGCAAAAAAATGAAACAAGACCCATACCTTACTCCATGCACAAAAACTAACTCAAAATAGATCAAAGACCTAAATATAAAATCTAAAATGATAAAGATCATGGAAGAAAAAATAGGGACAACGTTAGGAACCCTAATACATGGCATAAACAGTATACAAAACATTGTAAAGAATGTAGAAGAAAAACTAGATAACTGGGAGCTCCCAAAAATCAAACACTTATGCTCATGCAAAGACTTCACCAAAAGAGTAAAAAGACTACCTACAGACTGGGAAAAAGTATTTAGCTATGACATTTCTGATCAGTGCCTGATCTCTAAAATCTACTGCAAAAACTCAACTGCAAAAAGACAAATAACCCAATTAAAAAATGGGCAAAAGATACGAATAGACACTTCACTAAAGAAGACATTCAGGTAGCTAACAGATATATGAGGAACTGTTCACGATCATTAGCCATTAGAGAAATGCAGATCAAAACTACAATGAGATTTCATCTCACTCCAACAAGGCTGGCATTAATCCAAAAAATACAAAATAATAAATGTTGGAGAGGCTGTAGAGAGACTGGAACACTTCTACACTGCTGGTGGGAATGTAAAATGGTACAACCACTTTGGAAATCAATCTGGCACTTCCTTAAAAAGCTAGAAATAGAACTACCATACGATCCAGCAATCTGGAATATATCCTAGAGAAATAAGAGCCTTTACATGAACAGACATATGCATACCCATGTTTACTGCAGCACTGTTTACAATAGCAAAGAGATGGAAGCAACCAAGGTGCCCATCAACAGATGAATGGATAAATAAATTGTGGTGTATTCACACAATGTAATACTACGCATTGATAAAGAACAGTGAGGAATCTGTGAAACATTTCATAACATGGAGGAATCTGGAAGGCATTATGCTGAGTGAAACTAGTCAGTTGCAAAAGGACAAATATTGTATAAGACCACTATTATAACGACTTGAGAAATAGTTTAAACTGAGAAGAAAACATTCTTTCATGGTTACGAGAAGGGGAGGGAGGGAGGGTGGGAGAGGGGCATTCACTAATTAGATAGTAGATAAGAACGACTTTAGGTGAAGGGAAAGGTAGCACACAATACAGGGGAGGTCAGCACAGCTGGACTAAACCAAAAGCAAAGAAGTTTCCTGAATAAACTGAATGCTTCGAAGGCCAGTGTAGCAGGGGCAGGGGTCTGGGGACCATGGTTTCAGGGGACATCTAAGTCAATTGGCATAATAAAATCTATTAAGAAAACATCCTGCATCCCACTTTGAAGAGTGGAGTCTGGGGTCTTAAACGCTAGCAAGCAGCCATCTAAGATGCATCAATTGGTCTCAACCCACCTGGATCAGGGGAGGGTGAAGAGCACTAAGGGCATAAGGCGATTACGGGCCCAACAGACAGAAAGGGCCACATGAACCAGTGACTGCATCAGCCTGAGACCAGAGGAACTGGATGGTGCCCGGCTACAACCGATGACTACCCTGGCAGGGAACACAGCAGAGAACCCCTGGGGGAGCAGGAGAGCGGTGGGATGCAGACCCCAAATTCTCATGGGACCAGACTTGGTGGTCTGACTGAGACTAGAAGGACTCCAGCGGTCATGGCCCCCAGACCTTCGGTTGGCCCAGGACAGGAACCATTCCCAAAGCTAACTCTTCAGACATGGGTTGGACTGGACAATGGGTTGGAGAGGGATGCTGGTGAGGGGTGAGCTTCTTAGATCAGGTGGACACTTGAGACTATGTTGGCATCTCCTGCCTGGAGGGGAGATGAGAGGGTGGAGGAGGTTAGAAGCAGGTGAGATGAACATGAGGGGAGAGCATGGGGGGAGAGAGTGGGCCATCTCATCAGGGGGAGAGTGGTTGGGAGTGTGTAGCAAGGTGTATATGGGTTTTTGTGTGAGAGACTGACTTGATTTGTGGACTTTCACTTAAACACAATAAAAATTATTAAAAAAAAAAAAAAAAGACTACCAAAAAAGTGAAAAGACAAGCTACTGACTGGGAGAATATCTTCAGAAACCATATATCTTAAAAGAATCTAATAACCAAAGTATATATAAAATTTTGACAACTAAAAGATAAATAATCCAATCACAAAATGGGCAAAGGTCTTGAACAGATATTTTACCAAAGAGGATACTCAAATGGCCACCAAACATATGAAAAGAGGCTCAGTGTCATTAACCATCAGAGAGATGCAAATCAAAACCACAATGAGACACCATTTCACTCTCACTGGGATGACTAAGATAAACAAGATAAAACAGAAATAACAAATGTTGGCAAGGATGTGGGGAAATTACAACCCTTACCCACTGTGGCAGGAATGCACAATAGTACAGTCGTTGCATAGCAGTACTTCAAAAAACTAAAAACAGAACCACCACACATCCCAGCAATTCCACTCCTAGGTACACCCAAACACGCGAAACAGAGACTCAGAGACTTGTAAATCAATGTTCACTGGAGCACCATTCACCATAGCCAGAAGGTGGAAACAACCTAAATGCCCATCGACAGATGAATGGATAAACAGAACGTGGTACATTCATACAGTGGAACACTACTTAGCCAGTAGGAGAAACGAAGTCTTGATACATGCTACAGTGTGGATGGAGCTTGAAGACATTAAGCTGAGCAAAACAAGCCAATCACAAAAGGACAAACGTTGTATGACCTCACTGAATGAAAGGACAAGAAAAGGCAAATGTATAAAGAACAATGTTTATCACTGGTTACAAGGTGTAAGAGGGAAGGGGGAAAGAGGGGTTAACGATGATGGAAAAACAGCACTGATTAAGAGAAGGGTTGCACAGCCAATTATTGTAATTGATGTCAATAAGTTGTACACCTGTAAAAAGCTGAATTGGCATAAGTTGTGTGATAGATATATTTACAATAATGACCAAAAAAAAAAAAAGAGTTGCTGCTGAAGCTGCTTATGTGCAACCAAATAGCTCATAGGAATTGGTTCCTTGGTTTGGAGGTTTAGGGTCATGGTTTCATGGGACATCGTAGTTAATTGGCCTAATAACGTGTTTAGTGCTTCTGTTCTCCCTCCTAGTTTGTTAGGTAGTGCCTGGGGTCTTAAAAGCTTGCAAGAGGGCATCCAAGGCACAACAGTTGGTCTGTATTCACTTGGAGCAACAGGGCAGCAATAAGAGTCAGGAGGAGGAGGAGGATTCAGAATGTGTAGCTAATTGCCTCCATGAACAACTGCCTCCTTTGCCGTGAGACCAGAAGACCTGGGTGGTGCCCAGCTACCATTACTGAACATTTGGATCAAAGGTTCCATAGAAGGATCCTGATAAACAAAATTTCAAATTCTCATGAACTCTAGACTTTCTGGAGCCAGGGAGGGTGGACAAACTTCTGAAACTACTTCCCTGAAATAATCTTTAAAACTTAAACCAAAATATCCCCTGAAGTCATCCTAAAACCAAGTAATGGTTTAGCTTAACTAGTAAAAAATGTGGGCCTGGAGCATTAGGCTCTTTTAAGATCTATATGGGATCAAACCGACAACAGGAACTCAAAAGATTAGATAGGAGGAACCTTAGGGGGCAGTATGTTTATGTTAATGAGGGAGGAAGAACTCAGAAAAGGAGAGTGAGAATGGTTGCACAACTTGAAAGAATGTAATCAGTGTCACTAAATTGTACATATAGAAACTGTTGAATTGGTGAGTATTTTGCTGCATATATTCTTAACAACAACAAAATAAATAAAATTTAACAAAAAAAAAGAAATACTAACTCAGGAAATGAGAAAAATTCATACTAACTCACCCACTGGGCACATTTGCAGTATTCAAAATACAGAGCTTCTCAGCAAAGCCTTGCTAGTGGCAGGAAACTGAGGCTCACAGGTTACTTAGTGCTATGCTCTAAGGAAGTGGCCGAGCTGGATTTTGAACCCTGGAGTCCTCGCCTGTCTTTAAAGTATATCAGCTTAGGGTTTTAAGAACCTGCGTGTTCTTCATTCCTTGTTCATTATGACATTTAAAGTTCCATGCTCTACCCAAGTGCCTTGCAGCGTTTGTGGTTTAGACTGTTCTCACTTAGTTGTCCCACCAGCAGCTTCACAGGAGAAAGATGTGGCAGTCTGCTTCTGTAAAGATTACAGCCTTGGAAACTTTATGGGGCAGTTCTACTCTGTCCTATAAGGTCGCTAGGAGTCAGAATTGACTCAACAGCAACGGGTTTGAGTTTTTTTTTTTTGTGATCATTTAGTCCCAGCAGCAGCTTATCTGTGAGATGTCAAAGATGAAATATGAGCTGGCACAAGCTGTCTCATTAATCTCTAATACCAATAGAAATTTCTTTGATTCTTTAAAAGCATTTTGTCACTGCCTGGAGGCTAGGAGCTGTTTCTAGCCACCTTGTTACAAAATTATTTATGGGCAAACATTAGATAGGCCACCCTCAATGTAAAGTCTTAATTACTGCCCTTTGAGCTGATTTCTGTGCCCTCTGAAGGGGTATAAATTAGTACAATAGCAGCTGAATAAATTAGAATGAAGGCTGCACAATGTAATAGAGCTGCCCTAGCGTCCAAAGTGAATTCCCAGCACCAGCTCTGCTCTTGCCATTTCTCCTCATCCAGCCTGATTTCAGAAGAGCAAAAAAGAACAGACACAAAGTGGGGGTAAATAAAAACTAACTTGTTGATGCTGTTAAGTGCCACTGAGTCAGCTCCGATTCATAACAACAGAACGAAATGTTGCCCGGTCCTGCGCCATCCTCATAACAGTAGGTATGTCTGAGACCATCGTTGCCATTAACCTTCTCCTACTGAAGGCTTTACTACTGGTCTGTGGTTTTCTTGAAGACAGGGACTGTGTCTTATCCTCTCTGTATCCCAGGGCCCGGTACTGTGATAGCCACACAGTAGGGCTTAACCAATGTGTGTCGGAAGGAACTGAACTTGGGTTACTTAAGCTGCTTGCAGATATTCTTTGCATATATTCAAACAAAGGATATTCTGTTGTGCTCCTTTCATTGTTTAATCACAATATTTCATCCTTTGTTCCATCTAATAAAAGGCACAACACACTGAATATACCGTGGCCAACAGCAAGATTAAAAAAAGAAAAGATACAATCCTCCAAATGTGATTTGCAAGATCACCTGATCTCTCATTTAGCAGCAGGCACTGAAGCCAGAGAGACAAAGCGATCTGACAATGGCTGGGCCAGCAGAGAGTGACACTCTCCACTTCCTCCCAGCCTCGCTCCCATCCCACTCGGCCACTCCTTGCACAGATTTAACACCACATTTAGAAGAGGAAGGTCAGGTATGAATAGTGGACAAGAATTAAGTTGTCACCATAAGCTCAATGAGCCAATAAAGAAAAACAGGTAAGAATTAGAAGCATTTTAGATTTTATAACCTAAGCCAAACAGTAATGTACTCTCTTGAAAATAGCTATGAATGAAAAAAACAATATTTTCCAGAGTTACTCAGGGGAGAGCCTCCAGTTCCCATTTTTGAGGGGAGGGATAAAAGCCCAGGCTCCAGGATCCTCTGGGCCTTGGTTGAAGACATGCTCCATTGCTCACCAGCTGAGTGACCTTCTGTAATGCTCAACCTCCCTGAATTCTAGGGCCCTCCTCTGTAAAGGGAGTTGATGAGAGGCTCTAGTTTTAAGCATGGTTGTAAGGATGAAATGAGATGGTGCACGTAAAGCCCTTGGGCCAGTGCTGGCAGGCAGTGGGCAACTAATAAACAATGTAGTTTCTATATTAACACAATTAATATTATCAAAGCAGTAGTCAAATCACAGGTGAGAGATTAGCGATTACCTGGATTTGATAGCCAGCATGTGAATTGCTGACATTTATTTTACCAGCCTTTCCGGCTATTAACAAAAAAACCAAACCCACTGACATCAAGTCGATTCCAACTCATGGTGACCCTACAGGACAGAGCAGAACTGCCCCATAGGGTTTCCAAGTAGTGCCTGGTGGATTTCGACTGCTAACCTCAACTACTACGCCACCAGGGTTTCCTTTCTATAGTCCTCTTCAACTGAGTGCCTTCTAGTGTTAATGAAAAAGGGGATCTAAACATTGTGGTCTTTCCAGATTCAGGACAACTGGGTCTGCACTAGCAAATCAAAAGGAAAAGGTGGAATTGAGGTTCATGACATTTGAATTCACCAGGCCTGTCTCTTAAAACTTCCAAGTATTTGTGATAGAGCAATATGAAGAGAATCTTACAACCCTGTCTTTGATACAGCAAAAGTCTGAACTCCCACCTTAACTCCCAAGGTCTACAGAGGGTACATGAATTGAATTTCAAGGAAGGAGGGGTGCAAGGTTTGGAATCACCTTTGCCAAAAGAGACCTTTGTTCTTAGTTTTGTCAAACTGTACCAACACCTGAGGATAACGAATGAGGCTGATCAGACCTGGGGCTAATCAGACCAAAAGGAACCACCTGGGGGTCTGATGCTGCCTAAACCTCATAAAGCATGATATAATCTATCATGGTATCATGGTCAAGTGGTGAGGCTGATAAGAGCCCTGAGCCCTAAGGCTCAGGTGGAGCTTCCTTGTTGGTGACCATGCACAGGAAAGGGTAGTGCATCCCTCCTTGGGACATGGAAGCTCTGCACTATGACCCCTCCCAGATCTCACCCTACGGGTCTCTTCATTTGAATCCTTTTAGGTTGTGATAAAGTTGTAACTGTAAGTATGATATGCTCTCCACGAGATTCTGTGAGCTGTTCCAGTAAATTAACGAACCTGCAGGGGCTGGCATTAGCCTGTTTGGCAATCTGAAATAAGCTCTGGGTAGCGAGGGTCACAGAGAGAGTGTACACTTGGATGGCTGGTGATGATAATGAAGACTTGTGAAGGTGAGAATTGGATCCATTTCCACACTTTGGGAATTGGATTTATGTTTATCCTTACCATGCAGTTAGCAATGAAAGTGGGATGTACACACTTTGCCCCAGGCTTAGTATAAGGGGTAAACAGAATGCTAGCCTTTTGCTTTGCCAATTGGACTACCCAAGCTGGGGGCTAGAGATGAATTACTCACGATAAAGAGGGGCCTGGGGAGGGTGTGGTGAGTACTGGAAAGGACAGGAGTGCTTCTAGAGAGGATTAATAAAATACTGCTTAATAGGGTTTGAAAAAATTCTTCTTCCCACCATCACATGAAATTATCAATAAAATAAAATTTCCTCACTAAATAATTGTGGAATTGGACATGTTTTTTCTCGGAGCCGGGACCAAGTGCTGAATCAGGCCTCCAGTGGCTAAAGAGTAAGAGTGAGGTCACTGTGGTAACAGGTGTAACCCCCACTATCTGGGAAGCATCCGTGGCGCAGTAATACTAACAGCAAATGATAAGTTAACATTTACTGTGTACTTCCTACAGTCCGGGGACTGGCTGCCCTAAGCACGTTCCATGGACAACCTCATTTTGTCAGCATGATATCTCCATGAGCAGTTCTAAGATAGTCCTCATGTTATATATATAGAAAAATGGAAGCTCAGAAAGATGAATTAACTTAGCTCAACTTTGTACAGCCAGCTGGGATGGAGGTGGACTTCAAAACCAGGCAGCTTTGACTCCAAAGTCTTGCTCTTAACTACTGTGCTATAAACCAAAGTCTGATTTACTAATTAATTGCATAGTTAATATGTGAGGGTGGTTAGGCTATGCCATTTGTCATCTACTGATCTCCTGGGGTTGACTAAACTCATGCCATAGATGGATGTCTTCTTCTTCCCTTACACCTCCAGGGCATCCTTCCAGGCCTGAGTCCAAGAGAACAGTCTTTCCTGATAGAAGAGAGCTGGATTTTGGCCAAGGACATGCAAATAGCAGTGTCCCCTAATATTCAACCATTTACTCATTAATTCAACATTTATTAAGGGCCAAGTATACGTTCAACATGCACTAGGTACTGGGAGTAGAGATACAAAAATAAATCAGATAAAGAATACATCTTTAAGGAACTTAAAATATTGGGGACTATACCCACCCAGTGCCCTCAAGTCGATTCCGACTATAGACATATATAAAATTAAGTCTATTTGTGGGTTAAGAATGTCTTAATTAAGAATGACTTTCCTAAAATATATGAAGCAAACACTGACATAATTCTACAGTAACAGAGACCTCAATACACCACTTTCAATAATGGATAAGACATCTAGAACGAAGGTCAATAAGAAAATAGAGGATTTGAACACACTCTAAACCAACTACAACTAATAGTCATATATAGAACGCTCCACCTAACAACAACACAATACACATTCTTCTCCAGTCCACATGGATCATTCTCCAGGATAAACTATATGTAGGTCACAAAAGAAGTCTCAGTAAATTTAAAAGACTGAAGTCATACAAAGTATCTTCTCCAACCACAATGGAATGAAACTAGAAATTAATAACTGAAGGAAAACTTGAAAATACACACATATGTGGAAGTTAAACAACCCACTATTAAATAACCAATAGGTCAGAGAAGAAATCAGAAAGTCAAATGAACATGAAAGCACAATATAGTAAAACTTATGGGATGCAACAAAGGTAGTGCTCAGAGGGAAATTTATAGCAGTAAACACCTACATTAAAGCAGAAGAAAGATCTCAGAAACAACAACCTAAATCTACAAATTGAGAAATTAAAACAAGAAGATCAAACTAAGTCCAAAATTACTAGAAGGAAGGAAATAACAAAGATCAGAACAGAAAAATAAATGAAATAGAGAATAGGAAAACCATTGAATCAACAAAACCAGAAGTTGAGTTTTTGAAAAGATGAATAAAATTGACAAGTGTTTAGCTAGACTGAAAAAGAGAAAAGATACAAACATTTAAAATCAGAAAAAAAGAGTGGGGACACTATAACTGACCCTACAGGAATAAAAACTATCATAAGAGTACACTATGAACAACTGTATGCCAACACATTACATAACTTTAATGAAAGGACAAATTCCTAGAAACACATAAACTACCTAAATTGACTCAGGAAGCAATAGATGATCTTAACAGACCCATAACAAGTGAAAAGACTGAATGAGTAATTGAAAATCCACCACCACCAACAACAAAATATTCCCGAACCAGATAGCTTCACTAGGAAATTCTATCAAACATCTGTAGAAGTGACTCCAATCTTTTTCAAACTTTTCAAAAAAGTAGAAGAGGGAACACTTCCTAACTCATTCTATGAGTTACCCTGATACCATTACCCTGATAACAAAGGCAGACAAAGATGCAACAAGAAAACTACAGACCAATATCACTCAGGAATAGAGATGCGAAAATCCTCAACAAAATACTAGCAAACTCAATTCAAAAGCATTAAAAAAAGGGTTATACACCATGATCAAGTAGGATTTACTCCATGAATGCAAGGGTGGTTCACCACTAGACAATTAATCCATGTAATAGAACAAAGGAAAACAACCACATTATCATTTCAGTTGAGGCAGAAAAAGCATTAGACAAAATCCAACACCCTTTCATGATAAAAACACTCAACTAACTAGGAATAGAAGGGAAATTACTCGATATGATAAAGGGCATTTATGAAAAACCCACAGCCAAGAGTATAATCAGTGGAGAAAGACTGAGAGCTTCCCCCTTAAGATCAGGAATAAGACTCACCCTCACCACTTCTATTCAATATTGTACTGGAAATCCTAGTGAGAGCAACTAGAAAAGAAAAAGAAATTAAAAGTATTCAAATTAGGAAAGAAGAAGTACAACTATCTCTAATTGCAGATGACATGATCCTATATACAGAAAATCTCAAAGAATCCATAAGAAAGCTACAGCTAATAAATTAATTCAGTGAGGCATCAAGGTACGAAGTCAACACACAAAAATCAGTTGGATTTCTATGCATCAGAAACGAGCAATCTGAAAATGAAATTAAGAAAATAACTCCATTTACCAAAAAAAAAAAAAAATTTTTTTTTTTAAGAATAAAAATGTCTAAGAATAAATTTAACCAGGAAAGTGAAAGACTTATATACTGAAAACAGTAGAACACTGCTGAAAGAAATTAAAAAAGAGCAGAGATACCCCATGCTCATGGACTGGAAGACTTAATATTGTTAAAACGTCAATACTACGCAAAGTAATCTATGGATCCAGTACAATTCCTATCAGAATTCCAACAATCTTCTTTGTAGAAATGGAAAGGCCAATCCTCAAATTTATATGGAATTTCAAGGGGGTCTGAATAGCCATAGCAATCTTGAAAAAGAAGAACAAAGTAAGGACTTACATTTCCCAATTTCAAAGCCTACTATAAAGCTATAATAATCAAAACACTCTGGTACTGTTATAATATAGACATATAAACCAATAGAATAAAATTAAAAGTCCAGAAATAAATCCATACATCAATGGTTAATTAATTTTCAACAAGGGTGCTAAGTCCATTCAATAGGGAAAGAATAAACCAAACCTGTTGCCATCGAGTCTATTTCAACTCATAGTGATCCTACAGGACAGAGTAAAACTGCCCCATAGGAGCAGCTGGTGCACTCAAACTGCCAACCTTTTGGTTAGCAGCCACGCTCTTAACCACTGCGCCACAAGGCCTCTAAGGGAAAAAATGGTCTCCTCGATAAATGATACTGGGAAAAGTAGATCTCCATGTGCAAAAGAATAACTCATACCTCATACAAAAATTAACTCTTCAGACATGGAATGCACTAGACAGTGAGTTGGAGAGAGATGCTGATGAGGAGTGAGCTACTTGTATCAGGTGGACACTTGAGACTGTGTTGGCATCTCCTTTCTGTAGGGGAGATGGGAGGGTAGAGAGGGTTAGAAACTGGCAAAACGGTCACGAAAGGAGAGGCTGGAAGGAGGGAGCAGACTGACTTATTAGGGGGAGAGTAAGTGGGAGTATGGAGTAAGGTGTATATAAGCTTATATGTGAGAGACTGACTTGATTTGTAAACTTTCACTTAAAGCTCAATAAAAATTATTAAAAAAAAAAATTAACTCGAAATGGGTCAACGTCCTAAAGGTAAGAACTAAAACCGTAAAGCTCTTAGAACAAAACATAGGAGTAATGCCTTAGGGCCTAGCTTCTGACAATGGATCTTAGATATAACACAAAAAAAGCATAAGTAACAAAAGACAAAACAGATAAATTAGGCTTTATCAAAATTAAAAATTTCCATGCATCAAAGATCTTTGTCAACAAAGTGAAGAAACGATCTACAGAATGGGAGAAAATATTTGAGACCCACATATCTGACAAGGGTTTAGTATCCAGAATATATAAAGAACTGCTACAACTCAACAAAAAGACAAACATGTCTTTGTACAATAAAAAATGTACAAAGGACTTGAATTGACGTTTCATAAAGAGGATATATAAAGGGCCAACAAGCACATGAAAAATGATCAACATCATTAGTCATTAGGGAAACACAAATCAAAACCACAATTAGATACCATTTCACCTTGACTTGGACAGATACGGAGCCCTGGTGGCACAGTGGTTAAGCTCTTGGCTGCTAACTGAAAGGTTGGTGATTCGAACTCACCAGCTGCTCTGCAAGGGAAAGTTGTGGCAGTCTGCCTCTGTAAAGATTACAGCCTTGGAAACCCTATGGGGCAGTTCTATTCTGTCCTAAGTCAGAACTGTCTCAATGGCAATAGGCAATGGAGGATGGCTATTATCAGAAAAAGGGAAAATAATAAGTGTTGGCGAAGATGTGGAGAAATTGGAATCTCATCCATAGCTGGAAGGATTGTAAAATGGTGCGGCCATTGTGGAAAACAGTTTGGTGGGTCCTTGAAAAAGTTAAACATAGAATTACTACAACCCAGCAATCCTATTCCTATGTATACACCCAAAAGGTTTAAAAGCAGAAACTCAAAACAGATACTTGTACAGCAATGTTCATTGCAGCATTATTCACAATAGCCAAAAGGTGGAGACAGTGGAACAGACAAATGGATAAACTGAGTGTGGAATAACCATATGATGGAATATTATTCAGTCATAAAGAGACCTGAAGTCCTGACACATGGTACAACATGGATGAATCTGGAAAACTTTATGCTGAGTGGAATAAGTCAGACACAAAAGGACAAATATATGATCCCATTTATACGAAATACCTAGAATAGGCAAATGCATAGAGACCAAAGCTTATTAGTGGTTACCAGGGGTGATTGGGAGAGGGAAAAGGGGAGTTATTTCTTAAGGGGCATTGAATTTCTGTTAAAAGTAAGGAAAAAATTCAGAAATGCATAGTGGTGATGGCGGCACAACATGGTGAATGTAATTAATGTCACTGGATTGTACACAATAATTTCTTTTTTTTTTTTAATTTGCCATGAGGAAGAGAAGGAATACTCTAAAATCTGAGAGCTAAGATCAATTACTTACAGTTTGGGCCCAGCAAGGAACTGAAGGTCTGAGAGAGAAGTTATGGAGCTGAGTTTGGGAAAACAAGCAGAACTTAAACACACAGACAAGAGGAGCTCCAGGCTCTTTTTTTTCCCCCTTAAAAGAATAAGAAACATAGGCACAGAGGCTGTAAAGTGGGAGGGTGGGAGCAAGGAACTCTGGGTGGTTCTGTTTGGCTGCAGGGTACCTTGAAGGAAGGACTGCAGAGCAAGAAGAGACTGGAACGAAGGAGGGGAAAGACCTTGAAAGCCAGGCTGAGGGTCTTGGCTTCTTTCTGCTGAGTCATGGCTCTCAGCTGGTACACCGTGGCCCAGGGGTGTACCCCAAAACTTCCTTCACAGGAGGGCTGGTGCCCAAATTCTGATCAATGCCTCGTAATTCATTTCTGACTCAACTAAACATACAATTATCACAGTGAGGCCTGTCTGAAGGAATGCTGAGCTGAGTGGATCAAGCAGCAGGCAACTGGGGGGAGGGACAACGTGGGATGGTTGAGAAGCAGGAAAAGCAGCATAATGTCAAGGCAGTGCTAAGGAAAAACTGAGTGTTTGCCACAACAGGTGAGAACTTTGTCGTCTAAGTATATAAAAGTACGATCAGGACAGTACACAGTTCCTCTCAGACAGGGACCCTGTGCTGCCATTAACCAAGCAGGTGATACCATTAACTGTGAATGCTTTTATAGACCATCAATATATAATTACTGCCAACCACTTTACAATGGTAAGTTGTTCACTCTAGATTGAGATCCCAGCTCTGCTGTTCACCCTGGATCACGTTTGTATACCTCTCTGTCCCTCTGTTTTCTCATCTGCAAAATGGAGATGCTAACAGCAGGAGGAACTTCATAGGGCTGTTGTGAGGACTAAATGAAGTAATGGATGAGAAAGCACTTAGCAAAGTGCCTGGCACAGAGCAAGTGCTTAGTAAATATTAAATGTTCTTGTTATTTCACTTTCTTCATGTGGGCCATCCAAAATCCTAGTATTCAAAGCTGGAGGGAACACGCACACCCAACGTATCCTGTGAACCGTAGAAGAGGGGGAGCCCTGACACCCAACGTATCTTGTGAGCCGTAGAAAAGAGGGAGCCCTGGGGGTGCCTTGGGACTGGCAGCCTGTGTCTACAGATAGCTAACTGTAGTGTGATAATGGGCTATATTTACTGAGCACCGACTGCATGCCAGGCCTCTCCTGAAGCAAGCGACACACATGACATTTGTCATGAAGCAGTGTAGGGAGAGGCCAGAGGTAGGAAGATCAATCCAGAGCCAGGCACAAGGTAAGGAGAGCTTTAATAGGTACGTGTAATATACAGAAGAAGAGCCAAGAAAGGTGGCAGATGCCAAATGGCACAACAGGAGGACAGGCAGGGAGGCTAAGGAAGGCGGAAAACCTCTCCAGAGCCTGAGTAGCCAGAGAGACAGCAGCGCACATGTGTGTACAACTAGACACGGTGACTGCAGTTTCATAAGTGACCCAAAATACAGGACCCTACCCCAGAGAGATCAAGTTGGGCACTACCACTTGATGCCACGAGATCATGAGTTACCGTCTGATAAAAATGAATTCTTGAGAATTTAAAAATAAAGAAATGCCACAAAACAACTGACCTCAAAACATTTTTCATTCTTTGCTTGGTGAAGCAGGCTAGCCATACCAGGAAGCAAAACTGGAAAGATGAAAGTTTCCAAATAGTCTTTGGGGCAACCTAAAATAAACAAACAAATCCCAATGACGATCCCAAATGGCCAAAGCTAATCTGGAAGAAATGTCTGATGGTGAACCAACAAAGGTATTGTCCATTTACAACCGATATGACCTTAAATGTTATGCTGTACTCCAGTCTGCTGAGCTGGGCTGTATTAAAATGTTCTGTATTCATTTCTGAGGGTGGCTGTAACAAAATACCATAAACCAGATGGCTTATGAGAACAGAAATTTATTATCTCACAGTTCGGGAGGCCAAAAGTTCAAAGCAATGTGCCAGCTGGGTCATGCTCCTTCCAAAGTTTCCAGAGGAAGATCCTTTCTGGTCTCTCCCAGATTCTGGTAGGATTCCTTGGCTTGTAGCTCCATCTTTACATGACCATCTGTCTGTCTCTCTGTGGCTCCTCTTTCATAGGACAGCACTCAAAATGGACTAGGATCCACCCTATTCCAGTATGATCTCATGTTAACGTAAGCGATAACATCTTCAAATACTCTAATTCCAAACAAGGTCATGTTCACAGCTAGGGGTTAGGACTTCACCAATTCTTTCTGGGGGTCACAGTTCAATCCATAATAGTCCCTCTAATCCTCTGTAGTCTACCAAGCAGGTAGGCCAGGTCCCACCCAGGGCCAGGCCCACCAGCTCTGAGAAAGAAGCAGTACAGGGGCTGAGAGAGAAAGCTGCAGTGTCGAGTGTCTGTTTCCTGTCTCTCTGGGGCTGACCCCACCACTGCTCCTTCCAAGGTATGTGCTCTTCTTGAAGTTTATCTGGCCACTCCCATCCCCGCCCTGTGGTTTTGCACTGCTATAAGCCAAAAACCATAAAAAATGAAATCTCACTTTTTTACTTACATGTTTTGGAATCCATTGTTTTCGATTTCACCTGAGGACAAGGCGTCTGTGAGACCATGGTGAAATGGGGAACTGAAAAAAAGTGCTCTCTATTGAAGCCATGGAAAACCGTTTCTGCCACTGGCGAAACCTGCAGGGGACAGGGAGTCAACTGATATAAATAGCACAAATAATTGAAATTTTTTAAAACAACCTTACAAAAGAATAAAATTCTATGAGGCTTTAGGTTCAGGGGCACAATGAGTACACACCTTTGTCTCTCTTCTCAAGACATGTATAAAATAGCGGCCAAAGAATAAATCCCTAATAGAGAAGAGAAAAGGAGTACAAAGAGAGGATGAGAGATTTCCAAACATTTCTAAAACAAACAGGGACAGAACTTGTTGACAGGTAAGAAAGAAGAAGAAGTAGCAATCCAGAGTGTACAGGAAGGAACTGCCCTAGAGGACAGGAGTCGATCTCCCCCTGCCCCCCAGAATGCCCAAAGGGCTCAGTGCTCAGAGTTGACAGGTATCACAGAGGACAGCAATGAGAAGGGGGTGATAAACAGGAGGTTAAGAAAATCTGGCTGGAGCTCCACTGGCCTACCACCCTATATTCTTCCTCCTCCCACTCCTGCGCCTCTCAACACACATGAAGCTAAATTCACAGCAGCATTTTATGCCTACCCACACCCCCAATGAAGGACTCTTCTGTGAACAAATTTAACAAACAGTCTGGGAAGGGGTAGAATTACTTAGGGCGCCGTAATGGTGGCCAAGAGCGGCGGGGGGGAAACCCTGATGTAGAATCAAACTATGCTTTGATTCTTACCATTTATTTGGAGACCCCTGCCCAACCACAAAGACAATCTGGTGGTACAGTGGTTAAGAGCTCAGCTGCTAACCGAAAGGTCACCAGTGTGAGCCCACCAGCTGCCCCACGGGAGAAAGATGTGGCAGTCTGCTTCTGTAAAAATTAAAGGCTTGGAAACCCTGTGGGGCAGTTCTACTCTGTCCTATAGGGTTGCCATCAGAATCAACTAAAAGGCAAGGGGTAAGGGTGCCCAATCCCAAACTACTAACTCCCTGCTGCTCACCCTGAAGAAAAGTCTTGTCCCAGGGGACAACCACTGCCCAGAAGTTTCTATTCATAGAAGAGGCCCATCTAGAAAACAAACCCACATGTACAACTGCAGAAGAAAACTTCACCAACTCTGTAAAAAAAATCCACTTAGGCCCCCGTTTTTAATTTTGAATAAACAATCAATGTTCTCGAAACAGATAAAGAAAATCAACAACATAAAAGACAACACTCAAGATATACAAACAGAACTGACCCTGGGAGAAGCACGAATAATTTAGGGAAGAGAATTGCCATTAGTATCTTCAGAGAAATTTGAGGAAGTAAATGAAGAACCACAATCACAGAACGAGAAAGTCCATAAACACGAGAATGTCTATCAGAGACAGCTGCTGTAACAGACCACAAATCTAAAGGCTGGGGTTTTAGTTCCAGCCCTGTGACCCTGCTCAAGTGCCCTTATTTCTCAGGACCTCACTTTTTTGTCTTACATTCCATTAGGTCCCTGTTTTATTCCAAGGTGCACTTTCTGAGGGCCTCCCTTCCTGATTGCCCTGTCCTTGGCCCTCTCTCCTTGACAGTCTTCATCTTCTTCACTCTGGCAGGCAGTAAGAAGCTTGCTGTGTCTGCAACTGTCCCCAACACGGGCATAGTGCAGAAGGCCTTTCTCATCCAGGATCTCATTTGAGCCCTACAGAGACCTTGTGAGTTCATCGAGGATTATCTGTCCCATTAACAGATGCAGAAACTAAGACCCAAAGAAGTTATATGATGTACTTCAAGTCATGCTGTTAGTAGTAGAAAAAGGATTGGCACCAAATATCAGATTCTCGCTCCAATGCCTTCCGCTTCGCCCCTCCCTAACTCATGACACTGTCTGATGGTCACCGCTGTCAGTGCTCTTCTCATTGAAGAGCGAGCCATTCACTTAGGTCAAGGCCTGGATGATACTCACATTCATCACAGCTTCTCGTTTGACTTTATATCTCTCTGGAAAGGGAGGCATCTCTGCTTCATACTCTAAGGGGAGAAGAAAAAAAACTTCTCAACTCCATAATTCATTTCAGTTTGTGATGTAATTTCCTTCCCTCTGAATAAAACAGTCCTGAAATTTATTTTGGCTGGTGGTTTACCGAAATGAAAAACAACTGGTCATTCCAGGTGAATATTTAATGTGAACCATCTTATTTTAAATGGACAAGAGATGACTGGCCTCTTGCATGAAAGAGTGAAGGCTGTATGGGCAAGTCTGCAACTCTTCTCCCCAGAGGACACACTGCAGATTTTGCCCAAATGTTATGATAATTACAAGGGAATCAGAGAGTGGGAAGGGTAGTTAAGGGAAGTCACTAATAGCAAAAAGAGAGAACATGATGAGAGGGCAGAAGTGGGGACAGAGGGAAGATGGACCATCCCATGCAGCCACAGGGATGGGCATGAAGGTAAGATTGACAGACTGGGGGTACCTGGAAACCCTGCTGGCATAGGACTTAAGAGTTCAGCTGCTAACCAAAAGGCAGGCAGTTCGAATCCACCAGGCGCTCCTTGGGAACCCTATGGGGCAGTTCTACTCCGTCGTATAGTATAGGGTCACTATGAGTCAGAACTGACTCGATGGCAATGGGTTTGGTTTTCTTTTTTTTTTTTCAGCTGGACAAGGAATCCCATAAACCTTTCCTACTCGTAAGCAGCATCAGCATCACCTGAGAGTTAGAAATGCAGCATCTCAGGCCCCGCCCCAGACCTGCTGAATTCGAATCCGCATTTTAACAAGATCCCCTGGTAACTTGTAGGCACATGAAAGTTTGAGAAGGCCTATTGTAAATGCCAAGTTTCCCATCCTGGCTGCACATTATAATCACCTGGTGAGACTCTGATTCAACAAATCTAGGGCAGGAGCCTGGGACTCAGTAGGTTTAAAGCAACTCAGCTGATTCTAATTTTCAGTGAGGTGGCGAACCATTGCCAGGTTTCCAGGGGATCACAGCTGACTTGGAGAGCCTGACCCAAAGAACATGCCATTCAAGTTCTCCTTAACTCCCTGAGCTAAGAACTCTCGCTGGGAAAGGGACAGAAAATGCTCATGGGCTATATTAGTTACAACCCTAAAGGAAAGACTGGTAAAACTATTCCTGGAAAGGTCAATGTTTTAAAGGCAATTACATAGTCACTTTGCAGTGATGAGAAAAAAAAGTTTCTGGGCAAGACAGTATTGATGGAATAAAATTTTACTGTGCACAAGTTTTAGCCCATTAATTAGTTACTTATCAGGTAGGATAACAGTTCTCAACTTTTTTTTTAGCTCCTTAGAATCAGGCTGGGGCACAAGTAAGTCGGGCTGCAGATTATAAGCAATTTCGATTCCCTGAAAGGTCGGCAGTTCGAATCTACCAGTTACTCCTTGGAAACCCTATGGGGCAGAATCAGAATCAACTCATGGCAACAGACTCAGTTTTGGTTTGGTTTTACACCAGCTGTATTCATTTCTGGAAACACTGGTGACGTAGTGGTTAAGTGCTGTGGCTGCTAACCAAAAGGTCTGCAGTTCGAATCCGCCAGGTGCTCCTTGGAAGCTCTATGGGGCAGTCCTACTCTGCCCTATAGGATCGCTATGAGTCGGAATTGACTTGACAGCAACAGGTGTGGGTTTTTTTTTTTTTGGTATTAATTTCCTATCATTGCATAACAAATTTATCATAAACTTAGTGGCTTAAACAATACAAATATATCATTTCTCAGTTCCGGTGGGTCTGGAGTCCAGGTAACGGTCTCATCAGGCTGAAATCAAGCTGTCAGCCAGAGCTGTGGTCTCATCTGAGGCTTGGGGGTCTGTTCTCACTGGTCAATGGGAGAATTCAGTTTCTTGTTCTTGTAGGTCTAAAGTCCCACTGTCTTGCCGATTGTTAGCCAGGGATCGCTCTCAGCTCCTAGAGTCTACCCATTGGGTCCTTGTCACATGGTTTCCTCCAAAGGAAGTTCACAACACGGCTGTTTGCTACTTCAAGGCCAGCAAGGAGTCTCTTCTGTTTAAAATCCCTCTAACTTCTTTTAAGAGCTCACCTTACTAAGTGAGGGCCACCCATGACAATTGCCCCAATTTCAAGTCTACTGATTAGGGACCTTAATTACATCTGGAAAATCCCTTCACAGCAAGAGGAATCACAGCAAGATTAATGTTTATTTGAATAACTGGGGGGTGTGTACTCCAGCAAGCAGGGATCTTGGGAGCCATCTTAGAATTCTGCTTACCATACCAGCTATAGCACTGCCACTATTTTTTTTCCTCTCATGTAAGCATGTAAATTCACTCCCTTCTCCCACTGCCCTGAGAATCACTAACATAGTATGAAAATTGCTTATTTGGGTTTAAAATATAACATTTTTAGCTTTGATAACAAAAGCAATACATGCTTATTGTGGGAAAATTTCAAATCACATGGCGATATCTCATTTAGAAAGTAAAAGTCACACCTAATCCCATTCCAGTCCTAACTCACTGTTAGATTTGGCATAGATCCAACCAAATCTTTTTTTTTTTTCATGCACTCACTAACATATGCATCAACATGTTCATTTAAATCTCCCAGACTAGGCCAAATCACCCAAGTATGAATCCTTATATATAACCCTGCTGTTTTTTTATTTATAACACAGATCAGCTTTACCCTTATCTGAAATTTGTAAAAATGAATGTCTCTTCCAGTAGACTGTATGTTTTATGAGGCCAGGACCCAGGTCTGTTTGTATTTACCATCATATCCCCCAAATACTTGCTGAATAAATGAATGAAAGTGCTATTATATCACAATACAGTTCTGCAAGTTACTCTTTACCCTTTATCTACTTATTTATTCATAATTTTCAGCTCACGATGAGCCAGGATGTGTTCTAGGTGTTGAATCTTGGCTCTCTTTCAACGGTGGTACATATATTGATGTGCCATATTGATTTACTCAGTGAACTCTTAGTGGGCATTTGAGTAGTTTACAATTTGTTATCATGAAAAACAATGCTACAATGAACATCCTTATATATATATATATATCACTGATCGGAATAACAGTGTTTTTGTAGAACTAATTCTTAGATGTGGAATTTTTCAGTCAAAGGAAAACAGAACTTAAAATTTGGACATTGTCAAATTTCCCTCCAAAAAGATTACAACAATTTCCACTGCTGATAATGAGTCCACCTGTTTTCTCTCTAGGGTATTGTACTAGTTTCCTAGGACTGCCATAACAAAACACCACAAACCGAATGGCTTTTAAGCACAGAAATTTACTGTTTCACAGTTCTGGAGGCAAGTCCAAATCAGGGTTTGGGCTCTGTCAATTCTTTCCGAGGGTTCTAAGAGAGGAGCTTTTCCATGACGTTTTCCCAGCTTCTGGTAGCTCCAGGTATTCCTTGGCTTGCAGCTGCAGCAACACATGGCGTCTGTCTCCCTGTCTCTGTGTGTCTTCTCCTCTTTCATAAGGACAAGTCACATAGAATTAGGAGCCACTCTACTCCAGGATGACCTTGTATCAGCCTAACTGCTAACATCTTCAAAGACACTATTTCCAAACAAGGTCATGTTCACAGGTACTGGGGATAAAGACTTCAACATATGTTTTCAGGGGACACAATTCAGTTCATAATAGGTATTAACAATCTTATACATATTTAAAATGATTTTACTTTTATTTGCATTTTCTTAATTATTAATTTTCCATGTTTTTTTTTTTCCCAATGAAATCCTCTAGGGGTTCACTTAAACTTGATGGAAAAGATACAAATTTTTTCATCCTGTGACCACAAGAATATCCAGGTGGGATGATGATTATATAGAAGTATGAGAAAATATGTTATCTTCAGGACAATCTGATATGTTTGTAATTTAGAGCCGCTGTAATGTTTAAGAGATCTAGCATATTTCAGAATTTGTCAGCTTCACCTTGTGACGTCAATTTGAAATACGTAATTGATTATAGACTGGTGCTTCCACGTTGAAAGGCATAAGAGAATTTGATTGAGTCTGTAAAGAGTACTGAACTCATTAAAACATCTTGCTTTACCACATCTGTAAGTTTCATTCATTAGATTTCTAAGAGGTGCTTAGAAAAATTTTGTCCTGTTTGGCATTAGAAGTGCTTAAGAAAATCAGACACACTGAATTTATAAATGTAGATTAAAACGTTCACAATCTTTTAATTACCTAAGTTTGTAAATTGGGTTGTTTAGGGGGATTTCATGTTATATGCACGTTAAATGAACGTTAAGAACAAGTGAAAGTCATCGTTCTTTGTACACAACAAAGGCAACATGCTGAGAGAAGCCAAGCAGAGCCTGGACCCTTGTTGGCAGAGTGAAGCCCTTGAGCCAAACTTGGGATCGCTCACCTTCCTACCTCTGAGATAACTGAATGTCTTAGGACCCTACAGGACAGAGTAGAACTGCCCCATAGCATTTCCAAGGCTGTAAATCTTTACAGAAGCAGGCTGCCACATCTTTTCTCCCAGAGAGGGTAGTGGGTTCGAACTGCTGACCTTTTGGTTCTCAGCAGAGCACTTAACCACTGTGCCACCAGGGCTCCTTCATCGCTTAGGCCATTATTAGTCAGGCTTTCTGTTACCTGCAGCTGAACATGTTCCTAGCTAAAACAGCAATTAAAATGCAACATTTACCGAGAATGGCCTATTGGAAAGGTATGACCCAGTAAGGCGAAGCAGCTAGAAGTGAATCTGATGAACACTTAGTGGGCATATCTATGCAATGGATTGTACAATGTGCTGAATAGGGCAGAAGTGCTTATATTCTGGTGAGGGAGATGTCTAGTAAACCAATGGCTATGTGATGAGAAAGGGCCACCGTAGGGGCTGCACCCGGAGCTCTGGGAGCAACAGAGAAGGGGCTTCTAAATAAACCCAAGGAATTATGCAAGGCTTTCCAGAAGAGGGGCTACTTGGGCCCCTTGAGTCTTGAAAGATAAAGAGATGAGTACAAAGAAGGCAGCGATGTTCCAGTAAGAGGCAAAGCACATGCAGAGGCGCGGAGTGGAACAGGATGGCACACTGGAAGACGAGTTTCGTGTGGCTGAAAGTACAGAGTAAATGGAACTGGTACAGAGGTTGTTAAAATGCAGAGTTCAGGGACTTGCTCCTCAAGGAATCTAACTCATCAGGTTGAGACACAGCCCAGGAATCTGCATTTTAATGAATATCTAGGAGATTCTGATGTTCTTTTGATGTGTTCCCAGTCCACACTTTCAAGCATCCTGGTACTGTGCTTAAGGGCTTGGACTCGAGGGTCGAACAGACCAGAGTTTTAGCCTGGTTCTGCCACTTGGGTACGTTTCCCAACCCCTCTAACCCTCAGTGTCTTCATCTGTACAGTAGGCAAAATCCTCATCGTGTTGCTGTGAGGTTTAAATGGTAAGTAAAGCTCCTAGTACAAGGCCTGGCATATAAAGAGCAGCTCGGTAAATATCTGCCATTATGATGATTTAGGTGAGTATGTGATGAAGTTAGAAAAACAGAGATCGGAGCGTGAAGGGGTTTATATGCTAAGGAGTTTTATTTAGCATGAAAAATATAAAAACCATTGCAAGTCATGGCATGCTGTGGTCAGATTTAAATTTGAGGGCTTCCTGTGGCAGATGTGGAAGATGGTCTGGAAGGATGCCTGCCCCAATTAAGAGGCTACAAGTCATCAGCAAGGAGTGGTAAGGGCTTGATCTAAGGCAACAGACAGAGGGTTGGGGCGGGGGGAGTGGTTGTGAGACGACAAGCAGCTAGAATCTACAGGGACTGGCGAACAAATGTGGGGATCTTGAAACGTAAAAGGAAAGCATGGAAGATGACTTCCCGGTTTCTGGACTGGGCAACTGAATGACAGTAATGGAGAATAAGCTGTCGGACCCTAGAACAGTGCCTGGAACCATGCCTGGCCCAGCATTTAAAACAACTCCTGGCATGAGGCAGATACTTATTCACTGAACATATGAGAATAATTTCATTGGAGTGATAAGGTAGTCTTCACTGAGTTGATATGGGAACAAGAATGAAGGTTGTGTGAACAAGGGTAATGTGTTCTTTCCAGAAGCTCGGCTGAGAGGGGGACAGGGACCGACAGGGCTAGAAGAGGATATGGGGTTAAGGCAGAGGTTTTCCCTAAGATGACAGGCCAGAGTGTGTCTGGAGGGAACAGCTGGCAGAGAAGTTAAAGATGTCAGACAGGAGGCAACTGAAAGAGCAGAATCCTGAATGGTACCAAAGCACAGATGGAGGGCTGGGTTGTGGGTAATGGTATGAACACTTCTTCCAATTAAGACAGAACAAAAAAGGATACGTGCAGATACAAATATGTTCCCAGGTGTAAGGAAGCTGGAGGATTTCCTTCCCACCTTTCAATCTCCTGACTCTTTCTGAATGCCTCTGATGTCCACCAAGTGTTATCACGGAACCTTAGAGGAAGGAGGTAAAAACTTGGGAGGATAGGCATGGGAGATGAGAGCAGGGACTGATGGGTATCGACCAGTGAGCAGTGCTGAGAGCCAGCTGGTGTCATTTTTCTCCAGCTGTGCTCAGTTGCTGTGCTAGAGGAGCAAGAGCCGATTCAGAACTGATCCATGCTGGTATCCTGGATGAAGGGACAAGATTATACAGTTCTCAACAGCGTTGAGGGTTGATACGATAGAACATTTAAGGTGATTAAGTGATGACCCAACAGGGCTGAAGATGTTGATGAGAGTAATAATAGCAATGTTGAAACAGAACACTGTAAGCTCTAAAATTCTGACTCAGTCTGGGTTAAAACCGTGATCAAAATCATAAGTCACAAGCCACTATAAAATTTACTTGGCAGAAAAAGTTTATTGATACAAGTGCTTTTGAGAATACAAAGCCCTGAGCTAGCTGTCACTGAAAAAATAAGATTTACAAATAAGTTATCACAAAGGCACCAAAACAAAGCAAAAAAACAACCCCCCCCCCGCCCAAAACCAACAAGCACTAACCAGATAGGACAAAGGTCTTGTTTAAGTTAGATATTTACATATTCTGTACCTTGTCTTCATGAAATTGAGTTGGTGGCAGGTTTGTTTACTGTGAGAATTTTCTTTTTTAAATGAAGATGTTCTAGTGGGATGTAATTCTTAGCCTCAAAGCTAGAACTCTTGCAAAGTCTGTTTTTTCATGTTCATGTTGAGGAAATGTATTTACTCGCCGTACGTTTGTATAGAAAATCGCATTTGTTAGAATGTTTGCTTTACGAATTGGGTTTACTCATCTAGGTTGTAATAATCATCACAGTGCCAGTGTGTATAATTCATCATCTCTGACCTCATTAACTTCATTTTGTAACTCTATCACTTTACAAGTGGCATCAAGCCAGTGATTTTCAGAGAACATCAAAACCGTTTCTCCCTACAGGCTAGTTTGACCAAAAAAAAAAAAAAACTTCCATGATTCTAAATTACAGCACAAAGCACTGTGGCCAACAACAAACCTAAAAAAACAAACACACTGCCGTCAAGTCAATTCCAACTTAAAGCAACCCTATAGAGTAGAACTGCTCCCTAAGGTTTCCAAGGCTGTAAGTCTCTATGAAAGTAGACTGCCACCATCTTTCTCCTATGGAGTGGCTGCTGGGTTCGAACTACCCACCTTTTGAGTAGCAGTCAAGTGCTTTTAATCACTGCACCACCTGGGCTACTTGTAAACAATAATGAACATTGACTGAGCACCTGCTAAATGCCAGGCACTGTGCTCAGTACCTTCATGTATATTCTCTTACTCAGTCCTCACAACAGCCCCGTGAGGTAGGTATAATGACTGTTGTTGTTATTATGTGCCATTGAATCAATTTCAACTCATAGTAACCCATGTGACAGAGCAGAACCACCCCACAGGGTTTTCTTGGCTGTAATTTTCAGGAGAGCAGATCACCAGGCAGTTCTCCCATGGAGCTGCTGGGTGGAGTTGAGCCACCAACCTTTTGCTTAGCAGCTGAGTGCTTAACTATTTGTGCCACCTGGGCTCCTTAGGTATAATGATTGTTGTTGTGTGCCATCGAGTCAATTCTGATTTACAGCGACCCTATATGGCAGAGCAGAACCGCCCCACAGGATTTCCTAGGCAGTTATCCTTATGACAGCAGACTGCCAGGTCTCTTCTGCCATGGAGCAGCTGGTAGGTTTGAAACACTAACTTATCAGTTGGCAGCTAAGCACTTTAAGCACTTAACCATTGTTACTCCACCAGGGCTCCTTACATATAATGATTGTTGTTGTGTGCTGTCAATTCTGACTCATAGCGACCCTATAGGTCAGGGGGTGGAGGGGTGCGGGGGAGGAACAGCCCCATAGGGTTTTCAAGGCTGTAACCTTTAGGGATGCAGACTGCCACATCTTTCTCGTGCAGAGTGGCTGGTGGGTTCAAAGCGCCAACCTTTCGGTTGTTAGCAGCTGCTGGCTTAACCACTGAAACCACCAGGGCTCCTCTGTAAAATGATTACCCACCCTCGTTAATTGATGTGGTTAAGCAGCTTGCTCAACAACACTCCATTCTATCATGAAATGCTACTTGGCTTGGAAAAGTGAAAGCTTTGGGGAAAAGGCAGGCACAGGAATTACCTTCAAATATTTGAAGGCGTTCTTTGTGGGAGAGTAATTAGCACTAAGGGGGTGAGGACCAAAGGGTGGAAGTCACAAAGACAACTTCCAAAAACGAAACAGGTTTTTCTGGATGTAATGCGATGTAGTGCTGGAGAAGGAATTCAAGCACTGGATGGGGGCTGAACAAATTGCCTTTAAGCTTCTATCACCTCAGAGTCCCCTATTCCCTTCCTCCTCTGGATTCTCCACCTCTCTCAGCTCTTCACTGTCTCCTTCTATTGTGCCTTCATATACTGGTGCATTCATTCTTCTTTCATTCAACGAACATTTACTGACCTGCACTGTAAGATACAGTAGCCACCAGCCACATGTGGCTATTTAAATTTATTAAAATAAAATTTAAAAATGCAGTTCCTTGGTTGCACTAACCACACTTCAAGTGCTCAATAACTACACGTGGCTAGTGCCTACCACACTCCATGGCTAAAATTATTGAAAGTTCTATTGGACAGTGTGGAGCCCTGGTGGCGCAGTAGTTAAGAGCTACAGCTGCCAACCAAAAGGTCAGCAGTTCGAATGCACCAGCCGCTCCTTGGAAACCCTATGGGGCAGTTCTACCCTGTCCAATAGTGTCGCTATGAGTCAGAATCGACTCCATGGCAAGGAGTTTGGACAGAGCTGTTTCAGACAGCTGAGGTAGAGACGGTGATTACAAGAAGAAAAAATCTGAGTCCTTGATCTTCAGGCGTTCACAGCCTAGCCCAGGAAGCAAAAAAAAATCCAAAGTTACTTACAAGCAGCTAAGACTTACTGAGATCTTGCTGTAAACCACACTGGTTAAAGTGAGCTGAACTCTGGGGATATCAAAGAAGGTTACAAGCGGAGAGGGATTAAAACTCAAGTCTGTCTAAACATGGTTGCCCAAACATCTGAGCCGCAGACCACCTAGCCGGAACAACTTGGGGTGCTGGCTAAAAATGCAGATTCCCTGGCTCCCACCGGAAGCTCTGTGGGCGGGTCCTGGGAAGCTACCTTTTCAACAAGCTACTTCCACTGTTTCTTTTCTGCTCACTAAATGAGGCTCGAGAACCCCTGGTTCACACCACATGGTCCCCTTTATTCCTCTTTCCTCCGCCTCAGGCAAGCCTC
This sequence comes from Loxodonta africana, assembly GCF_030014295.1. Classification (NCBI taxonomy): domain Eukaryota; kingdom Metazoa; phylum Chordata; class Mammalia; order Proboscidea; family Elephantidae; genus Loxodonta; species Loxodonta africana. The sequence goes on along the minus strand of NC_087353.1, from coordinate 75,695,178 downwards.
TCGGAGCCTCAGTCTCCAGTACGTAAAATGGGGACCCGGAGCCTCCCGAAGTCGAGCCACACGCGTCAGCCGCCTGGCGCACAGTAGGCGCTCAGGGGACGCGGCCCGCCGGGGTCCCGCCCCTCTCGGCCAGCCGGCCGGCCTGCCTACCCTCGCAAATCTGCTCCCACAGGTTCTTGCCCGGCGGCTCCGCGACATGCCCCGGAGAGACCGGCAGTTCGGGGGACACGGGCGACACGGTGGGCACCGGAGTCCGGGTGGTGGCCGACGACTCGGTAGAGCCGGCTGACTCCTCGGGTGGGCCCATGCGGCTCGACACCTGGGTTAGCTCAGCCAAGGTCGCGGTTCCCACGGCAACTGGGCATCCCGCGCGGCCACGACCCGGAAGGAGCCGTAACCCGCGGGGGCGGGCCAGAGACGCGAGATTGACTTCCGGGTCACGGCAGAGCTGGGTCTCACGTGGAGGAGGGGAGGTCTGGACTACCGGTGAGTTCCGAAAGTGCGACGCACATTCGAGCGGTGCGGGGTCTGGGGTGGGTCTGGGGGTGTACGCGGCGGAGAGCAAAGGAAAAAGCGGGTGATCTCCATCCCAAAAGCCTCCCCTTGCCCTGAGCCGCCCTGTGTGCCTGGCCTGAGGCCGCCGCCTCCAGGAAGCTCTCCCACCTTGGAGCCTGGTTCCAGACCTCGGCGTAATCGCTACTTGTGTGTTTATGCGGAAGCTCTAGCTCGGTGGAGCCATGAGGAACCGATCTCTCCGCCTGGCTCCCTTGCTTCCTGCTTGCCATTCAGCAGCGGAGTGGGGTGTTCAAGTCATCGTACGGAGCACAGGCTCTGGAGTCCGGTGGACTGGTTTCGAATCCCAGTTTTGCCACTTGCAGGCTTTGTGACTTTAGGCAAGTAAGTTCAAGTCTCCAAGTCTGTGAGATGAGATATTCACACCGACCCTCACGGGGCTACCGCGAGAATTTGAAAGAGCTTTTGCAGGAAGAGTTGCTGTTTGCAGGGGACACATTGCATTTCTTCCCTCCTCCCTTTTGAAAGGATGAACGCATTTAGGGTATCAGGGTTGAAAAGGAGGATCTGCCCCACGGTTCTGAATGGCAGAGAGTGAGAGAAAAGGATCAAGTTGACCAACGACTTCCCCGTGGCCTCTTTGTTCTTGTCGGCTCTCCCGATCCCTCCTCCATCCTGAAGCTCGGCTTCGCTGACTCCACCTTCTCTAGTTTGCACCTTCTCCATTTCCTTTTGCAAGTGCCTCTGCCCCTGCCCACTCACTTAAATGTCAGTATTTCCTGAGGCCAGTCTGAGGCTTAATTACCATTTGTATATGATGATTACTGCATTTATAACTTCAGGTCAGTTACTTTTGAACCTCAGAGCCACCAAACGTGCGCACTTAGATAGCTCAAAGAGCTTCATACTCAGGCTGTCCAAACCTGCTGAGTTCACTCCTGCAGCGCCCCCGCCCCTACCCGGTACCACCCGCCTTCTGTGTTCCTTTGTCTCAGGGATTGGTACCACCATCCTGCCAGTTCTGAGACCCCCGTTCTTCAGAAACTTTCTCGACAACTGGTAGGCTGGATTAGATGTCCTTCCCCAGCACCCTGACCTTACCTCATTACCTGTATTGTTATTAAACATCTTTCCCTCTCACACCTACGTGGTTCTTAATAGCAGGTGTTTTTTCTTGTCACATCTCTGTATTCTTGGCTTTCATTCATTCTGAGTATTTATGGAGCACCTGGTATGTGCCAGGTACTGAGGCAGGCTCTGTGCATATAGCCAGAAACAAGACAGGAATGAATGAATGAGTGCAGTTATTCCTTTGACTCTCCAGGTGCTCCTGTAGCATGTTATGAATGAACTTGAGCTATAGCTCACATGTGGCCTGGCTCCTGGAAGCTGCCAAGAGTGAGACAGGCCCCCATGTGGTCCTGTTGGGCTCTGAGGCTAAGGGGAATGGTGGGTCAGAGAAGGGCCTGACCCCCCTGCCCCCATCCAAACTGTTTCTGGACCCCCCCAGTGCCTTGATGCCATCGAGTCCAGGGAGCAGCAGAGACTGGGCTGGTGACTGGAGTGAGAGAGTGGGCCAGCTAGAAGCTGACGTGTATTTAGGAACCCAGCCCCTTCTCACAGGCCTCCACGCCTCCCTTCCAGCTGATGGCTGCCAAGTCAGAATCTGAGCCCAGTGTTGCCAAATCTTTCCATTTCTGAACAAAAGCTAGGTATTCTAGCTTTGTGTGTGTCACCTCCAATCATTCAATGTTGGCAATTGATTTGAAATTTTAAAAACAGTGAAACAGGCTCACAAGCAGAATGTGGCCTCCAACTCCACTGGTTTATAGACTCTGATCTGGTTCTCTCATTTTTATGGATGGGGAGACTGAGGCCCAGAGAGAAGCCAAGGCCATATAGCATAAGAGTGTCAGAGTCACCCTTTAAACCCAAGTCTTGTGACTCCTAGCTGGAACTCTTCTCACCGTCCCTTGCTGCTGCTCTTATTACTGGCCAAATGAGGGGGTCAGTTAGGAGAGTAAGTCATCCAGGAAGGAGCTGAGGGGGACTTCATTTCCAGATGCAAGGTGGAAGAGCTTTCTAGATGAGCAAGGGTATTGGGGTTAATTGTGCCACTGCCATTGCCACTGGTGGGTCCATTGAGAACAGCGGACCTCTTCTCAGGATCTCTGTCCATATCCAGTGAAAGGCAAGCCCACGAGGGCAGGGACTGGCCTGCCTGACTTGACTGCAGTTGTCTCAGTGGCTGGCATAGAGGTGACAGTAAGTATTGCTTGAATGAATGACTAGGCTTAGAGGTTTGAGGAAAATGGGGCAAGAAAAACACGTCAAGTAATTTAGATGGATTCTCTGGTTTTTTACTTCTAACACCCCTTTGAGGAAGCAAGTATGATCTTCCTCATTTTCCAGATGGGCAGATTGAGGATCAGGAGCTTTGGTGACTGGACCTGAGGTCAGAGAGCAGAGTTTGGATTTGAACCCAGGCCTGTCTGAATTTAAACTGCATGCTGTTTCTTCTCTCATTTTTCCCTATAATCATTTCCCCTATCCCTAACATTTCAGACCACCCCTTCCAAGAAATATGGCTCTTGGTGATACTTTGCATAATTTAACACAGGGTGACTTGGTGTGGGGTAACCTGTGCCATTTCTTTTTTTTTCAGGGATGATTGCCAAGATCCAACAAGTAGACATGGGTCTTGGGCTCCCAGAGAAAAAGAAGAAGAAGAAGAAAGGGGTCAAAGAGTCAGAGATTCAGTATTCGGCTTTAAAAGGTGATTATTTCACAGCAGCTTCTCCTCGAAGAGCCACATCCCCCTCTAAGAATGTGGTCCAGGCACCCGAAGTGCCTCTAGTGAAGAAGAAGAAGAAAAAGAAAGTCCTTTCCAAGGACCACCTAGAACCTGAGACTGTGTTGCGGGTCAGACGGACAGAAAAGTCGCCCAGCTCCAGGAAGCAGGCCCTTGGCCTTACTGAGTTCCACAGTGGGGACAAAAAAAAGAAGAGGAGGTCCTTGTCAACTCTGGCTGTGTCCCATGGCCTAGGAGTAGAGACCTCTCTGAACCCCAGACAAAGTGAGGAGGAAACCAAAGTTGGCAAGAAGCTCAAAAAGCACAAGAAAGAGAAAAGGGCCCAGGACAGCATAGCCTTCTCAGCCCAGAACCCTTGGCTCTGTGAGGCTGGGGATGCTCTGTGTGCATGTGCTCTGGGAAAGGACTGTGAGGAACTGACAACCTCGGGGCAGAAACGGAAACAGGGGAGCCCCAGGGAACACCGCATCAAGATGAAGAAGAAAAAGAAAATCTATCAGGAGGGAGACTTGCCTCTGGGCCACCTCGAGGTCTTCAGGTCCACAGAGAACAGCCCTAAGAAAGGGAGTAAAAAGAAGCCAGCCAAAGCCGAGGTTCTGGAATACATCCCAATAGGAGATGAGCCCAAAACTCTAGTGAAGAAGAAAACCAAGTCCAAGAAGCAGGCAGAGCAGCCAGGCATTGAGGAGCCAGCTCTGAAGAGGAAGAAAAAGAAGAGGAGGAAAGAGAGCAGGGTAGCAGGAGAATCTGGTGAGGAGGTAAGCTTTGCTTCAAAAATGGACTCTTGCCTTGAGGGAGGGGATGGGGTGGAGGGTGGGAGTGTCTGTGTTTCTGTGCGTGCAATACGTGTGCATGTGCACATCCTTACACACTCACATTTTTAGTTACAGGAATCCTCATTAAACTGACTTTGCTAGAAAAGGCAGGGGGGTTATTGACACATAGAATTGGAAAGTCTAAGGGCCAGCAAGCTTCAGGAATGGCTGCATCCAGGGGCTCATGTAATATCAATAATACAGGTCCAGGGGTGGATTAACCAGTAAGCGAGGTAGCACTGGCTTACATTAAGCAAGGTAGACATGGGCTTACTTGTGTTTACTTACTTATCTGTAGCGCACATAATTCCGCATGGGTTTTACCACATCCTTGATGTGAAAAACAGGTGAAATTGTGCACTACAGATTAGTAAGTATGCACAAGTAAGCCGGTGCATACCTTGCTTATTGGATAATCCAGCCCTGCAGATATCCCTTGGCATCGAAAGTACCCAAGTTCTCACCACCTAAACTCAGGGTCTGAATAAATTGGGATCACTTTTTGGTCAATCCCTTGCTTTTTGAACTGTTCCCACTTGTTATCCAAAACTCAGGAACCAAAGAGTTTGAGATAACATGGCATCTGTAGCTAACATGGCTTTATGTTTTTCTGTGTTGGTTTTAGTCCCAGGCAGGCTCCCTGTAACCCACCACCCTGTGGCAAGATGGTCCCCCAGCTCCAGCCTTTGTCCTAGCAGCTCTGCCACGGCAAAGGAAGAAGGTGGCCCCTTCAGAAGGATTCCAGGGAAAGTTCCAGGGCTGCTGTCACAGGCCTGGCTTGGGTCAGTCTCTCCAGAAGGCCAGAGTGTGAAACCCAGAGTGAGGGGTTCGGGGTCAGGTGCTCCCAAACCACACCATCCAAGATTGGGGGAGGGTTTCTGAGAGGGGCACTGAGGTCCTCTTACCAGAAGGCAGGGAGTGGATGAGGGCCTGGTGAAGACATACAACATTTTATTTACCCATTAACCAGTTACGGTTGCCCTCAGCTGAGACGTGAATGGTTCCAGTCCATCCAGAGGTGCCTTGGAAGAAAGGTCTGGCAGTCTCCCGCAAGATCGTTGTTGTTGCTGTTAGGTGCTCTCGAGTCTGTTCTGACTCATGGTGACCCATGAACAACAGACTAAAACACTGCGCGGTCCTTTGCCATCCTCACAATCATTGCTATGTTTGAGTCCATCGCTGCAGCCACTGTGTCAGTCCATCTCGTTGAGGGTCTTCCTCTTTTTCGCTGACCCTCTACTTCATGAAACATGATGTCTTTCTCCAGGAACTGGTTCCTCCTGATAACGTGTCCAAACTAGGTGAGACGAAGTCTCGCTATCCTCACTTCTAAGGAGCATTCTGGTTATACTTCTTCCCAGATTTGTTCCTTTACAACAAGATTACAGCCATGGAAAACCCTTTGGAGCAGAGCGCCCCTCTGACACGCCTGGGGTCGCCATGAGTCAAGTGCCTTAACTGTTTGGACCACCAGGGACTCCGGTGGAGGAATAGAGCAGTGCCTGACTGAGTTTCTGAAGCTCTTTGGAGCTCCCGTTGGAATGGACTAGGGTTGTGAGTGGGAATGCAGGGAGTTAAAGACTATCAAGGTGGTTCAGGCGAGAGAAAAGGAGGTGGCCAGGACTGGGGTGGCAGTACAGAGGGAGAGAATTGGGTGGGTTTGGGTGGTCGGTTTGATGGCAGGATGCCGCTGACAGGGCCTCAAGCTCATCCCTGTACCCCCTGGCCCCTGCCAGCCCTCTCCCACTGTTAGCTGGCCCTTGACCTTTCTTTTGCTGGTTTGGTGCCGCTGTGGGGAGTCAGGTGCCATATGTGGCTGGAAAGAACATGCAGCAAGCTCTGAGTCAGGAGCCCTGGGTTTTTAGGATCAACTTGTCCCAAGCTTTGGGGTGACATTGTGGTAGTCACTTCACCTGGCTGAGCCTCAGTTTCTTTGTCTGTCAAATGGGTTAGTGCCATGTTTAGGGCAGAGAATCGGAAGAAAGAGAACGAGAAGGGCTTTGTTAATGGTGAGGTGTTATATAAATGGGAGGGGTCGGGATGACAATGACATCTTGGGGTCTTTTCTGGGCTTTGTCACGATCTCAGCTTGGCTGGGCTGTTGGGGCAGAGGTCTCACCACTATGCACTTGAATCTCACCCGACTTTGCCCTCTTATACAGGAACCAGACCCAGACTTAGAAGTGGTATTGGAAAAGAAAGGCAACATGGATGAGGCGCACATAGACCAGGTACGGTGCAAACCCCTCCACCCCCTCCCATTGCGTCTCACCACCCCCAGAGGCACACTTGCCTCCTGCCAGGCCTCAGAAGGGCCACAGACTCCTAAGTCCACCTAGGCCAGGCTCTCTGGCACGCCGCTAGTGGCAGGGACCCCGTGCCTTTCCCCACCTCATGCCAGGAGACCCCTCCAGCTGCTGGGGCTGTGGGGCCTGTCTGGTCGTTTGGAATTCCAAGTCAAGGCCCTCCTCCCTGTGACCAATCCGGAGGGCTTGTCCCTGAGACCCTGCAGCCAGGGGATGGGACAGACCTGCTCAGCCAGGCCCACGGGCCGCCACCTCATGGACTAGCTCAGGATCATTGAGAGATATTTATCTAGTATAGACCAGCTTCTGCTTCTGTCTGCCAGATCCTCTGGCATTTGTGTCCTGGGTAGGAACTGGATGTTCTGAAATTGGGGTATTTTTATGGTCCTGGATCCCAAGACCTGACAGGGCAGAGTGGTGACCATGTAGGCTTTGGAGACCTTGGATGAGTCACTAACCTCACTGACTCAGTGTCCCCCTGTATAAGATGGGGGTCATGATGGCTCGTGCCTGCACAGGCTGCCGTGAAGACCATACATAGTCGTGCGTGTGTGTGTGTGTGTGCGTGTTTGTAAGGCAGTCAGCACAGGGCCTGGCTCAACTGTGCTCAATAAATGGTCGCCCTTGTGCTTCATCAGCAAGTGCTTACGAGAGCTGACCAACAGGCTGGGAGACGGAGGTGGCCTTCCACTCCAGGAAAGAAAAAAAAAGAAATGGAGCAAGTACTTACCAGAGGGCTGAGTGTGGAGAAAGGAGACATTCAAGATGAAGTGGAAGTTCCATACGGAATCTGGACCTTGGGGGGCTTTCTAGGGGGAGTATTGGGCATAGACCAAGGGTGTGGGGGGCACCTCAAAGCAGCTAGGATGCTGCTGACAGAGCCCCCAGTCCAGAACCTGGCAGAGAGAGACCCTTTCCCCATCCCAGTCCAAGACGAGCTCATGGCGGTTGTCATGCACAGCTCTCAAGGACCAGTGCTGCTCCACCAGGGCTGAGCAGCTGCCCAGAGAGGGCAAAGGCAGGGCCCTGGCTCATCCAGGGTACCTGGCCCTTCTCTTGGCTCATTTCCCAGGTATCCTCAGCCCCTCAGGACGCAGCAAGATCCTAGAACCTGGAGCAGTCCCAGAGACCAGGCACTTGATATGGGCAAGGCCCACCAGCAGTCCGTCTGCTCTTTATTTAATCGTGTCTGTGGAATAGTTTAGGAGGCACCAACGGTTAAGCGGTCAACTACCAGCCAAAGGGTTGGCAGTTTGAACCACCCAGAGGTGCCTTGAAAGACAGGCCTGGTGCTTCTGAAAGGTCACAGCCTTGGAAACCCTATGGAGCAGTTCTGCTCTGCACTCGTAGGGGCGCCATGAATTGGAATCAATTCCATGGCAACTACCAACTACAACAGTTGAAGACTTTACAACTCTAAAAACAGTTTCTAACCGCTTTGCATGACAGATTCCCTCAGTGTCCCACCTCCACCTCTCCTATTTTCCCATTAATGTAAGTCCTGAAAGTCTATGATGGCAAAAATTGGAATATACCATACTTGGGAATAAACCTCACCTGAGATCTGATCACCTAGTGGTGACTGCCAAGCCACTGAGAATCACAGCCCCACCAAGCCGACACATAACCTTAACCATCACAGCCAGCATTACTCTCGCCTCGCACTTTGGCATTTGTTACTGCCAGACGTAGGTTGTTAATGCACAAGGTAGTTGGATGGTAGATTTTTTTACTATTGTCGTATATGCAGAATGTTGGATAATGAGACAGTAAGTGAAGAGTAGGTGTACAGCGTCTGCCATACAAGAAGGCAGGTCCTCAGGCAATGCATTTGGGGAAATTTTTCACCTAAAATGATTATTAAAAGCAGAAGTTTAACAAGCTTCAATTTCCAGGAAAATTCATTCTTAAGGGCCCCTGGCTTTTACATGCTGCGTGATAAACAAGACCTGCTTAGTTTCACTCAAGGATATGGAGCTCTCCAGACACTCAGAAGACACTTGACAAAGGTCTACACTGTATTTGGAGCAGAGACTAGCTGGGGGTCACCTTTGTCCTGCCCCTCCATCCCCAGCCCCATCTCTGTTCTGGGTTTCAAGCTCAAAAGAGAACTCTCATGGCTCCCTCGCAACCCTTTTCTTTCCTCCCCCTTGCTCAGGTGAGGCGAAAGGCCTTGCAAGAAGAGATTGATCGTGAGTCAGGCAAGACGGAAGCTTCCGAAACCAAGAAGTGGACAGTAAGTCTGATGTGAGGGCTCTGCAAGGTGGCACGCTTGGCACCCCAACCCATCCCCCCCGGCATGGCAGCCTGGCTGCCGGTGAAGAGGGGTCGTGGGAGGGCAAGTTAGTCCAGGCCTTCTACAGCAGAGCTTGTCCCAAGCTAATTCCTTTCTTTCTGGAATGGCTGCTGCTTGCCCCTCTCCCTCTGGTGTTCTGGCCAAGTGAGATAAGCAGCCTGAACCTTAGTTTCTGTCTCTGGGTGAGTGGCGTGTCCTGCAGTACAAGTCATGGGGGGCACATTCCGATAAGCTCCTTCCCACTGTCGACAGTGCCCTCAGACAGCTGGTGGGAATAGAGGAGCCTGGGCTGAGGGTGCGGGCAGCAGGCCACTCAGGACTGGCTTTAAGATCAGCTTTCAGGGAAATTTCCAGACCAGGCCTGAGAAGAAAGGACAGGAGCAAGCGCAGTGCAAGCTCCACACAGCCAGCTCTGAGGTGAGCAGCCTGCCTCGCCGCTCCCTGGCTGCCTGTCTGTGCGCCCTCCCGTAGTCGTTCAGCTGAGGCCCCACTGTGCGTCAGGCACTGTGCTGGGCACTGTGGGTGCCAAGGTGCGTGAGGCCTCATCATGGGGCCCGCCTTCCAGTGCCAGTGGGCAGGATGTGCGGTGGGGAAGCGGATGATAAACAAGACCAGTTCAGATAGAGTGCTAGGAGAAAGAAAACAGAAGAACGAGCTGGTGAGTGAGTGACGGGGAGGCTTCTCTGAGAAGGGGACGCTTGTACAGAGACTGAAGGGTGAAGGGGCTCCAGCCCTGAGAAGGCCGGGGGGCACAGGTAGAGTGTTCCAGTGGTGGAGGGGATGGGGAATGCAAAGCCCAAAGGTGGGAAAGGCTTGGAGGGGCCTGTACAGAAGGCCAGTGTTGGCAGAGTGGCCGGGATGTGGGACGGGCAGGGAGCGTGCACTGGTTCTGAATGTGGTGAGAGCTGCCGTGGGGCTTTGATGCAGGGGCGGTGGGGGAGGGGTCAGAAGGCTCACCCTGCAAGCTGGAGGCCTAGGGAGGTGGCACTGGGTTTAGAGAGAAGGGAACAGCCTCAGGATTGATGTGGAGACACAGCCAGCAGGACTGGTGACTAGGTTAGCTTTGGGGGAGAAGGACAGAGAAGAACCAAGGATGACAGGCAGGCTTGCCTCCGTGGCTATCTTTAAGGCTTCAGGGTGTTCAGAAAAGAACTCTTGATTCGGATCAGAAGCCCCAATACCCATTGCTGGCTCTGTCACTTTGTAGTGACTTCCCCCTTCCGAGTCTCAGTTTCCACATCTGTAAAATGGGACTCAAACCCTGGCCCTGTGAGGTGGGGTATGGTGTGGGGCTTTGCTACCCATAAGTGTCCTTACTCTCTGTCCTACCGAGCTGAGCAGAGCTGACAGGACACCCTGAATGCGTGAAATAGGCAAGAAATAGGGCTGCGTCATTTGGAGCTCTGGCCCGGGAGGCTGTTCTTGGAAGGACCTGGCAGCAGAACAACAATTCTGGTGCACAGGGACCAGTATTTGCCAGGGATGCTTTAGGTGTGGCGCTGCCTCCCAGGACCTAGGACCACATCAGCACTGAGGCACGTGAGGCCCCTGGAAAAGCTTGCTCATTCCAGACCAACGTGTCTGCCTCCCAGCCAGCCTCCCGGCAGCGCCATGCCCAGAACCATGCAGATTGTTAGGCGGTCTCTCCCTAGAAAAGGTAGGCCTGGGGAGCTAATTATTCCTGCATCTGGGCCACTATGAAGCTGGGTGAATTCGTCACCAGTTCACTCAGGGCAGCTCTAGTGACAACTGGTCCTTAGCATTCTCCCAAAGCCAACCTAGAAATATTGCTAGGCTGGCATTGGGCTTGCAAGTGGAAAGTTCCTGGGCAATATGGAGGTCAGCCCTGGGGATGGATAGTAAGCAGAGGTGGGGTGGGAGGAACTACCAGTTATTGAGGACTTAAACATGTGCCAGGCATTATGCTCTGGGCCTGGGTAGAGAAGCTGATCTACTCCTCACTGAAGCCCTGTGAGGGGTTGTTAGGCCCCAATTTATAGACCAAGACACAGACTCAGGGAGGGGTGTGACTTGGCCAGGGTCACACAGGTGGGGCTTGAACTGGTAGCTGCCTAACTTCAAAGCCACCGTCTTCTGGGGAAGCAGGGTTTCTTGGCTCTCCCGTGGACATGGGAGGGAGCAGGGTCTTGTCTTAGGCCACTGCTCTGAGGGGCTCTTGAACATTTTCTCCTGCATGGGCAATTCTGGTATGTGGCAAGCAGTGGTAAGGGTGCTGTATTGTCTGTCAGGAGTCAGGTGAGGAGAAGATAAACGGAAAGGCAGCTCCGCACATAAAGGTGGCGTCTGCTGTTGGGCAGACCCGATTGGGAATTGCGGCAGGATTACTAGGCAGGCTTGGGCCCCTAGTGAAACTGAAAACCTCTGTTTCCTCGTCAGTAAAATGGGAGTAACAAGAGTGTCCCTCTTGTTAGGATTAAATAGGACAATCCACTGATGTGCTCGTTAGCTGTGTGCCTAGTACAGAACTGCTGAGTCCTGCTTGGTGAGGCTGGGGCTGGCGGGGGGAAGGAGAGGGCTTTGGGATCAAGGAAAATGACTACCTTCTTTTCTGTTAACACAGGGAACCAAGTTTGGCCAATGGGATACTGCTGGTTTTGAAAACGAGGACCAGAAACTGAAATTCCTCAAACTGATGGGTGGCTTTAAAAATCTGTCCCCTTCATTCAGACGTCCCCCTAGCATGATCAGAAGGCCCAACATGGCGCTTGACAAGAAGGCGGCCGACACCCTGCAGCAGAACCTGCAGCAGGACTATGACAGGGCCATGAGCTGGAAGTACAACCGGGGAGCTGGCCTCGGCTTCTCCTCAGCCCCAGGCAAAGGCTTTTATATTGACAGGAACGCTTCCAAGTCCATTAAGTTTGAAAATTAAACTCTCTGGGTCTTGTTGGTGGGGGGTGGTGAGCCAAAATTGCTTTTCTTATTCAGTTATGCAGATGAAAGCTATCTGACAGTTGTCTCAAGTTGAACTGCTGCAAAGATTAAGGACAACTATCTTGATGTACTCGAAGGAACCAGGGTTGGGGCAGTTCATGTTTCAGGAGCCAGGAACATCGGAGTGGCTAAAAGCTATTTTCCATGCTAAACACTCCATCTCTATTTGAAGACGACAGCGTGTATCAATAATAGCTAACATCTGTTGGGGGGTCTGGATGGTGCAAATGGTTAACATGCTTGGCTGCTAAGCAAAAGGTTGGAGGTTTGAGTCTACCCAGAGGCACCCCAGAAGAAAGGCCTGGTGATCTCCTTCCAAAAAAAATCAGCCATTTAAAACCCCATGGAGCACAGTTTTACTCTGACACACATGGGGTCACCATGAGTTGGAATCAACTCAGTGGCAACTTTTTTTTTTTTTTTTTAACATTTGTTGAGTGTTTAGTATGGGCCAGACACTGTGTTGAAGTGTTTTCCTTGCATTATTGTATTTAATCTTCACAATTCTGTGAAATAGGTGCTATTATTATTCCCATCTTACAGATGAGAAAACTGAGGTATAGGGAGGAAGTAATAAAATTGCCCAGGGTCACCCAACCAGTTAAGTGCAGGTATACTTTTATACCCCAAGTCTTAAGTCCCAATTCACTATGTCATGTCCCTTCTAGGCAATATCACCTGGAATACTTGGGATTAAAATGTCTTTTGGTTTAAGAAATATAAGTTCTATTATATGTCTAAATCTCAAACAGGAAGTAAAACTAATGATAAAAGAGGAGAACCAAGCTCATTTTGCCATTCCCCGTCTCGGGGTAGCTGCAGGCTTGTGAAATGCTACCAAGCCAACATGGCTGCACTTTCTCTGCAGGTGTGAAATGTATTTCTAAACCCATCTTGCCTTTGCCAACTGCCTTCAAATCTAAAGCACTGGGCTTGGATTTAATCTTTTTGTGCTTTACCTAGACTCAGCAAGGCATTTTTAAAGTGGTCAGTCCTCCAAAGAGGAGCCCTGGTAGCATGGTGGTTAAGCGCTTGGCTGCTAACTGAAAGGTTAGAGGTTCAAACCCACCAGCTGCTTCATGGGAGAAAGATGTCAGCCTTGGAAACCCTATGGGGTAGTTCTACTCTGTCGTACAGGGTTGTTGAGTTGGAATCAACTTGATGGCAATGGGTTTTTTTTTTTTTTTTGGCATTCAGTCCTCCAAATGACCCAATGGCAGGTTCTTAGATGTGTTTTATTCTTTGTGTCACAAGGAAGAGAAGCACAGGTGACTTGTGTGGTGGAGGTCAAGTGCAGGGAGGCACAGGCATGGGGATGACACAGGAAATGGGCTCATCACTCTGGGGACAATGATTTCCATGTCTCCAAGGTTGGACTCCCCAGCAAACCTCAAAGAACTCCAGGTCCAATGACCTGAGTAACCTGTGTTCACCTTCTTCCCATTCACCTAGCATTCTGCATCCCAAAATACAGGTTCTGATTGGGTCAGTTTCACATCACAACTACAGACATCCCAGCTCAGGCCAGCCTAAACAGGAAATACCATGTTTCACATGACAGGAAGTTCTGATATAAGGCCTTGGTTCATCCGCTCACTAAGGAAACATTCTTTTCCTCTCTGCTCCATCATTCTCAGTGTTGGCTTCATCAGGATGGCAGAAGAATGGCTGTAGCCATGCCAGGCAGCATATCAAGACACTACAAACATTCCAGAAAAGAAAAACCTTTTTTGTGGCTCAAAATGGGTCACATGCATATTCCTGGACCAGCCCCTCAGGGAAGGGGGAAAACCCTCAGGCCATTTAGGAAGGAAGAACTGAGCAGATGCTGGCAAAATGAAGATGATGTCCCCTACTACGCCACTGAGCAGAGGTGAGCCAGGCCACTTCAGATGGCTGGCCTTCCCTGGGCCCTGACCCCTGACCAGCATGGATTCTGTGCCAGTGTGCACTAGCAAGAATCCATTTGGTCCACTTCCTTCCGAACAGGAACTTGGCCTTTCACGGATTCATCAGTGAGAGGCGCAATGGAAGAGGCCATCTAAGGCCTAGAGTAGGGTTCTGCATTTGAGTTGGAAGGCACCTCCTCCTTTAAGTGGGGAATAAATCTCTCCTGTCCTTATCAACACTGCAGGAATCTGCTCTGCAAAAGGGAGCCAACTATTAAAATAGTTTTCATCTTGCCAAGAGATCACACTACAGTGTGGGTGGGCTTGGGTCATCAAGATTATGTTTGTTCAGGGAACATCTACATCAAGTGGCATAACATAGTACATAAAGAAAATGTTCTACATCCCACTTGGGTGAGTAGCATCTAGAGTCTTAAAAGCTTGCAAGTGGCCATCTAAGATACATCTATTGGTCCCATCCCACCTGGAACAAAAGGGAATGTAGAAAACCAAACACAAGGAAATATTAGCCCAAAGGGTTAAAGGACCACAGATTCCACCAGCCTAAGACCAGAAGAACTAGATGGTGCCCAGCTACCACCACCAACTGCCCTGACAGGGATTACAACAGAGTCCAGGACAGAGCAGGAGAAAAATGGAGAACAGAATTGCAAATTCACGTAAAAAGACCAGACTTAATTGGTCTGACAGACTGGAGGGACCCCCGAAACTACAGCCCCGGGATGCTCTGCTAACCCAGAGCTGAAACCATTCTCAAAACCCACTTTTCAGACAAAGATTAGACAAGCCTATTTTATTTTATTTTATTTTATAAAACAAAAGGTGAGGAATGTGCTTCTTAGTTAAAGCAAATAATACCAGATCAAACTGGCAGCTCCTGAAGGCAAGAAGGGACAGGATCTGGACAAATTGACACAAGGAACCAGGGTGGAAAGGAGTATGCTATCACATTGTGTGGATCGCAACCAATGTTACAAAACAATGTGTATAAAATTTTGAATGAAAAATTGAGGTGTGAAATTTGATCTAAAGCACACATACACATACACAAGACCCGGCGGGGGGAGATGTTTGGCTGTTTCAAGGAGTGATTCCAGAAAGTGGATGGCCGATTATCCACTGTCTTGCCCCCATGTAAGCCTTGGTGATGGGGACGGCTGTCATTGGAGTGTGATGATCAGGCCATTCTTCTCCCTCCGGCCATTTAGTGTAGTCTCTGGAATAGGACTTGATTTTGTAACTCAGTGTATCACCATTAGCTCTTGTCTCTTGGATGTTTCTAAAAGTTCCATTTGGCCAAGGGAAACTTGTTTTAAGTACATGGGAAATTGTGAAGCTGGGTCTAAGTAGAGATGGTTGGGCCACTAAGGCAACAGGATGCTGAGTGTCCTCCAGAATGAGCCCCTCTCTTTGCCTTGGTGGATGCAGACCACCATTCACTCCAGTAGCAGGCCCCTGCCCAGCAGCAGTCTGGGGGAACTACTATCTATACTTCTGGGTTGTTTAGCTAGGGCTCCATCCTTTGTAAATTAATACTGGCTTAAGTACCCCCACCCCTTCTTTGTCCAGTGTCCAGTGCCCTCCCCAAGGCATCTGCATGTTTTTCCACATTACTTCTTGCCTGGATTTCCCATGTTCTCCTTCAGTAAGTCTTGGCTGTGTGTAGAACATAACCTGTCTCCACTGGAACAATATACTTTTTAGACTTCTGCTCAGAATTGAGGGGAGGCCTGCCATAAGACAGCTGAGATCTATTTAACAACCGTGTTCTCAGATCCATTTGCCATTTCTCTCTCAGGGATTTCTCACTGGCCAAACCCCCTTCTATGGCAAGGTCCTTTGCACATAATCTCAGCTGTCACCCCAAACCTCGCTATTCTTTCCACTGTACTCCTTGTCGCAATTCCTGCTCTCTCTGCCTTGGCCCACTTGGCTCTGCCCCGAGGCCACCTTTCCACAACTGGCCAGGCCCATCACAACTATTTTTCCTAACAGATGTAGTTCTCCCCTAACAGAAATTGTGGATTCAAGTCTACAAACTATTACAGTTCTTTAGGTCTTGTGGTAAGCAGACCAATGCCCCACCCCAAAGATGTCTACATCCTCATTCCCAGAACCTGTAAATATGTTAGATTACAAGTAGTTCCCCCATATCCATAGTTTTGCTTTCTGCAATTTCAGTCACCCATGGTCTGAGAATATTAAATGGAAAATTCCAGAAGTAAACAATTCATAAGTTTTAAATTGAGCGCTGTTCTGAGTAGTGTGAAGAAGTCTCACACTGTCCCGCCTGGGTCGTGATTCATCTCAGTCCAGCGTACTCATGCTGTATATGCTACGCGGCCATCAGTCACTTAAGTAGCCATTTTGGTTATCAGATCGATTGTCACGGTATTGCAGTGCTTGTGTTGAAATAATCCTTACTTTTCTTTTTTTTACTTAATAAGGGCTCCAAAGCGCAAGTGTAGGGAGGCTGGCAATTTGGATATGCCAGAGAAGCCGCAAAGTGCTTCCTTTATAAAAGGTAAAAGGTCTTCAAAAGATAACTTGAAGGAAGAGACTGACCACATTCACTTAACTTTTATTACAATATATTGTTATAATTGTTGTATATTATTAGTTATTGTTAATCTCTTACTATGCACCTCATTTATAAATTAAACTTTATCAGAGGTGTATATGTATAGGAAAAAAACAGTTATACATAGGGTTTGGTACTATTCGCCGTTTCAGGTATCTACTGGGGGTCTTGGAACATATCCTCCGCGGATAAGGGGGGACTCCTATGCGAAAATGCGAGGCAAAGGGAAATTACCATAAGATTGCAGATAGACTTAAGAGTGCTGATCAGTTGACCTTAAAACAGGGAGATTACCCTGGATTATCGCGGTGGGCTCTGTGTAATCACAGACCCAAACCAAACCAAACCAAACCCACTGCCTTCGAGTCGATTCTGACTCATAGCGCCCTATAGGACAGAGTAGAACTGCCCCATAGAGTTTCCAAGGAGCACCTGACGGATTTGAACTGCTGTCCTCTTGGTTAGCAGCGATAGCACTTAACTAATACGCCACCAGGGTTTCCATGTAATCACAAGGGTCTTTGAATGTGAAGGAAGGAGGCAGAAGAGCCAGTGTCAGAGAGACTTGCTTGATGTGACAAGACTCAGCCAGCCACTGCTGGCTTAGAAAACAAAGGGGGCCATAAGTCAAGGAATGCAGGTGGCCTTTAGAAGCTGGAAAAGGCAAAGAATCAGATTGTCCCCTAGAGCCTACAGAAAGGAAGGCAGCCTGTTAACACCCTGGCTTTTAGCCTAGTGAGACCCACGTAGGACTTGTGAACTCCAGAACTCCGTAACGATGAAACTGTTGCCTTAAGCCGCCAAGTGTGTGGTAACGTGCCACAACAGCCAGGGGTAACTGACAGGGCTCAAGCAGAAGTTTCCCTCTTTTTTACCTTATTTCCTCGAATTCTTGCTTGGAGTCTTTATCTTTGCATCCTTCCTGACAGTAGCAGATTTCATCCTATGCAGACTGATTTTCAGAGACTGGTTTATTGATTTAGTAATGGGCTGGGGAAAAGCGCACATAAGAACACACAAAATCTAAGCTGCCGAGGCAAGGCAATGGATGATGCGAAAGCTCCCTTTGACGTAACGCACACCTGACCTAATGTGAAAATCCAGGTTCAGGTCGATGTCTGGGCAACGTAAACTCACATTTGCAGCCTCAAAGTAAAAGAAATGACTTGAAGAGCATACTTTGTGACTTCGCCAATGGTTTTTCACTTAAATAGCGTCGTATAAGTAAACATGGTATATAAAATAATTTTAATGGAGATAGCGGTTTTGTGACATAAAGGCCACCTTGGATATTTAGATAATACCACAAGGCTTTCTGAGTTTTTGTATGTTTTGTTCAGTAAAGGGGAGGAAAGTAGGCATCCGTTAGTGTCTACTACCATTCTTTCGTCGATTTTCTCAAAAGAATTTCTTGGGTGGGAAGAGGGGGCAGGAGGTGGAGTGGGTGTGGGTATGGTCATTACTGAGTTGGCCAGAAAATGCATTTTCACAGCACAGTCTTGCTTTTACACTATCCAGTAAGAACATGAGTATATAAGTTTATATTTAAAAATCATTTTACTTTCTGAGGTTAACTGCTAACTGTGACTCTGGCGTTTTGCACACACAGAGTAAAGAGATGAAATGTCATCTATGGCCAGTGTATAGCTTCCCAAAGTCCCACAGTTTGGGACACTTTTAATCCACAATGTGGATGCGTTTTATGGGGAACAGGTTATACGCCAATCAATATCACTGCTCTTACTACTTCAAGATGTTGGTGGAAGGTTGTGGCTGTAATACAAGACTCAGATTCCACCCAGCTGGCGATAGTAAAGTAGCCAGAATTGTATCCCACTTAGAATTACAGGTGAAAAGCAGGCCGGCCTAATAGGCTTAGATGTGTTCTCTTTCTTCTGGAGAAGAGTCAGAAGTAATTAAATGAACAGTTATGAACATAGAATATTCCTCCAGGACATTTACTTGGTTACAGTGTACTTGCCACTGGAGCCACTGCAACTCTCAGGTTTGACCTCACTTCTTCCTTTGACCCACCAACATGCTCTGTGTCCAACTGAGAGCTGCTTTTGACAGACTAGGAGCTAACTGAGCCATCTGCCTTTTATAAGTCCTCCCAAGTGGTGTGAGCGACATTCGATTCCAGACTTTGGGCCCTCAGATTTGGGGGTAGGAACTGTGGCCCCTGAAAAGTGGACGCTTTTCCAAGGTGATTTTCCCAAAATACGACCGAAAATAAAGACATTGCTTGCATTCTTTAGTTTCTCTCTTGCTAAAGGCCCACCTGATTCTTCTTAGGGCTTATGAGACCCTGAAGGCCACTTGTACAACGAAGCACAGAGATGCTGCTGCTTGCTGAGCAGGATTTGATGTGAATGCTCCCAACCCCCGCCCCCTTCACTGTCAGAATAATCTGGGCAGCGGCCAAGGCAGGAGGCAATCTGTACATATGTTTAAAGAAAACAACAAAAAAAAAAACCCTGAA
This sequence comes from Loxodonta africana, assembly GCF_030014295.1. Taxonomy (NCBI): domain Eukaryota; kingdom Metazoa; phylum Chordata; class Mammalia; order Proboscidea; family Elephantidae; genus Loxodonta; species Loxodonta africana. The sequence goes on along the minus strand of NC_087353.1, from coordinate 75,676,508 downwards.
AACAAATAACCTTCTGAATTCCAGTAAGAGTCTGGGGCAAAGTGTGTCTCTTGGGACTCAGCCCCAGAACCCCTGGGCCCAGGCCTGGGGAAGGGCCAGGGTCAGGTCCGTGACTGCAGAGGGAGTCTCAGGGCCAGCTCCATCAAGTGACTCATGTCTGGTTGTTTGCTTCGCTTCTTGATGTATTCCAGAGTTTTCACCTAGAAAGAAAAAGACAGAACCATTTCCTTTCTGGTCTAATTATCCTTGGAGCCTAAGGCTCCAACAAATCAGCCATCGTGTAAGTTTATGCGTTCTAACAAATTTTTTTTTTTTTTTTAACAAGAGACTAGGTGAAGTCTCTGAAGGATGAGGGAGGGGAAGAAACCAGCAAAGTTTAAAAATACAACTTCTTAGGTTACAACTTGCTCTTATAAAATCAGATTTGGGTGCAACCAGGGAATGACTTGGTGTTTTAATGTGTTTGATCCTTTTATTTAGAGGGAATAAACTTTTAATGCCATACTTTCTGGCCCTAGCAAGTGGACGGCAGAAATCTCAGGCCTGGAGCCCTTCTAAAGGGGAGGCTGCGGCTGCTGGATGCCCAGGCTGAGGTGAGGCCAGGTGATGTCAGGTTAGTCAAGCCCCATGGCAGGCCTGTCGTGCTTGCCAGGGTCCTGTGGTCTTATGTGTTTGCTGAGGTGCCCTCTGAGTGCCTCACCATGGTCCTGGTGTCTGCACAGCCATGCCTCTGTGCCAGGTGCCACAGGTTGACGGAGAGCTGGTTCAGCTTGTTGTTGCGCAGGTCCCCATGGGCCAGGATGCTGTTAAAGAAGGAGAGGCCCAGCGAGCTCTGGCGCTTCAGGGCCTGAAACAGACAAGGAAGGTTACTGCCTTGCACTGGGGCGCAGGCTGGGACCAGCGGAGCCCTGTGGACAGGTTCTCTGGGCAGTGCTGACTCTGGTGTAGGTCACGCCTTGGTTCAAATGCCAGCTCTGCCATGTGTTTGCTGTAGGGCCTTGGGGCAGCTGCTTCACCTCCCTGAGCCCCGATTCTTCATCTGTAAGGTGATACCTATCCTAGGGATCTCATGAGGATTAAATGAGGTGATATATGTAAAGCACTTAGCTCTGTTCCTCACAAGAAGCAGGAGTGAGTGATACTTTCAGGAGACTGAACTCTAGGGTGGGATCAAAGAATGAAGCTTAACCAACCAATGATAAGTCCTCTTGCTTTAATGCTAGTAAAATTTACAAATGAAAGGCTGAAGTGTCTCTTCCAGATGTGCCACCAAGCTACCTAAAACTGCAGCCACTATTCCTGTCCCTCGGCTGCTGGCAGTAAAGACCAAACAACAGCTACCACCAGCCTTGAACTGAGCTCCCCAACGCTTAAAGCCCACATCCAGGTTCTACAAGAGTCATTTTACACTCTGACGCCAGCTCAATGATCTGATATCACAGGTACCGTACTAAAAAAAGTCCAAGCAAAACGTCAATGTAGACCAAACCTAAGCCACAGCTTTGAACGGTATAAAGATAGAAGGCGAAATAAACGTCCGGGATGCAACAACAAGCTGAGGAGAAAGGATACAACCTCCCAAAGGTAAACAAAGGAGCCTAGGAGGCCCAGTCAACAATGAGCCTTTGCTGTGTCATGGAGCCCATGTGGCCAGGTAAGGGTCACACGTCTATGCTAGACACTGCAGGGCAATGCTCAGGCCCTGGCTGGGTGGTCCTGGCTGGCACTGCAGAGCGTCAGGGCTGCCAGGAGCCTCATGCATTGGCTCCATGCCCTGGCCAGTAATGGGTGTGGAGCCTTTGCTGGGAGCCAGGTATTGATGTGGCTCTGTGCTTTACACAGTACACTTCATTTAATCTTCACAATGACCCTCTGAGGTAGGTTCCTTTATAACCCCCTTGGTAGGCAGAATTCTAAAGCTGTCCCCCCAAAATCCCATCCCCTGGTTACTCAAACACAAACCTAGGTACTGCTGTGAAGAGACTTTGCCGATGGAATTAAAGTTGTAGACCTTAAAGTAGGGAGATTATCCTGGATTATTTGGGTGAATCTAGTCTACTCACCTGAGTCCTTAAAATTAGAGAAATTTCTTAGGCCAGAGTTGAGAAAAGCAGCAGAAGAGGAAAGCTGAGGAGAGGTAAGGCAGAAGGGGAGGCCAGACAAATTCAAAGCACAGAAGGACCTCCTGCCTTTAAAGATGGAGGCAGGTAGGAAGCCAGGAGCCAAGGAATGCCAGCAGCCTCCAGTGCTAAGAATGACCCCAGGTGACAGCCAGAAAGGAAATGGGGACCTCAGTCCTACAACCACAAGGAACTGCTCTGCCAACACCTCATGTAAGTGTGGAAGCAGATTCTGCCCTGAGCAGAGCTCAGCCAGCCAATACCTTGGGTTCGGCTTTGTGAACTCAGAGCAGGGGACCAGCCCAGCCAGCCCTGACTTCAGATCTACAGAACTGAGAGATGGTAAATGGGCATTGTTCAAAGGCACTAAGTTTGTGGTCATTTGTTACGGCAGCAATAGGAAACTAATATGATCCTACTTTGCAGATGAAGCACCTGAAGCTGCGAAGGTTAACTTGCTCAACAACCACGGCTAATTAGTGGCAGAGTGAGGATCTGAGCTCCAGCTGTCCATCTCCAGAGCCCTCCCCTTGTACCCACAGCACCTCCTCATGTCCCACCCCCAGGTGATAAGACATGCCCATAGACCTCCGGCTAGCCCATATTTTTAAAAAAACTCATTGCCATTGAGTCGATTCCGACTTGTAGCGACCCTATAGGAGAGCCAAACTGCCCCATAGGGGTCTAAGACTGTAACCTTTCGGGAAGCAGACTGCCACATCTTTCTCCCATGGAACAGCAGGTAGCTTCAAACTGACAACAATTTGGTTAGCAGCTGAGCATTTAACCACTGTGCCACCAGAGCTCCTTAGCCCCGTATTAGGAATCCAAACTCTAAAGAGGCTCAGAGGCCTGCCCGATGCAGCTGCCAGCTGCAGCTGTGCCGTTTTATCCAGGGAAATCAGGGATGGTTGGAACAACTCCAGGTGGATAAAATCAACTTATCACCCATCCATCGGTCCATCCAGCCATTATTCCACAAATAGACACGTCGAGCCTACTGAGAGCCAGACTCTGTGCCCACCCCCTCTTGTGGCTTCCCCCAAGTCAGAACTTTAAGTCTTTTAGGTGGGGGGGGGGGGGGGCGCCAAGGAGTAGCTTCAGATGCAGTTGGGTGAGGGAGGCTGAGTGGCAATTAAAAGACTTGGGCCCCCAAATTCAGCCTGCCTTGGCAACAGCCCAGACCAGGTGGCAGTCACAGGAGCAGCTGAGCCAATGGTGAGATGGCTCATTGAGGCACGGGGGCCAGCTGTGCCGCAGGCCTGGCACCTACGCACAGCCTCATTTACTGTCTGCCAACTGCCTGCTCATTTATTTTACCGGACAATGCAGGTCTGCGTTAATCAGGAATCTGGGCAGAGAGCACAGGTGATTTCAGCAGGTTCCTGCCCATTCTGCACACCTTTTAAGCCGGCCCTTGTCTGACTCTTGGGAGAACAGGAGGACCCCATTTTCTGCTTAGATCTAGAAGACCAAGCGAGAAGAAAATTCTATTTCAGATCCAACTCAAATAGTCTCCCCTGAGAGAGACCCTTTAACTCTACATTTCACTGAAGTAGGAGAGCCTTTTTAAAACGTCAAACAAGAAACACGATCTCTGAGTGGCAATTTCTCCACTCTGTATCTTTTGAATAAGCATTTTACCCTAAAAAAGCTCAATTCACATGTGTTTTAAGTGCCACCACCCATTAAAAATAAGCCTGTTAGGGCCGGGTGTGAGAGATGGGAAAACATGCCAACTGATATTCTAAGACCCAGAAAAACACAAATGTGTTACTGAGAGAATCAAATCAAGGCCTTGAGCCACCTCCTCTCCACAGAGATTTTAAATAGAAGAGTTTCTTTCTACTCTTTCCCTATGAGAATTGCCATTTCCAGGAAGCTGGAAGGGTCTGGCACAGTGCCTGGCTTCACCACACCCAAACAACTTCATAAAGCTCTTCATTAAAACAGGCCTGGCTCCTTCGCGTGGATGGAAAGAGTGGTTTTGGTATGGGGCTGCCATGAGCACTGAGAAGAGATGAGACACTTGGGAACAGCGGCTGGAGCTGCCCTCCCGAAATCTGACCCCTCTCCCTGGGCTGTAAAGTGCCTGGGCAATAACCCCGGCGCTCTTGGATCGCCAGACTCTGGAGGACTTCACCTCCAGGGCCCCTGCCACCAAGTGGCTGCCTGTGCTGTATTTCACCGGGCAAATGATGGCAAGTTCCATTTCAGCTCAGTCCACCCGTATTTATTGAATAAATGTGCATATGGACAGATGTTTTTACCATCACCACCCAGTAAAAAGACAAATGTTAAAGTAGTTCTACATTCTATAGCTTTGGGCTTTCTTTTCATTGTGAGCTGGGAGGGGGCAGGGTGGGGACAGCTACAGTCATTTATGCTGTCGTGGCTGCCTCTGATTAAACCCAGCCTGTTACATTTTTGGGTTTTTTTTGTTACATTAGACTGAAGAAACGTTATTTTCAAACCACATTGCCAATTTTCCCTGGATGCAACTTGCCAAATACACATCACATCCCTGGGCTAGAAGATAGAGCCAGAGCCCATAGGGAAAGGAGCTAGGAATCACTTTTCATTGGGGTAGGGGTAGGGGATCTAAATTAGTATAACAAGTTCAAGCTGAAGGTGCAGGACGTCCATTTTTCCTGTAGGGTATCAAGGGCTCACTCCTGAAAGCAACCAGACAGACAGAAAACCATGGTCGTTAACCCTCACTGAGAGCTCCTGTGACCATGCTGTTGCTGTCAGCAGCCAAGCACTTAAACATTGCACCACCAGGGCTCCTTGACCATACATGTCTGTAAAAGGCCTTTCATTTGCAAGGGTGGGGGTTGGAGGCTGCCTCTTCTAACACTGATTTGATGAACCTGTGTTCCTGAAGAGGCTGGGGTTCTAATGCTGACCTTCCACTATAGCCAAGTGCCTCCCAAGCACTAACTACCCCCGAGTTCTGGGCATTGCAGTCTTGAGCCCAGTGGGGTTTCCCCATCCACACGACAGCCTTCCTTTCTGACCTGCTGACTCTCACTGCCCCTTTGGGTTCCATAATTCACTGGAATGGCTCACAGAACTTATGGAGAGTATACCACACTTACCACTGCAGGTTTATTAGTCAAAAAGGATACAAACGAAGGGAACGTGGGGTGAAATCTGGGAGGGTTCCCAACATGGAGCTTCCGTGTCCCAAGGAACACGCTACCCTCCCGAAAGCAGTCATCCTCGCCAACCAGGAAGATCTCTGAGCCTCAGTTTTCAGGGCTTTTAAGGTCAGTGGGACACACCCACACATCTTCTCTGCCTAGAGAGGGCGCTATGAGGCCCTCAGGGCCCTGGCATTTCTGTGCTTTTTGTTGAGTGTGTAGTCCTCTGCCTTTTAGCCTGTGACCCTAATGCAGGACCTTAAGGCAGTGCGCCTGGATCTGGCATAGGCCACTGGGAAACAGCCCCTACCACGCCCCCCACCACCACCTACTCCAAAAAAAAAAAATCTTGCTCTCTCTCCAGCACTTGTTTGAATGCCCTGGAGAGAATCGGATCCCAGAATGTATAGGTTTGTACTTTATATTTACAGCTATCTGGTATTTTTATGGCTTTCTTGGTGGAATGAAAAAGGATACGGACAGGGATGGCATCTTATACGGTCTGGAAATGAGTAAGAATTAAAATCCACTTTAATCTTTTGCCTTCAAAGGGTATGTTGTTGTTAGGTGCAGTCAAGTTGGTTCCAACTCATAGTGACCCTACATACCACAGAATGAAACACTGCCCACTCCTGCACCATCCTCTCAGTCATTTTTATGCTTGAGCCCACTGTTGCAGCCACCGTGTCAATCCATCTCATTGAGGGTCTTCCTCTTTTCCACTGACCCTACACTTTACCAAGCATGATGTCCTTCTCCAGGGACTGATCCCTCCTGACAACATGTTCAAAGCATGTAAGCCGTAGTCTCGCCATCCTTGCTTCTAAGGAGCATTTTAGCTGTACTTCATCCTAGACAGATTTGTTCATTCTTTTGGCAGTCCATGGCATATTCAGTATTCTTTGCCAACACCACAATTCAAAGGTGTCAATTCTTCCTTGGTCTTCCTTATTCATTGTTCAGGTTTCACATGCATATGATGCAATTGAAAATACCGTGGCTTGGGTCAGGCGCACCACAGTCTTCAAGGTGACATCTTTGCTTTTCAACACTTTAAAGAGGTCCTTTGCAGCAGATTTGCCCAATGCAATGCGTCTTTGGATTTCTTGACTGCTGCTTCCGTGGGTGTTGACTGTGGATCCAAGTAAAATGAAATCCTTGACAATTTCAATCTTTTCCCCTTTTATCATGATGCTGCTTATTGGCCCAGTTGTGAGGATTTCTGTTTTCTTTATGTTGAGGTGTAATCAATACTGAGGGCTGTGGCCCCTGATCTTCATCAGTAAGTGCTTCAAGTCCTCTTCGCTTTTGGCAAGCAAGGTTGTGTCATTTGCGTAACGTAGGCTGTTAATGAGTCTTCCTCCGGTCCTGATAGCAAATTCTTCTTGATATAGTCCAGATTCTTGGATTATTTGCTCAGCGTACAGACTGAATAGGTATGGTGAAAGGATACAACCCTGATCCACACCTTTCCTGACTTTAAACCACACGGTATCCCCTTGTTCTGTCTGAACAACTGCCTCTTCATCCACGTATAGGTTCCTCATGAACACAATTAAGTGTTCTGGAATTCCCATTCTTGGTAATGTTATCCGTAATTTGTTATGATCCACACAGTTGAATGCCTTTGCATAGTCAATAAAACACAGGTAAACATCTTTCTGGTATTCTCTCCTTTCAGCCAGGATCCATCTGACATTAGCAATGATACTCCTGGTTCCATGTCCACTTCTGAAACAAGCCAGAATTTCTGGCAGTTCTCTGTCAATATACTGCTGCAGCCGTTTGTGAATGATCTTCAGCAAAATTTTGCTTACGTGCGACACTAATGATATTGTTCGATAGTTTCTGCATTTGACTGGATCACCTTTCTTGGGAATAAGCATAAATATGGATCTCCTCCAGCCGGCTGGCCAGGTAGCTGTCTTCCAAATCTCTTGGCCTAGATGAGTGAGCATTCCAGTGCTGCATTCGTTTGTTGAAACATCTCAATTCCCGTAGCCTGTTTTTTGCCAATGCCTTCAGCGCAGCTTGGACTTCTTCCTTCAGTACTATCAGTTCCTGATCATATGCTACCTCTTGAAATGGATGAACATTGACCAATTCTTTTTGTGTATTCCTTCCATCCTCTTTTGATGCTTCCTGCGTTTTTTAGTACCTTCCCCCATAGAATCCTTCACTACTACAACTCAAGGCTTGAATTTTTCTTTAGTGTTTTCAGCTTGAGAAAAGCCGAGCATGTTGTTCCCTTTTGGTTTTCTATCTCCAGCTCTTTGCACATGTCACTATAATACTTTGTTGTCTCAAGCCGCCCTTTGAAATCTTTTGTTCAGTTCTTTTACTTCATCATTTCTTCCTTTTGCTTTAGCTGCTCAATGTTCGAGGGCAAGTTTCAGAGTCTCTTCTGACATCCATTTTGGTCTTTTCTTTCTTTCCTGTCTTTTTGATGACCTCTTGCTTTCTTCAGGTATGATGTCCTTGATGTCATTCCACAACTTTTCTGGTCTTCGGTCATTAGCGTTCAATGCATCAAATCTATTCTTGAGATGGTCTCTAAATTCAGATGGTATATACTCAAAGTCATACTTTGGCTCTTGTGGACTTATCCTAATTTTTTTCAGTTTCAACTGCAACTTGCATACAAGCAACTGATGGTCTGTTCCACAATGGGCTCCTGGCCTCATTCTTACTGATGATATTGACCTTTTCCATCATCTCTTTCCAGAGATATAGTCAATTTGTCTCCTGTGTATTCCATCTGGCAAAGTCCATGTGTACAGTCGCTGTTTACGTTGGTGAAAAAACGTATTGGCAATGAATAAGTCGTCGATCTTGCAAAATTCTATCATGCGATCTCCGGCATCATTTCTACCACCAAGGTCATATTTTCTGGCTACTGATCCTTCTTTGTTTCTAACTTTCGCATTCCAATCACCAGTAATTATCACTGCATCTTGATTGCATGTTCGATCAATATCAGACTGAAGAAGCTGGTAAAAATCTTCAATTTCTTCATCTTTGGCCTTAGTGGTTGGTGTGTAAATTTGAAAAACAGCTGTATTAACTGGTCTTCCTTATAGGCGTATGGATATTATCCTATCACTGACAAGCACTGTACTTCAGGATAGATCCTGAAATGTTCTTTCTGACGATAAATGCAATGCCATTCCTCTTCAAGTTGTCAGTCCCTTTATAGCAGACTATATCATTGTCTGATTCAAAATGGCCAACACCAGTCCATTTCAGCTCGCTAATGCCTAGGATATTGATGTTTATGCATTCTAGTTCATTTCTGACAATTTCCTATTTTCCTAGATTCATACTTTGTACATTCCACATTCTGATTATTAATGGAGATCTGCAGCTGTTTCTTCACATTTTGAGTCATGCCACATCAGCAAATGAAGGTCCTGAAAGCTTGACTCCATCCACGTCATTAAGGTTGACTCTACTTTGAGGCAGCTCTTCCCCAGTCATCTTTTGAGTGCCTTCTAACCTGGGGGGCTCATCTTCCAGCACTGTATCAGACAGTGTTCCGCTGCTATTCATAAGGTTTTCACTGGTTAAATTCTTTTCAGAAGTAGACTGCCAGGTTCTTCTTCCTAGTCTGTGTTAGTCCGGAAGCTCAGCTGAAACCTCAGGGTGACCCTGCTGGTATCTGAATACCGGTGGCACAGCTTCCAGCATCACAGCAACATGCAAGCCCCCACAGTACGACAAACTGACAGACACTTGGGGACCAAAGGGCATTGGGAAGCAAAGTCTAAGAATAACAGAGAATCCAGGAAAGCCCAGGGGTTTGGGATAGAGGAAAGTGGTTGAGTGCTTTGGAAGAAGGGGCAGGGTTGGAAAACCACTGAGAACAGAGGAAACAAAAATCTGTCTTAGGTCTGAGAAAAGGAATCGAAGGGGAGGATTGTGAGAGAAAACAGGCCTCTTCCTGCTGAGATGAGATCAGGAACAAGCTGTCAGGTTGTCTCTTGATAGGTACGAATCAAAAATTTGAAATGCTCAGGGCTTCAAGAAGGTAGGTCAGAGTAGGTCAAGAGCAAGATCCAGGGAAGCGTGTGAAGATGGCAAGTCAGGCACCAGCTGACGTTAACTTAGCCAGCCAACTGCCTCCTCCCTGATGTCAGGCACCAGTTAACCCAAGGGCAGGACGTAAAATGGAATGTCAGGGCCCAGCTTTGACTCCTAAGTCATTGCCAACCTTTTCTCCCCTCCCTGCACCTTGACTACACAGCAGGAATCAGCCTTAACACAGTAACGGAGACCTGCCTGCACCTGAACGACCAACCGACTGACAAACCGACCCAGCCAAGCCTGAGACAGGGTTAGTGGGATCCATCTGTCACTCATATGTTTGGGCCAAAGCTGCAAAAATGGAAACCATGGTCAGCATTACTTGCGGAGGGAACCAGGTAATTACTTATATTGTACTGCATGGAAATTTTTTTGAAGTCAATCAACCATCTATCTATCTATATGGAAAATATAAGAAAACTGCTCTGAAGAAATGTAATATTTGATAAAAGAATATATTTTGTTGATAAGAGCAGGGGTTCTAGAAGACTGCGTTGACCATATTACCAGCTATCTCTCTAGGATTCAGTTTCCTCATAAGGAAAGCGAGGATAACACCTGTTCCCAGCTCACTGGATTGTGCGTACTTAATATAGACAAACTGCACTTAATTTATACAAAGAGTTTGAAAAACAGACCTATTATTGTGCTAGATAATGGCCACATGCCACTTCTTAACAAGTAAGTGCAACGCCTTGGTTGATGGGGACAAAGTAGCAGCTAAGAGTTCCAGCTTGGGAACTGGGGTTCGAATCCCTGCCATTCTATTGCTACCAAAGGGGCTCCATATACTTCCCTAAGCCTCCGTTTCCTTTTCTGTTCAATAGGAATAAACATAACAGCTACATCTCGCAGGGTTGCTGTGAGCACTGAAAGAGCTGAGGTGTGGAAAGCACGTGCTTTTATTCAACACATATTGACTGCTGTACGCCCGGCTCTGTTCTAGGTGTGGGGGACACTGTGGTAGCAGATGGATCCCAGAGACCCAGCTTGGCACAGGCAGGTCTCTAAGACTCACAAGGTCCCTGTTCTCATGATGTTCTAGTGGGGAGGCTGGGAACGGGCAAGTACACATAGCACATTTCAGACAGCACTAAAAGCGCTTCAGAGGCATGAGGGAGGGCGTGGCTACCTCAGAGTCAGGGCAAGGGAGGACCTCTCTGAAGAGGTGACTTTTTTGCTGAGACCTGACTGATGAGAAGTCCTTGGAGGCGGGGCGGGGGGGGGGTGTATTTCAAACGGAGAGAAGAGGGGCAAAGGCCCTGAGCGTTTGATAAATGCTTTCCATGTAAACATCACTCCCATGAAATCACTTCCTTTCCAGTATGAATGTCAAACCATTCCTAGAACTGTGGACTTTCCCAGCAAGGGGCAGGGGTTAGGGGGCAGGCAGGAAGAGGGCACCCACCTCATCCTTGGCCAGAGCTTTCAGGTGCTCCAGAATCTGCACCATCACCGTCTCGCACAGCTTGTTGTTTTCAGCCAGGAACTTGGAGTCTCCCCCGTAGAGGCTGTCGTTGGAGTCCACTGATGGAACAAACAAGAGCCGTGAGACACACCCAACCCACAGCCATACTGGCCAGGAGAGGCAGTGCATGTCAAGTGGTGGTGGCAGATGGCAGGAAATCATTCCAGGGCAAATGGGAATGGCCTGTTTCCCACTGGACTGGGGCATTGGGAATCACAAAGGAGACACCTGGCCTATTGGATGGTCTAAGCCAGAGGCCCCAAGGTATGGAACTCGTCCCCTTCCTCTTCATGCCTGGAGGAGACAACCATCATCACTATCATGGGAGCATCAGAGGAGTTGCCACTGGTGAGCGCCTCCTGTGTACCAGGCACTGGGCCACGTGCTTTACATGCATAATTTTAGAGTCATCCTAACCAGCATGGATGGGGAAACCAAGGCTCAGAGGCATTCTCAGCTGGGATCCAAAACTCAGAGGTCTGATTCCAAGAGCAGAGCTCCTAACCAGTGCACTGTGCTGTTTGCCCTATAACCCCATCCTCACAATAGCCCTGAGCGGACCATAAAAGTTCTCTAATCAACTACTTGCGGAGCTTGAATCCTTCTGAAAATGTCTGAGACTGAAAGGCCTTCCACTCTGATCATTTCCCATGACAATCACTGCCTGGACTAAGCCCAGCCCCACGGAAGACAGCCTCGAGCTTGAGTTCCCTCCTTTCTTCCTACCCCCTTCCTACTAACTGACCTTTCTTTACTTAATAATACAGTATATCTTGGAACCAGCTATTTCCACATCAGCAAATACCGATCAACTGTGTTTTTTAGTGGCTCAGTAGTTAGCACTACTGAATGGATGGACCATAATGTTTAGAGTTGGTCCTACCGAGGGACACTTCAGTTGTTTTCCTTTTTTTGGCTAAGCCTGCTACAAACGCCTTAGAGGCCATGATGAAGCTGTGGCCTCTGCCTCGAAGTTCATCTTTCCTCCACATTCCTGTGAGTGTAGACACTCTTCTTCTAGTTGCCTTAGCCCCAGCTCCCAAACACTGGCTTGCCTGTCATTTCAACTTGATATGCATAAACAGAGCTCTCCATGGAGCCCAAGGCAACATCACAACCCACAGGCGACAGAGAGAGCTCCTTAGGGCACGCACGGCATGGAGTGGTCAGGAACAGGGCAAGTGGCAGGGGCAGCTGTTCGCTGCTGCTGATCTGGTGCAGGCCTGCAATCGGGCAAAGCCCCTGGGACACATGTTGCCTAAGAACAAGGAGAACTGGGTTTCCGACTCCCCAGTTCTGTCACTCTAACCCCATTCTCAACTACCCGTGTATGGGGACTCTTCCCAGTGAACACTTTCCTCGGCCCACTATTTCCTTCGTAATTGCTCCTCCAACACAGGTTGGTGGTGGACAGCTCCGGGACGCAGCGGTCAGTCCTAGGTTTGGCTTTCTGAGACGCTCTGGTTGCTGCGTGGCTAGTGCTCTCTGCAATGTTGAGGACAGCAGTTATTCTTGTAAGACGTGAAAGAATTTGATCTAGGCATTCGCCACTACCAGATTTTGCAGTGTGGCAAAGCTGCAGCTGGTGAAAGAATTTCTCACGTCTACTGCTGAAGATGAGAATAGTTTCTGGGACAAATTCCCCTGCTTCTTCGGGGCTGGAATCTACTCCTGCCTGATTAGCCTAGCACTGGAGGAGTGAGAAGGTCAAGGACCACTCGTGGCCAACTACCCTGGCCCACTGCCGGAGCTACAAGCTTCCTGCCCGTGGGGCGAGAAGTGTGTTCAGAGTGGGCTGCCTTCTAGCACACACACATACACCTATTGAATGAGGGCCTGCTCTGCACTAGGTTCGGGGCTCAGAGCTGGGGACTAGTTGGGAGTGAGGCAGACCTGGGCTCTGTCCCCACAGAACTTACAGCCTACCGGGGCAGACAGATGAGCAAACAAACACAACGGGACATGCCAAAAGCCAGGAGGAGGTGTCCTGGGAGTTATGGGATCCTTAAATCTAGGCTTGGGAAAGATTTCTGGAACCAGTGAGATCTAAGATGAGCTCATGTATAATATTGGAAAGAATGGGGATACAGCCAGACTGTTCCTTAGAAGTGAGGATGGCAAGTCTTACTTTGGGAATGTCCTCAGGGAAGACCATGTGCTAGAGAAGGATACTGTCTGGTAAAGTGGAGGGCCAGTGAAAATGAGGGAAACCCTCCTTGAGATGGACTGACAGAAGAGCTGCAACAATGGACTCAAGTGTACCAACAGTCAGGAAGGCGGTACAGGACGGAGCAATGTTTCCTCCTCTTGTACTTCTGGCTGCCATGAGTCGGAGGTGACTCGACGGCAATTAACAACGACGACAAGCTGAGCTCTAAAGGTTGAATTTACTAGAGAAGGTGGAAAAAGGGTCAGGAGGGGGAAACAAGTTTTCCTTGTTAATACTTGGTGAGAACAAAAGGAGGGTGAAAAGGGCAAGGTACAGAATTAGAAGTAATTTGGTCAGGCCAACAAGTAGGTGGGCCTGAGAGTCTGGGCATGGCTCTCAGGGAGGAGGGGAATGATGTCCCTGGCAAATGGCCACTAAAAATAACCCACAATCTCTGCAGCTGTCGGGCCTGGGGGTCACAAATGTGAATGCTTCAAGGGCCTAGAAGGTGGTATGAATGAGTGGAGGGGGCCACCTTGGCTTACAGCGTATCTCCCAACAAAGATACTCTCTATCTCATACTAAACAAGCATTCAGTATACTGGAATATTTTTTATCCCGTCTTCAAACACACACACTGTCTCATAATGCTCGCGTGGACGCCCTGAAGTTACTGCACCAGGTAATTTCAAGACATTCTCTTCCTAGTAATCTAGAAAGAAAGTGGCTAGTACTGCTTCATAAATGCAAAAATTATTTAAGCCCTCTTTTTCTGCAGTCCTCATCTGTCAACGCTATCTAAAAAGCTGCTTAGAGTAAGAGAGTCAGGAACATGCAATCCCAACCCCCAGCAGAATCTCATGTGGCTCCCTGGGTCTCTCTCCTATTAAAAGGTCACAATTCCACATCCAAAGTAAACACAGCTGGATTAACAAAAAGGAAAACAATCCAATCTTCTGTTTTCATCTTTAGAAGTCAGAAAACTAGACTCCTTGCCTATCAAATATAGCCTCGCTCCCTGTGCTGACCACTGGCTCCCGCAGTCTCTCCTGGCAGTTGCAGAGAATTCACCGAGTCTCCTTGAGGAAGCATGGAGAGAGGAGAAGGAAGGGTAAGTCTGCTCCTCTGACATACCCTATGATTTATAGCCCACTTCCACATCAGGGTCTGGTCCTCCTACATTTCTCTGCAGTTCAGAGCCCTTCAACGGACACTTCAAAGGAGGAGATCAAAATGCCAATAAACACAGGAAAAGGTGCTCAACCTCATTCAGTATAAGAGAAACGCAAATTAAATGCACCCATCAGAATAGCTTAAATAAAAAAAAGACTGACCACACCAAGCAGTGGTAAGGATGTGGAGCAACTGGAATGCTCATACCTGATTGGCAGGAATGTAAACTGGTATCATCATTTTGGAAAACTGTTAGGCAGTATCTACCAGTGTTGAACATAAACAAACCCTAAGAGCAAGCAATTCTAGGCATATGAAAAAAACTGTTACATTGAGTCAATTTCAACTCACAGTTACCCTATAGGATAGAGTAGAACTGCCCCACAGGGGTTCCAAGGCTGTAAATCTGTACGGAAGCAGACTGCCACATCTTTCTCCCCAACAAGAGTGGCTGGTGGCTTCAAACTGCCGACTCTTTGATCAGCAGCCAGGCACTTAACCACTACACCACCAGGGATCTCTCCTAGGCATAAACCAACAGAAATGTACACCAAGAAATATGTACAAGAATGTTCATAGCAGTGCTATTCATAATAAACCCAATTTGCAACTAGAAACATATAAATGTCCATCCATATGGGAATGGATAAATCATACAGTCATACAATGGAAGACTATACAGCAATGAAAAAGGATAAACTATAGCTACACGCAACATAGATGACTCTTACAGGCATAATACCTAGTGAAAGAAGCCTAACACCAAAGAATGCTTGCTAAATTATTTCATTTACATAAAAATAAAAAACTAGCAAACTTAGTCACGATGTTACAAGTCTGGACAGCGACATAACTTTGAGGAAT
The DNA here is from genome assembly GCF_030014295.1 of Loxodonta africana. Taxonomy (NCBI): domain Eukaryota; kingdom Metazoa; phylum Chordata; class Mammalia; order Proboscidea; family Elephantidae; genus Loxodonta; species Loxodonta africana. The sequence continues at coordinate 75,661,505 of NC_087353.1, read as the reverse complement.
AGAATGATGGTGCTGACTGGAAGGGGCATGAGAGGATTTCTGGAGAGCTAGCAATATTTTTTTTCTTAAAAATTTTTTAATTGAGATACAATTTACATATATAAAATTCTCCTTTTTAAAGTATACAATTCAGCGGTTTTTAGTATACTCACAGTTACGCAACCATCACTGCTATCTAATCTCAGAACAGTTCCATCACCCCCAAAAAAACCATATTTATTAGCAGTCACTCCCCATTGTTCCCTCCCCTCAACCCCCGGCAACCACTAATTTACTTCTTGATAGATTTGCCTATTTCGGATATTTCGTATGAATGGAATCATACAATACATGGCCTTTTGTGTCTGCTTCTTTCACTCAGCATGGTTTCAAAGCTCACCCATGTTGTACCATGTACCAGTATTTCATTCCTTTTAATGGAATGTTCTAGTGCCTCAGCTGGGTGGTGGTTACCTGGGTATGTTCACTTTGTGATAATCCACTGAGCTGTATTTTTTATGGTATATATGTCATACTTGAATGAAAACATTGTTAGTATGTAATCAAGAAGGCAGTGTGATGTCTGTCACATAGTTCTGGGTCTGAATCTTAGCTCCATCACTTTGTCTTTCTGAGCCTCCCTTGCTCATGTGTAACATGGGGATGCATGCCTGTCTTCATAGCAATGCTGTGAGGATTACGGAGAAAAAGGCCTGGGAGCTTTGTGCAGAGCCTTGTAGTTACAGTAGTAGCTAGCATTATCAACCAGTCTCCCTAAGTTACATCTTTATCATCGGCCACGCTCCCGGTTAGAGAACACCTTCAATAACAGAAGGCCATCTGTTAGCACTGCAAACTTGTTCACTGAAATGTCCAACTGCAGAGACAGTTCTTCAAACCTTCAGGTATACAACTACTGACAGAAGCACTTTTAACCATAGGGCCATTTTTTGGAAACCAAAAATTGGAACTGAGGGTCTGACAGGCAGGAGATACTTGGCCTGCAATTGGGACTGTCCCGTGTTATCTACGTCCAGGACATGAGGAGGCTGTTCCTAAACCTGTACACATAAGTTCAAAACGGCAAGTAGCATGGGGAGAACAATGCCATCTCCTTCTTCCAGAACATTTGAACTCAGGGCTTGCTGAGCCTCAGCATTACCTGCAGACCTGATTAAAAACCCTGCGTGCCAGGGCCCACCTGAGGGTATGGTCTAGTAAAAGGCCTAGGAAGAAGCTCAAGCACATGTATATTTAACCATCTTTCTGGGTTAGTCTGTAGCCAAGAAAGACCACTGACCCAAAAGACACTTCTCCAAACTTGCCTGATCATAAAAATGATCTGAGAGGCTTGTTAAAGATACAGATTCTCAGGCCTCTTCCTGGGGATGCTCACTGAGGAGGTACAGGATGGGGCTCAGGAACCTGTATTTTTATGGGCTGCCCCAGATAACTCTGATAACCAGGCAGATTAGAGAAACCCTGGACCAGAAGTCCACGGTAGCTAAAATATTCTACCACCATTTGCTATTGAGTTGATTCAGACCTGATGTGGGTCAGAGTAGAACTGTGCGCCATAGGGTTTTCGATGGCTGAATTTCTGAAAGCAGACTGCCAGGCCTTTCTTCTGAGGTGCCTCTTGATGGACTTGAACTGCCAACCTTTCGGTTAACAGACAAGCACATTAATTGTATTCGCCACCTGCAGGTGGTCTGTAACACATACGGCAATAAATAAAATAGAAACTAAAAACATTCCATTAGACTTTCATGAAGTTCAAGCATAACAGTGTAGAAAGGGTACCTTTGTCCACGTGGTAGAGATAGGTCTCCTGGCTCATGGCAGAGAGAAGATGCAGGACGCAGGTGTAGATGCGGATTTTATCATCGCTACTGTCTTCCCAGGTATAGTCCTGGATCACGTTGAGAAGCTCTCGAACAAGAAACAGGACCCCGTGTTCAGGATGGTCCTAGTGGAGAAGCAAACAAGGATAAATAATCCTAAATGTGGAGCAAGAAAACAAAACAACCCAGCAATCCAGGTCCCTCCCTTTAGCAGCTGTAGAGAAATTAAAGTGCCAGTTACTTTATGAAGGAAAAGCCCACTCATAAGCCTGCTTAAACAATAGAGAGAAAAATGTCAAAACGCCCTATTAGTCAACATGCCCCATCCTATCTGTGAAGACAAGGTTGGGAGCCTTCCTTTTTGAGTCCAAGGAATGGGAAAGCAGAGCTACCTATCAGCTTAATGGCCTGTTTCCAAAAATTACCATCTTGTTTTTATGTGCATAGTAGTTAAAAAAAAAAAAAGACAAGTCCTATTCCTCCAACTATAACAGCAAGATTGCAGGTCTCGTAGCAGATGGAATGGCAGAAGCCACCTACACTGGGTAAGCCTCCAAATTACCACTGTCATCACTGATGGCACCGACTTTAAATACAGCCTCACTCTTCAGACAAGTGGATGTTCAGCAACATTCACAGTCAAACTGAGGACTCTTTTCGGGAGAAGAAAATCCCAAGAGACAGCTGCACAGTTCATAGCAAACAGTGTTTCTCAGATGCTAAACTGAATCTTAAGACAAAAAACAAAGTGTTGGAGCAGTCTCCATTCACTTCCAAAAAGGTATGTGCAGTGATGTGACTCCCGGCTTAAAACTCCAAGGACTTCTCATCCCACTTGGAAAAAACGTCCCAGTCTATATCCTGACCCACAGGGCTCCCTGGGATCTGCCTGCCCCCATAGCTCTTGGACCCCATTCCACATCACTCCCCATACCCCTCACTCCAGTTTCACTTTTGCTGTTCCTGGGACCTGCTGCTTGGGTTAGGGCCCTGGCAGGACGCAGGTGATGCAGTCAAAAAGGTATTTATAAAGACATGGGCAGAGGGAAAGGAACTAACAAGGAGGAGCGAGACACCAGGGACCGGCAGCAGCAAGGAGCCAAAAGCCCTTGGACTGAAAGACAAGGTGCAGGGAGCAGCGTTACAGGAACCTGGCAAGACTTGCAGCATAGAAGGCCACCTGGCCAGAACAAAAAAGCCACTGCCAAATCAGGGCCCAGCAGGAGTGCGCGAGGAGGAATACCCCAGCCTCTCTCTCCTCCTGCCCTCTGATCTGCTGTCAGCACCTCTCGTTGACTGAGCTAACTGGAAGTTGGCAAGATGGATGCCCAGGTGATACCGTCAAGGGGCGGAAGGACAGTGGGGCCAACCAGGAAACACCTGGCACACATGCAGAAGATGACTGGCCTCATAGCCTTACTGTTCCTTCTGACTGGAATTTTGCTGTTGGGCTTGGCCAGGCGGGCTCCCTGGACGAGCTCCGGATCTCATCTGAAATGCTGTCTCCTCACAAGGCCTTTCTGATTGCCCAATCCAGAGTGCCCACCCCCACAATCTCTCTTTATCACAAATCACTGTCTTACTTTCTTCGAATGGTTCTCACCGTCGGAAGTAATCTTATTCATTCATATTAGTCATTCACTAAATAACACCCAACAGATTTACCTGTGTATCTCCTTTCAGACTAGCTATAACCTCCAGAGGACCTTACTGATGGTGTTGGCCAATGCAGCTCTGGCCAGGATGGCCAGTGGCGTTCTACACTCTGTTAATCGCCCCCCAACCCCCCACCATGACATACAATACAGCCCTGTCCTCGGCTCCTAGGACAGTGCTGGACACAAGGCAGGCACTTGGTAAATGTTATTGAGTGGACTACACTTTTTTCCCAGCCCTTTCTATGTGCCAGGCACTGAGGCAGCTACACAAACAAAGATAGCTAATATTTATGGTGGCTTTTTTTTAGCACAGCCATCACAGATCTACTATGTTCCAGGAAGATATGGCTATGATCCCCATCTCACAGGTGGGGAACTGAGCCACAGAGAGATTAAGAGCCCAGGATTCAAACCCTGGTAGCCTGGCTCCAGAGTGGATATTCATAACTACTAACGCCACATTTACACTGCCTCGCTACAGATAAACGAGGCTTGTCTCTGACTTTACAGGCTTGCTAACTGGGAGAAGGCATAGACATATTCAACTACTGCGATGGAGAATGAAGTGCTACAGAGTATGAAAAGTGCTATAACCAACAAACCAAACCTGTTGCCATCGAGTTGATTCTGACTCATAGGGTTTCCAAGGAGTAGCTGGTGTATTGGAGCTGCTGACCTTTTGTTTAGCAGCTGAGCTCTTACCAGTACCACCAGGGCACTCCACTATAACCAAGATGGATGGGAATTAGCAGCGATCTAATCCAACATGGGAGTCCCTGGGTGGTGCAAACACTTAAGCACACAGCAGCTACTAACCGAAAGGTTGGAGGTTTGAATCCAGCCAGAGGTGCCTCATAAGAAAGGCTTACCAATCCACTTCCGAAAACTCACAGCCACTTAAAACCCTGTGGAGCACATTTCTACTCTGACACACCTGGGGTATGCTCAGGGCTTGGATGTGTCTTTTAATCCAACATGACTGTGTATCTACAGTGATAGTTTCAATGGATACGGATGATGGTGGAGTGGTATCAGGCCTTTTGTATAAGCCATTAACATCGACAGGAGCTGCTGTTACGATATCAGAGCAGGAGAGAAGAAACGTCATGCTCAGAAGTCTGAATGCCTCAAACTACATGCATCAAAATCGCCCAGCATTGTCTACCCTCGATTTACAGAGTCAATTTCAGCTGGCAACACACTACGCCTTTCTTTGCGAACAGCTGTTTCTAACTAGGCTATTTTGTTCTGCTATGTGGATGTCCAAAAATATATTTAAGGATCTGCCTTGGAAATAGGCAACAATCTGAATGTTCCAGTAACTTAATTTCAACATAAATGGGAACCCATTCAACACACCTTCAAAAAGGTGAAAGGGGCAATAGTTGGTGTTGTTAGGTGCCCTTGAGTCAGTTCCGACTCACAGTGACCCTATGCACAACAGAACAAAACACTGCCCGGTCCTGTGCCATCCTTACAATCGTTGTTATGCCTGAGCTCATTGTTGCACCCACTATGTCAATCCACCTCGTTGAGGGTCTTCCTCTTTCCCGCTGACCCAGTACTTTGCCAAGCATGATATCCTTCTCCAGAGACTGATCCCTCCTGACAACATGTCTAAAGCATGTAAGACACAGTCTTGCCATCCTTGCTTCTAAGGACCATTCTGGTTGTACTTCTTCCAAGACAGATTTGTTCATTCTTTTGGCAGTCCATGGTATATTCAATATTCTTCACCAACACTACAATTCAAAGGCGTCAATTCTTCTTCGGTCTTCCTTATTCATTGTCCAGCTTTCATATGCATATGATGCAATTGAAAATACCATGCCTTGGGTCAGGCGCTCCTTAGTCTTCAAGGTGACATCTTTGTTCTTCAACACTTTAAAGAGGCCCTTTGCAGCAGATTTACCCAATGCAATGCATCTTTTGATTTCTTGACTGCTGCTTCCATGGCTGTTGATTGTGGATCCAAGTAAAATGAAATCCTTGACAAGTTCAATCTTCTCTCCGTTTATCATGATGTTGCTCATTGGTCCAGTTGTGAGGATTTTTATTTTATGTTGAGGTACAATCCATACTGAAGGCTGTGGTCTTCGATCTTCATTAGTAAGTGCTTCAAGTCCTCTTCACCTTCAGCAAGCAAGGTTGTGTCATCTGCATAATGCAGGTTGTTAATGAGTCTTCCTCCAAACCTGATGCCCTGTTCTTCATACAATCCAGCTTCTAGGGTTATCTGCTCAGCATACAGATTGAATAGGTACGTTGAAAGAATACAACCTTGGCGCACACCATTCCTGACTTTAAACCATGTAGTATCCCCTTGTTCTGTCTGAATAACTGCCTCTCGATCGATGTAAAGGTTCCTCATGAGCACAATTAAGTGTTCTGGCATTGCCAATCCTTGCAATGTTATCCATAATTTGTTATGATCCACACAGTCAAATACCTTTGCACAGTCAATAAACCACAGGTAAACATCCTTCTGGTCATTCTCTGCTTTCAGCCAGGATCCATCTGACATCGGCAATGATATATATCCCTGGTTCCACATCCTATTCTGAAACTGGCCTGAATTTCTGGCAGTCCCCTGTCAATATACTGCTGCAGCTACTTTTGAATGATCTTCACCAAAATTCTGCTTGCGTGTGATATTAATGATATTGTTCTATAATTTCCACATTCGGTTGGATGACCTTTCTTGGGAATAGGCATAAATATGGATCTCTTCCAGTCAGTTGGCTAGGAAGCTGTCTTCCATATTTCTTGGCATAGACGAGTGAGTACCTCCGGTGTTGCATCTGTTTGTTGAAACATCTCAATTGATATTCCATCAATTCTTGGAGCCTTGTTTTTCGCCAATGCCTTCAGAGCAGCTTGGACTTCTTCCTTCAGTACCATCCATTCCCGATCATATGCTACCTCTTGAAATGGCTGAATATCAACTAATTCTTTTTGATATAATGACTCTGTATATTCCTTCCATCTTCTTTTGATACTTCTTGTGTCATTTAATATTTTCCCCATAGAATCCTTCACTATTGGAACTTGAGGCTTGAATTTTTTCTTCAGTTCCCTCAGCTTGAGAAACACCGAGCGTGTTCTTCCCTTTTGGTTTTCCATTTCCAGCTCTTTGCACATGTCATTATAATACTTTACTCTGTCTTCTTGAGACACCCTTTGAAATCTTTTGTTCAGTTCTTTTACTTCATCAATTCTTCCTTTTGCGTTAGCTGCTCGACGTTCGAGAGCAAGTTTCAGAGTCTCCTCTGACATCCATCTGGGTCTTTTGTTTCTTTCCTGTCTTTTCAATATCCTCTTGCTTTCTCCATGGATGATGTCCTTGATGTCATTCCAGAACTCGACTGGTCTTCAGTCACCAGTGTTCAATGTATCAAATCTATTCTTCAGATGGTCTCTAAATTCAGGTGGGATATACTCAAGGTCCTATTTTGGCTCTTGTGTACTTGCTCTGATTTTCTTCAGTTTCAGCTTGAACTTGCATATGAGCAATTGATGGTCTGTTTCACAGTCGGCCCCTGGCCTTGTTCTGACTGATGATATTGAGCTTTTCCATCGTCTCTTTCCACAGATGTAGTCAATTTGATTTCTCTGTGTTCCATCTGGCGAGGTCCACGTGTAGAGTCGCTGTTTATGTTGGTGAAAGAAGGTATTTGCAATGGAGAAGTCGTTGGTCTTGCAAAATTCTATCATTCATAAAGGTTGGTAGTAAGCCATTCCCGAGAGTCTTTGGTCACAACCAAAGAGGCAAGAGATTATTTCCAACCTTGTGTACGGGAAAAAAATTTCCACATGAGATCCATGCTTCAGTAGTTGTAAAATTGAAAAGAAAAACTGTACTTTGATGGCTCAATGCTAACAACTGAAGCAAGGCACACACAAATTTTTTACAAGGAAGTAAAAAAAAAAAAAGGTCCTGGATTTAGATGGCGTTCCAAGAGGAAATGGTTCCCTCTGGTGCCCCTGGCCAGGCTGCCTCCCAGAGTGCAGAGCAAAACCACTTACCAGGTCCTTCCAAGGGGGCCCAGAGGGGACTCAAACCTCTCTGCCACTGGCCTGACAGGGGGCCTTGGCTTCCACCATTAGCAACATTCCTTTGGATCTCTGGTCTTCGGGAGGCCCCCTGTGAAACGCCAGTCTTTGGGAGAAGAAATAATACCCCAGTAACGGCTAATTTCCCAGAAGAGCTACGAAGAGAGGCCACTAAGATGACAGGTGAGCACAGGCATCCTGGCTCTCAGTCTTAGCTTGGCCACTTACTAGCTGGGGACCCTGGGCAAGTTACTTCACCTTTCTGTGCCTCAGTTTTTACATCTGTGAAATGGAGAAAACAGCAGGCTTATTTTGAGTGAGTATGCAAACTGCCTGGTGGTGCAGAGGTTATGTGCTAAGCTGCTAACCAAAAGGTTGGCAGCTTGAACTGACCAGCCACTCTGCGAAAGAAAGATGTGGCAGTCTGTTTCCATAAAGATGACAGCCTCGGAAACCCTATGGGGGCAGTTCTACTGCTCTAGAGGGTCGCTGTGAGTTGGAATCAACTCGATGGCAATTTTTTTTTTTTTTTTTTACCCAAATGGCTGGCTCATTGCGACGGTATCTAAGCGCTGGTAAATAAGCAATAAAGCCCTTTAGAAAAGGAGTAGGAACACAGGTGGGATGGGAGGAAGAGCATAAAGGGAGGAAGGGGCACTGGGGGAGGAAGAGTGGGAGAGCAGGGGTGGACAGGGGAGATAAAGATCAACAGGGGAGAGAGGGCTGTTGAATGCCGAGATCACCCCTACTCCTTCCCTGCAGGAGCCAGTTCCAACAGCCTCACCAGCCTTGTCAGGCGTCTGTCTGTGTTCTAGTCACTGAGGCTTTCTCCCAGTCCCTCAAGGGCTCCTTCCCGCCTCGAGGCCCTCACCCATGCTGTTCCCTCTGCCCAAGTCGTCCTGTCCTTTCCCCCTCTGCACCAATTTCATGACTATTCCTCCTTCGGACCTCAGCTCCTTTCTCAGGGAAAGACCCCTCACTCAACTCTGAGGCTCTCAAGAGTTCCCTATAGTTCAATTACATGTTTATTTATTTGCTCAACATCTGTCTCCCTCTAGTCAGAAAATGAGTTGGAGAGTGTAGGGGATATGTCTCTCCTGAATCCCCAGATCAACAAATACCTGTGGAATAACTGAATAAGTGACGCTTAAGACCCGACGTCTTGCCTAGGGCTGGGCCTTGTCGGTGGTAAGTCAAAGAAAAGCAATTCTTCTCTGAATCCTAGATGATGATGTTAGCTGTGCTCAAGTCGGCCCCCAACTCACGGTGACCCCATGCACAATGGAGCAAAACGCTGCCCAGTTCTGGGCCATCCCCATGATCGGTTGTGGATCGAACTATTGTGATTCATAGGCCTTTCACTGGCTGATTTTTCAGAAGTAGATTGCCAGGCTTTTCTTCCTAGTCTGTCTTGGCCTGGAAGCACCATTAAAACCTGTTCAGCATCACAGCAACACACAAGCCTCCACTGACAGACGGCTGGTAGCTGAGTATAAGGTACAATGGCCAGGAATCGAACCACTGAACCATCAATGCCCCAAGGGGCCAGGAAGGCAACAGAAGTGGGTCTGAAGGTGCCTCGGGGAACCAGAGAGAGAGTGCACAGGCCCACCTGCAGGGAACAGCTGTGGCCAGCCGGCCAAGTAGAGGAATGTAGCCCGACATGGCAGACCTGATTTTTCAAGAGAAGCTGGAAATGTGGGTTTTTCTGCTGCTAACTGAAAGGCTGAAGGTTTGAGTCCACCCAGAGGCACCTGGGAAGAAAGGCCTGGCGATCTACTTGCAAAAATTCAGCCGCTGAACAGCCTATGGAGCACAGTTCTACTCTGACACACACACGGTGGCCATGAGTTGGAACCGACTCCACAACAACTGGTTGCCAATTTTTAAACACAGGCGACTGATTCCAAATGTTTTTCATTAAAATTATGGCTAAACAATCTTGTCCACAAACTGAAGTCCACCCACTGGCCCCCAGTCTGCAAGCCCTGGAACAGAGCTTCTAGTTGACAAAGTACCTTCACATCTATCATTTCATCCACAATAGCTCCCCACCCTGAAGTGGGCGTATTAACCCCATTTTAGAAAGGGGATAACACAGGCTCTGAGGAGGTACAGAGCATAGCAACTCAACGGCAATGGGTTTGGTTTTTCGTGATATACTACACACACACATATACACACACTGTAATGCCATAGTATTGTACTAGTATAACACTGTTGTTGTTACGCTGCCATCAAGTCAGTTCTGACTCATGGTGACCCCATGTACAACAGAATGGAACATTGCCTATTCCTGAGCCATCTTCATAATCACTGGTATGCATCAGTCCGTTGTTACGGCCACTGGGTATTCTGAGTGCCTTTCAACCTAGGGTGCTCATCTGGCAATATTCTATTGTGATCTACAGAGTTTTGTCTAATTTTCAGAAAGACTGCCAGGCCTTTCTTCCTAATCTGTCTTAGTCTGGGAGATCTATTGAAACCTGTCCACCATGGATGACCCTTTGGTATATCATATACTGGTGGCATAGCTTCTGGCGTTATAACAATATGTAAACCATCACAGTACAACAAACTGACAAATGGGTGGTGGAATATAATATTAGTACTATACTAATATATTTTTTTAATATTAGTACTAATACTATACTAATACAGTTGTCAAATTATTTTTTTAAATATATTTGTTATATTGTATTCTACTGCTTCTTCATGAATGCGTTACATAACCGATCTAGTGATGGGCGTACTAACCACTATGCTTCGTAAGTAACGCTGAGCATAAACATTATTCTGAAATATCTTCCACATTTGCAATGTGAAATGAACACAGCTGATTTATTTTGGTGACAAAGTTCCAGCTACTGCTGCTACTTCTATGGTTTGTTGCCTATGAATTATAACTGAATACAAGGACACATTTCTGTCAGAATTTTGTAGAAATAAAGAAGACCTATTTTTTTCCTTGTGCAAATTCATGATCACTCTGACAAACCCCCAGGGAGTAGGTGGACCCCACGTTATGAACCTCTGCTAGGGAGAGGGTCCAGGAATTCCCACTGCAGGGTCACTGGGGTGGCCTTGATTCCACACAGCCCAAGCCTGACTCTTCATCTCCTACATTCCACGAGAAACCCCAGCATCCTTCCAACAAAGTCCCTTTGGCCAATACAATCCTGTTTCCATTTCTACTATTTGCCATCAAAACACCATCACCAACACCGCCATATAACCTTTTCCTGTGCTTACTACATACCAACTGGGTGACGTTGTGTGTATTCACTCATGTCATCATCACAATAATCCCAGGGGGTAGATACTACCAGCACCCCCATTTTATAGATGAGGGAAGAGAAGTCTAGTAAAGGTCCGTAACTCTCCAACACTACAGCCCTGGTAGGCGGCCAAGCTGGGATTCTCCCCCAGGCGCACCTGGCTCCAAGGCCAGTGCCCTTAACTACTAAGCTACACTCCCCTCAGCAGTATAGAGAGCTTGAACCAGTGCACTCAGGCACAGTATGAACAGAAAATACACTGAGCCATTCACACACCTGACCAGAAAACCGATACACAGATATTAGACAGAATGTTCCTGCACTTTCAGGGCTCAGGATACATATGGCAGGTCAATGAAAGGTATCACCTATGGGTCTTCTTGGGTAACGTACCGGAACTATTAACAGAGTAGAAAAGAAATTGCAGAGGAATTCCAGAAGGAATGATTCCGATGGCCGCATCTTCCCATCTATATTAATCGTCTTTGGAACTTCAGGAATGAGGCTTATAGCGGCTTTGAAGAAAGCATCAGCTGTAAGGCAAAAGAGAAGTCCATGGATGAGATCCGGAAAATCCACAGTCTGCTTTCTTCTTCACAAAGCCTGGAGGCCAGTCCTGAGAATTACATGGAAGTCAGACCAAGGTGAGGGCCTGAAACGGCTGGCAGGTCTACAGCGGGGTTTCTGCAAACCGTAACACACACAGCACACACATGACACACACAACACACACACACAGCTTTAGAGACATCTAGTTCAGTCATAGTTCTAAAGATGCACTTGGGGAATAGGGATTTTTTTTGAAGCTATGTGAAATAATCTACAAAACTATAAGATTCCAAAGGGTAGAAAAAAGGAAGGAAAGGAGGACAGGGAAGGCAGGGACAAAGGGGAAAAGGGGGGGAGAGAGAGAGAGAGAAAGAAAGAGATGGAAGCAAGATAGAGGGAAGACGTGGGGGAGAAGATGGAGAGGGACAGACAGTTCTTTCTAGAACTGCCCAATGATTAACCATGAGAAAAAGCCTCAAGGACAAAACAAAAAACCATTGACCTCACAAATGAAAATTTAAACTACTCAAGGAGATCAAACGTCTTCATGGTCCAAGCGCAGCTCCACTCTGAAACGACTTCCAGTGATGCAAAGAGAACATTGGATTGGTTTACGGCATCTTGAATGAAAACAGGAACCCCAACCTGCACCCCAGAGGGGAGAATGCAACAACAAATCGCTACTTTGCTGAGAACAAAGCCTGACTTTAATAAGAAGAGTATGCCTCTGAAGCTGGATAGTGGTTTTCCACCTTCTCCTCTTTCCTCAAAGGGAAAAAAGCCATATTACGGAAAGATATTTCTCTCACAGCTTTCTGAATCAAGTGAGCTCTGCTCTGGCAGCTTCTTTACCAGGCTGTCTCCCAAACCCTGCACTCATACCCTTCTCACGTTCCCCTCAGTGCATTTATTAAGCATCAACTGTGAAGAGGGCGCTCTCCTGGGCACACAGGGACAAAAAGTGGAGGATATTTGACAATATGACTGTGGTAATGTGGCTGATGTAATCACACCAGTTAACACCTATTTGCTGCGCACCTGTTATGTACCTGGGTCTAAGGAACACCTGAAGTAGCTAACCTTGTTGTTGTTGGGGAGAAAGATATGAGATATGAGGGTTCAGGGAAAAGGCATTTAAATTGGTTCTGGTAGATAAACCCCGTAGAAAGAGTCAAAGGCTGTCAGGCCTTCCGTCTTTGCCACAAATAGTAATCAGTTGGGTTCCCTGGGTGGTGCAAACAATTAATGTGCTCAGCTGCTAACCAAAAGTTTGGAGGCTCAAGTCCACCAAGAAGTGCCTCGGAAGAAAGGTCTGGCAATCTACTTCCCAAAAATCAGCCACTGAAAATCCTACGGAGCACAGTTCTACTCTGACACACATGGGGTCACCATGAGTTGGAGCTGATTTGATGGCAACTGGTTTTTGGTTTATTTATGGAACCCTTAGGTGCTCCTGGGCCTTGTCTTTAAGTAGTTTATCTTAATCCTCAAGCAGTCCTGTGAGAAATGGAAAGTATGTCCATTCCCAGATGAGGACATGAGCTTGAAAGGGGAGTGGCCAGGTGGAAGTCAAGACAGAGCTAATTCAGACTCCACTGCCCCCATGTCATTTGTGTTTTTTAAAGGTAATGCAAATCTTAATTAGTCTCATCCCACCTGGAGCAAAAGAGAATGAAGAACACCAAAGACACAAGATAATTATGAGCCCAAGAGACAGAAAAGGCCACATAAATCAGAGACAAGAAGAACTAGATGGTGTCCAGCTACAGAAGATGACTGCCCTGACAGGGAACACAATAGAGAACCCCTGAGGGAGCAGAAGCAGTGGGATGCAGACCCCAAATTCTCGTAAAAAGACCAGACTTAATGGTCTACCGAGGCTAGAAGGACCCCGGAGGTCACGGTCCCCAGACCTTCTGTTAGCCCAAGACAGGAACCATTCCCAAGGTTAACTCTTCAGACAGGGATTGGACTGGACTATAAGACAGAAAATGATACTGGTGAGGAGTGAGCTTCTTGGCTCAAGTAGACACATGAGACTGTGGGCAGCTCCTGCCTGGAGGGGAGATGAGAAGGCAGAGGGGGACAGAAGCTGCCTGAGTGGACATGGAAATAGAGGGTGGAAAGAAGGAGCATGCTGTCTCATTGGGGGAGAGCAACTGAGTATACAGCAAGGTGTATATAAATTTTTGTATGAGAGACTGACTTGATTTGTAAACTTTCACTTAAAAAAAAGTAATGCAAACCACAACAGAGAAGGGGAGGTAAAGAAATGTCAGGACACCTAGGCGGGGGGACCTTTTTATAACCAAATACTAGGCGGGGCATGGAGAGGAAACTGGAGAAGGCAGAAGTAAGGCCAGGGAGACCAGTGAGGAGGCAGCAACAACATTCTGGAGAGACAGTGGGGAAAACACAGCAGCAGCAGCAATACCCGCTGCCATTGAGTCTATTCTGACTCACAATAACCCTATAGGACTGAGTAGAACTGTCCCATAGGGTTTCCAAGGAGCAGCTAGTGGATTCGAACTGCCAGCTTTGGGTTAGCAGCCTGAGCTCATAAGCACTGCATCACCAGGGATCCTAGCAGCAGCAATAACAGCCAAAGTTTGAGAGCTGACTGTGTGCCAGGCACTGTGCTAAGATCCTGACAGAGTTCATCCTCTATCCAATAGTCATGACAACCCTACAAGGGCCTGTTTTCCCATTTTACATCTAAAAACTGAACAGAGAGGAGCAGGACTCAGGACAAGTCAGCCTCAAGGCTCAAACTCTCCACTGCTCTCAGTGCTGCCCCTCTGTGCAATGAGTCCTGGCAAAGCCAAGAGAAAAAGGGACCCTTACTTCCTAAGGAGTTTTGTGTTCTTTTGTGAAAGTTGCATTTCCCTCTTCGCTTGGACTGCTGGGAACCTCAGAGCTAGTTTTCCTCTTAGGGTGGAAAAGCTTACCTCAGCTTACATTTCTGATCTCATTCTCCCCTGCTTTACCATTGAATTTTGTGCTTATGAGTTTTGGTTTCAACATGGCGAGAGCTTTTTTTTTTTTTAAACATTTTTTTTAAAAACTATGGTAAATATATAGGTAACAAAACATTTGCCATTTCTACAGCCACATGAAGAGCTTTTTCATGTAAATGTCACCTTAAATTAATTTGGGAAGCAGGCGGGGTAGAAATAGTTCGGTACATGCACCATGGGTCACAGTGACTCTGGGTGGGCCACACTGACCACCTCCCTCCCCAGGCCCCCAAAGTGGATTTCCTTACTCTCTCCCTCCACACACTCTAAAGAAAGGCACAGCCTCAGCTAGGCTTTAAGGGAGAGAGTCTAGTGAGCATTACAGCGTTAACAGCCCCCCACCCCATACTTCAAGCAAAGGGCATCAGTTCTGCTTTCTGTAGCTGGCCACCCCCTTTAGAATCAGACAAAAGGGAAGCTCAAACGATGAACTGAACCTACCCCCGACACCACCCCTTGGAGCATGGGCAGGAGCTGTCGCCACGCCTCTGCTGACAGGGCTTTTCTGGGAAAACATTAAGTATGTCAGAAAACAAAGTAAAGAGCTTTTCTCAGTGGGAACTCAAATTCTGCTCAGAGCAACTCCAAAGACCATTTATTTCCTCTATCCAAGTGGTCCTGAAAATACGCCTATTATTGTGCCTTGTTAAGAGGGAGCAACTTTGCCCCTGGTGCTCTGCTCTGCTCCGCTCCTCACAATCACTTAGCCCAGGTCTCATTCTGAAGGACAGGGCAAAAGGCAGCAGTTATCTAAGGGTGGGGGTATGGAGCACTCCAAAGCAGATTTTTCATTTCTATCCTGAGAAGACTTGACACTGATAGAAAACATTGTCTGGGAGACTTCTCGATTTTATCTTAACAATTAGACCTCAAATCCTACTGTGCATGAAATCTGTTCTTCCTCACAGTTTTAGAGCTCAGAATAACCATGTCAACATCATATAATACTTTATTTTGTAGCTATTAGAAGCCAGGGAAGACAATTCAAGATAAAAGGGATTAGATATGTTTAAAAAAAAAGACCTATAGAAAAAAGGAGTAATCAGATTCCAACTCATAACAAATATTATTCCTGTTCCATGGTGGAAAGAAAAAAGTAGCAAGTATAGGAACTGGCTTCTTCTCCTTCCTATGCCTTCCTCCATTTAAATCTCCTAAGGTTTCATGGGGGCAACCAGGTTTCTTTTCTATATTCCATCTTTAAAAAAAAAAAGGACAAAAGTTCTGTGGTAAATATATTCACAACAACCAAAAAAGAACACCTACTGAGACTGCTTATGTATAACCAAATACCTCATGGGATTTGGTTTCTTGGTGTGGTGGTTTAGGGTTATGGTTTCATGGGCCATTGCAGTTAACTGCCCTAATACCACCTTTAGTGCTTCTGTTCTACCTCCTAGTTTGCTGTGTAGTGCCTGGGGTCTTAAAAGCTTGCAAGCTGCCATTCAAGGCACAACAATTGGTCTCTATTCACCTGAAGCAAGAGATGAAGAAGAGTCAGGGATCAGAGGAGGTAATGGAATGTGTGGCCAATTGTCTCCATGAACAACTGTCTCTTTTGCCATGAGACCAAAAGAACTGAATGGTGCCTGGCTACCATTACTGAAAGTTTTAATCAAAGATTCTATAGAATAATCCTTATTAAAAGGGGGAAAAATGGAGTACAGAACTGCAACTTCTCGTCGAATGTAGACTTTCTGGAGCCATGAACACTGGCTGAATGAACCCCCAATACAACTGCCCTGAGATAATCTTTAAACCTTAAGCCAAAAATATCCTCTGAAGTCTTCTTAAAACCAAACAATAGTTTAACTTAACTAGTAAAGAATGCCTGCCTTGAGCATTATGCTCTTTTAAGATCTATCTATATGGGATCAGGAAGCCCTGGTGGTATAGTGGTTAAGTGCTACAGCTGCTAACCAAAGAGCTGGCAGTTCAAATCCGCCAGGCGCTCCTTGGAAACTCTATAGGGCAGTTCTACTCTGTCCTATAGGGTCGCTATGAGTTGGAATCGATTTGATGGCACTGGGTATACGGGATCAAACTGACAACAGCAACTCAAAAGATTAGATAGGAACCTTAGGGGGCAGTGAGTTTATGTCAATGGGGGAAGAACAACTTGGAAAAGGAGGGTGAGAACGGTTGCACAGCTTGAAGAATGTAATTAATGTCACTAAATTGTGCGTGTAGAAACTGTTGAACTGGTATTATGTTCCGCTGTGTATATTCTCAACAACAACAACAAAGACTCAGGCCTGACTGACCCCAACCCAGAGTTCATTCTGTTTTAGATCCCTCATTCTTGGAGCAGGGGTCTCTTTTCAGAGCAGCACTCTGTGCAGTGGGCCAACATGTCCTTCAGCACTGCTGGGTTCTGGGCAGAACAAACACAGCCACAGATCAGCCACAGACAATGGTTAGAAAGCCCTATAAAACAAAAAAATCATACACGTGAGGAACGTGCTTCTTAGGTCAATCAAATACAGGAGATCAAACAGGCAGCTCCTGTCCAAAAGCAGGATGAGAAGGCAGGAAGTGGGCGAAAGGACACAGGGAACCTGGGGTAGAAAGGGGGAGTGTGCTGTCACATTGCAGGGACTGCAGCCAATGTCACAAAACAATATGTGTATAAATCTTTCAATAAGAAATTTTTTTTAAGTTTTTTCTATAGTAATTTTTTTTAGCAATACCCAGGCAATATAGGTTTGTTGCAGAACTTTCAATCACCGAGTGTACAAAATAGTCAAGTATGGCCGTAAGGTTGTGTGGGACAAAGAACGTAGTTTGGCCTTTCGATTCTGGTTTCTGAAAGTAACCCAGGCAATCAAGGTGCCTTTGTTTTATGCAATTAGGGTCTACACAGGCCCCATACCTGGCTAACTTCAGAAATGGAGGGGAGCCTGATGCAGTCATACATATTCATTGAGGTATCCATGACTAGGGGACCTGGCACCTTGGAGCTCTCTCTCTGGTGCTTCCTGGACCAGTGAGAACATTCACACTCAAGAAGGTGTGACACATCCTGGGGACAATGAAGGCCCCATGCTGGGAACTCACTCAGATCTTGCCTTATGTGTCCTTACGCTCGTATCCTTTCTGGTTATAATATATGGGTTAACTGTTAAGTATGGGTAACAGTCTCCATGAATTTTGTGAGCTGTTACAAAAGAGAATTAAAGAACCCACAGGGGCAAGGAGCCAGCAGGGGCTGGAGGCAGAGTGTCAATTTGGGTAGACCCAGCTCTGGGTGGCTGGGTAACAGAGAAAGGCTGGGTGATAGTGAAAGAATAGAGTCCTTCTAGTTTGAGACCTAGTTCCAGGGGACTAAAGAAAGAGAGAGAGAGGTGCCAGCTGATCTGAAGTACAGGGAGTTGTGCAGACTCCTGAGCCTAGGGCTGCTCCCTGATGACCTGGCCTCAGGTACCCAGGGATGCTTTGACTTGGCTCAGGATAGCAACGGATGAGATCTGATCTAACTCTGGGTGGTTAGGGTCAGAGAGAGGAAATGCCACGGAAGTGGCTGGCGACAAGGAGTGGAAATGTGGGAAGGTGAGGTCTGGATTCACTTCCTGATGGGAACTAGATTCATGCTGATTCTCACCACAAAGTTAGTGATAAAGGTGGGGTTTGCCCACCCTATCCCTTCTGTAGTGAACTCCACACAAGTAAATAGCCAGCCAGACAGTCAAACAGAGTTTCTGAGGGGTGGTTGTTATTGTTGTTAACTGTCGTCAAATCAGCCCTCAACTCATGAAGATTCCATGTGTTACTCCATAGAGTTTTCTTGGCTGTAACTGTTATGGAAACAGATCAGGCCTTTCTTCCGTGGCACCAGCAGGTGGGTTTTCTGAGGGGTATCTCTTTCATTTTTTACCAGGAGGAGGGGGATGGGGAAGAAGGTCATATACCACTGTGGACTGCGCTAGGGGAAGTCCACCCTCCTCGGTGCCTCACTAGCATCAGGCGTGACCCTAAGCTGAGGTGTGGTGCACACCTTTAGGATTCAGCTCTGCCCTATACAATATATGTGCCAGGAAAGTTGTGTGACTGGCCCCTCCATGAAGTGAGCTGTACCTCAGGGTTTGAGCTCCCTAGACAGCTCCACTTCAAGGATTCTTCTTCCCGAGGCTTTAGAAGGTTCCACACTGTGCTCCGTGGCCTCCTTGTGCTCCTGCATACAACCCAGGGCTGGTGCTCTCTTCCGAGCACATCCACCTGAACAGCCCGCTGGAACCTCTTTTGCATACTGAGGCTCCACATACAGCTCTGTCTGAACAACTGGGTTCCGTGTTCTAAGAGACTAAAATACCAGTCAAGTGGACAACTGTCAGGAAGCTTGAAAATGCTCGGAAATAAGAAGCAGGTTGCTCATTGTCTGCGAGAACAAAATACTGGAAAGAGCCCAGATATCTTTCAAAAGAGGTTTGGGTGGGGAAAAACGCAAAGAGGAGGTGGGGAAATAAATTAAAGCACTTCTAAGAAATAAAGAAATAGAAGACACAACTATTACAAAGAATAAGGTGAGTCTGCACAAATGGACACGGCACGGGGGGTGGTGGTGGCAGCAGGCAGAAGCGAAGGGAGAAAGACCAAGGTTTGCTGGTAAGTGAAAAAAGCAAACTGAAAAACATTGTGGAAGGTACAATCTCATTTCAGGGGAAAAAAATAAAAAGTACATTTGAGAATATATGGATAGATGTGGAGAGAGGGAGAGGCAGAGAGGGCATATGAGAATGAACGAAAAATAGATATGTACCTCAAAAAAAAAAAAAAGCAGATCTGGTGCCACACTGGTTAAACCCCTAACTGCTAGCCAAAAGGTTGGCGGTTTGAACCCACCCAGCAGCTCTGCAGGAGAAAGACCTGGTGATCGGCTTCTGTAAGATCACAGCCTAGGAAACCCTATGGGGCAGTTCCACTCTATCACATGGAGTCGCTATGAGTCAGAAATTGACTCAATGGCACACAACATCTCAAAAAAAAAAAAAATCCAAAACTGTTTACAGTGGGTTTTTTTTAGGGGGGAAGGGGACCAAAGAGATAGAATACATTACTGGGAACTTTTATTTTGGTGCTTTTTACTTTTCTAGGTTCTACATTTCGGTTTTGTTGGAATTTTTTCAAATAAGCATGCACTATTTTTGTAACAAAATTAAGATGTAAAATAACGCACAGATTGTCAATTCTTTAACACGGACAGGACGGTATCCCCAAACAGCCTCCGTACACAGTAAAAGTCAGCTAGGTGGAACAGTGACCTCCAAGGGAGTTCATCTTTTTGTGTCCTTGGCTTTGGCAACACAGAACATGATTCACTGCATGACTCATAAGAGATAGCCAAGAAGGGATAACATAGACCGCCTTCGGAGATGGTGTGTTGTTTTTTAAATAATGCATTAGGTCAGTGCTAGTGGAAATCTTTACTACTTGTCAGAGTCATAACCTCCCAGGGCTAGGCAAGACCTACAAGGTAATTCACTCCACTCCCAGACCTTCAGTCCATCACATACCCTGTGGCCCCCCAACCAACTCAGACAGACAGCTATTCTATTCCAGGATTCCTAAGAAAGGAAATATCACCATTGCTTAAGACAAAATGCTTCAAAGGGTTGAAGGCTCCCCGCACTTCAGCGTACTTTCTTAAAGAAGGGTTCTGGCTACAAGAATTATTCCCACTCTCCCAAAGTCTATAAGCCCCATTGATAAACATGTTTACTAGTCCAAGAAATTTCCCATCACTATAAGCTAACCTAAAGGTCAGCAGTTCAAACTCACCAGCTGCTCCATAGGAGAACAATATGGCAGCCTGCTTCCATAAAGATTACAGCCTTGGAAACCCTATGGGGCAGTTCTACTCTGTCCTATAGGGTCACTATGAGTCGGAATCAGCTCAATGGCAACGGGTCAGCTTTGGCTTGGATTGACAATTTTGATTTGATGGAAACTACTGTATAAAATCCAACATTAGGACATATGCTACTACTGCAGACTTTTGTCTGCAATTAAGATGTGCTATCATCAAGAGACGGTATGCTTTTGGGTCAAGACTCATGGTCCAAACGGCCAAGTTAGCCACAGGCAAGCTATCATAGAGATTTAATACTATTTATGACTAAATTGTTTTTGTAATAGAACTTGTTATTACAACGGTTAAGTTTGAGGATTTAAGGGCTATTCATTCAGTTATATGTATGTAGAGCAAGACTTAAAGAAACATGAACCCAGGGACAATTAAATACCTTATTCATTAAGCCTTAATTGTTACCAATGACAGCTTAATCTAAACTAGATTTTACCACCTGGTTTATGCATAATCCCCTTTAAATTCACTCCAAATATTCATACTTAATGTGAAAAGTCCACTCAGCACACAGTAATTACTTCTCCGTTTCAGCAGTATCAGCAGGTTGTTGTTGCTCGGTGCCACCAAAGTTGATTCTGACTCATAGGGACCCCATGCACAACAAAACGAAACACTGCCCGGTCCTGCTTTGTTTCTGCCCATTTTTGCAGCCACTGTGTCAATCCATCTCGTTGAGGGTCTTCCTCTTTTTCGCTGACCCTCTACTGTACCAAACATGATGTCCTTCTCCAGGGACTGGTCCTTCCTGATTACATGTCCTCACTTCTAAGGAACATTCTTGCTGTACTTCTTCCAAGACAGATTTGTTCATTCTTCTGACAGTCCTTGGTATATTCACCATTCTTTGCCAACACCATAATTCCAATGCATCAATTCTTCAGTCTTCCTTATTAATTGTCCAGCTCCGTGTGTGAATATTCAGGTCTCTCGTGAATATTAGCCTGGGATTTCCCTAAGCAGAAAGCATCAACAGGGCTCTTCAATCTTTGAATTGTCAGGGGCTCTCTTGCTGAGCCAAGCACACTCAATCCACATGCAACCAAACGTTTATCTCTGGGAATGAGGAAAACATACCTTTTTCCTCATCCTTGCAGTAGTTCACGTGAGGTTGTGAAGGTCCTTCTGTAAATAGTAGCCTGGGATCTACCTAAACAGAAAGCGTTAGGTTTTCTTTACGTTAATTCTGGCTCTCTGCTTCCTAAACAAGTTTATTTAATGTCAAGTCTATAATAACTGGTCTCAGAACAACCATACTCACCGAGGATTAGAAATAAAACTTTGTATGAGGATTTGGAGTCCTTGGGTGGTACAAATGGCTAACACGCTCAGCTGCTAACCAAAAGGTTGGAGGTTAGAGTCCACGCAGAGGCACCTCAGAAGGCCCGATGATCTACTTCCAAAAGGCCACAGCCTTGGAAACCCTATGGAGCACAGTCCTACTTCTGCACGCGTGGGGTTGCCATAAGCCGGAATCGACTGGACAGTGTAACAACAAGACAGCTGAGAAGCATATGACCAAACGCAAATAAACAATTTGCAAGTCCTCTGTTTCTCCTAAATACTCCGGGGTGATGGGTGGCTTTACACCAAATTCCCAGTCTGCAGGCAGCACCAGTGTACACAAAGGGGCAGAGCCTGGAGCCTCTGGCAATGAGGCACCATTAGCATCCCATGTGGCCCACCTGAGGGTTCAACAGGAGCTTACCTATCAGGTTGGAACCAGCCCTGGCAAAGCCATAGCCTGATAAAGGCAGAGAAAAAAAATGAGTTATGGCGGAAGATGTTTTATAAACAGTTGAAAGGGAGGAAGTTTAGGGAGGCAAACAAAAGTGGCCCATTTCCACGCGCTTCATTTAATTTATATTTAGCTTTCCCCTTCTCGGTAATTGAATGCATTATTTATTTTGGCCAGCAAGTGCTGTGTGTGGCTTTAAGAACAATAATAGGCTTTTAAGGTCTAGCGCCGCAACATTTAAAGACTCAAATAAAAATCATCAGATAAATTATTCAACACAAAGTAGACGCCACATTCCTGCTCCCCTGCGGTACCTTAAAGGGAGTGACAAGGCGGACGAGGAGCCCAGACTTCTAACACCGAGGGCGCCGTCTTTAACAGCCTCTTTGCACAGCGCACCCTTGCGCAGTGTATGGGGCTGTGCTCATACTGCTCGCCCTCAGTGTGGACCGAGGGCAGCACAGTGCTGCACAACACGAAGAAAGCCACATGTGACCAGCCCAGATGGGGTAGTGCCGGTCAGGGCTCACACCTGGTCTGGCTTGCATGCATTGAACTGTGTCCCCCAAAATATATGTGCCAACTTGGCTAGGCCATGATGCCCAGTATTGTCATCTGATGTGACTTTCCCATGTGTTGTAAATCCTACTGCTATCATGTTAATGAGGCAGGATTAGAGGCAGTCATGTTAATGAGGCAGGACTCAATCTATAAAATTAGGTTGTGTCTTAAGTCAATCGCTTTAGAGATATAAAACAGAGAAGGAAGCAGGGAGACAGGAGGACCTCATTACTACCAAGCAAGAACAGCCAGGAGGAGCATGAGTTCTTTGGACTGGGGGTCCCTGTGCTGGGATGCTCCTAGACCAGGGAAGATTGATGACAAGGACCTTCCCCCAGAACTGACAGAGAAAGCCTTCCTCTAGAGCCCGGCACCCTGAATTTGGACTTCTAGCCTCCCAGGCTGTGAGAGAATAAACTTGTGTTTGATAAAGCCATCCACTGGTGATATTTGTTACAGCAGCACCAGATGACTAAGACACTGGCTTAGCCCTGAAAGAGATTTCAGACAGTGATGCTCGGATTTTCTCTACAGCAGAGGGCTGTCTGGCTGGAAGGGGAGGTGTGTAGCTGCATTCTGCATTAACGTTTGACATGAGCTGGCAAGTGTCCTTATTAGAGAAAGAGGGTGGTGGTGGTGGTGGGATTCTAGGGTGGTGCGTGTGCCCAAAGCCCTGTCCAGGTGCCACTGCTCATTTGGAAGCTCCTTGGTAAATACCAGCATCTCAGGCGATAGAAGACACAGCTGCTGAGGCAGTGCAGGCGTCGGAGGTGATGAGGTGCAGCTCCTCCACATGGCGCTGGCTTGGTGGGCCCGGACGCTTGGGTGAGGGGAGGGTTGAGACCCTCGAATGAAAGCTGAGGAGACTGACAGGGGTGCTGCCAGGATGGAAATGCCCCCACTCAGCTGTGTCTGCACTGGTACTGCCAAGGAGGCCCAGTGGGAGTGAGAAGTCTTAGCAGCCTTGGGTATATGCCAGCAGTTGTTTGTCAGCTGCTATCGAGTAGCTCCCCGACTCATGGCGACCCATGCACAGGAGACTCAAACACTGCCCAGTCCTGTGCCGTCCCTGCGATGGCCTGTAGGTCAGACCTTTGTGAGCCACAGGGTTTTCACTGGCTGATTTTCAGAAGTAGATTACCAGGCTTTTCTTCCTAGTCCATTTTAGCTTGGAAGCTCTGCTGAAACCTGTTCAGTATCATAACAACATGTAAGCCTCCACTGACAGATGGGCGGTGGCTGTGCTTGAAGCGCACTGGCTGAGAATCAAACCCGGGCCTCCCACATGGAAGGTGAGAATTTTACCAATAAACCGCCACTGCCCTCGTGTCCCAGAAGAAAGGACAGTAAAAGCCCAGCAGTTTCCTCCAGAGAGTGTGGCCTGCTGCAGCCTGGGCTGGTTTATTATTTTCTGAACGCAGCTGATACTTCCTGTTTTCTCTGCCTAGAAATGCCCTCCCTCTGCTTTTGCCCTGACTTTATGACACGTTTTAGGTCTCAACTTCCATGTCAGATAATTTGGTGGTAGTGGGGGTGGGGGGCTTCCATCAAAAATGGTGACTGAGTTTTCAAGTGGGTAATCCCTACTGCAGCCCTTTCCTCTACAATGCCTATCTTCCTATTCCTGAACGCAGCACTGTCAACTTCTGTCATGCAACATTGGGGTATTTATCTTGTGAGGTTACTAAAAATGGTTCAATATTCAAGTCTGCAGAGATGTACCTTTGCATGCTATTTATGCACATAGTTTAGAGTGGATTCAGTCATCCTGATAACGTCACTCACTTGCACTTTGATGGGTATACCTGAGGAAGAGAGGGAGGGGAGGACCAGCAGCTAACATGCTGGAGATTGCACAGCAACCAGGGCCATGAGGGGACCTCTCGGGGGTGTGCTCCAATGATAAAATAAAATATAGCAGGGAGGGTGCAATGCCAGCTCATCCGGAGTGGCATCAAGACGTGTGTGCAAGCCTTCATTAATTCGTAAAACATCTCTGGAGTCCCTACACTGTGTAAGACAGCAAGGCACACACATTAGACAACGTGAGCGAGAACACATCTTTCTTTACTATAAAGGGATCTGATCTCTCAAAAATCATTCCAACGGGGTGGACTCCTTCTAAGGGTCAAAAACCAGTAATTCTATTCTGATCTCAACAGTGAGTTCTGCCCACAAACACAATGGTTAAAGAAAGCCAGGAAGGGACACAGATTTCTCCACTGTGGAATAAAATAGACTAACATGCCAAATAAATCAAGTTTAGAACCTGCTCCCCCATTTCGGGTGGAATGTCCACTAAGTCAGCAGGTCAACGTTCTACAAAGGCTATTGCAAAAAAAAAGTGCTAGGCATTTCACTAATCTTTCTTATTTTTTTTGAGGAGGCCAGTGGATGTCTACACTCTGGATTCAGACAAAGGAAACTGCAGAACTGATAAGGGTTAGGAAACCAACAAAGAAACGGCCCTCCTCAAATAGTTCTTGGAAGCAGCAAATCTTTGGTGAGGTGGGAGTCTTGACTTAGCTTGAGAATTTTTGTTTTGCCTCTTTAAAAAAAAAATAGTATGAAGCACTGGTAGTGGATCCAGTCATAAACTCACCCAGGATCTACAACATTCAAGGTCATGGTCCTGAGCTTATCAAGCTGGGAAAGGCACATGAAGGCTTTCGGAGCCTCCAGTCACAGTTCACAGCTCTGGCACCTGATGCTCAGAATCTGTTCCTAATGTTACAGGTGAGACCAAACTCAGGCGTTTCCACCCAGTGGGAACCTGCTGTTCCTGAGCTTTCAAACAGGAAACCAGCTGACGAGAAGATTTAAAAATATCTAACATCCAAGGAAGCGACTTCTGATTTCATTTGGAAAGTCAACAGGTTTTTGGTGGTGGCTGTTAATTTTTGTTTCATTATTTTGTTTCTTGCTAACCCATCATTTTTATCAAAACAGGCATTAGGAGAAAGTTCCATGTTTCCTAACACATGATGAGGACAGGTGCCTGCTTTTGTGGGGCTTACATTACTAGTTGAGGGGGGGAGGGTACCAGAAAATAAAAAAACAGTTGCCGTCGATTACAACTCATAAGCAAGCAAGCAAGCAAACAAACACAAGTAAGAGAACATCAGATGACGGTGACTGCTATGGCGATAGTAAGGACGATGCACAGAGCATGGTGGGCTGGGGAAGTACTGGCTACTTCAGCTAAAGCAGTTAGCACCTCAAGAGGTGAGGCTTGATTCTCATCACCTGCCTGGTAATTAAAAAAAAAAAAAAAAATCTGGGAAGATCATTCTAGAAAGAGTAAACATCAAGTGCAAAGGCCCTGGGTTAGGAAAGAGCTTAGCATGTTCCAAGAACAGAAAACAGCCTGTGTGGCTGACGCATAGCCCAAGATGAAGCCAGAAGGCAGCCAGGCACCAGATCTGATGGGGACCCTTGAGGCAAGGCATTTGGTCTTACTACAAATGTACTGGGAAACCACTGGAGTCCCCATAAGTTGAAAGCAAAACCAAGAAGAGTCTGGAAAGGCTTTTGGATAACAATACTTGAAGACTTTGGTGACCAGAGCTTCCCCAGACCAGTTGGGATACCAATGATGGTGAGAACTGCCAGGGCAAGAGTTAAAAAATGAAAAAGGATCACTTTCCAACTGGAAAGAGTCAGGCAGCAGGTGGCAGTGCTAATCCAGGCATAATCCCTGATGTTGGGTAGGAGAAGTGAAGGTGGGGGAAGAACCATCACTGAAAACATCGATCGACCTCACACAGGGCTACAGAAATCCCCAAAGTATGCAGTTAAGCTTTCCTACTGTCTGCTTTCTAGAACCCCAATCTCAGTGCTGAGAGTATGGATCCGAGTCAGATGGCTCAGGGGCCGAGTGCTGCTGGCTCAGTCATTCACGAGTGGACCTACCTCAGACAAGCTCCCTACCTGTCCCTGCCTCCATTTTCTCAACTGCGAAATGAGGCATCAATCACAGGACTGATCCCATGTGACTACTGGAAGGAATAAGTGAGACTGTGTGCAAAGGGCTTGCCCCATGGCAAACGCTCAATAAATGTCGCAGGATTTCTTTTACTCTTTGTGTA
Source organism: Loxodonta africana (assembly GCF_030014295.1). NCBI lineage: Eukaryota > Metazoa > Chordata > Mammalia > Proboscidea > Elephantidae > Loxodonta > Loxodonta africana. The sequence goes on along the minus strand of NC_087353.1, from coordinate 75,634,880 downwards.
ATGGCCTGCTGGAAGTGTGCCCTGCAGCCAACTTGCCAGGACTCTGACCATGTGCCCGTGGCACACTTGGTTCCAGTAGGTGACAAGTCTATCCTAGAGCAAACACTTGGAGCACTCCGCCTGAGCACTTTCCCTTGACTCCAGTGAGAAGCAGACCAGAAAAGCCAGGAAGTCAACGCCCCCAGAAGCAGTTCTCAGCCATCAACAGACTGCAGTAAAGGGTAAATATAAATAACCGAGCTTCTGCCCCTCGGGTGGGTTAACATCAAGGCATGTTTGACAGCATCTCCCAGAGGTCCTGGGGGGGAATGAACCTTAGCTGCCCACAGCAGTAACCTGCCCATTGATGCATCCATTATTGGCTTCCTTCCCTCCCTGTTTTACCTCCCCATCACCCTGCTGACACCCCCTGGGGTCGCCTAGAAAATAAACTCCTTCCACTCATCCTTGCCTCAGGCTCTGCTTCTCTGCCTGGTACAGAAAGATCAATCCTGAGCAGAACTGTTTGTAACAGCAAGCTGTAGGGTATTTGCTCTACACAGATCAGATTCTACTTGTGTGTCTCCGGGGTTTCAAGCAAACATCAACACCAACAAAAAAAACTCAAATGAAAATAAACATGCATCTCCTGTGATTAAGCAGTCCGAACTTTCGAAATCTTCTACACATACTCAGCCCAGGATGTCTGAGCTGCCTGACCTGGGCAGTCTGAGGTAGACTTAAGAAGGTTCTTACAGGAAAATTAAATATCTATGCTCTACAACCTTTCTCTGAGATCTGCCTTCACAAATGTGCATATGTCCAATGTGCTTCCTACGAGAGGAACAGATTTAAAACTCATCATTTATCACTTTTTTTCTTTTGTCCTCGAAAGAAACTCTCTTCTCTACACACACACGCGCGCGCAGGGTTGGGTTTCCTAAACAAGCGAGTGCCCGCCCACCAAGAGAGAATGACGGGCTTACCTTGGGAAAGGCACTGGTTGGCCAAGGCGACCTGACCAGAATGCAGGTAGAGATTGAGCCTCGTGAAGATTCCCACCAGGGAGGGAATGGTAATGAAGCAGTAGGCAACGCAGGCCTAGAAGAGAGGGGAGAGCCCCAGCAGGTTAAATCTGCAATGCCAGTGGTCTAGATTAATACTACTGCTTGCATCCATCCCGTATTTTCAAGTAAAAACACTTAAACCAGTTAATCCCCCATTTTGAGCCCCAATGGGTTCCCTCTTGCCTCTGCTGTACCTGACGACATTTGGGAGGACGGGGAAGGGTCATGGTATATGAAAAAAAAAATCCTCATCCGTCAATGGGGGAAGTAGGTAACATCTCATGTTGATAAAGTAAGTAACATTTGTTTAAACCAATTACTTATAAATACGGAGAGAATTAAAAGAAAAAATTGCTAAAAAACCCTTGAGGGAACTGACCGAGGATGTGGGAATGAGGTGAGAAAGGGCAGGGCTGGGATGCTTATTTTTAACTGTTATCTTTTTGGTACAGCTTCATTTTTAAAATCATGGGCATGTATTGCTTTGATAAAATTCTATGTAGGGTACTCAACAAGCTGAATTTTTCTCCCCCCAAACTTGTACATGACTCTCATCAAGAGGAAGAAAGGCATTAAAAAAAACCCATTGCCATCAAGCCAATTCTGACTCACAGTAAACCTACAGGACAGAGTAAAACGGCCCCATAGGGTTTGCAAGGAGTGGAATTTGAACTGCCAGCTTTTGCACTAGCAGCTGAGCTCTTAACCATTTGCCACCAGTGCTCCACAAAAAAAAAAAAAAAAAGGCACTAGGCCTTCCAAATTACAGGCCAAAGTTATGGACATAACTCAGCCAGCATACACAAATACAAATCTACCTCTCCACCTCCTCATAACACATATTAAAATTCAGATTCATCTGGTGGTTTCTTTTAAAAACATGAAGGATGTTGATTAGCCCACAGATACTCAAGGGAATTTTAATCTGAAAAAGCAATCTTAAACCACCCTTATCATGACACACTTGTTTTTTTCTCGGAATAGCAATTTAGTAACCTGAACACTAAACTACTCACTGAAGTTCAAAGCCTGAGAGTTTGTATCTTTAGAACGTACCCGAACAAAAGCAGCTGTCTTTCTGGAATGATTTCCTTTCATTACTTTTCTCGTTTCCATGGCCAACCGGTTCACACTCTGGATTTGTTAACAAATAAAATGACAATGAAATGATGGCTGACACAGGTTAACATATTCCACAGAGATCTGGACATTAACTACATACAAGGCGATGCGGACAATCTGGCTGGGGCCAGGACTGGTTAGCACCGAACCCTGCAGTGCCAAAGAAGCCATTGGGCCTGATTCCATCTCAGCTTATGCAAACACCTCCAGGAAAGGTGAACAAAAGGCACTCAAGGAGTCAGTCATGCCTATCAACCAACATTAAAAATGACCATTTTCTGGTTTAAGGAGTAGCCAAGGTTCACTTATTCTATTTTCAGAAATCCTACACACTAAGCTTAGAGATCTGAAAAGAAACATCCAAATCTGAGAGCAGAGCCATTTAGTTATGCAATAGGAACAAGAACAAGAAGAGGATTAACAGTAACAACAACGTCTAGAAGGTACTAGGTGCTGCTCCGAGAGCTGCACATTCCCCAGCTCATGTAACCCTCACAACCCTGCCAAGTGGGTAGTCCCACTTCCCTCATTTTACAGACGAGGCCTCTGCATACAGGTCTTAGGGTCAGTGATGCTAAGGCACCTGATAATCAACAAACAAATACATTAAAAAGGCTGTTTCTCCTAAATTTACACGAAGCAACTGAGGAGCCTTAGAGAACTCTTCCACAGATATGGAAAGTTCGGGCGTATGGTTCTCAAACTGTGTAGACCAAGGCACCCAATGGTGCTACAGGGAACTCACAGGGGCACGTCACTGAGGGGAAACACAGCCCTGCTCGCTGACTAAACACTGCTGGAGGCCCTGGCATGAGGGAGTGCAGATAAAACACTGCTGGACTGCATTATATCCCCTGTGGTGGGACCCTAATTTTGCAACGCTGAGTTTGGGACAGCTGCTGAGATAAAAAGCAAGTACTGGGCTAAGGAGAACTGCCCCATAAGGCTTTCAAGGCTGTAACTCTTTACAGAAGCAGACTGCCACATCTTTCTCCCTTGAAAGGGCTGGTGGCTTCGAACTGCCAAGCTTTTGGTTAGCAGCCGAGCGCTTTAACCACTGCGCCACCAGGACTCAAAAGATCAATGAGGAAAAGTAAACAAGGGTGATGGTGTCCAATCCAACTCCAGGTCCAAGAAGTCGTGCAGTACCCAACAGTTACACACGCTTCATTACAAAGTAATAACCGTGATTACCTGTTGCCATAGAATCGATTCTAACTCACAGCGACCCTATAGGACATAGTAAAACTGCCTGATATGGTTTCCAAGGAGCAGCTGGTGGATTTGAACTGCCCAACCTTTTGGTTAGCAGCTGTAGCTCTTAACCACTGCATCACTTGGGCTCCAATTGTGATTAGGAGAAAAACAAAAATATCATTTTTCTTTCAATTTATGTATATTGCTTTTTCAAATGGCTACCAAGTTGTTGGGGCATAAATACTTAAGTTGTTTGAACCTAACTACTTAACAGACAGAACTATCATTTATATTGGCCTGGAGGGCACTGTGAAAAGTCAATGAGAGAAACACCAATCCGAGACAGTTTGGGAACCTCTGGTTGAGGCAACAAGAGACTCTAGGTTAGTATTTCTATATTTATCGGTGTTTAAGTCACTTAAGTGTTTGCTGTGAGTATTCGGAAATAAGAATATGCAAATTTCAGCAAAAAAGAAGCTGATAAAAACCATCCAAAGATTTAAGCAAGGTTGTAGAAATTATCAACCTTTGAGAAACTACCTTTTGTGCCCTAGTGAGCAGCAGTACAGGATCAAATGAATCCCAGATTAAGATCAATGCCTGGCATATTTGTTGAAAGAAATGAATGAAAATCCTTACATGAATCAACTGCACAAGAACAGGTTCCAGATTGCAAAACATCGACCTGGCCTCAACGTAGAAACTCAGCTGCTGTTCAAAATCACGGCCAAAGGAAACCTAGAACCAAGGAGAAAGATGTTGAGAAGGACAGACAATGTTATTTCTAGGCAGGTTTGGATGAGCACACAAACCGAGAAGATTCTTCTTTGGGCGAGTGCTGTGATGACAACATCCCAAAAATCTTACAGATCTGAATGAGTGGAAATTTAAAGAGAACCCAAATTTAAAGCCAACACACACTGGAATAGCCTCTATCTAGAAAGGCTTTACATTACTGTACGCAGCATATGACCAAAATATTACTATTTCATCTTGTTGACGTGAGCACTGAACTAGAACATAAAAAGGCCAAAGGGTTTAAAACAGTCTCAAAACTTAAAGAGGATTTTCCATCCTATGAGAAAACCACTGGGAAGGAAATAATGGAATGTTGCCTGCCAGCTGTGGCCTTTTCACAGAGCGTAAATTTGGTTACTAGGAGCCATTTGTCAGAGGGGTTTCCCTAATAAAAGTCACACCTTTCTGCACCCTGACGGGGATTCCGACCTCAGCAGCTCACTGGTGGGCTGCCAGAGCCACGAACTGATGTTTCTCTACCATTAAAATTCCCCTCTTCTCCTATTTCTTCAAATTTATGAACAGCTGGTGAGTAAGACAAACGTTATGGGTATATCAGTCATTTTTGTCCAGAGAGGTTTAACATTACTGTTTCCATTACAGCTATCAGGTTTCACATCTTATTTCCTCATATTCTTTTCCATTGTAACTTGCTGACTTTCAGACAAAGCCACGAAAAGCATAAATACCACGTGGTCAGTATATAAATCAAGGACACAGGAGAGTCACCTGGTAAAATCTAGGTGTATTTCCTAACATGGGAGTGTTAGCACTGAAAGGCTAACCCTGAATGTTTATCAAAGTGGATATTTTCCCCACGGAGTCAGGAGGGCAGTTATAATCGGCCCTAATGATTGAAAAAGTCACATTTCCAAGGTTATTTTCAAAGTGATCTAGGCATTTTCATTTCGGTCAGCTTTGGTCCCGACATTCCCATTAAAATTGGAATTTCAGCTTTGCACACCACGAATTAAGGCAAAGATTGTTCCGGGTTTAGGATGGTGCGGTGAACTGTATCCAAAGGCGGCTGCGATAATCTCTCCCACTCCCCTTATCCTTTTGCATGTCTTTTGGCCACTCTTCCCCATCAAGAGGTGGCATCTACTTCCTCTGTCCTCCTCTGGGGCTAGCCCTGACTGGCTCTGACCAGCAGAATGCAGCACAGCCACTGGGTGGATTCTGAGCCTCAGCCTAAAAAAGCCTTGCAGCTCCCATTTCTGCCCTGGTAGAAACCAGCACCACGTAAAAGAGCTGAGGTGAAGCTAGTGAATGATGAAAGGCTGCATAGAAACAAATTGGCCACATCTGAGGACACCTCAGCCAACAGCCAGCACCAGGCCCCAGATACGTAAGCAAAGCCATCTAGGATCCTCCAGCCCCAATCTTGCTCCCCACCAGTCAACACCACATGGAGCGCATAGTCACCCAGCCAACCTATAGATTTGTAAGAATTAATAAATCACTGTTACTTCAAGCCACTAAGTTTTGGGGTGGCTTGTTACGCAGCAACAGATAATTAAACGGATGGGGGAGTGGACAACTGGTGTTGTCCATCCAGCATCCTTTCACCATTATTTGGTAGCAGCAGGTCAGCTGCTTCAGGGAACCCCTTCTCCCTACTCTGGGTCCATGGGATTCAGGTAGACCAGGTGCATATGTCTCCCCGGTCTGACCAATCCCCTGCCCGATGATCCAAATTAATCCAAAGAGCTTAATCCTCAGACTTCTGCTTGAGTGCCTCATGCTGGTCTTCAGAGCTGGTGGGAAGGAAACGCAGAGCTCTCATGAGGAGCATAGGAAGCAAGCCAAAGCTGGAGACAGATGAAGGTCCTGATGATATCACTGGAGCTGTTCCTCCAGAGAGCTCCATTCCTGGACTTTTTGGTCATATGAGCCAATATGCCCCCCTCCTACCCCTTTAGTTTTTTCTTAAGCCAGTTTGTCTTGGCTCTCTTTGCCCCCAGGAGAGTCCTGGCTAATGTATGATGTTTCCTAATTTCATCTTATCTCAATAAAAATGAAAAGCACCAGGGAACATAATGTCAACTGCTCTCACCAGGATGAGGATAAACAATTACATCACATTTCCAAGTGCCCTAAAACTTCTTCCTCAATACTTACCATTTTTACAAATCCATTAATCAAATATGCCAGCATTCTTTTCTCATCCTCAAGAGTGAGTGCACTGAAATCAATAATTGTACATAATTAACATCGAGGTAATACATGAGCTTCTAAAGAAAAAAAAAAATTAAAAGGAAAGCAATTTAACAGGTAAGGACATTTTGTATCTTCTAGGTGTAAAACTCCAACATCCTGTACATTTTTCTTTTGAAGATAATTTAAATGTGTTTCCCATTTCCCTCAAATACATCAAAGATTCCATTCTCAAGACCTAGTAACCAAGAAAAGAGAAGCCTACTTTCTCTTCTTTGAACTCTGGGCAGCGAGTTCTAAATTCAAATTTTCTATTTCACAGAAATTTTGTTCAGTATTTTATTATAAAAAATTTCTAACATATGGTAAAGTTGAAAGAATTTTCCAAAGAACAACACATACGCAACACTAAGGTTCTATCATTAACATTTTACAATATCTGCTTTATAACTATTTCACTCTCTCCATCCATCATTCCATCTTACTTTTAAGATGTTATTTCAAAATGAATTGTAGAATGCCATATGATTCTATTAAATAGACAATTCAACATAAATATAAGAAAATGTCAGGTCCTTATAGTTTTGATTGTATAAGTAAAGGCCTATAAAATTGTTCTCCAAATTTTATTTAAAAATTTTAAGAGCTCCCAAAAAAACAGGAATCAAGGTTTTTACTTGTTAGTTTGTTCCAAGGGGGGAAGTAAGGGTTGGCAAAGATTGCAAACCACCCCCTACTGTACAATGTCTCCTTCATCCTTTGAGAATATGTTTCCCAGTCGCCTTTATAGCTAGGAATGGCCCTATGACAGTTCTGGCCAATGGGATATGAATGTTGGTGATATGCATGCCTTCCAAGTCTTGCCCTTAAAAGAAAGCTGCTATCCTCCAGTGCTCACAGGCGGGAATGCGGACATGGTTGAGAGAAGTCAGCTTCCACATGCAGACAAGCACAATACCCCAGAGGGATGGCAGAGCAACAAGAGAGAGGGAACCTGGGTCCCAGGATCATGTTCTGAAGCAGAGTCACCTCTGAACTCGGGACCTACCCACACATTTACACAAGAGAGAAATAAACCTGTTTTATTTAAGCCACTGTTACTTGTCTCTGGAACAGCAGTCAGGCTAATACCCTACAGTACGAGCACCTTCCTGAGTGTTCTTTGTATATTTCTATTTTTGCCCAACTAACGTCTACCAGTTCTCTTTATTGCAAAAAGTCTTGATATTTCAATTTTTGTAACTACCCATCAATTTGAAAGCACAAAGAGTCATGGAAATAAATGATGCTAAAACTTAACAACAAAAAAAGAAATAACTATTAATCTTGTTGACATCTGTTATATTCCAAAATAATTTTCTCAATTCTTGTAAGATTTTCCAGTAAATCAATCTGTTGTGTTTAAACCTTCCTTGGGGACTAAAATTTCATCCACAAATAAGCGAGAATTGCCTTAAGCACACTCAGATGGCAGTGCAGAAAAGAACTGGGAAGCGAAGGAGAGGCGATTCAGCTTCTGACCCCAGGTGAGGCCTGTGGGTAGATCTGGGGCCCAAGTACACTGAGCAAATAACATCCTTCAAGTAAGGAATGCAGGCAATTTCATTAGAATTTCAAATAACTGGCTAATAATGAGATAAAATTAAAGAATCGTGTTAGTGGATAAGTGAGCTCATTATTAAACTATCTGCTGCTCACAGAAGCCTCTGGGAGACAGGGAGTTTGAGTTCACTTGGATGAACCCAGTCTTTTTCTCCCAGCAGAAATCTCTGTATAAAAACATCTGTCATCTCATTTTCTCAAGAAGGCTACCCTCGGCCTCCCTCCTCTCCTGAACTAGAATGTCCTCCTTAGCAAAAATCTTAATAAAGTCACATTATTCACACTGGCAGTTTAAAGCAGTAATTCCCTAATGGAATATGATGTGGCATTAAGGCCCAACCCTTGCTATGGTTCTGCTTTGAGCGTGGCTTACTTCACGGAGTCGTGCATGGTCTTACACACGTGCAATAGGGCGTTCAGAATGACGGGGTCCTTGGTGGGCTCGTGCTGATGCCTAAGAAACATTTAAAGATAATGGTAAAGCTACGTCCATTGAAAGCAATGAAAGCATGGATTTAGTTCTCATCTACTGTTTGTATCTGAGAAGCAGAAAACGATCAGGCTGCCATTTAACACAGTCCAGTTCACTAGTCATGGGCAATATTCTGGTTTTCTCTTGTTCTTCTTTAAATAAAAGTTTGCTCTTCTATCCATAGCATACCAAGTACCGTTGAGTCCATTCCAACTCATTACGACCCTACAGGATAGAGCAGAACTGGCTCATAGGGTTTCCAGGGCTGTAATCCTTATGGAAGCAGACTGCCACATCCTTCTCCCATGGAGTGGCTCGTGGGTTTGAACTGCCGACCTCTGGGTTAGCACTGAGTGCTTAACCCCTGCACCACCAGAGCTCCTATATCTACAGGATAGCTTCTCCTATTTGCAAAATTATGGTAAAACAGCTGTATTTCCTAAACCAGGCAAAGGGCAAACCTGCTGTCTTACTATGTTTCCTGTAACTTCTGAAGCTGTTCACAACCTGTCCATAACCGTGTCAAGTGCCTGGCAAGTGTATTCATTTGATTTTTCAAATCATATAAAAGGACAAACTCTTATAATACATCTTTATGCAAGCAGGCATGTATGTTCCAAGCACAAAGAATTAATCTTCTATCAGCGTAACACAAAGAAAGCTTAAAACATCTTATTCATCAGCTCAATTTTCCAAACTGTAGTTGAGTTCCATCTTACCTTTTTTTTAACCATACCTACACCATACTTAATATTTTAAGTGACTTTTTTTACTTAACTTTGTCCTAAATAACAATATACATGAAGTCACAGATTAAATAGGTTTGTTATATATTTTCTAATATACTTTAAGATAAATACGTAACTTAAAAAAAAAAACCTCCATATACCAGCTAAAATTATTTCATGTACCAACAGCAGTAGCAGTTTCAGGAAACACAGATTTGGTCAATAAAATTAAACGAACTAAGACACCTGCTCTCAAATTAATCAGCTGTATCTCCAAAACACTGAAAATAGAAACCTTTCTAGCTGTGGTATCTTGATAAGCATGGTTTTATTTTTATCTTTTAAAATGTTGCCTTTTAAGTTGTTCATCAAAAGATTGCTCCTTCCAAAAGCACATCAGAATAAAATGTAGGTATTGGTCAGACTCATGATAATTGTAACTCTGTCTTTTTAAGCACTAATTATAAACTTGTATCACAACTGCTGCTTTTAATGTGGTTTTCCTTCCCATCTTATTTCAGATAGGAAATATGTACCTATCACTAGGCCTACAAAAGTACATAAATTCTTTTTTTCCCTCATTAATATTTTTTTTTTCCATAAGAGAAGATTTCTTTTTATTTATCTCAGTTGGAATCTGTTGGACTCCTAAGTCTAAGAATTGATGTCATTCATTAGTTATGTAAAATTCTCCTCCATTACCCCTTTGATTAATATTTTATTATACCTTAAAGTACTAATATTTTGAATACACCAAGTTAAATAAAATATATTATTAAAGCTGATTCCACCTTTTTCCATTTCACCTTTTTTGTGGTAAATATATATGTAACAAACATTTGCCTTTTCAACGTTCTTCACATGTATAATTCAGTGACATTTTATTTATAATTTGTTCAACGATCACCATGATCTGTTTCCAAATTTTCCATCATCCTTGAAAGAAGCTCAGTGTCCCCTAAGCAATGAGCGCCCTTTCCGCTTCCTCCTGACGCCCCTGATAACCACTAATAAACTTTGGTCTGTATATAAATTGATTTCTCAACTGACCTCACAAGGGCGTCATTAACCACGGCTTCCAGGGACACGGGTCACACTTACTTGATAAAGGCTTCCATGATGCATTTGCACACTTCCACCCGCACGCTCTCTTTTTGGAACATGTCCAGAAATGGCAGGAATTTTTCCTAAACATAAAAAGCACTCTAAATGCAATTTACACAAGCTGATGGAAGGGATTTGTGGAACACCTTTCCTTTGGAGGTCAAGAAAGCAAACGTGGTGCTCATCTCTTTGAGGTGGTTAGATGTAGGCTCATCTGAAAGCAGCAAGAGACCTGAACGGGGATTTTTTTTAAACTATTATTATTAAAACAACCTACAGGCCTGTGACTGTGCATGAAAGGAAACCAGAGGAGGAATGGTACCAGGCAAGATGGAAGCTAAGGGAAGGGCACAGAATGTTACCATACAGAGAATATTCTCAGAGCCCTGGTGGCTCAGGGGTTAAGAGCTCAGCTGCTAACCAAAAGGTCAGCAGTTCAAATCCACAGGCAGCTCCTTGGAAACCCTGTGGGGCAGTTCTACCTTGTCCTATAGGGTCGCCATGAGTTGGAATTGACTCGACAGCAGTGGGTTTGGTTTTTGGTTTGGCTTCCCCAGGACGCAGCAGCAGCAAACTCACAGGGGTGCCATACGATATTCTAAGTTTCTGAGGGAAGCACAGTGAATCTCAACTCTGTCAGACACTGAGACAACTAGTAGCTCGAGGTGGTTTATAATTTCAACATTAGATTCCATGATAAAAAGCAAGTACCATGTGAAAATCGATGTGAAGAGGAAATGAGGGTGGGGGTGGGCTATTTAATACCGAGGTTTGAGAAGCTGGGCAATGCACAACAGGTGGAGACATCCTATTAAAAAATAAAACAAAAACTGTTGCTGTCGAGTCCATTCCGACTCATAGCAACCCTATAGCACCAAGTAGAACTGCCCCATAGGGTTTCCAAGGCCGTAATCTTTACAGAAGCAGACCACCACATCTTTCTCCCATGGAGTGGCTGGTGGGTTCAAACTGCCAACCTCCCACTTAGCAGCTGAGCACTTTAAACGCTAAGCCCCCAAGAACTCCTTTCAATGAAATGAAAATGTTTTTCTTTCAATTTGTGTGTGTAATTTTTTTAAATAGCTGCTTAAGTTGTTGGGACATAAATATTAATTGTTTCAGACCTAACTGATTTATAAAAGTAATTATTAAGTCTTCTGGCCTAGGAGTGTCATGAAAAATGACTGAGACAATGAGGGCTCCAGGAACTGAGAAAATTTGGCACCTCCGACCTAGAGGTAAATTTCCAAAGACAATTAATTAAGAAGGGTGACTTACCACTGAGAAAAGAACTGAGAAATCATGGAAGTGGGCAATAACTTTCTTAATTATTGACTGCAGCTGAAAAACAAAATGAAAAATGTATCTTATTTAATAAAACCTGGATTTTTTTTTAAAGGATTTTTTTTTTTTTCATAATTTGTAGTTAGTTATAACAAGGTAAGCCTGGACTGCTCAAGGGACAGAGAATTACGGTTAGGTTTTATCTCAGTCCGAGGATGGCCATCTTCATCTAGTTTTAGGGGAACAACTTCTTATCCTCAATCTCAGTTCTTCATCTGTAAAATGGAGATCAAAGAAGTACCCAACTCATTAGGTCCTCGTGAGGATGACTGCATTTTTTTTTGCAAATAACGTGCTCACAAAAATAATGCACCCACACATATAACACGTGGCATAGAGCACTTACCAAAATAGTGCAAGGAGGGGTGGGCGAAAAACTTACAACGCGCGCATTATCTGCATAAAAATACAGTAGATGGTGCGTATGAAGTGCTTACAGCAGAGACCAGCCCTTAAGAAGCTCTCTGTTAATGTCAGCTATTATTATTATTGTTATTATTGTTATTCTTCTTCTTCTTCTTCTTCTAGGGGTCAACAAACTTCTTCTGTAAAGGACCATACAGGCTGTCACAACTACTCAGCTCTGCTCTTTAGCGCAAAATCAGCCATTGACAATATATAAACAAATGAGCATGGCTGTGTTCTGATAAAACTTTATTTACAAAAACATGTGTGGGGTTGGATACAGCCCACAGGCCATGGTTTGCCAACCCCTATTCTAGTCCAATGTGGCCCTGTGCTACTTGACTGCTTCAGTGCAGAAGCACTAGACCAGGTTTGCCAGAAGCTCAAAGGCCATAATGGCATTGTCCAGGGGCAGTGGCACAGTCTGTGAAGTCTGCTCAGATGTTCAGATACTGATGTCCACTATCCTTCACCCTGAGATAAAAATTAGGATAATAAGACCCTGGACGAGGAGAACCAAGGAGGGGGGATTTCCTAAATAAAATATAAACTCCTGCCCCGGGTGCTGTCAAGAAGAAAAAACTTACTGACAAGTACTTTGGTCAAGGGATTGTCCGATTACTCTCTATTTTTCTTCCTGCAGTTAATACTTGATCTGTGGGAAGACCCTGTGAGATATATAAACATCTTGTCCCTCCTCAAATTTTCCCCCTAGACTTTGCATTCATTGAGGATTCTTGCTTGACCTGGTCTTTATATGTGACGGCTACACAACGGTGATTTTTCAACTCCACCATTTTTTCCACCCTTCTCAGTCAGCATAAGGAAAAGTCACCACCCTCCACCTTTTCCCTCATCTACCTATTTACCACCAGAATGGACTCATGGTTTCTTATTTTATCAATGGGTTATAATCCATTACTGTCCTTATTGATTGCGATGCTCAAACTGTCCCGCTGGGAGCCTAGGGGAGCCCCTTCGAGCTGTTCCGGGGCTCTTTCACATGCCCCCAACAGTTTTTTGAGTATTTCTCTTCTAGCACAAAAGATATTCTAGGCTCATCGTGTACCCACCCTGTTCCAGCCCTGGAGTATGCCTTTCTCCACAGGTCCAGGCTGTTTTATTTTCTAACATGGCCCTCACTTAGGGCACTGATACGGGCAACTGCCCTGAGTGCAGGCTGGCCCCAGGCCTCCTTTAAAAGTTGCTTTTGAATATTACAGAATTACTTTTTCTTCCTATAATTCTTCTCTCAGGAGTGGACTGCTTTAAAATCTTTTACATTATTCAAGGTTTCAATTAATTGGGTCTCTAGAAGTTAAGATCTTACTAAATATTCCCCAATCAAAACTGTCATGCACATCAGCTTTCATATGTGCCTGAGGGCTTCACAATCACAACGGTACAACCCATCTCCACGACACTCTTCATTCCTTCAACAATATTTACTGAGAGCCCGCTCTGCCCCAAGCCCCAGCCATGACCGTGTACTTTCCTCTTCCCACCCAGTGGATGTCAGGGAGTCAGTGGCTACTCAATCAACGGTGATGATGAAGCATTTTAATTAGCAAATGGTGAGAAATCCTGAAATTAGCAAAATGTAAAAATCATAAAGTTATTTAAAGAATATGTAACTAATTGTCTTATTCATACGAGGTGAAGTTCAAAATCAATCTCAGAATGTGATGTTCGTTACTAAATAAAAAATAAAATCTTTATTAGGTCAAAAGTTGCTTTACAATATGAGATTCTGTACTGTAGCAGGAAAAAACTGTTCTAAAGGACGCGATTAAGTCAACTGACAAAACTGGAATATGACAGTGGAAGACACAACAGTAGTGTATCGATGTCAAACTCCCTGAAGTTGATAGCTGAACTACGGTTATGTAGGAGAAATGTTCTTATTCTTAAGAAATACTCACTGAGGTATTTAGAGCTAAGTAGGATGATATATGCAACTTATTTTCAAATGATACACAAAAAAAATTTTACATAGTGTGCATATGCGCACCATACAGAATGATAACAATGAAGCAAATATGGCAATATGTTAATAACTGGTAAATCTGGGTGAAGGGTATATGTAATTTGTACTATTTGTACTATTCTTTCAACTCTCCTGTAAGCTTGAATTTATTTTCAAATAAAAAGTTAGTTTAACTAAAAAAAAAAAAAAATGTAGGTACCTTACTTACTGGTGACAATGACAATGACCTTTATTCAGCACTTACCATGTGCCAGACAACTTCCCATATCACATCTCACTTAACCCTCAAAACAACTCTGAGGGTCGGACTATTACTCTCGCTGTTGTGGAGGTGAGAAATCCGAGGCACAGCAAAGTTAAGTCATGGATCAAAAGGCACAACACAACTTGGATATGGCAGAGCTAAGATTCAAATCCCAGATTATCTGACTTTCTGGCCTACCCTTGCAACATGCCTAATTAATTCAACAGGATAAACTTCCTCACAGTGCCGAAATGAGAAATCAGAGTCTGTTACCTGTGGGTAGGAATCTTCAAATGCACGATCTGGAGTCATGTGCTTGATGACATCAGCTAAAACGGTATTCACCTCTCGTTTCTACACGGGGAAAAAAATCAAGCCTCTATTAAACACTGAACTGCAGTTGCCAACTATTTAACAAGGGAAAGGACTAACATGTTCAAAATATATCATGCAACTTTCAGGAAACAGTTCCAGATAATATAAGGGGAGAACTCCTACTCACATCACTGGTCTAGAATATCACAGTCCTAAACATGGCTACATCTGCACCAAATTACGACTAAGACACTGTTTTCAAAGGTTCTTGAGCTTTTTACACTGTTCATGCTTTCCCTATCGTTGTCAGCTGCCATCAAGTCAATTCCAACTCATGGCAACCCACGTGTGCAGGATAGAACTGCTCCGTGAAATTTTTAAGGCTGTGACCTTTCAGAAGCAGAGAGCTAGGCCCGTCTTCCAAGGTACTTCTGGATGAGTTCGAACCACTGACCCTTTGTCTAGTAGTCAAGCACTACACAGGGACTCCTGCTTTCCCTAAACCCCCTGCCGTCGAGTTGATTCCAACTCATAGTGACTCTACAAGGACAGAGCAGAACTGCCCCATACGGTTTCCAAGGAGCAGCTGATGGCTTCGAACTGCCAAACTCCAGGTTAGCAGCCGAGTTCTTAACCACTGTACCACCAGGGCTCCCTGCTTTCCCTAAGTGCGATAAAACTGGTCATGCTGCTTCCTGCCTGTCCATCCCAGGCCCTCCTTCAGCAGCTGTGCAGAGAGACAGCAAGGCTGTGCGATAACAGTACAGACTCCGGCTCCTTCAAGCCACCTGAGCCAACTGCTCACTTCACTTTTGTCATCTGTGTTCGGGGTAGGTGAACTATGGCCCAAATGCAGCCTATTGCCTGTCTTGTACAGCCATGTGCTAAAAACAGTTTTCATGTTTTTTAATGGTTGAAGGAAAAGTCAAAGAAGAATCCCATTTTGTGACAGCAAAAATTACGTGATTCAAATTTCAGTGCCCACAAAAGAAGTTTTATTGGAAACACAGTTACACTCACTCATCTCCTGCCTTTCCTGTACAAACTGTACCTCAGAGTAACTGAAGAGTCAACAATGGGAGTTTCTCTTTATACAAGTATTCCAGCTAATAAATAAAGAAGATGATAAACTTAGAATATCACCATTTTGCAACCTCCCGATAAGTTATAAGATCCAGACAACAGCTTCAGTGTCTGTTGACATCATAAACAGAGACAGGCAGAGACCATCAGCCTCCCAGGAGAAGCACCACACCCCCACTGTGCTGTGTCAAAGCACTGCCAAACAATCAAACCTGAAGCTGAGTATGTCTCTGTAACAAACTGCCAATTTATCAGAAATAGTGGAAACAGAGGCACAAGTTAAACTCCCTCATGGAGATGCAATCAGCAAAACACAGACTGGGAAACTATAGGACAAATGATCCCAACTCTTCAACAAAAAAATTATAAAGAAAAAAAACTGAGAGAAAACGTAGATTTAAGAAACACTTACGCATATCAAGTGCAATGGATGGACCTTATCTTATACTTGATTTGAAAAGATAAATTTAAAAAAGGAGAACAAGAGAGAGACATAATTGGGGAAATTTGAACATCGACTGGGTATTTAATGATACAAATATTTTTTTAGTTGGCGTAACAATATTGGAATGTTTCAAAAAGTAGAATCCTTACATTTCAGACATATGTGCTAAAATACAGATAAAATGCTGTGATGTCTAGGATTTGCTTCAAAATAATACAGGGTAGGGGAAGTGGTAGAGATATAAAGAGACAAGATTGGCCATAAGCCGATAACTCCTGGGTGATGGGTACAGGGGAGATCTTATTTTTGAAATTTTCCATAATAAAAAGTGAAAAAAAGTATGGACAAAATAAAATCAACGAGCTCAACATACAATATTCTTCCATTTACACAATATTCAAAAAGAGGTGAAACCCATTTCTGGTGTTAGACCAGGATGGGGGTTACCTTCGACTTACCAAAGGCTGGGGTCATGACTGGGAGAGGAAGTGAAGGGGGTTTCTGGGGGGCTTATTATTTCCTATTTGCTGATCTGGACAGTGACTACACAGGTGTGTGTTGTGAAAATTCATTAAGCAGTACACTTAACGATATGTGCACTTTTCTGTTATGCGTTATACTTCAATTTTTAAAAGTTCACTAAAATAAGTAACTCTGGCAACAGGATTTGAACCTTGTTCTATCTGCTTCTAAAGTCCTTGCTCTCTGACAGGCCCAGTATTTCTCAAACTGGGGTTCTATTGCATACCTAGGAAAAGTGCCTGTTTGCTTAGCGAAAAAAATTGCATGCAATGCAAATACGTTTGGGAAATGCTGCTCATGAGACTCCCCTGGAAAGTAACAATATGAGCATATAAGCATCTGAGGTGTCCTATGGAGAAAAGAAACTATTTAACATCATATAACACAGTATTTCCCAAATTTATATGTAAGCGTGGAACACTTTTGTTAGAGTACACATATCAGTGCTTCAGCACACTATACTATTAAGGAGGTAATTTTTATAAATTATAATAATCACCATTGTTAAATGTCTAAAGGAGACCCATTATTATAAACATAAAAAAGAAAATACAACTCTTTCAAAAACAATACCACAGCCACATACCGTGAAATGCTTGCAGGTGTATTCTACCCACACTTCGGCACAATTAATGTAGTCCTACAAGGAACAAGGAAAAGCTGCTTTACGATAAAGACAACATGGTTCACAAAGTCCCCTCAAAGGCTCTGATACTGGAAAGAATAGACAAGAGAGAAACTTCAAGAGTGGTTCTTTATAGGAAATTCTGGCCCACTGATAAATTTAACAGTGAGAAATGAGTTACTAAAAAAAAAGTTGCTTAAAAAGTCCAGACTTACTGATCGATTGAGACAAGAGGACTCCCCAAGACTATTTTCCCAACAGACTCTTTAAACCTTGAGCTGAAACTACCCTAAGGTCACCTTTTAGCTAAATGACAGGTTAGCTCATAAAATAAAGAATATTACCTGTGAGTACTACCCACCTTTAAAAACTCATCTGTATGAGACCAAATGGTCAACAATTACTCTAAAGCAAAGATAAAACGGGGTAAGGGGACAGGAAACCATATTACTGGAACAGGCATGGTGACAAAAGCTATGCAGCATCTCCTTCCTCAAAGATGATCTCTGGGACTTCTCCAGGAAGGTGGGTCATGCTGCCCTATGTCCTCCACTCCCTCCTATCAGAGGCGGTACCACGTCTAGCTGCTGCACAGGCAGGCCTCCTCGTGGCCACACCCTCCGGGCAGACGTGCAGCAGGACTGAGCCAGCGGGCTCCTGCTCTGGGTTCCCAGCGCCTACGTAGCCTGAGGCCCTGCAGCTCAAAACTGCTGTGGCATGGGCAGGGAGGAAAGAAAGAGGCAACAGAGTGGCTGTTTGGAAGAAACGCGTGCGAGTTTACTAACATGCCAAGTAAGCCGAACTGGGCCTGAAGCCTCTGCCTTATTGGGGCCAGGTGCTCAGCCAGGCTCCCAGTGCCCCTGCAGGAAGCCCTGAGCCTCGGTGTCTTGCCAGGCCCAGGGGGCAGAGCAAGCTCCTGGATCCTGAAGGCAGGACTTGCAGGGACAGGAGTGGAGCCCTGGAGGCAGCTCCAAGAAGGAAGCTCTGACCCAGCACAGGAGGAAGGTGAAGTGGTTAAGCCATGGGCCCTCCAGTCACATAGCCCAGCTTTATCCGCTGTGTCTCCTCCAAGCCTCCTTCTTCCCAGAGGAATAATCCATGACTGGACTTGTCACAGAGATGAGTACATCAGTAAATCTTAGCTGTTATTTCTACGATCATATTTTCTAAATAAAAAAAATCAGACGAATGTGCTGAAAACAACAAAAAATCTTCCATTTTTGCATAATGCCAATTTTTGCATAAAAATGTGGTCTTTGGAACCTAACCAGGTCGATAAGTGAGGAGTGGGTATACTTTCAAAACAGACATTTTCAAATCCAAATACTACAGGCTATTGCATTTTGAATGCTCTCTGCAAAATTTAAACCAAAAAAAAAAAAAAAACAAATCAGTTGTCATCCAGTCAATTCTGACTCATATCAACCCTATACGACAGAGGAGAACTGCCTCACAGGGTTTCAAAGGAGCTGCTGATGGATTCGAACTGCTGATCTTTTGGTTAGCAGCTGAGCTCTTAACCACTGTGCCAGCAGGGCTCCCATCAATCTACATGTTAAAAAACTAAAATAACTGGGTTTTTTTATTTTTTAATTTTTAATAAAAATTAATACACAGCAAAATCTATACCAATTCAACAATTTCTACATGTACAATTCAGTGACATTGATTACATTCTTCAAGTTAGACAACCATTCTCACTACCCCTTTCCAAATTATTTCACTATCATTAACATAAACTCACCGCTCCTCAAAGCTTCTCATCCAACCTTTTCAGTTGCCTTTGTCAATTTGATCACATATAGAAAATTCTTTAAAAGAGCAAAATGCTCAAGGCAAACATTCTTTACTAACTAAGCTAAACTATTTGCTTAATTTAAAGATGACTTCAGGAAATAGTTTCCTTTAAGGTTTAAAGATTACCTCAGGGCAATAGTTGGGTGGGTGGATGGTGGGGTGGGGGGTACTATGGATTTCTTTTAAAAAACAGAAATATAATTTGTGAAAAGATAATTTTTTTTATAAAGAAGAGTATACTGCATAACTTGGGACAAAAAGCAGCCATCGATGTAAGTCTAAAAGGTCACCCACCTGTGGATTCTTCAATTTAGTGATAACTTTCCAAGCTTCATTCAGAATCTGAAGTTGGTCGCTCTCAGGTGGATCAGCCAAGGCCAAGTTTAATCCCAATGATCGAAAAAGGAGATGCTAAGAAAAATGTGAAACCATTGTGTTACGAGAGATTGTAAATCATAGTAACCTGAGGCTTAACAGCAAAGAAAAAATTTTGAAATTTAGTTTGTCTCAGGATTAATCTTCCAATGACCTCTTTCTGAAGTTCCACCTCAGACCTACATGAGTTAGACCGAGAAACTGAAAATAAGTCAGCTCCATGTGATCCTGTCATCTGTGCCCATAGCATTCCACTGGGCAAAGCTTTTCATACACACTCACTGAAGGTATGTTTTTAAAGATGTGAGACTGAAGTGCTGCCTAAATACTTCATTGTGAGCTAATTTGATAGATCTAGGACTCACGGGAGCCTGACTCACACCAATTACATGGTGTCTAACAATCCCAATCTCTAACTCATTTTCTGTCCCGTTCTGCAGAAACAGAGCCTTCGGTTGTTTTCCTATTAGCCCAAGCTGCCTCCAACACTGGACTCCCTCCCTTGAGAGCTATCGGATAAACACTGCCTATTTGTTCTCCCGCTGAGCATTAAGTCAAGGGCCTACCTTGGGGAAACCAGACTCATCGCACTCTTTAATCATGCCAATAAAATCCATAGACCTTGTGGCAATGAACTCGGCCCGGAATGCTGACATCACAGAATTCAACAGCAGGGCGCTGAAAGACACATACCACCAAGTCAAGAGTGCTTCTTGTCGATGAAAGCTGCTTTAATTTTAGGATATATACTGTCAGGAAGGATAACTGACAGCTCTTTAATGATTAAAAAAAAAAATTTTTTTTTTTCTTTTTTTTTTTTGAGAAAAAGAACTGGAGTAAAAAGGCAACCTCTAGAGACTAACACAGAGTTTTGTACATATCTGGGATTCAATAAATGTTATATTACCTGGATGGATGGATGGGTGGACAGGTAAACAAGCAAACAATTAAATCCATTTAAACATAAAAAAAGCAGGCCCAGTACACCAATAAAACTAAACATTAAGTAACAATACTGACTCAAGCTGCAGACATATGCTCACATTTTCTAGGAAAAGCACTGTGCCAGGCACCAAGGACAGTGGTGAACAAAACCCGTTCAACAACGCTTACACATCTACCACTGAAAGGAGGGCAGAGAGGAAACCTCGTATGTCCTGGAGGCAGGAAGATTGAGTTCATTCTGGCTCCACCCCTTATAGTAGCCCCATGGGGAAAGAAAGACTGTTATCCCCGTTTTACAAATGAGAAGACTGAGGGAAAGAGTGGTTAAGTAAGTGGCTGAAGGTCACATAGCTAAGAAAGGGTGGAGCCAAGATCTGAACCCAGGCAATCAGACTCCAGCACTCTTAATCACCATGCTATCCTGGCCCTTTGTCAACTCTCTTGCCCATGAAAACATGCCAAGCTCTAAAGAGCAGTCAACCCTATTTCTAAACTCATGCTTACAAATTTTAAAATACTTACTTGTTTCCTAGTTTCTTACATCTCTCCATCATCTCGGTTAGCAGAGCCTAATAAATTAAAAAAAAAAAAAAAAATTAGCAGGTTGGAAAACCTAAAGCAACATTCCTCACTAAGAGATTCCCAAAGTAATACTCTAAAATAAATGTGGCCACATACCCTCTGCACAGTTCTCGGTGCCTGGTAGGGACACAGAGGGTGGTCAGAAAAAAGGTAAACAGATGTGGCATGTGGTACAACGGAATGGCCTTGGGCCCTGGCAGCAGGCACACCTGGGCTCAAATATAGGCTCACCTAATACTGGTGGGGAGACCTCCAGCGAGTCACCTGGCTTCACTCAAGAATAAACATGGTGGCATCTTAGATGCAGGGTTACTACAGAATGATGAGGTGGGTGCCTCCCATGCCCTAGGGCACCAGCGAAAATGGAAATCGCTTTAGACCCCACTCCCCCACACCCTTCCCGGTTTCATGAAGTGCCTGTGGTCCCCTCCACAATACAAGCAGCAAACACTGAGCCAGTGCTTAGTGCTCACCTGTCACGTGATAACAGCTTTGCATTCATGATGTTACGTCCTACAAGGGATGGATTACCCAATCAGCAAAGTACACACGGGCTTAATTGTACTTACTTACTCGTCTGGAGTACACAATTTCATCTGGTTTTCACATGTGCACTCCAGACAAGTAAGCACAATTAAGCCCTTGTGTACCTTGATTATGCTAAGCTGGTGTGTAACGTGCTTACTGGTTAATCTGCCCCTGCTCACAACCACCCATGGGGCAGGCTCTCTATTACCCCATTTCAAGGATGAGAAACCCAGCCCTGGGGTGGTCACACAGCTAGGAACAGGCAGACCAGACTTGAACGCAGGCAGTTTGGCATCAAAGGCAGTGGTCTTTACCACCTTTCTTCTCTACACGTTTTGAAGCATTTTTCTCCCGAAAAGGAAGTTAAGTGTTTCACTCACTGGAATACCATTAGTGGCATTAGGGCTATCATAAGACGATTACATAGCTTTAAAAGAGCCCCTATTTAAAACAAAATCAATGGTGAGGATGTGTGGAGTGATACAGACAAGGTCATCCCAAAGAAAAACAGCTAAGAATAGCAGCCTCCACATGAGCGCTCACCATGCACTAGCTTGAGTGCTTCCAATTCCTTCCTCAGTCCTCATGAGAACTTTGAGGGGCCTGTGTTAACATTATTCCCATTTTACGGATGAGAAAGTCAAAGCTCAGATAGGTTAAGTCACCTCCTAGTAAGTGGAGAGACCAAGATTTGTATCTAGGTCTGAAACTGAAGTCAGAAAATAAAAAAGGCTTTAAGGAGCCCTGGTGGCACAGTGGTTAAGAGCTCGTCTGTTAACCAAAAGGTCAGCAGTTTGAATCTACGAGCTGCTCCCTGGAAACCCTATGGGGCAGTTCTACTCTGTCCTAAACCCAGTGCCGTCGAGTCGATTCCAACTCATAGCAACCCTATAGGACAGAGTAGAACTGCCCCATAGAGATTCCAAGGAGCACCTGGTGGATTCGAACTGCCGATCCTTTGGTTAGCAGCCGTAGCACTTAACCACTACACCACCAGGGTTTCCTACTCTGTCCTACAGGGTCGCTGTGATCAATGGCAATGGGTTTAAGACAGGTTCACCCTTTCCAGCTGTGCCCCTCTGTATCCTAAGGCGTTGCCTCAATAACTAGGCAACAGTTGATTGTGGAGTGTACTGTCAGCACCCTCACCCCAAGAACCCCGATTTTATTCAGTTTCTGTCTCAGCCCATGAATCAGGCTCGACAGTGGTCTCATTCCCCTGCCCAATCGTGGGTTGAAGCACATGATCCATTTCTTGCTATTGAGATGGGATAGGAAATCATCCCAGTGTCTCAAGGAAAGGTTTCCTTGTTCTTTAAACAAGGACTCAAGGAACTGAAGACTACCGTCTGTCTGTCTCTGGATGCTGCCATGTCTGGGTACGAATGGCTACAGCCACCTGCTCCTAGCAGGGTTGGACAGAACCTGCCTGACCCTGGAGCCTGCACTTGTCATGAGAGAGGATATAATGCATCATTTTTGTCAGCCAGGCCAGTCAGGGGTTTGTTCCTCGCAGCCCAAAGTATCCCAACTGATGAAAACATTGACGATGTAGCAAATGACTTCCTTAGCTCACTCATGGGCTACTTAAAGCCATTCTTGAAGACCAATACCAAAGTGGTTTCTGGGAAAGGTGGGGGAAGAAAAATTCTATGTAGTTATCACACTGATAGCCCCATCACATACAGTAAACGTTCTTTCAGTGACTACTATGGAGCAACTTCAGTGTACTAGACACAGTTCTAGGCACTGGGGATATGGCGGTAAAGAAAACAGACAAAACCCATGCCCTCGTGGAGCTCATTCTCATTCTCTCTCTCACACATGCGTGCGCGCACGCGTGCACATACACACACACAGAGGAATAAATGAGGAATCTTGGCCCACCAAAAGATGAACTAGAGCAAATGCCAATATATGACCTAAACATTCTGGCCGTTAAGACAAAAGAAATGCCTTAAAATATTCTCTTTTTCATGAAAGATGAATGCATTAAAAATGTATCCAAGAACATAACTTATGAAAAAAAGGCTCTGTCCTCATGCAGGAATACCGAGAACTGTCCGGAGAGCCAAAGTGTTATGTATCCCAGGCAAGTCTGTTAGAGGTTATTAATTTTTTTCTTCCTGAGAAGAGGATTGATTATCTTTGACAAGAACAAGACGAACAACAGCTCAAACCAGACTGAGATCGAAACAAGCCTTTTGGCTGAGATAAGCCACTGAAAAACTCATGGCTCAGCACACTAACTTTTCGGATGCTCATCAGAACCTGAAGATTCACAAAGCAGGTATTTATTTAGTGTGCTAATCTTTGCTTTAGGCTTTTGGTATCGTTGTTGCCCCTACACTTCACTTGTTTATGTAATATTAAATTGTTCTATGAAGATTACTGCACTGCAATGGATCACTTTTATATGGCCTTTCTCGCCATGGTCTTGTGACTCCTATAAAATGATTGAGTGCGTCTATGCAAATAAGGTACTTGTGGCCCACCAAGGGGACTGGACAGAATTGATAATAAAGCAAATAAGGTGCATGGCACCCTTGTGGAGGCGAGACCATGCAAATAAAGTGTTTGCAACCCTAACAAGGCAATTGGCCAGTTTTGTCATCCCACTAGGCTTAAAAGAGACCCAACCCCAGAGCAGAGGGGAACCTCACTGCCATCAAGAAAGAAGAGCCAGGAGTGGAACACGTCCTTTGGACCTGGGGTCCCTGCACTGAGAATCTCCTAGACCCAGGAGACAGAAACAGAGCTGTAACACTGGAGATGGCACAAGGCAGTGAGAAGCAGCAGCAGAGAAGCAGCAGCAGCAGAACAAGGAGGCTGGCATGAGACAACACAGTGGGCTTCCTGGGCTGCAGAACAAGGTGGTTACAGTGGATGTGCCAACCCATGGAGTGAGAGAGCTGAGAGGCTTCGGGCAGGAGCCTTCCTGGCAGAGTAGGGTGCCTCTGGGCACTTACTGGTGGAGCCAAAGAGATCTGTAAGACTTGCCCAAGTAGCACACAGACCAGGCCAGGGCAGGGGTGAGGGCCAGAAAGGAGGCCTGCCTTGAGAAGGCTGAGGAGAAGCATGTCCTCAAGGGGGGCCAAAAGGTGCCCTACATGGCCGAAAGGAGCTGAGAGTGCTGTCCTGCACTGAAGAAGGCAGACTTTGCCTACATGCTTCCTGATCCCAATCCTGAGTTGTAGCCTGTTGATCCTGACCCTGAGATGCAACCGGGTACTTCCCTAATAAACCCCATAATTGGGTATTGTCTGTGAGTTCTGTGTGGGCACTGAAACAACCTGTTGAACCCAGCAGAGAAGTAGAGAGTGCCATGTGAGGAATGGCTGGAGTCAGAATTGGAAAAAAGTCTGGAGACAGGAGGTTATGTCTGACCTCCACCTCATGGGACTCATAGAATTCTCTCTCCTCCCCCTAGTGGCGATGCCACCATGCCAGTTTTTATAACTATAAAAATAAAAATGCTTATGGACAAAAGTTCAAACAACGCTGTCATGTATCAAGAAAACGTGAATAATCTCCTTCCCAACTCCCACTTTCAAGGGACCACCACTGTCAACATTTTGGTGTTTATTTTTCTAGACCTTTGTCTATGCCGCTTAAATATGTGATTTTTTTTTTAATTTCAGAAATCTTTTTTTTTTTTTTAAGAAAAACAGGATGATCTTAAACATACTAGGCTACGACTTGCATTTTTTTTTTTAATTCCAAAATCTAGCATGGACCTTCCTTCTCCCAAATGAGCACACACAAATCTACCTCAGTCCTATAATGATTGAGAAATCCATACAATAAATATAGTATTATTTTTCAAAGGGGCCCTAATTGGTGTATTTTAGAATAAAAAAATCTGCTGTAAGATGTTTTTTTTTGGGGGGGGGGTTGGTAAAATATATCTAACAAAAAGTTTGCCATTTTCACCATTTTTAAGTGTACAATTGAGTAACATTACATTTATCATGTGCTACTATCACTGCTACCTATTTCCAAAAGCTTTTCATCACCCCAAACAGGAACTCAGTACCTCTTCAGCAATAACTCTTCACCTCCCCATCCCCCAGCCCCCGGTAACCACTAATAAATGTTTGTCTCTACTTTTTTTTCTATGCATTTGCCTCATCTAGATATTTCATATAAACGGGATCATACATCTGTCCTTTTGTGTCTGACTGACTTCATTCAGCACAGTGTTTTCAAAGTTCATCCATGCCGTACCAAGTATCAGAACTTTATTTTTCTTAATGGCTGTATAATATCCCATGGCATGTATACTGATAGATTTTTTAAAGATATTTTACTGTGTTTTCTGTGAAGGTTTACACAGCAGTTCAGGTTTCCATTCAACAATTTCTACACAAGCTGTTCAGTGACATTGACTGCATTCTTCACAATGTGTGAACATTCTCGTTATTTCCATTCTGGTTGTTTTGTTTCTACTAATCTAGTTTCCCTGTCCCTTTACATTCTCATCTTTGTTTTAAAGTAATTGTTGACTGTTTGGTCTCATACAGGTGATTTTTTTTAAAGGAGCACAGTACTTACAGGTGAAATTCATTATATTAATGGATTTTTAAAGGAACTTTTTATTTTGAACTAATTATAGACTCACAAGAAATTGCAAGAACAGTACAGAGAGGCACTCAAGTACCTATCACCCAGCTTCCACCACTGGTGACATCTTACATACAACAAAACCCAGTTAATTATCAAAACCAGGACTCTAACACTGATACAAATACAATTAACCAGACAATTTCACCAGTTTGTACACTAGTTTGTATTATATTTGGTATGTCTTTGCGGCTAATTCTGTGACATCTCATCACATGTGGAATTCTGTAAACACCATTATTTTATAAACACCGATGGGTTTGTAAGGTTATCTCCAGATTAGGGTTATTTACCTACTTCAAAAATACAGGAAAAGAAAGAAGTCAGGCCAACATATTCCTGGTTCCTCAACCAAAATGAACTCACATGAAGTCTAGACTATGCCCAGATTTGTACTTCTGCTTTCTCTAAATAACTTTCCCATCAGTGTCTACAAACATTGCTTCAGAAGGAAATAAAGAGAGATACAAAGAAAATACTGTTTTCCTTCACATTTTTCTAGATGAAGGAGAAATGAAAAGGGCTGGCAAAACGATACACCAATCTTAAGAGCTAATGCCCTGCTCCCCACCCCATCCAGAGTTAATATGCACAAGTCTCAAAGAAATCAATTATTTCAATGTGAATAAAAAGGAATTCTATGCCCCAGCATAAAGAGAGTAGAAAATTCTAATTTTTCATATTATTTCTCTTTCATTGGGGGTTTTTTCCTAATCGGAAAGAATGGAAATAATAGAACTGTATGTTTAAGGGGTGCTTAACAACGACCAAGGCTAATTCTTGGATTTGCATTATTAGCTTAATCCTATTTTCGAAGGTTTAAAATGCAATTTATAGTATGAGCACTGGAGTAACGGTCCCATGAGTCAACTCGTTAAGGTCTTTGCGTCCCACCTTAAGCATAGTCGTTAATCAGGAGATATCTAGAAAGAAAAGAGTTTCAGGAAGGGGTTGAGAGAACAAATCTGTTGGTTCCAGAGTTACCAATAAAATGGCTACATGGCTTTGACTCTTTCTAGCTGGGTGACCTGAAGCAAGTCAACTGGTAACCTTCTCTAAGCCCTAGGTTCTTCATCTGTAAATGGGGATAATAGTGGCCCTTCGCCTAGGGACCACCACCTGTCAGTCTGTTGTACGGTGGTGGCTTGCATGTTGCTATGATGCTGGGAAAGTGCTACCTGTATTTCAAATACCAGTGGGGTCACTCATGGTGGACAGGTTTTTGTAGAACTTTCAGATTCAGACTAGGAAGAAAGGTCTGTCTGGTGATCTACTTCTGAAAGGTAGCCAGTGAAAACTCACAACAGAGTATTATCTGATACAGTCCTGGAAGATGAGCTCCCTAGGTTGGAAGATACTCAAAATACACAGTAGAACTGCCCCATAGAGTTTCCAGGGAGCACCTGGCAAATTTGAACTTTCAGATTCAGACACAGTGGCTGCAACATTGGACTTGAGCATACCAATGACCGTGAAGATGGCACATGACCAAGCAATCCTTCATTCTGTTATACGTAAAGTGGCCATGAGTCGGAGCCGACTCAGCGGCAACAGCAGGCTAGGGAAGTCGTGAGACTGAATTAAGATAATCCAAGTAAATCAACTGTAATGGATTGAATTGTGTCCCCCCAAAATATGTGTCAACTTGGTTGGGCCATGTGTGGTTGTCCTCCATTCTGTGATTTTCCCATGTGTTATAAATCATAATCTCTGCCTGTGGTTAAAGAGGATTAGGGTGGGGTATAACACCCTTGCTCAGGCCACATCCCTGATCCAATGTAAAGGGAGTTTCCCTGGGGTGTGGCCTGTACCACCTTCTATCTTACAAGAGATAAAAGGAAAGAGAAGCAAGCAGAGAGTTGGGGACCACATACCACCAAGAAAGAAGCACTGGGAGCAGAGCTTATCCTTTGGACCCAGGGTTCCTGTGCAGAGAAGCTCCTAGTCCAGGGGAAAATTGACAAGAAGGACCTTCCTCCAGAGCCTACAGAGAGAGGAAGACTTCCCCTGGAGCTGATGCCCTGAATTTGGATTTGCAGCCTACTAGACTGTGAGGAAATAAATTTCTCTTTGTTAAAGCCATCCACTTGTGGTATTTCTGTTACAACAGCACTAGATGACTAAGATAGCAACTAACACGGAGTGAGCTCAAAAAGGGCTAACTGTGTTAAAGGCTCAAAGGCTGAGGGACACCTTTGATTCATCTTCCTCCTTCATTCTTCATAATCAACTCATTCTGCCTTCTAAACTCCTCTTGGAAACCCTGGTGATGTAGTGGTTAAGTGCTACAGCTGCTAATCAAGAGGTCGGCAGTTCAAATCTGCCAGGTGCGCCCTGGAAACTTTATGGGGCAGTTCTACTCTATCCTATAGGGTTGCTATGAGTCGGAATCGACTTGATGGCAGTGGGTCAGAGGGGAAACACATCTTGTAATGACTGATGGTCACAAAACATTCTTAACAACATGTAGAAGTATTTGTTATGATGTTAAGTGAGCGACAGGCACCATAACAATTATACAAAAACAAATTCTCATCTAAAAAAAAAATTAGAGAGAGAGGAAGATTAGAA
Organism: Loxodonta africana; assembly: GCF_030014295.1. Classification (NCBI taxonomy): domain Eukaryota; kingdom Metazoa; phylum Chordata; class Mammalia; order Proboscidea; family Elephantidae; genus Loxodonta; species Loxodonta africana. The sequence goes on along the minus strand of NC_087353.1, from coordinate 75,606,263 downwards.
AGGAAATGTACCAAAATGCTAACATGGACCAGTTGTGCACGACAAGATTTTTGGTGGCTGTTTTTCTCCTTTGTATCTATATTTTCCAAATTATTTCCCATGTATATATTCTTGTTAATAATCTTTTCTGATTATGGATTTCTCTCTTACACAGTTCATCTTTTGGATTTCCATGGCTACCAGCCAGCTCTCCTCTCTCCAATCCATCTGGTACGCTTTGGCTAATTTGATCTCCTTCAAGCACCACTTTTTTCAAATCCTTCCCGACAAAAAGCCTTCAAAAGCTCCTGCTCACCACAACATTATGTTCAACCTCTGCATGCTGGTCCAGCGTAACCCCTAGTCTGCTCCCAGCCAGCCTAACTTCTCACTCTCCTCCAGTAATGCTGGTGTCCTTACCATGCCTGGGACCTGACTCCGTTTGTACAGGTCCCTGCCCTTGGTGGCCTTCCTTTACTGCCCTCTGCTTGCCTTCAAGTTCAGCTCAAGCCCCCTTCTGCTTCAGTGAGGCCTGTGGAGACTGACCATAACGATGCTGGCTACCACCATCTGCCTGATGCCTACCACGTGCCAGGCTATGGGCCACATACTACAGAGCATCATCATAGGTACCACCATAACAGCCCTTAGAGGAGGGTTCTATTATTAGCCCCATTTCACAGCTGGTAAAAATGAGGCACAGAGGGGTCAAGTGGCCCAAGGCAGCACAGGCATAGTTTGAACCTAGGCTGCTTGACTGCCTCCCTTAGCCTCTACTGATGGATTTTCCTCTTTCCTTCTTCATCATTTATACCCTAGTGGTGAAGTGGTTAAGCGGTCAGCTGCTAACTGAAAGGTTGGCGGTTCAAACCCACAAGCCACCCCGAGTAAGAAAGATGTGGCAGTCTGTTTCCATAAAGATTATAGCCTTGGAAACTCTATGGGGCAGCTCTACCCTGTCCTATATATAAAGTCACTGTGAGTTGGAACTGACTGGATGGCAACACATGTGGCGTGTATATCACAGGACTTAGCAAGGGATCACAAGAGATTCCATAACCAGACAACACTGATTCAGGGACCAGGCCTTTTGCTTTCTACACCTCCCATACCAAGCCAACCAACAAACAGCTTCAAGGAGAAAAAAATCAGAAGCTTATCAAGGGATTGGTTTTCACTGCCTAAAGGCAGGTTTTATAAAATGGTTGGCCTTTTCAGCAGCACTTTACAGAATATGCCTGAAGCCGGGTACATAAATCTGTATTTTACTTATAATCATTTAAGGCCTAAGAGGAAAGAAAGAATCCTTTCTTCAAGTGACAAAAAAATCTTTTTCATGGGGGAAGGGAGAGTCTCTTCAATAAATGGTGCTGGGAAAACTGGATTTCCACATGCAGAAGAATGAATCAGGATCCATGCCTCGCGCCATACACAAAAACCTGGGGTCCCTGCACCTGAGAAGCTCCTCGACCAGGGAAAGATTGAGGACAAGGATGTTTCTCCAGAGCCGAAAGAAATCCTCCCCTGGAGCCCTTACCCTGGATTTGGACTACTTTACTGTGAGGAAATAAACTTCTCTTTGTTAAAGTCATCCATTTGTGGTATCTCTGTTACAGCAGCACTGGATGACTAAGGCAATTAGCCATTGTTGTTGTGTGCCCGCAAGTCAATTCTGACTTATAGCAACACTAAGCAAATCAAAAGGACAATGAGATATCACCTCACCCCCATTAGAATGTCAACGGTTTAAAAATAGAAAAAAAAACAGAACACGAGTGTTGGCGAGGTTGTAGAGAAACTGGAACTTTTATCCATTGCTGGTGGGAATGTAAAATGGTGCAACTGCTGAGGAAACGGTTTGGTGGTTCCTCAAAAAGTTGAACATAGAGCTGCCCTATGACCCAGCAATACCAATCCTAAGTGTGTGTCCAGAAGAAGTGAAGGCAGGAACACAAACAGAAACCTGTACGCCAATGTTCACTGCAGCACTTTTCACAATAGCCAAAAGGTAGAAATAACCGAAATGTCCATCAACAGATGAATGCATAAGTTAAATGTGGTGTATATACACATATACACACACACAATGGAACACAGTTGTAAAGAGAAATGAAGTTCTGATGCGTGCCACAAGCTTGAAAACATTATGCTGAACAAAGTAAGCCAACTGCAAAAGGACAAATGCTGTATGATATATTGTTTATATGAACTAAGCAAATATATGAAAACCAAGGATCATTAATGGTTACCCAAGATGGGAGGGAGGGGGTTAGGGGAAGTTTTTGTTTTGGAGAGGGGCATTGAGTCTACATTAATCGTGGTGGAATATTTTGGAAAAGGATAACGATAGTGGTGGCACAACATGAAAAATGTAACTAATGTCACTGAATTGTAAATGTGGAAGTTCTTGTGTGGGCTAATATTTGGTGTGTATATTTTCACCATAATTAAAAAAAAAAAATTTAAAGCCTTTTTGAATAATCACTCCCTGATTTTTTTAATTTCATTTTCAATTTGGAATTCTGTATCAGTTATTCTTTTTGAAGACATTTGTCCTTTCTCCTATCTTACTTGCCTGTCCTACAGATTACAACTGCTGCAGTTGAATTTTTCAATCACACTGTTTTGGAGGCCTGGCTTCTTAAAAACACACACCACTCTACTCTTCATCTGACTCAAAGCAGCTACTGTCAAAGAGGATCTTATAAAAACAAAATGAAAAACCTAACCCTTTGCCATCGAGTTGATTCCGACTCATAGTGACCCTACAGGACAGGGCAGAATTGCCCCACAGGGCTTCCAAGCAGCAGCTGGTGGATTCGAACTGCCAACCTTTCGGTTAGCAGCCGTGGCTCTTAACCACTGTACTTTAGGTGAGGACAAATATTGTAAGATCCCATTTATGTGATTATCTAGAGTATGCAAATGCACAGAAAACCAAAAACAAAACCAGTTGCCATCAAGTTGATTCTGACTCATGGAGATCCCATGTGTGTCAGAGTAGAACTGTGCTTCACAGGGTTTTCTTAAAAAAAAAAAAAAAAGTACACATATATGTAGATATATATATACACACACACACATATATATAAAATCGTGTTTCTGACAAAGGTTTACATCCACAGAGTTTTGAATGGCTGATTTTTCAGTAGATTGCCACACCTTTCTTCCAAGGCACCTCTGGGTAGACTAAAACCACCAACCTTTTGGTTAGCAGCCAAGTATGTTAACCGTTTGCATCACCCAGGTACTTCAAATGCATAGAGATCAAAGTCTCTTAATGGTTACCAGGGGTGGGTGGTAGGGAGGAAATGGGAGTTATGGCTTAAGGGGCACTGAGTTCCTACTAAAGGTGATGGAAAAATTTGGAAACGGATAGTGGGATGGCTGCACAACATGGTGAACGTAATGAATATCACTGAGCTGTACAAGCAAAAATGGTTGACATGGCAAATGTTTTACCATGATTAAAAAAAAGAGAGAGATTTTACCACTGCCTTCCACACTGACATAATTCTTCTGCATTTTGGAAATGATGAACTTTTATGTGAGATGCTACAAGTTCTTTATCCAAGTGCCCTAAGAATCAGAGTTTATTATTATTCAAGTGACCTAATTTTTTAATCACTTCTGCTGGTGCAGTAACGATTTCCTAGAGTTTTATACCCTAGGAAAGCTCTATTCCCAACTTCTGCCATCCTCTGAGATTACTGGTGCCTGAAATAAAAGAAGAATGCCTCATGACACAGATCTATCATTTTAAATCTGATTTTGCCTTTCATTAAAATAAGGACAAAAAATAAAAACAAAAAGTGTTCTCATTTCCAAGCACAGCAATCTTGTCTGTACGTTTCAGTCATTCCACGGAATAGCCAGGGTGGCTCTCTTTCCACAGTCAAGTTCATGGTACCTCCCAGGAGCCTGGGACACCATGTGGCTGCTGTCCACAGAGAATGTGCTGAAGGTCATAGAGAAGAACGGGCAGCAAATTTTCCAACAATCTTCCATTTACACAGGCTTGACTTCAAATCAATTTACTTAATGGTAAAAATGTCATCCGAAATACAAAACGTCCCTGTTTTCTCCTTACACTTTAGAATATGGGGAAAAAAAATACAAGCAATGTATTATACTTGCTGAAAAGTCCAAAAACACAAAAAAAATACATGAAGATGACCCAAAATCTCACACTCCAGAGACATTTTTTCGTATCTCCTTCCCAATTCTCTCACGCAGATATAAAAAGCCCTCTCTGCCATCACGACATTTACGTGCTATGCTCTGGGTGCTATGCTAAGCACTTTAAATGCATCCTTTTATCTGATCCTTGCAATGGTCTGGGAAACAGGAATGATTACTATTATTGTTCCCATCTTACAAATGAAGAAAAAGGCTCAGAGTAGTTAGGACAAGTTATTTGGCCTCTATCTTATCAAAACGACTGCTAGTAAGAGACAGAGCTGAGATGCAGACCCAGGCACTCGGATCTCAGGGTCCAACATGAACACTAGGCCACGATACTGCTCATGACACTCATGGCAACGTAACCTTCCCTTTCTATTCAACAGTGAGCACCATTATGTCACTACACACAGATATTCATGATGGGTCTACATCATTTTAAATGATCCCATAATATCCATAATTTAATCAATTCCCTTCTGATTGAAATTTAGGTTGCCTACCATGAACAAATGGAGCCCTGGTGGTGCAGTGGTTAAGTGATATGGCTGCTAATTAAAAGATCAGCAGTTCAAATCCACCAGCCACTCCTTGGAAATCCTATGGGACAGTTCTACTCTGTCCTCTAGGGTCGCTATGGGTCAGAATCCACTCGACAGCAATGGGTAGTTCTAGCAGTACCATGAACAAAGGAGCCGGCGGGTCAATGACTAAGCACTCAGCTGTTAACTGTCAAGTTGGCAGTCTGAACCTATCCAGTGGCTCTACAGGGAAAAAAACCTGTTGATTTGCTTCAGTGAAGATTACAGCCAAGAAAGCACCATGGGGTAGTTCTACTCTGTCACAGGGGGTCCTTGAGTCGTAATTAACTCAATGGCAAGTCCATCACACCTAACAAGTACAACCATGAGTAAGGGGCGCACTGGTGGTTCAATGGTAGAATTCTCTCCTTCCATGCAGGAGACTCGGGTTCGATTCCCAGCCAATAAACCTTACGTGCAACGACCACTCATCTCAGTGGAGGCGTGTGTGCTGCTATGAAGCTGAAAAGATTTCAGCAGAGCTTCCAGGCTATCACAGGCTAGGAAAAATGACTTGAATATCTACTAAAAAACCAGCCAGTGAAAACCCTGTGGATCCTAACGGTCCAATCCCATCGTGCATGGGGTGACCATGAGCCGAGGGCCAACTCAGTGGCAGCTAAAAGCAACAACAATCATGAATAAGCATACATGTGTGTGTGTATGTGTGCGTACACACTTGGCTGATTATTTCTACAGAATCAAACTCTTAAAAGTAGGATTGCTTAGTCAGAATCATACCCTTTTTCTTTTTTTTTTTTAGGGCTTCCAATATGTGTTGGCAGCTTCTAGGAAAAGGCAGATGTATTTGAATTTTGCTTTGCCCTACGTATCCTTATTTTGTAGCAAGGCCCCCCTTTTCTCTTTCCCATGTAACGAATTATTGACCACTAAAGGAAGACAAGGAAAGCTTCATCCGTCACAGTTATTACATTTCGAACTAGTGTTCTACTGAAACCTTTTCTCAGTTTCAGAGAAGAAAGAGTAATTTCTGCCGTGTTTTGATGTCACTTTAATTCCTGGCAATGTTTCATTTAGACAAAAAAAAAAAAAAAGGAATCGCATAAAAACAATTTAATATCTGAGTTTTACTTCCCTTCTGTAAAACAGAGAACGTATTATCTATCCTACCAACTTTATTGATTATCAACACAAAAGGGTCACATGAAGCGTGATGGCTAATGTTATGTGTCAACTTGGCTAGGCCAAGATTCCCAGTATTGTGTAATTATACTCCATTTTGTGATCTGATGTAATTGTTTTCTATTTTGTGGAATTGTGTAATTATCCTCCATTTTATGTCGTGTAAATTCTAAACCTCTACATGCTGAAGAGGCAGGATGAGTGTAGGATGTATCCTGAGTCACACCCTTAATAAAGGGTATGACTCAAGTCACAGTCTTAGCCAATTCACATCCTCACTCAAGCATCTGATACAGGGAAAGTTTGCTGGAGGGCGTGAACTACAGCCAGTATATATGGACACTGTGGCAAAACTCGCACTTGCTCTGAATCCAGCATGTGACCGATCATCTTCTGACCTCTGATTCTTGGGACCTGAGCTAGGAGCCTATCGTCTCATCTGCTGATTCTGGGATTCGCCAGCTTCCACAGCCCTGTGAGCCAGCAGCCTATCATCTGACCTGATTGCCAGCTTCCACAACCCGGTGGGCCAGCAACCTGCCATCTGACCTGCCAATTTTGGATTTATCAGTCCCTGCAACAAAGTGACACAGGAGAGGAGATGCCTCCAGACTGATGCCTGACCCACGTATTTGGGTCTTGTCAGCCTCTACAACCATGTGAGCCATTTTCTTGAGATAAATCTCTCTCTCTCTCCACACACACACACACAGAGCCCTGGTGGTACAGTGGTTAAGCACTCAGCTGCTAGCCAATAGGACAGAAGTTCAAGCACACCAGCCACTCTGCAGGACAAAGACGTGGCATTCTGCTTCCGTAAAGATTTAAAGCCTTGGAAACGCTATATGGCAGCTCTACTCTGTTTTATAGGGTCGCTATGAGTCGAATTAACTTGACAGCAACAGGTTGGGTGTATATATATATTTCGCTGGTTTTGCTTCTCTATAGGATTCAGCTTAAGACATGAAGGAAAGCAAAGAGGCAATAAAGCTTGTTGGCTGGAGTCAGGCCCCATAGCTTGTGTCCACTCAGCACCACTTTCTTTCTGTGTGACCTTTATACAGTTATTTGGCCTCTCTGAGCCTCCACATCATCCTTCCAGAGTTGTAGGAAGGCTGAATGAAACAATTTAGGAAAAGCGCTAAGCATGGAACCTGCACAGTAGTGAACCCTATGAAAAGGATGGCTAGCATTTATGCCGCTGTGGCTATCATGAGCTGACAGCTGCTACCACGTCGACTCTGACTCATAGCGACCCCATGTGTAGAACTGTGCTCCATGGTTTCTAATGGCTGATTTTTGTGAAGCAGAACGCCAGGCCTTTCTTCCAAGCGCATTAACTGTTTGCACCACCTAAGGCCTCCACTGGTTATGAAAGAGCCCTGTTAATGTCAAAGGGCACACAAGCACAGGAGCTGTTACAGTCCGGGAAGAGAGGAGTCCAGCGTTCCTCCTAGGAGATGAACCTCCATGCCAAAGCTACCTGGCAGTTACCTCGGGGGCATGGTAGGAAATGCACTGGAAGATCCAGTCCATGGCCGGCGAGTACAAAGGCAGGTAGGACGGAAGTTCCACTCCCTGGAGCACCAGCTGGTTCTGGACCATATCCCCATGGATCTACAGGAGATCAAGTCCACATTTAGAAAAGGAGGGGACAATCGGACAACAAAGAAAAAACATGGAACTCAAAGACTGTGCACACTTCTAAGCATTTGGGCAGCCCAGAGAGAAACAGCCTGGTTTCTCAGTTTTTTTAAACTTGAAAAAAAAAAAAAAAACACAGAAAGTTTACCATGTTACCAAGCTGAGTGTTTTGGGAATGTGTGCTGTGCAAAGAAGTAGCCTGATAAAAATGGAGCCAGCAGATGTGAAGAAGAAAGGCTGATCAACTGAAGACGTTTCCTGTAAACACATGCATACTAATTCTCTCTGCCTGTTCAGTGCAATCAACATGTTTTAACGGTCTGCAACAGACACTAGTATAAGTTCCCGGTGTTTACACAGGTAGAGAGCATTAAGGCATTCTCAACTTGGAAAACCAAGGGGGCTTTGTGAATGCGCTATCATGTAGCTGTTACATCAATTCGCTGTTTTTACAGCGTTCTCTTACCTGTTTAAACGTCAGGAGGAAGTCAAAGAAGTTCTTATTCAGGCTTTCTTTGAGATGTGGAGCCACCTCCATTCCCACCTGCAGTCAAATCAAAATGAAATTACCTTGGCATGAAAAAACGTTACCAATAATACAAAGCCATTTTTGAAAATTAAAAAAAAAAAATTTACGTGCGGATATATAACTCACTGCCGTAGAGTTGATTCCAACTCATAGTGGCCCTATTGAACAGAGTAGAACTGCCCCACAGGGTTTCCAAGGAGCTGCTGGAGGGTTTGAACTGCCAACCTTTTGGTTGGCAGCTGAGCTCTACGTATATATATACATATCCATATGTATATATGGATAGAAAAAAAGTCCAGAAAGAGAAACTTATTTTTGCTTCAGTCTTCTTCGTCAATAAATATGTATTGCTTTTATCAGAAAAACCACAGAAGCTATTTTTGGGGAAAAAAGGGCAAGATTTGCAGTAACCATCTTTGCAATTTCCCAAAGACAGTGAACGTATTTCTGAACAGATGACCAAGAGAACAAATCAATACAAGACTAAGGAAGAATGCACTCTCAAGACTGTACACGACAGTCTATTCCTCTCTAAAAGACGACAAACACACACGTGGTTATACTTATTTGCTGAGCAAAAAGATCTGGCTGAGTGTCAGCTGCGCTTTCGGATATTGTGCTGCCACCAGCGCGCTATCATAATCTACACGGATTCATTTGTTGGTGGCCAGTCATGGAAACGCACACATTTTAATATATTTTAAGCAATTCTATAGAAGACAAACACGAAGCATAACAATGCTGTAAATCCACTGGTTCCTTCTTGAAAAAACACATTGTAACATTTCTTGCTGAAGACATTTGCTAATCCTAGAAAAGGTGGGCAAGGTTTAGGAGATCGGCTGCTGACTGAAAGGTTGGTGGTTTGTACCCACCAGCTACTCCAAGGGAGAAAAGACCTGGCGATGTGCTCCCATTATGATGACAGCCTAGAAAACCCTGTGGGGCAGTTCTACTGTCGTATAGGGGTAGTATGAGTCGGAATCAGCCGACAGCACCTAACAACAGTGAGAGAAGGTGGCCAGAGCTCCAGGGACAGATAGAAGAGTCTGAGCAATGGAGGAGAGCTCACGTTTCTAAAACAAAACATCACGATGCTGGTGAAACTGAGCTCTGCAGATACACCTCAATTCCAAACTGCTGCTTCACCACCAAAACGACTTCATAGGAAAAGCTACTTTTCTCCTATCTAGTTTGTTCAAATGGGGACAGAATTCTGCCACTCATCTCCTCCTACCCCGAGGTCATGAAGATTAACAATAAGGATAGTTTTCAGATGGCTTCGAACAATTATGCAAGAGCCACTGGGGCGTTCAATTCCAAGGGAGGCTCTGTGGCTGGTGGGTACGAGAGAGATGTTTCCAAGGACAAGAACATAAATGAAAAAAAATACTGACAAGTGTCAGATCCAGTTGCACTGTGTTCTGATTCTATTGTTTTTCCTTCCACTTAATCATATTGTAGAAAAGGCAATAATTATCTGTTAGGCAGCAACAAAGAAAGGCCCAGTGGACAAGCAGTGGGGATGGGCTGAAGGGGCCTTAGAAGAGTTAATCATACTTTCCTTTAATAAACAGCTTTGAGCTTCCCCCACGCCCTACCCACTCGCTGCTTTTGTGTTTTATTTATCTCTTCTCATCAAGCCAAATGAGCAGCTTGGAAATCTGCTTAGGTCTAAAAGATCTCTCCCCAGAGTAGCAAGGAGAGTTGCTCACAATTTCCATCTGTTGTTCCTGCCTGGTCCAATATTCATTCCACTGTTCCTGGTGTCAGCAAACTGATTTGTCTTTGGGGAACAGAACCTTTCTCTCAGACCATGAGTTGTGTGGTAGGATTGGACTCACTCCACCTTGTGGGCACATGAATTAGGCCTAGCCAATCATCATATGCCACCCCATGACTACAGTGATTGGTCTAGGGATAGGGGAGTGACCCAGTGTGGTACAGTGATTGGTCTAGGGATGGGGTAAGTGACCCAATGTGTACAGTGATTGGTCTAGGGATGGGCAAATGACCCAATGTGGTAAAGTGATTGGTCTAGGGAAGGGTGAGTGACACAATGTGTACACTGATTGGTCTAGGGATGGTCAAGTGACCCAACGTGGTCTAGTAAGAATCAGCTCTGAGACTCAGGCTAGAATGACTGGGGAAAAGGTACTCTCTTTCCATTAGGGTACCTAAGTTGGTGGGATGTTAAGTCTGGAGCTACTGTGGGCCACCATATGGAAAGAGCAAGCCAGAGAATGAAGTCAACCCAGAGGCAAGCAGAGATGAATGATGGAGAGTAAGGAGGATTCTTGGTAGCATCTGAGGCCCTGGATCTACTCTTGCCTGCCCTACCCCTGGGTTCTTCAGACACATGAGCCAATAAATCCCTTTTTTTTTTTTTTGCTCAAAGTAGCGTGAACTAGGTTTTTGCCACTTGAAAGTGAAATAATCCTTCCTAATTCACAGGATGCTTTTCTGGGAGCCAGAAAAACTCTTTTCTCTCTGTTTTGTTTTTGTTTTTGATGTCAAAAGACTTGTACTTACTATCCTACAAGAACTGATGCACTGCCTGAATTGACAAAAATGATTTCAACAGATACAACGCCTTTCATCACATCTTTCTGGGATGACGTCTACTCTGTCCTCTGCATTTGCTCCTTACTGTCACAGTGTTTTAATGTTGCACCTGCTACTCAAGGGCAACGGATATTATCTTTTCCCTAGCTCATGTTACCTTACTTGAAACTTTAAAATTGAACAGGTTTGCAAGGAGTGGGCTTCCCAGCCCCCATTTCTGATTTCTCCTTAATAACGAGAATCATCTTCATAAGACATAGCATGATTCTAAATCTTTATTGCTCTACTACTGAACTGATGTCAAGGTGAGATCAAATCATTTGTTCTGCTCTATCACAGTAAAGGAGCCCTGGTGGCGCAGTGGTTAAGAGCTATGGCTGCTAACCAAAAAGCCGGCAGTTTGAATCCAACAGCCGCTCCTCAGAAACCCTATGGGGCAGTTCTACGCTGTCCTATAAGGTCGCTATGAGTCGGAATCGATTCGACGGCGATGGGTTTGGTTTGGGTATCAGAGTAAAGGCAACAAAGACATCCTTGCATCCCTTCCTGCAGGACCTACAGAGTGTTTTGCACACAGTAGACCCTTAGCAAACACAGACTCAGAATGAGCATTCAATCTTCAACACACTCACAACCTGAAACTCCAAGACACATACCTGATATTCCTGTATGAAAAACCCACCTCAAGTTTCAGGCAGATGGCAATGCAATGCACACACTCTGGGCTCTATTATAAAGAGGAGTGGATCGCCCTTAAATGGAAGACTTTTTCTTTTATTCTTTGTATCACAGATCTATAAAAAGTTTTCTTCGTAATGGATGTCTGTTAAATCACTCGGGCCAATGCCTATTTGATTTCTTTGTGACACTTAAGACCACAGGGATCTCTAAATGCCATGTAAAGAAGCAAATCAAGGACTATCCCTTCTCTCCTGATTTAACAGTATGCATAATCGCCTAATGGGAAAGCAGGAGGGTCTCTAATGAAGCCTTGTCCTCAGGGAAGGCTGAGGTTCATCAGGACCCTTCCAAGTAAGGGCAACAACTAGATGCCATCCAGTCGGTTCCGTGTGTGTGTCAAAGAACGATGCACCATGGGGTTTTCAATGGCTGACTTTTCAGAAGCAGATCACCAGGACCTTCTTCCAAGGTGCCTCCGGTTGGACTCAAAACTTCCAGACTTTTGGCTAGCAGCCAAGAACATTCACCATTTGCACCCCTGGGACTCCAAACAAAGGGTAGTAACCCCTCTTCAAGGGTTAACTACACTGAGAAGCCTAGCAAGGACTCCTACTGAAATCCAGGCAGGAAAGCTGCCAGAGGTAAAGTCCTTCTGTGATTTAAAAAAAAAAAAAAAAAGACCATATACTCTCCATGGGTTATATTTTTCATAACCGAAAGCTGAGCAGATTTAAAGGGCAGGTTCACAATGCTTTCAAGGGGAGAAAGGCCAATCGATTTATGGTTGGCACCACCTCCCCCATCAAAGCAGACACCCAAGACAGGCCGAAGCCCTCAGGGCCACAATGCAACAGCCTGGGAGCCTTTCACCGCCAGAAATAACTCTCCTTCCAATTAGCCCTCACAGCCTCGCACTCTGACCCCTTCAATATGGGGACAAAACACTAATAAAACAATCAGATTCAAGACAGAGGGAAAGCATGTCTCCAGTCAAAAAACAGCCACTCCGCTGAAAGGCCCTGGGAGCCCTGGCTATTTCCTTCTTCCCAGCGAGAGCTGTGAAACAATTAATTCTGAAAACCAGTTCATTTGTGTGAAGATGACCTTGAACACCCCCTAATTAGAGTTACAGTTGAGTTGGTCTACTTTAAAATTAATTTTTAAAAGAAAATCCTCCAGCTCTACTTTCTGTTGAAGAGCCATGTTCTAAAATTAGCAGCTAATAAAATCCTTCTCTCAGTGACTTAAGAGATGGGCAGGAAGCAGAGGCCCCTAGTGGACATCTAAGGAGTCAGGAAATGGGCCCTTTGGCAGCGCAGCTCCGTGTTAGGCCTACCCGGCACAGGTAGGCTCTGGCGTACACAGACACCAGCGGGTCTCCGATCCCTCGAATCATGCACGTCAGTCGCGGCAGACACTCTGAAATCCCTCTGTTAAGAACAAAAAGAGGGTGGCATTACACCAGAATGTGAGAACTGGCTGTTCTTTTATTTTTCAAATCGTGATGAAAGCTAAACTTCCTAAATTTAGGGGAAAAAAGAAATCCAGCTTCGGGCACAAACCAAGGTCTGTTTTTCTTGGGACAGTTCATGCGTTTCATGATTCCTTTCATCTTTACATGCGGGAGAAAGATGTGGCTGTCTGCTTCTGTAAATATTTACAGCCTTGGAAACCCTATGGGCAGTTCTATTCTGTCCTCTAGGGTAGCTACGAGTCGGAATCAACTCGACAGCAACGGGTTTCGTATTTTGGTTTTTCATCTTTCCATCTGCTGACGTGAGGTCTCGTTTGTTTCACCAATTTCAACGGCTCTGGTCCTCCAACTACTTTCCAACAACTGGTCATCCTTGATCTTCTCTCGATACTTTCTCGTGCCACACGGGACATCCCTGCCGAGATATGACCCTCCCACAACTGGCGAAGCAAAATAACTGTTTCAGCACCAGTGCTAGCCCCCAAACTAAGCCAGGCATCCATCCCTAGTTCCAAAGTAAATACATCTGGGGTAAATTCTAAACCAAATTCAAATATTTATTATCTGTGGAGTCAATCCCTGGCTTCTAGGAATTTCACAGGATGCAATGTCTCACTGGCTCTGTGGAAAAGTAGATCTGGTTTTCCCAAGTTCTATCAACTACTCCGAGAACAAAGTCTAAGAGGACCTAGAGTAGCATGGGGCTTAGAAGCAAAGCCTGTTGATTCTGACATCATCTTCAATCACCATCTTTAT